>NC_080112.1:99215499-99942140 GCF_950005125.1 Chionomys nivalis
CAACAGGCCAGGTCCTGACCCCTCCCTGGGAATGGGGAGGGGTCAGGACTACTCCCCAGGGTATTTAAGTGATCCCTCAAAAGAAGAACACGTGGTCTCCCTTTCTTCCTCTTGGGGGTCTCGTTTCTGCGGCTTCCCAGTATCCCCTTCGGGGCCACCCAAGAGTGCAGAACTCCCATTAAACCTGGATATTTTTTAATTTGGCTTGTTTTGGTTTGGCTTGATTGGGAATTTTTGTGTTGGCAGGGAGCTCATGTTAGGAAATATTCCTAACATTTTGGAGGTTCTACAGAGCTAGGGTAGGCCTTTTCTACATGGCAGGCCATGTGTTGAAAGGCCCCTAGTCTACAGTTCGAGTTCTCTATGCCAAGCTTAAAACCTGCTTCTGGGCTACAGTGGCTGCATGTTGGTGAGTCCCTTTTCTTGTCTATGCTATAGAGTTTTGGGGGGAGCCATTTGTACTTATTTTTGTTGTTTTCAGATTCCTGTTGAAGTTGTGAGCTCATGCCAGGAATTCGAGTCCCAGGTTGCAGTCAATCCTGCGGGACCAGGCTTGGCTGAGGCAGAGATCTGTTTGTATCGGGATGCCGAGCATTCAATCTCCGTGCCCCCTTTTGGACCTAAGAGCCAGTTTGAAAGGACGTGCTGAAGTGGACTAGGCCATGTGGTTGGGCTGAAAAACCCTCATTTTCAAGGGCGGTGGAAGAAATCCCCCAGTCTCAATAATTCAGGCCAACAGATGCAATCAGCAAGAGGTGTCTTTGTTGATTACACAGGCGCCTGAGGGTGCAACAGTAGCTTATGCCAACTGCCCACCCCGGGGAAATTCAAACAGCCATATTTATAGGGAAAAATGATTACATAAGAGGGTAGTATAGCACAAGCATCTCATTGGCTTTCAAATTGGTGGGCTTAGCTCATCCTGGGAATGGCCCCATATCTATTCTCGGATTTCCCCGAAAAACCATAAAGACAGACAAAACACCCTGTAGCAAGTTGACAATTTAGATAGGATGTCTTTGGGGGTGGAGTATCCCTCTCCTTAGTCTAGTCAGTGAGTCTGCAACCCATAGATATCGAGTTTTAGCATCAGCTGAGCCCGTGGGCCCAGCTAAATTTTCAGCAGAATTTAACATAGTATGTGGGCATGGGGGTCTTTTAAGTATGGGGGGGTCTTTCAAATATGGGGGTCTTTCATTCCCCCCTTGGGTTATATCATTAATAGAATCTTATATCCATTCATCTTGCTCTGGGGTCTGGCTGGCCTCAGGGTCCATTTGCCTAAGTGCATGGTATTGCTGAGGGAGGACCATGGTCTGGATAACCATTAGCCTGTCCTTAACGAATTGGACTAGCCTGCTAAGGATACAAGGCCCAAAGGTCAGGATGAGCATCAAAGTAATTATAGGACCCATGATTGTGGAGATCAGGGTTGTAAACCAAGGAGATCGATTAAACCAGTTTTTAAACCAATTTTGTTGTGATTCAGATTCCTTTTGACATTTGGCTAATCTATCTTTGAGTTTGTCCAGAGTTTCAGTTACTATTCCTGTCTAATCAGCATAAAAGCAACATTTTTCCTTAAGTGTGGCGCACAACCCCCTTCTTTAAGAAACAGCAGATCCAGTCCCCTCCTGTTTTGTAGGACCATTTCAGACAGGGAGGAAAGAGAGTTTTCTAACAGGGAGAAAAGTTTTTGAGGACCTGCAAATCTGTACTAGATATCCTGAAGGTAGGTCAGCTTGTTTCCTTGTATCAGTGCAGCAGCCCCTGTTCCTATTCCTGTGGTAACCCCTCCTATCCCGGGTAGCATAGCCAAAGTCAAGGTAATGGGTTTTCTCTTGGAGCGAGAGCTGCCTCTAAAAAATAGTCCAGGACAGTCTCAGGGGCATGATAGGTAATGTGAGGCAGTATCTGTGCCAATATACAATAGTCTGGAATTTGATCAAAAACCTGGGTTGGCACACATGGAGTTAGGCCCGAGTTACAAGCCCATCATGCCCCAGGGGGAGGAAGCAGGTAATAGTTTCCCTTGGGGAGTGTCAATGTGTGGTTACAAAAAGGCTGATAGGTTCGGGGCACAGTTCCTCAGCATGTTTCTCTTTCTATTTGAGGGAGGGTTAACTTGTGTATGTTCTGATGCTTGCATACTCTGGGACGCTGCTAGCATAAGTTATATTTCCAGTTATGGCTATTTCTTCATAATAAGGGGGGCTAGGGGCCATGCAGAGCCAGCAGGCTTGTGTTAACTCTGGCTGAGTGGAGTTAATGGCCGAGTATGCTCCTTCTATCAGATTGTAATCTTTCCCCAGTATTAGGAGGCGAGGTGGTCCCTTTATCCAGCTTTGATAATCCTGCTTTCCTTGGGGGGGGGGTAAAAGAAATATTAAGGGGTAGACAGTATCCCGTGGTGCAGGACCATTTACTTGTTCCATGCCTGTAGTCCCCTGTTTTTAGTATTTTTCCAAGGGGGGGCTTTTTTCAACCATGGTGGACAATAATCTTATCTCAGGAGGAGGATGGGTTTTATATTAAGTGTTAGCTGATCATGTTTAAAAGCAGCTATGTCTCAAGTCCCAAGTGCTGCAGCCAGCTGGCAAAAATCAGGGCTAAGATTGGGCCACCAGGCACCAGGAGGGTAAAGGCCAGTGACAGACCAGACCATATCCCCCGATCAGGAGAACACCTGCCAAGTAAGTTGTTTGGGGTATGTGAGGGCTCCCCGAGACCCTGGCATCTAGGACAAGGAGGGCCAGGGTCGTGATTAATATTAGGCCCTGACAAGTCTTATCTTTAATGGGTTTTGAGTGCATTGGAGACTCCATGTTGACCCCGGGTTCTGATTGTCAGTGAAGTGTCCTGGCTGGACCGCTTTGACGTGTGATGCGTGGATCCAGGCAGCAATTCTGTCAACCTTTAGCGCCGTGGGGGTGGTCAGGAGCACGGTGTCTGATTCTTAGTCTGATGTCTCCAGACCCAAATGGAGTCACTGATCTGGAAGGGATGTGGCATCAGGGGTGTACCCAGTCCCTCCTGGCAAGCAGCTGTCAATGGTTTCCAGACCTTTTGTTGCACCAACTGCAATCCTTGCAGACGGGCCTGCATGAAGGGGAGGTGGCCAAGTCAGAGATATCAGCATCAAAGAAAGCAACGGCTGGAGGAGGACCGCCATACAGGATCTCAGAAGGGGTCAATCCATGTGGTCCCAGGGTGTTTTGAATCCAGAACAGAACAGAGGGAGGGAGGTCTGTCCAGTCATTTTTTTATTTTTTTATTTGCCGGTCTCCAGGGCTAATTATGTCAATTTGTAAAAAAAAAAAAAAAAAAAAAAAAAAAAAAAAAAAAAAAAAAGAAAAAATTCTTTAGAATTTATTTATCCTATCTAACTGACCTGAGTTTTGGGGTATGTAAGTATAATTTCCAATTGATCCCTAATGACTTACCTGGGCAACAAAGGCAGGTCTATTATTGGACATAATTACCTTGGGCATCCCAAACCTGGACATAAGATTTTTATGATCTTCTTAGCCATTACATTGGCTGTCTCAGTCCTGGTCAATGTATGATGGCTATCTTCTTCCTCTGCCATGTAGAGTTTGTATCGAAGTCATAAGTTCAGCTTTCTGGGCATGCCAACATCCCTTCAGGGAGGCTATTGGCCCAGATCATTTGCTTCCTATCCGTCATTGCTGCCCCCTCCTTCCGCTTACCTTCAGTTTTGTATACCTGCTTGGCTGTGACCCCAGCCTTGTGCCCCAGGCAAGCTTTGCCATCATTTCCGGCTCTGCCTGGCATAGCTCAACCTGTGGTTCTGCCAGCTGCATGTCCTTTCTGCAGATGCTGGTAGGATCTGTAGTCCATCGATGTGAGCAGGGCACAGGAGCAGCAGACCGGTGCAGGAGGGCACCTGCAGTAGCATCGTGAGCACTCTATCACAGTCTGACATGGGTGAGGGGAGTGAGACTGCAGGGTGAGCGGCCAGGGCTCATGTGGGCTTTAGGGCAAGCACAGCACCAAGGCAGTTGCTAGGAGGCAAGGATTTCTCCAGAGGTGATGGCAGGGGGAGGTGGTCATCCTCGGTGAGGAGGGGGTGGCAAAGGCAGATAGGCAGCCTGCATCTCCTGCAGAACTGAGAACAACAGGGAAGGCAAAAGTCCTTCGTTTGGTCAGCAAAAGCCTTTGATCATACATTCAGGGGTGACCAGGGAGGAACGAGTCATTTATTTGTCCTTTTTCCAAATTTATAGTTCGTAAGGTGTCCAGTTTGTTCAATGGCTGTTTTAACCATTTTAAAAGAGTACTCAGTTCTTGTTCCCTTAGAAAATCTATAGAGGTATCTAATGTCCTTTTTCTTGCCATAAGCACATTGGCCTTTGTCCAAGGGGGTGTCTCTGTCCATCTTTGTCTTTGATCTTCTGTTGCCCAGGCTCCTTATCTGTCTGAGTCCTGCCTTTTTTTTTTTTTTTGCTTTACGCCTTTTTCTTTCTCTGTCTCCCCAAATTCTGCAAGCTATCATCTTGCAGCCTATCTACCTGTTGTAACTAACTTTTCTCCTTATATCTGATGTTGACTGTCCTATGAAGGCCATGGCTACCACTACCTGCTGACTTTCAGAGGTTGGGTAAAAATGCCTGTAAACCTCCATTAAACATTTAAGGAACACAGATTCTAACTGACCCCTGGAGAACCTCTCTTACCTTGGCCGAATTAGTGGGGTGCCTTGCCCCTGAGATTTGCCATGAGCCCGGCATTTTGAATGTCAGTTTCTCCCTTTAAGGATTAATTGGACATCATCATGTAGAAGAATGAAGAGAGATCCATATTTATCTCTTATGCACAAAACTAAAATCCAAACAAATCAAAAGACCTTAACATAAAACCAACGACATTGAACCTCATAAAAAAGTTTTAAATACATTTTTAAACATAGCCACAGTGGCATAGACACATTTGTGTGTATTCCTGTAGGCCAGAGATTGATATCAAGAATCTTTCTTGAATGCTCTTCTTCTTTACTGTTTTGAGGCAAGGCCTTTTAATCAGACCCATCAGAGCTTATCAGTATATCTGAGCTCCCTAGTCAGCTAACTCTGAGGATTTTCTATTTCTGCCTTCCAGAACTGGAATTAAGTTCAAGCCACCAAGCCCACCAGGCATTTATATGGGTTCTGGCTATCTAAAGTTTTGCTTGGGTGGCAAACATTTTAACTCACCAGTTCATATTAGTTTTTTTAGATTCCATTTTTAATTACTCGTATTTTTAAAAATCATGTGTATGTGCCTGTCTGTGTGTGGAAGTGGGCATATGAGTACAGATGCTCAAAGAATTCTAGAAAAGAGTATGAGACTCTCTGATGCTGGAGTTATAGGCTGGTGTGAACTAGCTGACTTGGGTACTGGGAACTGAACCCAGTTTCTCTGTAAGAGCAATATGTGTTCCTAACTGTGGTGGTTTGAAAGAAAATGGTCCTAAAAGTGAATGGCACTATTAGCAGGTGTGGCCTTGTTAGAAGAGTGTGTCACTGTGGGGACAGGCTTCAAGGCTTCTTTTGCTCATTTCCCTCAGTGTGACAATCAGTTAACTTCCTGTTGCCTGCAAGATGTAGCACTCTCAGCTCCAACACCACATCTGCCTGCATACCACTGTGCTCCCCATCATGATGATAGTAGACTGAATCTCTGAAACTGTAAGCAAGTCACCCCCAACTAGATGTCTTCTTTATAAGAGTTGCCATGATGTCTCTACACAGCAATGAAAACCCTAACTAAGACATTAACCATGAGCAATTTTTCAGCCCAAATGTTACTTGTTTTCTGTTAGAGTCTTTCAGAGTAGCACAGGCTGTTCTAGTCCTCACAGTGTTGCCTAGACTGGCCTTGAAATCATAAACAACCTTCTGTCTCAGCTTCCTGAATGTTGAGACTTAAGAGGTACACCACTGTGTTCATCTTAAATGTAGTTTTTTTACATGATTTATCTATTGATATATTTACTTATCATTCATTACATAGAATCAACTTTGCATTAAAGAGATTAGAAGTTATAATTATATATATAACTATATATATGTAATTATAATTTAGAAGTTAATATAAAGGTAGTTCCACAATTGAGTTATTGGCCAAGAGTCATGAAAATCCACAAACAAACCAGACTGTTGCTAAGATAATGAATGGGTTCCTCTCCAAAAACTGACAGCAGAGGTTCCATTGCCAAGGACAACACCAACACAACTCATTGAACATGAAGTTGACCTGGAGACTGCATGGAACCTTCACCCGTATGTTCTAGTATCTTTGGAGGAGAAATGTACTCTGCAGGCCACCAAAAGAGAAGCATAAATACAAATTCAGCCTCAAAATCTCTGACCTACAATATATTCTGCCTGCAAAACGTGCTGGGGCAATGGTGGCACAGAACTTGTGGGAGTGGTCAACCAATGTCTGATTTCACCTAAGGCCTACTTGACAAGCTAGGACCCATACCATACACTAATTGGGTGTCCAAGAACCAGAGGCTAGATGACCCAGAGATCTAGGGTTAAAACCAAATACTACTGGTCTGAAATAAACAGTAATAAATGAATAAATGACTTTGGAACACACAGCACTAAATGAGACATCTCCATCATATCCCTCCCCTCAGAGCTCATGGAATCCCATGAAGGAGGGTGCAGAAAGAGTATAAGAGTCAGAGGGGATGGAGGACATCAGGAGAGCAAGATCCTCTGAATAAACTCACAGAGACTAAAGCAGCATGCCCAGGGTTGACATGGGTCTCACCAGGTCTGCTACATATATACTATAGTGTAGATGATAGTTTCTCTCCCATCTGGTCCTGTAGCCATTCAGTGCCAAAGAAACACACAGAGGCTTAGCTTATATTAATTATAAATTGTTTGGCCTATTAGCTCAGGCTTATTATTAACTAGCTCTCACAACTTAAATTAATTCATAATTCTTGTTTAGACACATGACTTGGTACCTTAGTGTAGTACTTTCATCTTGCTTCATCTTCATCTGGGTCGCAACTGCAGACTGATCCTTTTCTCTTCCCAGAATTCTCCTAGTCTGGTCACCTCACCTAGACTTCTTGCCTGGCAACTGGCCAATAAGCTTTTTATTAAACAAATACAAGTGGCAAATCTTTACAGGGTACAAAGAGCATTATCCTACAGCACTATAGCTTTCAGCTTAGTATTTTATGGGACTCCTGAGTTTATGAACAAGTGGGTCTCTGATTCTTGTGCCTATACATGAAGCTATTTCCTTCTATTGGGTTGCCTTGTTCAGTTTCAGTGTGATGGTTTTGTTTTATCTTATATTTTATTTTGTCATGCTTGGTTGTGATTTCCTAAAAGCCTGTTATTTTCTAGTGAGAAACAAAGGGAGTGGATCCAGAGGGGAAAGGAGATGGGGAGGAACTTGGAGGAGTAGAGGGAGGGGAAACTATAATCAGAATATGTTGTATGAGAAAAGAATCTGTTCTCAATAAATGAGAAAAATTTAAAAAGACAAAAAAGAGTAGTTCCAATGATCAAACAATAAATACTAGAAATGCCAAAAAAAGAGAAAGCATCTGAAAATACCTCACTTACTGTTGTATGTGTGTGTTGCATACAATTCAACACAACTAAGCCTAAATGAAAATGTAAAAAAGTGTATACACAAATGCAAGTAAGTGTAACTTACCTATTAAAAGACTGTCTGAGGCTATTAACAAGTGACAGATGTTGGGTAAAGAGAGTCATTTTTTTAAAGTGGAGTTTTATGTATTTGTGAGGCCTCAAACTAGTGGTAATCTTCCTGCTTCATCCTCGTAAGTGTTGGGATCACAGGTGTGACCTGCCACGCACAGTTATGAAATAGGCTTACAAATATTAGCAACACAAGTACACAGCACATCAAAATAAATTATGATCTTATGGAGCTCATTCCAATTATGCAAAGGGGTTGCACTATCAGGAAAGCCATTAATATAGCCTTGTATTAATGAATCCCAAGAAATAATTGTAAGGCTTATTCTACATTTAGAAAGATACTTATCAGCATTGCCATTCACAGAATGAAAGTCCTAGTTTCTTAAGAAAATAAATTAGAACTGCTCTTTAAAAGTTTAAAAGTGTTTGAGATCTTCTTTACATTAAAAGAGATCTAACAATTTGCAGAGAGTTAATTAAGTCAGAGAAATTGCAATTAACATTACAACGAGGCACTTATGCATGCCTTCAAGAATGATGAAAATGGGAAAGAAGGCTTCCTTGGGTTCCAACAACAAGATATCTATGTCTGGCTGATTGTAAACAACAGAAGTTAATTCTGTCAAGGTTTGGAGTCAAAGGAGTCCAATATTAAGATCTGAGTATTTATGGCCTTCTTGCTCTATTCTTTCTCAGCATAAAGTATGAATGGAAACAAAGTAGGGACCCAGTCCTTCAAATACAGCTCATCTTTTAACACTGTTGCACTGAGGATTACATTTTCAACAAATGAAACACTTTCAAATGGAAGTTTCTACGTGTTTGCAAGGAGGTGAAGTAGTGCAATGCTTATATACCGCTGCTGCTGCTGCTGCTACTACTGCTGAGAACAGAGTTGAACAAACACTCTGAAAGGTTTCTTGATGACATCTGACCTGATCAGGCACATACCTTATGATCCAAAATACTACTCTTCAGTCTGCACCCAAGAGAAATAAAAATTCCATCCAAATATATGCACAAAAATGTTCATAGCACCATTATTCAGAACTCAAAAATTTGGAAATATGTAAAACTGCATAATATATATATATATTCATACTTTCATATATTGAGAGAGATCTACAGACTGTAATACTGGACACCAGTAGAAATAACATTTTATGACTGTGAACAACATAACAAGTTATACATTTATACATGTATTACGTCGACTGAAAAGAAACCTGACACAAAAGAGCACTTTGTATGATTCAAAGAATTTTACTTGAAATCTTCCAAAAGATATGAAGCAAATCAATAATCAAATTTTTCTTTATTTGAAGACAATTTCTGCTTTCTTGTATTACTTACAACTGCAGATTAGCATTCATTAAAGCCTTAAAGGGCGGTTTCTTAGACACAGGAATAGGGCTAACATCTCTGACAGAGAGTTACATGAGTGATACCTAGGCCAGACTTACCCCACTCATTCCACCTGACATACATTAATATACAATGAGAAGCTCGGCATTATCCTCAGATGATAATGCATAGTTGCATAAGTACTTCAGAATTGGGAATGGTACATGGTTATATCATGCTAATAACTTGTTCTTGTAATAATGATGAAGAAATCCTCAATCTTCACGAAATCCTATAGTGGTTACTCAGCGACCAACTCCAATGGCCAAAGAAAGCTGAAGAAAATAACCACTATCCCAATTTGTTTGCACTATGTGGTAGGAATTAAAGAAGACTGACATGGTGATCAGCAATTAATCTCAAGTATTGTTTGTACAAGTCACCTGACAATTTCAGAAATATTAATATGCACATTCATGTGTGCAGACAAACACATACATACAAGTTGCTTTTCTCACAAGTCTAGAAATTAATGGAGACAGATCATTGAGAACAAAAAATTGAGTCAACAGCATAATTCTTTTTAGGGGATTTCATATCTTATACCCCAATTCTGTTCACCTCCCAGTACCTACATATCCGCCCTTCACCCTTGAAGCATCCCCCTGTAAAAGAAACCCCCTCAAAATCAATTAAAAACAAAATAACAAAAAAATCTCACTCCTCTGTCTTTTCAACACCTCTTCATTCACCCTAGTGGCACTGGAAGCTGCGGTGTGTCACACAGAATACTCTTTTATCCAATCAACCCCACTCACAAAATGTTCCATGCAGTGAGTCATCGGTCTGGTTCTAGGTCTCTGGTACACCATCATCCCTGGACTCTCACCAAAACTCCTCTCAGTAATTCTGCTGTTGCCCCAAGTCATAGAGATTATGCGGTTATCATTGTTCAGACCAGTCCCTTCACGCACTCCAGCAGGTCTCAGATGGGGTAGATGCTAGGGTGGGCCAACCCAAGGCCGTGGATGTGGGCCTGGGTGGTAGCTGAACTGGTTGGTCTGGGCCAGTGGGATCGCCCCCCTAAGGTGAGGGGCAGAGACAGACCTCGTAGGCCTATGCTACTGAGTCCATCTCTCCCATGCCTGTGATGAAGGGTGGAGTCATCTTTCCTGAGTGTGGAGGCCAGATCTTTCAGCATAAGCCATCCAGGTTAACATGGCCCTAGTGGCAGTGTGGCCCTCAGACAGCAACATGGACTCAGTTGTCTGACCAGAGTTATCCATGTGGCTTCAGTGGTTACTGAAGCCATGAACATCAACATAGACCCTGGCCGCTGCAGAGCCATGGATCCAGACATATCCCACCCGAGAAGCAAGGACCTGAATGTCATCTTGTTCCTTGATGGCAGTACAGGACATTCAGATAAACATGACCCCAGGGGTGTTACAGTCCTCAGACACCAAATTTGCTACAGGTGGTGGCCCAGACCCTGGGCATCCCCATGTTCTTGATGACAACATGGGTCATGGACATCAACAGAGATCCCAGCTGAGATAGCACCACAGACCCAGACATGGTCCTAGGAAGCATCTCAGGCCCAGAAGTCACTCTGGACCTGGGTGGCAAGCAGGCCATCAACATCAGCCCATTCTTTACTGCCATCGCCTCTTCAAATCTGCCTCTTACTGTACCACATGAACCACTCTGCCTCTCTTTCTCTCCCATTTCTCTACCATGTACTTGCTCATTATAATGGCACCTGCCCACCAAAGGGCCCATGCCTGTGGAGCTGGGCAGCCCTGTGGGTGCCTTCAAGCAGCCCAGACCATGACGAGCCAAACTGCTCCATAGGTGAACAGACTCAATTTTTACTACACGTATGCAGTTAGAGCAACTGAAATGTTTTAATATGGAAATGTTTGGCGATGACATCCAGAATTGACTCTAGCATTTTTTCTGTCCCCACTTTTGGCACTTTGCCAATAATATCTAAACGCTGATGTGGAAATGTAAGCAAACACATGATAAGCATTAAGTACTTCTGTATCTCACAGTCATTAGCCTGAGATTTTAGCTTAGAAGATTCTATACAACTACTTTTAAGTATTGGTGTATTGACATGTAACAAAAAGTATAACATAATATATATTCAATATTAAATTAGAGCATAATATATCAAATATATAATATATTAAATTATGGCATAATATATATCAAATACATATATTGATCTAAAATGCTGACACTGTCTAGGGATTAAGTCCTGCAATAATGAGGCCCTGAGTTCTAGTCCCAGAATCACCCACATAAAATGTTGTCATTATACAAGTTATTATGAAACAATAAGAAAACTTTTGCCCACAAAACAAATTGCTTTACCTAAGTTCTGGCAAACAACTTGGAGACTTCTTGGAGCAGAAGGTTTAAGCAGGAAGGGGTAGGGTGATGGAGGAGATATGGAAGGGAGGATGAACCAAAAAGAGAGGTGTATGAAAAACACATATGGAAACTTCTCTTGCAACTCAATTAAAAAACATAATTTCAAAAGAGTTTGAAAGAAGTTAGCCTGCATAGCTAGGTAATGCTGCTTCTAGATGCAGTGAGCTACTAAACAAAACCCCAGTGACTGATGTTGAATTCCTTCTGTATGAGTTGTTGATCAGGAGGCCTCAGAGCCCTCCCTAAAATAATACAAGCTCTTGTCATTCTTCTAGATGGCTGTCTTAGTTAGGGCTTCTATCGCTGTGATAAACACCATAACAAAAAGCAACTTGGAGAGAAAGTATTTATTTCATTTTACATCATCCAGGGAAATCAGAGCAGCAACTCAGGGCAGCAACCTTGGGGGCAGGAGCTGATGCAGAGGCCATGGGGGATTGCTACTTACTGGTTCGTTCCTCATGGCTTACTCATCCTGCTTTCATATAGCATCCAGGACCACTTTCCCAAGGGTGGCATTGCTCACAATGAGCAAGGCCTTACAGCATCAATAATTAATAATGAAAATACTAAAGAGACTTGCCTCTCCATGACAAACCAGGACTCCATCATGTGCATTGCCCTCAGCTTTATATTTTAAGTTCCCGAAGCAGCTCATTAAGTTCTGAACACTCACTGGGATTTCTAGCTCAAAGTTCCAAAGTCCTTTCACAGTTCTCTCCAAAACATGCTCATATCTGCCACAGCAGTGTCCCATGTACCTGGTGTTAAGTATTTTTCATTGGCCGACAAAACTTCCGCCAACGCAATAATCCAAATCAAACCAGATCAGACCAAATTAGAAAAGAGTCCAGGTTTAAAGGATGGCAGCACTTTCAGGTGCCCCCCTTCCCAGGAAACATGGAGAGGGGAACAGAGAACCAAAAGACTATGGAAAACCGGGAGACCATGTGTTCATTCTCTGGGGGGCAGTTTAACTAGCCTGTCGGAGTGGTCTTGATCCTCCCTGGGGAGGAGTCACCACTTGGTGGGCTTTCTTGGAGGTGAAGTTTGGACTGAAGCAACTCCCAGGGGAGGTGGCTCAAAATGGATGCCAAGGGGCTGGGGTGAAGCCCCCAACTAAACATTTCAGACTCTTTGTATAAAGGGGTGTTAGGGAGCTGAAGTGATGCCTTTAACCAAACACCCGGTACCAATGTCTTAGTTTGGGCTTCTATTCCTGTGACAAAGCACCATGACCAAAAGCAGCTTGAGAAGGAAAACGTTTATTTTTGCCGTATACTTTCACACCACAGTCCATCATCAAAGGAAGTCAGGGCAGGGAATCAAAGCAGGACAAGAATCTGACAGCAAGAACTAGAGCTAAGGCTATGGAGGAATGCCACTTACTGGCTTGTTCCCTGTGGCTTGATCAACTTGTTTGTTTTACAACCTGGGACCACATTCCCAGGCATGATACTCTTACATTGAGCTGGGCCCTCCAATATCATTAGTAAAGAAAATGCCCAACAGACTGCCTGTAGGGCAGGCAGTGTTATGGAGGCATTTTTTCAAATAGACTCTAATCAACTAGTGCTAGCTTGTATCAAGTCAACAGAGAACTAAAGAGCACAGTTGCTGACTAGAACTAGGTGATAAGATTCTGTTACTGAAAATATCACATACTCTGCTTGAAAGATAGAGAAAAACCAAGATGAATGGGCTAGAAACTTAATCCCTGCTGGCTAGGTTTCATCATGATAGATGGTGTTAGGCAGGCTACTGGGGGAAAAGGCATCAGTGGTCTTTTCATTGAACCCCACAATTTATAATACCAAACTGCTGGGCAATTTGTGCCCACTTTTGGAAGAGTAGCACAACTTCTATGAGAGTAACCAGCTACTCTACAGTTGGATTCGAGGCCCACTCCACAGGAAGGAATCCATGTCTGGTACTGCAAACATGGTCAAAAACATGCCTGGGGAAGTCATAGGCCCTGGGGGCAACTTGCTACTGTAGTTTAGCTGAATAGACACAGCGTTAAGATATTTTCTAAATATATTTTGGGGGTTGTTTATTTCTTTGTTTGCCTTTCAAGACAGGGTTTATCTGTGTAACTTTGGAGACTGTCCTTGAAGTTGCTCTGTAGACCAGACTGGCCTTGAACTCACAGAGATCTGCCTGCCTCTGCCTCCCAAGTGCTGGAATTAAAGGTGTGTGTACCACCAAGTCTCTATTTTTTATATACATAAAAAATACTAATATTAGTCTTAATTGAAGAAACTTCTCTTTATACTGAATTGCAGATGAGAAGATGGGAAGAACATACGAGCCAGAAGATCAAGAGAAGGGCTACAAAGCACAAGTCCAGAATGTCCCCTAAGCCTTAGAATGGTAAAAAGGTCATATTCAGAGGAGAGCACTCAACTGTCATTTGTTCTCGGAACCTAGAGTATTCGTGAGTCTTTGCCTCCACTTCTGTTTAGTGTAATAAGAGCCAACAGTTCAACATGGAAGGGTAGAAATCCAAGAGCCAGGCCACTAGCCATGACTGTCTGACAACAAGGCCCAGGGCAAGCAAATGATAGCTATGAATGGTCATGCTCAAAATCTAGCCACAGCTATTGTCTCTTAATACATTCGGAGAGAGGGAGAGTTGTTATATTCGACTGTTTATCCATGGTTGAGTTCATCAGGCTCCAGTGAATAGTCCCAAATCCAGGGTTATACTGATAGCCCTGCTTAAACTCCATGGATCACAAGCAGAAAGACAAGACTGTGGGAAACAAATTTGTAGGGAAAAGTATGATTGGTGAGGAAAGTAGGCTAAGGGTGAGGGGCTGATAGTAATCACAACTCAGTATATACATATATGGTTCTGTCAAAGAACAAATTTAATTAATAGAAATAATAATGACAAATTATTATACCCAGGAAAAATTAGAGGAGCGGTAGTGGAGCACACCTTTAATCCCAGCATTAATTTCCAGAGAAACCCTGCCTTGAAATACCAAAAAAATGTAAATAAGGATATATAACTAAATGACATCATGTAAGTTTTAATATATTTACCAATACATGGTAAATAAATTTAGTTTATAAAGAATAAAAAGGAAATTAGTAAATTGACACATTATTTTCATGAGATGAAAGCCCCACTGTTGTTATATATTTATTCTCAAAGTGTATATTCACTCAATAAAATCCCAGAAAAAAAAAAAACCTAAAGGATATTTTAAAAGAAATTAACAGGCCATTTTTTAAACTTATATAAAACCGTAAAGATACTAGACTATTAACCAACTCTGAAAAACATAAAAGTTGGAGAAACACTACCTCCTTTGGAAACATTTATAAACTTATGTCTCTGCAGAGTGATCTATCAGCATCAAAGTATAAAGGAGACCAGAGGAATAGAGTAGCAAATCCAGAAATAGACTCACATATATATGAACAATTGAGTTTGACAAATTAAATATAATTTGGTATGAAAGGAACACTCTTGTGTGAAAACTAGTGGATATCCATGTTCACAAATGTAAGCCGTGACTCACATATGGCTCATAAACAAAAGTCACGTGAAAATGAATCATAGTCATAGTGTTTTTGTTTTTTTCCTCCTTGTTCTGCGAGAAAGGGTATGTAGCCTAGGATGTCCTTGAAACCCATCACAATCTTGCTGCAACATTCCAATTGCTAAAATTCTAACCAAGTGCACCATTTCTGGTATTGATCATAGATTTAATCATAAAACATAGATATATAAGAATTCTAGAAGAAACCACAGGAGAACATTCTGGTGACCTTGGCTTAAATTTCATAGCTGAGATGTCACTATCAAGAGCTAGATATTGCTAGACATAATGGCTCATGCCAATAATCCCAGAACTTGAGAGGCTGAGGCAAAAGGATCAAGACTTCAAGGGTAGCCTGAGAACCATTTTGTTTCAAACATAACAGAAAGCAGACAAATAGGTCTGCACAAAGCATAAACTTCAATTCTTGCAAATGTACAGTTGAGAAAATGTGTACTAGCCTCTGACCAGAAGACAGAATTTTGGAATATGCATCTTAGACATGTATCAAGAATACAGAAAGTCACATAAACTCAACAGGAAAACAGATTAAGTCAGAAAAAAATGGGTAATAAATAAACAAATAAATAGGTAAAGGCTGAAGAGATGGCTCAACATTCAAGAGGGTATATTGCTTTTGCAGAGGTTTTTTTCCCCCATGTTCAGTTCCCAGTGTTCAATTTCTATTGGCTCATAACCATCTATAACTCTAGGTCCAGGGGGCCCAACACCTCTGGCTTCCATGAGCATCTGCACTCATGTACACATATCCGCTTCCCACACAATTAAAAATACATAAATAAAGCTTTAAAAAATTAAATAGTGAAATATTTTAATAGCTACACCACTAAAGAAAATACACAAATATCAAGTAAGCACATGCTATCACAAAAGACAGCCACAGATAGTATTTATATCTACTTTGTGTATGAATATCCAAGATTAGAAACAACCAGAGCATATAATAACAGATACTAAATTTGTCCATAAAGTCGATGGAAAGCTTGTGCGCACAATGTATACATCAGAGAATTTAAAAGGTGAATTTTAAAAGCCAGATCTGAGCCTCCAGATGTTGTGTAGTGGTACAGTGCTTGATTACCACGAAGAAGACCCTGCCCACCCCATCACCAGAAAGTAAGAAGCAGAAAAAAGCTCCGATTTTTAAAAAGCCTGCATGGTTCCATTTAAATGATCATGAAACCTAATCTAGAGTGACGGAAATACCATGCATTGCTGAGGATAAGGCAGTGAGAGGAATGCTATAGAATTGAACACATTACATCCTGGAATATAATTATGTATTTCAACCTAACTGGTTATATTTAAGAGATGCAGCTCATTGTAATTATAATATTGTGTGTGATACTATTTTTGAAATTACTGAACTCTGTATCTGGGAATGTGAACAACTAACCAGAATTCTTTCATGGTCTCTGCTTCAGTTCCTGCCTCACTTTCCCTTGAAAAGAAGTCACTTGCAAGTGACAAGTGAAATAAACTCTTTCCTCTCTGTCTTAGTTTGCTTTCTATTGCTGTGATAGAGACCACTGGGGCTGGAGGGGGGCAGGGAGAAACTGTTCATCACCAAGGGAAATCGGGGCATAAACTTAAGCAAAGCAGGAACTTGGACTTAGAAACTAAAGCAGAGGCCATGGAGGAATGCTGCTTACTGGCTTGCTCCCTGTAGCTTGCTCAGTTTACTCTGATATACACCTTAGGAACAACTGCTGAGGGATGTCACAATGGACTGGACCCTTCCGTATCAACCATTCATCAAGAATGTCTCACAATCTTGTCAAAGGCATTGTGATGAATGCATTTTCTACATTGAGATTTCCTCTTTCCAGGTGGCACTAGTTCACAATAAGTTGGCAGGAAAAAAAAAGAAAGAAGGAAGGAAGAAAAGAAACAAAGAATGGAGAGAGAGAGGGAGGGAAGGAGGAAGGGAGGAAGAGAGGAAGAGACGAAGGAAAGAAAGTGACTACCACAACCACTCAGGTTGCTTTTGGTCAGTGTTTTATCACAGAAACAGAAAGCAAACTGGTACAAAAGGCCTTCTAATTCACTGCATATCTCAACATCCCCTGGTACGTACTAGGTAATTAATTACTAATTACTATTTAAATAGGCATT
Source organism: Chionomys nivalis (assembly GCF_950005125.1). Taxonomy (NCBI): domain Eukaryota; kingdom Metazoa; phylum Chordata; class Mammalia; order Rodentia; family Cricetidae; genus Chionomys; species Chionomys nivalis. The sequence continues at coordinate 99,232,676 of NC_080112.1, forward strand.
TCCACAGAGGAGAAAATTGAGCTCAGAGAGAGTTATCCTGTTATTTCCTCCCATGGATGCCCAGAGTCTACATAGAAAGTTGTTTAATGACACCCTGGGGGCATAACCCCCATAGTCTTTGGGGATTGAAAGATCTCAAGAGTCTCATAAATGAGACATTCTCCAAAGCAGCTCTCTGGCAGGAAGGAGGTGGCCAGGGTCTGGAATTCCCTGTTTCTGTTTCCTCACTCTGCAGAAAAGTTCGGATCCCTTCACCCCACCCCTCCTGAGGCCCCCACACCATTAGCTGAGTACAAACACCCAGAGAGGGGACCCTTCTCTTCTCACCACACAATTCCAGTTTCTGTTATCAAGTTGTCAGGGCCACCATAATTGCATCAGGTTGCCATGGCAACCAGAACGTACAAGGTTGTTCTCCACACCAAAATGTCTTCTACACATCCTTAGGTCCTTATAGTGAGCTTTGACTGAGAAAAAGTGATTATATAGCCTGGTCCCTCATGTTTCAAACCTATTGGGCAGTTCTTCTCTCGTGATAGATCTTTCATTCCGCTTGCTGCTCCTTATCTGTCTCTCACTTTCTCAGGAAGTGTTCCTATATCTCCCCACAATGCCCTACTGCCCTAAGTCTGACCTACAAACCAGTTAAATATGAGGTTCCATTCCAAATGTCAGTTGTAATTGTATAGCTTCATTAAGTTGTATATACTTTGGACCTGGCTAATTTGTGTGTGTGATGTTCTTATTTATTTACAATTTTTGTGACAAAATATTTTAAAATATGAGAAAAGATAAAGGATATATTGAGTGATTCTTAATAAAGGTGATACGGTGAATGCGACTTAGGTTTTCTGGCAAGTGATTCTTATTAATGACCTCTCAACTTTGACGGACTTACCATTTCCGCTGTTTGGACAGTCAGAGCAGCCTAAGATTGTGATGTGTGTCTGTAAGGGGAAAGTTATATAGGTTATCCTGGTGGCAGGAGAAAACGCTTCCGGATCCCTTTCTTGAGAGACATTTCTCAAGGTGCTAGAGACTGCTCTTTTGGGTGTGTATTCCCCAGGCAAACTGCTGTGGGTAGGAGTGTCTGTGTGGTTAAAACAGCCACTGGCTGTGGCAGCTTCCCATTCTCTGAGGAGGGATGGCTGGATGAAAAAGTGGGCTAGAAAGCATGTATAGTGAGCATTCCACTTAGAAATCCCCTCATGGAGGAACTGAGGAATTTTTTCAAAAATTGATGCAAACAATGTTATTCTCAGATTATAGCCCAAATCATTACATAATTCTACCAAGTGTCTTTGTACAGTTGTTTTTTGTTTAGATTCAAGTGCTAGAGGGAAAAATCATGTGAACACTATTTTTTTAAACCAATTCATTAAAGATGATAACTAGTATAAACAGCTATGTTGTGATTACTGTTTGAGAATAAATTCTGGGATCAGACATTTCCTATCCTACTTTGATTTCCCAAAATCTTTGTGTCTTTGCAGAGACTTTTAAAACTTTGATGAGGAATGAAAGGGAACATGCTCAATATACAAAATACACACATAGGAAAACAGGTTTTTTTAAAACAAAAAGGGGGCAGCTGGAGAAATGGCTTAGCAGTTAAGATCACTTGCTCTTCCAGAGGATCCAGGTTCAATTCCCAGCACCCACATATCAGCTCACAACTATTCAGTTCCAGGAGATCTGACACTCTTACACAGACGTACACACAGGAGACATAGCAATGCACATAAGAAATAGAAACAAAGGTCAGGTGGTGGCAGAGGCTCAAAAGGCAGAGGCAGGCGGATCTCTGTGAGTTCGAGGCCAGCCTGTTCTACAAGAGCTAGTTCCAGGACAGCCAGGACTGTTACACAGAGAAACCTTATCTCAAAAAAAATAAAGTAAATAAAATAAAATAAATCATTTAAAAACTTAAAAATTAAACTGAAAAAAATTATCACCAAGACACAATGATACGTTTATCAAAGTGAACTCAAGTTGCAGATAGATAGATAGATAGATAGATAGATAGATAGATAGATAGACAGACAGATGGACAGACAGACAGGAAAGATACCAGGGATTGGATGTAGCACCTTTCATACGGTAGGCAAGTGCTCTACCATTTAGCTACATTTAACTACCCAGGCCTCAAGTAGTTTTTTTTCTAGTACTGAGGTTTGAAACTAAGGTCTTTAATAGGCAAGGCAAAAACTTAGCAATAATTTTATCTCCAGCCTCCGCGTTAACTTGTTAAATGTATTATTATAATAAATAAAACTGTGTGCTACAAAAATCAAATTCCTAAGGAAGAGGTTAATTTTTATTCTTGGTTTCCCTTTGCTAATAAAAATGAAAACCTCTATGCACATTATACTTCTTGGATCTTTATATTTCAATTCCATATTAAATTCCCAAACAGCATGCTTGTCAGATAAAAACAATTGTAGCTCAAAAACAAACAAACAAAAGAACCCAGCATTCATCTCTATCACACTAATAGATGCACTCACCACGAGGAATGGTGAACTGGGAAACTGGTACTTAGTCCTAGTTAAGGCTTTTCTGTGAGTGCTTTCCTTAATGCCAGGTTTTGACATCTGTGGTTTTCATGCTCGGCACCTGTAGCGATTACACTAAGTGTCTGACTATAAAACAAAATCAGATCAATGCGAAGTATGTACTTGAGCATTCTACCTACCTTCCCATCTTCAAATAACTACTGTATATTTCTGCTCTCGTATGCCGAAAAGATAAACAAAAAACATATTCCACATGTGCGTGACGGAAAAAGATCACCATTGAAGTAGTTATTTCAACCGTTGCCATTTTCCAGGCAGAGAAATGGAGATCCCATGCAAACTAGGTGACGAATCAGGAGTTAATGTGGGAACACATGACATTCCACCTTTGAAGTTTCTGCTGGTTGGAAATACTCCTTTGCAAATGCTTAGGCACAACCAGCATAGCCACATGCATGGCTGATTAAATGAATGGAGAGTTATGGTTACATGATATGACCATGAAACTGTTCCACATTAGTTTCAAGCTGTTCCTGGGGAAAAGAATAGCCCTTGCTGTTATTAGAGGTAGTGTAGCGAGATCGGTTGGTCTTAAGAGCAGTTAAATCACACTCACCCCGTTAGCAGTGTTTATTCTCCCACCTTGGAAAAGGCCATTTTAAATTTCATTGTGTAGTATTGTGTATATTTACTCAATAAGCTAGTTTACAAACATTCTAGTTCCTTTATACCATAGGTCAAGTAAATGGGGATTGTATGCAGAGAATGAAATGTACTTTGTTTGCACAATAAAAATTAGTCCTTTCACACAAGGTAGGGAATCTCCAGGAATGATAAAAAAGGATTTCCAGAGTAAAGAAAAAAAGACATCTCTAAGTGAAATTTGATTGCTGTGTTGTCTGAGAAGTAAAAGAAACAGGAGTAGAATTTGGTCATGGTATTTTACCACAGCAACAGAAACCCTAAGTAAGAAAAGAGGTGAGGATTCCACTTATATGTGGGTATAAGGACAACTATTTAGAATGCTGCTTTAGGAAGTAATGGCTATATTCTCTCCATGACTTACGTGTTTACTAGCACTTTAGCACTAGGTAGGTTCCAGTACCAGACACGATCTCCCGCTTGCTGAGTGTGTGTGTTAAGTACAATTAGAAAGCAGTTGGGCACTGTCAAGGTATGTATGGCACTACTGCACCCTTGGGGTTATCATGCCATGCTGGTTGTTGTGGTCCATAGGTGTGATAGCTGGTTGGCACTATTGGCCACTTCCCTCCTTAGGAAGCTTATATGGTATCTTCAGTAAAATGAAAGCTAGTCCTTTGCGAGCAGGTTTACGGGTTAGACCCAGATTGAACCTGCTGGGCCCTGAGTCTGAAGTGCATGGTGATTCCATCCACAGAGAGTTCTCTTTCACTTTTAAAGGGACAATCAAGGGCAACAACAATAGCCTAAAATGTTTGGGGGAGACTTTTTGACCAATCCTGATCAATAATCCATTAGAGGGACTCTCATGCCTGTTTTCTTGGGTTTCTGTTAGGTAGTCTATGGCTCTTGCGGGGGCAGAGGGTGGCACTCACCTTGGGCTGCATCCTCACCACCACCTTCAAAGACAGAAGCGCCTGCAAGTCTCCAGAATCCTGATGAAAAAAGTGGAAGACTTCACTGGACCCAGAAAAAGAAGCGACCTAGGCTTCATCAAATTCCACATCTCTACTCATGTTGCCTTTTCTTTTTTTTCCCCCAAATCACTGGTTAACCCTACCTCCACTGGAGCATTGCCAGCCCAGATGGAAATTTTTTATTTAAGATGTATGTGTATATTTCTAGACAGACTTAGTTGTGTTCTGAGTATTTTGATAGATAGTTCACAATATGATTCCTTATGAGCTTTTTAAGCATAGTGCTGTTTTTCTCTTCTCCCCCTTCTATTCTATTTATCTCACTCCCTCTTCTCTAATTAGATGCCCCCATTTTTCCATTTACCCCTTCATATCATTTGCATTCTGATAATCCCCACACACACATCTATTGCTTTCCTATTCCCCAGTCCAGCAATGGTCTTTTTTACTTTCCTGGTTTCTGCCATTACACCAGGCTATGTAGTCACAGTCTTCTCTAGTTCCATCCATTTACCTGCAAATTTATTATTTCAGTAGTCTTTCCAACCAAAGAGTAGCTGATGGAAAAGCAGAGTAGTGGAACCTACACCCGAGTGCATAAGGCCTCAACCCCAGACAAAGAACTACAGATAAGTAAGAAGCACTGAGAGTGAGAGAAATAATCTTCCCTGGGGAAGAGCACACCCAGGATTACCCAATACTAAGTGGTCAACCATGAAGACATATATGTATAAGTACCATTATACATATTGAGGATGTTGAATTTAGGAATAAATGTATGTGTCATGAATTTGAAAGAGAGCAAGGGGGTTACACAAGAGGGTCTGGAGGAAGGGAAAGGAAGAGGAAAATAGTGCAATTATATTATAATCTCATAAAATAAAAACATTTGGCAAAAAAAGAATGAGATTAGATTTCAAGTTTAAACTATTGTTTGCTTGAAGTAATGTAACAAACTTCTGAATTTCAGCTTCTTCATTTGAAGAGAGTTAAAGCTTGTACTGCTTACTTTTTTAGACTATAGAATATATATATATATATGTTTATATATGCTTTTAACTGAAAAATCATACCACAAGTGTTATTACCAATATCCCAATAAGGATTAAATAATGAACAATCAGCAGTTTTAAGCAGTCAGCATTTATTTAAGGGTATTAAACATACTAGAACATACTCAGCACATATTAAGCATGCCAACATTTTCAAATGTCAATAACAGTGCTAAAGCATTTTGCAAAGATACAGTGCACAGCAATCTTTGTAGAGAAAACACTGTGAGACACACATTTGATATGGAAGAGATATGAACTGAGTTACAATTGTTGTCAGACTAAGGAGGCATTCACTATTCAAGTGGACACGTTTGCTGGCAAGAAAGACTAGTATTCAGATTTCTGAAATGGGGGCAAATTCTCCTTCTCATACCTATTTACGAATTTTGTATGTCAAACTTCTAAGAAGCAAATCACAATTTTTCTAGTGATCAAATACATCCTAGAAGATATATGAAAACGGCATTCATTGTGAACCTACAAGGAATGTCAGGAATAAAACATGAAGTTATTATGACAACACCCATACATCAAATTTTTAAATTCTCTCCAAACACATTTTATATTATACACGGAATAACACAGTGACTATGACAAAACTGTGCCTTCTTTTCAAGCCATATGCAATTGTCTGATAATGTTCTGCTCTGGTGAACTTCTGTTGTTGTTGTTTGTACACTACTACTTTATCAACACTTCTCCAACTATACAATTTCATGTTGATTCTTATACAAAAGGAAACGTAACAACCATTGTTCACACCAGGAAGATCCATGAATGCAGTCTGTGTTAGCTAAATGGAAGTATGAGGATGAGGAGTTCAGCCAGTCCCAGACACAAACCCAGCACGTTTTAAAATAAACAAAACACAAAAGTCAGCAAGACGTGAGGGAAAAGATGAAGGAAATATGTTTCCATAAGCACACATATATCCTTCAACAAATGCAGAGAGAATTCTTCAAAAAGTCGTGGCTATTTCATACGAATCTGGAAACGGGACAGACACGCGTCCAGATCCAGTCACAAGAGGCAGAATGCCAGCAATCGGTATAACTTGCCAGGACAGAGTCAAAGTGACATTCCTGTTTCCCTTGAGACCGTGCCCGTCGTCAAAGAAAAAATACTTGCTTTTGACATCTTTCAGATCCAGCTTGGGGTTCTCTCCTCGCAGAAGGATCTTGTCCCACAGGACCACCTGGTTCACAGCGTTGCTTTTCGTGGAATATTCTGCCGAGAGGTAAAGGAAGAGCTGCTTGACGTTCCAGTCGAAAGTCTTCTCCAAATCCGCAGAGATGTGGAACGTGATGAAGCCCAGGTCGCTTCTTTTTCTGGGTCCGGTGAAGTCCTCCACTTTTTTGAGCAGGACCCTGGAGACTTTCAGGCTCACTGGCGCGCTTCTGTCTTTGAAGGCGGTGGTGAGGATGCAGCCCAAGGTGAGCGCCGCCATGACGCTCAGCGTGAAGGCGAACAGCGAGTTCGCCCGCGAGAGCAGGCTGTTCATGTTGCGGGATGGATCGGCGGCTCCCTCCACGCGGGCTCCACTGGCGCTCGCTCGCTCGCTCTCTCGCTCGCTAGCTCAGCTTGCTCACAGTGACTCGCTCGCTGGGCAGGGCTTGCCGTCTGCTCGCTCGCGTTCCCTCTGCCTTCCTCTGGCTCGCGCGGAATGCTGGGCGCGCGCACGCGTCCCTGGAGCGCGCACCGCCCACGTTGCCTGTTCTTTTTTTCCCCCAAGTCACTGGTTAACCCTACCACCACTGTCAGCTGATAGATAGTCTAAGGCACTTGGGGCATCTGACAGGAAACAGCAGCACTGTGTCTCTGTGTGGCTGAATAAGCCCAGGGGGACTTGAGCTACCTCATCCTCCACACCCAGACACAGTCACTGAAGGTCCCATCTGCCCTGTCCAGGGAACCCTTCCCTTTGCACACTGCTGCATCATGGCTTCCATACAGCCTAGCCCCTCCGTTGGCCTTCTGCAACAGGTTCCTGATGGCTGTTCCCCCACACTAGCTCACCCTGCAGTCCATTCTCTGCACAGAGAGCAGCCATCATCACCTACAGTTCCTGTCACTTCCCTACTGGGATCCTCCACACTCAGAACACAGTCATAGTGTTAAACAAGTGGCCCAGACTCTGTGCTACATCTGCTCTTTCCACCTCATCCCCCATCAGCCTGTGTGTTATCTGCCAGGCTCCAGCCGCTGGGTTTGTCCTCTGCTCCTGGACAACTGGGGCCCACACAGTGCAAGCACATCAAGAAATGGCTTGTCCCTGCTGGCTTCTTATCATTCAGGACTTGGTTCTAAAGCCACTTCCAGGAAAGGCCTTCACTGACAACTCTGTATGTAATAATCCCTGTCACCTGATTTTCTACCCTAATTATTATTCTCTCAATCACAAATTGTCGTTCCAATCGATTTATCTTATTTGTCCCAGTTTCCCAAGCTTTAATGACAGTTCAGTGTCCTTTGCTATCTTGTTTTTCTTGTGCTTAAATCAGAGGCTCGTGCATAAATCTGATAAATATTACTTAATTGAAGAAAATACTAATTGACACATTAGAACAGACAAAAGAGCCAAATATGTACAAGTCAGTAGCCATAAAATCACACGGGCGAAAATTCTAAATATTTGAAAAACATCAGAAAGACTTGTCGAAAACCCACATTGCTTTTTAAACTTAGGTGGATATCAGAATGAATTGGAGAAACTATTGAGAACATAGAGACTTCCCCCCCCCCGCATGTCCCTCATTTAATTCCGCAATTTTAGGGCAATAGTGGCACATGAAATGTCTTCCAGTACAATACATTTCTTCTGATAAGTTTGATGAAAACTTCCTTCTTGGAATATTCCAGACTATCATTTGAGTACCACTAATTGAATATCACCCTTGCAGAAATTTTAGACTAGATGGTCTCTATTGATATAATTACTCAAAGTAGCCTAGTCCTTCAACCCACAGGAGATCACAGGGTACTAAGAATATGAGTACACATTTGACTGAGCGCTATTCTTGAAAGGAATCTCTTTTCCCTCTGAATTATCTTTGGATCTTTTACAAAAAAAAAAAAAAAAAAAAAAAAAAAAAAAAAAAAAAACACTCATTGATGTAGATATGGATCTATTTCTGGATTCTTGACTTAGTTTCTCAACTTAATGTCAAGAGAACACTTCCTTAACTGTGATAGGGTTATCAGAAATCATGAAGTCAGGGTGTTGTTTATTGTGTTTTCAAAAAAACTTTTTGTCTTTTGAGCTTTCACTGAATATAAGTATCAGCATGTCATTTTCTTCATAAAAATGTTTGGAGTGTTATTGGAATTGCAGTGACTAGTTTTTTGTTTTTGTTTTTGTTTTTCAAGGCAGGGTTTTTCTGTGTAGCTTTGGCATCTGCCCTAGAACTCACTTTGTAGATTAGGCTGGCCTAGAACTCACAGAGATCCGGCTGCTTCTGCCTCCCAACTGCTGGGATTAAAGGTGTGCCCAATCACCGCCTGGCTTTCAGTGACTTTTTTTTTAAAGATTTAATGTAATTGCTTGGGAAAAGACTCTTCTCAAGAAATAGTTCTTAGTCAAGTGTGTACTCATATTCATAAATATTAATCGTGCTCTATCTATTGCACCATATTCAAAAAGGTGAATTTTATGGGGACCAATATCTAAATAGAGACACCCAGCTGTTGAATTTCCATCAGAAAATAAGAAAGATTAACCTTTTGCTCTTTGTTTAGACACTAAAAGCACAATTTCTAATTAAGAAATAATTAAATTGCACTTTTTTATACAGCAAAAAGTTGATTTATTCTAAAGCTACCACTAAGATAACATAAAGACAAGTTTCTGAGAGAAAATATTTCAAAACTTTAGTAGCTAAGAGGACTAATGACTAGAACAGAAATTGTCACAAAAGTAAATATGAAGAAAATCATTTCACAGTTAAGGATTAATTATATAAAAACTGCTCAAGGTTGATCTAGTTAATGTTCCATCATGGATGAAGAGGGTCTCACAAGGCCCCACTAGTGCTTGAGAAGTTATATGCAGTTGAAGAGTGTAGGGGGAGAGAAAGTTGAAAAGTCATGGGTGGTGCCCCTTGCAGATTGCCCATGCTATAATGGATAGCCCTAAGTCCACATGTGTGTAACACTAATTAGACTCATATATGTATGTATCTATGTATGTATATGTATCTATGTGTGTGTGTGTGTGTGAAGTTGGGAAAGGATGTGATGAAAGGGACCTGGGAGGAGACAGAGGAGAGAAAAACGGGTGGCTTTGATCAAAATAAAATATATTCATGTATGAAGGAAAAAATCGAATGAAAATATTTACACAGACAAGTAGTGATGATAGATTAAAGTCAAGTAAAGAAAAAGATAGTCAGCACTTGTGTTAGGAAAGGGTCGAGGATTCCAAGAAAAAGACCAAGCACACATTCCAAAGCCTTTCATAAGACAGTAGTTTTACTTCTGTAGAAGCATACATAGCCATCAATCAAGGAGGCAAGCACACCCAGCAGGGATTCCCCTGGGCTTTTATTTCTAATGCAAAGGGATCCGGTGCCTCTCTTTGGGGGATTAGAGCCTTTTTTTTACACTATTACACTGTTGGCTAACTCAAAACAGCATTGCTTATAAGCAAAGTGCAACTTTGAAGAATACCATGCAACCCTGAGCACATATTTTGATTTCAAGAAATGCTGACACTGTGGGAATTCGAATTTCTACCAAATAAGTGGCTTTTTTAAACTTCTTTTTTAAAATGGAGCTTTGTCTTACTAAACTCTATAGTAGAAAAGACAGCACATTGGCCGGGCGGTGGTGGCGCACGCCTTTAATCCCAGCACTCGGGAGGCAGAGGCAGACGGATCTCTGGGAGTTCGAGGCCAGCCTGGTCTACAAGAGCTAGTTCCAGGTCAGGAACCAAAAAGCTACGGAGAAACCTTGTCTCGAAAAATCAAAAAAAAAAAAAAAAAAAAAAAAAAAAAAAAAGACAGCACATTTTGTTCACCTTTCCAGCATAACCAACCGTTAAGGAAAAAAATAAAAAAGATCATCAATTAACTATTATTACACTCTGAGAGAATAGCTAATATGAAAGAGATTGAAGCCCTGACAAGATTGCAACTTCTGCAACTCTTATACACGGCTAATAGGGGTGAAAACAACTGGAAAGAAAGAGGAGAAAAGAGTACTTGAAAGTGTGGTTGTAGCACCCAAGGCACGAGGCCACAGTGATTTACTCCCTTGAAAAGTTCCCATCACTTCCCAATAACACTATCAACTTATGAATCTCTCAGTGTACAAATCCACTTACGAGGTTAGAGGCCTCTTGAGCCCTCTTGATCCAAATACCTGCCCATTAGTTAAGGAGAAAGCTTTCAATATATGTGCATGGGGTGTGAGCTCCTCATATCTTGATATAGGAATAAATAATTTGCATTCATATGATTGGTTAATTAATAAAGAAACTGCATTGGCCTGTTGATAAGAAGCTAGAGCCAACTGGTGATTTAATCAATAAAATAACTGCCTTGGACCTATAGCAGGGCAGAACTTAGCTAGGTGGAGAAAACTAAACTGAATGCTGGGAGGAAGAAGACAGGGTCAGAGAGAAGCCATGAATCCTCTGCTGGAGGCAGGTGTGCTGAAACTTTGCTGGTAGGCCACGAGCTCGTGGTAAAATATAAAATACTGGAAATGGGTTAAATTAAGATGTAAGTGTAGTGGATTATTAAAAATTGAGCTTCAGGAATTTTAAGTTTAATAAGAGAGACCTAGAGGCGTGACCCACCCTGTGGCTGAGCTGCCATGCCACAAGTCGCAGAGGGGAGCAAAAGGCTGGAATTGAAAAAGCCGCCTCATGGATCCGACCAATCTTGTTGGCTGCAGTAGCGGTGGCAGGGTCCATTTGCCTTTGTTCTGACAGTAGTTAGAAAGCTCCCATAAAAGTGGAGCTGGCAGGACATAGACAAAGTGAGGGTAAGAGCTAAGAAGTAGGTCATTAAGGCCTGGGGTTTGGGGACCTCTAAAAGGCTTCCATCTCAATGGGGATGGACATGGATGGGTGAAAACCCATGAAACACCACAAGGCTTATAACGGGATGTCTCCCCCTATAGGTGGGGTATAAATTGTGGCGAAAACAACAGAATCCATGGGAAGGTGTCCCCTGACCTCCGGGTGGGGTGCTACAGCCTGATTGGATCCAGTCGGGGTGACTTGGAAGCCAGAGAGGCCAGAGGCGGCTCCAAGTGGCCTTTTATGGAGAGGGAAAAAAGAAAAGAAAAGAAATGGAAAAAAAGAGGTAAAGAAGAATCTGAGAGATCTTGGGCCCCAGTCGAATACATAGCACACAGTGTGTAGTACTAGTGAGGGAGGACTGACCCCGGGTCAGTCCGGTCATGATTTTAGCTAAGGGAAGCAATCCACAGATGAATGTCAGCAAAGGGCACAACCTTAGCCTTGAAGACCATGGTTGGGGGCAGTCCCCCCATTTATAGGAACACTAGAGGGTTGTCAGAGCTCAACGGTCAATTCCTCAGGTTCGGAGAAATGGTTAAGCTGACCAGAATGAGGAAACTCACCAATTGAAGCTGTTGTTGTTCGGAGAAATAGCACTCAGGCATATGGAACACATGGTTGTTGTGGGGAAAAAAAATTTCTGTTTTCACAAACCAAAAGAATTCTTGTGAGTTCCAGGGAGCCGAATTGAAGGATCCACCATAAACAGGTCAGATACAACCTCCTCAATTCCCTGGTCCTAATTTTTTTTTTAAACTTTGTCCTCTGTTCTGCCAATACCTTAAACAGGTGTAAGAGACACCAGACATTTCCATAACACTGAAGGCGTAAGTCACAAACAATCCCACACCAGTTTGGAATTATGATTAATAGAATGGTTATTTATTTAAAGGGGAAAAACTTACAGATCACTGTGCCAGACAACAGCCCTCTGTACAATCAGGAAAGGAGTCTAATAGCCAGAAGCAGAGCCAGAAGCCAGAGAGTGCAAGGAGGGCTGCTGCTGCTTTTTTAAAGAGAGGGAGACCACGCCCCAGTGGGCTGGTATGTCAGCAGCTATTGGCTGGAGGAACGAAAGGAGCTCCCACAGCATACCACAAACACTGAACAGGAGCAAAGAGATCAGCTATGCCAGGATGTGACCAGCACCCAGCCTTCTCAGATTTCCCTCCAAAGACGACACCCACAAATAAGTAGGAAGAATTCTTGAGAATCTGCTGCCCCAATTCCTTTAAACTGTGGTGTCTAACTTCTAGCCTTTTTATTATAAAAAAGAGATGGAAATGTAATGATTGTTCTGTCTCTTTAAGAGACAAGCCATGCCCACTCCCCCCATCTGCTGAGACAGGCTGATCTTCAGCTTCCAGCCTGAGTTCTCTCTCTTTTTTGTCTCCCTCTCGGAGAAGCAGCTTCCATATCTCCCTTCTCTTCTCTCTCTCTCTCTCTCTCTCTCTCTCTGCCCCTCTCTCTGTTCTTCTCCCCTTCTCCCCTCACTTCCATAACCACTAAATAAATATGCCTATCTGTCTGTTTCTTGCCTGTGGCCACCACTTGGCTCACCGTCCCCAGTTACCTTTGGAGACTTGTGGCGTGGTCTCATGAGCTGTCCCTGCCTGGGACTGGCTGCTCTTGGTACCCGTTGCCTCCTGTCTGCCACCACATGGCCCGCTGCCTGCCACTGCTCAGGGACATGCAGCATTTCTGCTGCCGGCAGCTACTTGGGGATCTGCAGCAATTTTTAAATAATCATTACAGTAAGAGTTAGCCAATAAGAAACTAGAGCTAATGGGCCAAGCAGTGATTTAATTAATATAGTTTCTGTGTAGTTATTTTGGGTCTGAGCTGATGGGTGGTCAGGAAACACACAAGCTGCCCCCTGCAGCAAATTAGTGCTCAGGATGACTAACTAAATTCACTTTAACCTGGGAAAGCATGAAAGGGAATTCTAGACACAAAAGAACAGGGTTAAGCATGGCTTTTGATAGCTACATTTTTTTTCTAGATGGGCTCATGATGAGCAGGGGCTACCATGGCTATTTTAAGAGAAGTACAGTAAAGATGTGCAGCTTCAAAAAAAAAAAAAAAAAAAAAAAAAAACGCGGGCTTTCTGGTTGACCAGCACAAACAGCTCTGGCTCTTTCAGGAGGTCCAGCTATGGGACATTTAAATGGGATTTGTAAGCAGAGTGCTACAACTTACTTAATGGCAACATAGACGTGCTGTGTGCCTGGAAATAGGGCAATGTACATGGCTTTCAGAGACAGTGAACAGCTCCACCATGCTTGACTGTGCAGGGAAAGCAGGCAGTGCCATTTTTCCCCTAGCAATGACGCCATTTAAGTTTATAAGAAGGGCTTAGCATTTTAAGAAATGCTCCTGAACAGTAAAGAATTACAAATACAAAATAGGACAGATTCATACATAAAAGAACTCTAAATGAGTCACAGTGCGTTTAAAAAATACATAGGCTTGGGAGAGAGAAGAAAAAGACTATATAGAGTCATAAAATAAAGTTGATGCTTTAAAAAAAAGGGTAAAGTCTTTAAAGAGACAAAGTACAGATAGTCATAGATTAAAGGAGTAAAGATAATAAAGTAAATATTAAAAAGTAATAGAGTAAGAAAAGCCATGTAAAGATGGAATATACATAGAGAGTCTGGATTATGTATATTGTGCTTTCTTAGAATTTTTTGACTACAGAGAGGCATTTGATTCTGGGAACTCCTAAGCTAAAACAAAATATATGTTTTAAAGGTTTCTTGACTTCAAAGTTTGAGTCTATGGATATGTTGCTTTGGAAAAGAAGTTCCTATTTTTTTCCAAAGAGGATTAGTACCTGTGGAATACTTCCAGACTAATGTGGTTTGATGGACCAAGACTCCCTGAAAGATCACTGTGAACACCCCCCAATACTACTTCGCCCAACAAAAAGCAGAAAGCAGTTTGGAGAAGACTATGCCTATATTTTCAAATATTGTTTGAAATGTTGTTTACATTTAAAGAGGGATATGATATAGAAATAAATAATTTGCATTGGTACGATAAGTTAATTAATAAAGAAACTGCGTTGGCCTGTTGATAAAAAGCTAGAGCCAATGGACCAAGCAGTGATTTAATTAATAAAGAAATTGCCTTGGACCTATAGCAGGGCAGAACTTAGCTAGGCAGGGAAAACTAAACTGAATGCTAGGAGGAAGAAGGCAGAGTCAGAGAGAAGCCATGAAACCTCTGCTGGAGGCAGGTGTGCTGAAACTTTGCTGGTAGGCCACAAGCCTCATAGTAAAATATAAAATACTGGAAATGGGTTAAATTAAGATGTAACAGTTAGCCAATAAGAAGCTAGAGCTAATGGGCCGAGCAGTGATTTAATTAATACAATTTCTGTGTGGCTATTTTGGGGGTGAGCTGCTGGGTGGTTGGAAAACACACAAGCAGCCCCTCCTCCAACAATAACTAAACAATAGCATTGACTAAAATGCTGCATTTAGTTGGGGACAGTCAGGATATTTGATTGTTAGGGAGACCACGAACTACAGAACTGAGCATAACTTAGGAAATGATGATAATAATAACAATAACTATGTCCACTTGGTTCTTATAGTGGACATATTTGTGTAATCGGGCAAATTGAATTATGATTATTATTTCTCATAATATAAAATTATTGACATGATATGCCATTTTAAAATGTATAATAAATTCTTGTTGTTTTCATAAATTAATTACAGACTACATTAACTAGGAAGAACAAATATGTTAAACGGCTAGAAAGGACTTCTACCCAACACTCATCATAGAGACATGGAGGTCATGAGTTGTTATTTAGGCAGTCAGAAATACATAGATGAATGTGTTATAAACATGCTAAACATCAACTTTCTTCCCCATGTGAGCAATTAATCAATATTTTATAATATAAGGCATCTCTCTGATGACCCTCCAAGGGCATTATGAAACTGAGGGAAAATCATTGCCTTGGAAAAAGTAAATTCTGTAACAGGTATTTTTTTTTGACTAACTCTAGGAAATATCATAGAGTCTACAAAATTTCATTATGGGATAGATGAAAACATGGCTACCAGGAAAAGAACCCAAATTAATATATCACAGTGCCTTCAAATCAACTATATATTTCAACATCTATCTGGTTATCAGTCACTAATTTTTGTTTATTGCCAGAGAATACATGTAAATGTATGGTTAATTCAAGTAAAGCATCATGCTCTTCCATAAAGCATATATATGTATTATATATTTCATATATGTATGTATATATATTTCCAGTAAGGAGGATCTTTGAGATAGAAGCTTTTGAGGGCTTCTACTAATAAGCATATCAAGCAGATGAACTTCCATGAACTAAATCTCTAAATCATATGAGATCAAAACAGTTTTTCTATGTGTGGACTTTTGTATTGCCACAGAAGCTACTTCACCACATGCTTTTGTTCAGGTCCATGAAATTGCAGGAGGCAAGCATAATACTTCACTAAAGTCAAAGAACTCCTGCCCTTCTGATCTGAAAATATTTAATCAGATGTCACTGTTACATCCTTAGAACTCACCTCCTTCACACATGTATTATGATCTGTCACCCAATACAGATTTGTCCAGAGAGAAAAAGAAAACAGCAACCTCCATGATTCATTAAGTTAATCCTTGCCAGGCATCATGGCAGTTGTTGGTCAGTGATGAATGCTACTGAGATTGTTAGTGACTAAGCAAAGTGTGTTCATGTACTTTCAAAGTATCCATTCACTGGTTTTCCATTAAAACTCTGCAGTTCAAGTCGAGCCCGCTTAGTGTTATCTACACACCACTTTAATCTTTTCCATCTGTGCAGAATTGAGCTACAAAATGCATTTACTATTTTTTCTTTTAAATTATTAGCTTATCTGTATATGCTCAAGCATGTATACCTTAACTGAGCATGTTTTGGAACGGGCCCACTCATGTATATATACAGATATTCCCCTGAATCAAACTCCCATGCTTCCTTTACTCTTAAAAAAATGTTGCTTTGGAAATGATTTTGGTGCTCTCCTAGCCTGTTTGAGGTAAAACATATGTTTTGACTGTTTTATGACTTTGTTTTGCTTATTTTGGCTTTGCACTTACCAAGACATGAAATCCTTACATTTGATTACAAAACAGCCAAGTCATGGTGAAAAGTGTGTCAGTTAAATGCATAAGATAGACCCAGAGGCACCAAAATGTATTGGTGTTTTATCAAAGAAAGAAAATTCAGCACTTCCTCTGGGCTTAGTTTGACCAAAAATCAACTCACGATTAAATTCTACACTTCTTTCTGTGTGTCTTTCTTCTTTCTAATTTGTGGTATCTGGCTTGTCTGTAGTCTGTCTGTTGTAGCCAAACAATCTGTATTGCCTTTCTCTCATGTGTCGGATCCCTAACAAAGGACTTTGCTCTGTGTTTCCTGAAAAGCACAGAAAATATCACATGGGGGAAGGAATGAGGAATTACTTTACAGAAATCTTTAACAGAGTTTTAAAAGGGGGATTAAGTTGTTAACTGCAACTGACTCTCAAAGCATTCAGTGAGGCAAACACTTGCTATCAGGCAGCATCTATATGCTGTTCACAACATTTAATGGTGTTTGTTTGTTATATAAGGACCTGTCTTCTGTTTTCAGAAAATGATAATTATGATACACACACATACACACGCGCGCACTCACGCATTGCTCTCTGGGTCAGGAACATAGAAGAGTAGATAGTTTAAGATTGCAGCTATGCATTAGCCTAGTCTGTCAAATCTGATTACATGGAAAATCCAAGAAAAGTAGGGTTGGTTGTTCACATTGTTCTCGTAAAAGGCAGGTTAAACGAGCAGCCAGAGTACAGCAAGATAGCAGGCTAAGGCTTAAGTGATCTCAAGGTATGATTATTAACTTGGCTATGAGATCCAGCCAAAGTTGTGGTCTCTTAAAATAAAGGAGTTGTCTTCATAAAATTTTATCACCACATAAAAAGGCACAGGAATCATCTCCACTAGGCCCTTTGCTTTCCTTACCCCTTAAACTCACAACAAATCTGAGAAGGAATAAGAAGTGGCCTGGATTCAAAAAGACAGGGCTATGTGCTTGCTCCTGCCTTGTTACCGAAGGTCACAGAGCGGGAAAATCGACTCAAAAACATCTTATCCTCCCATGACCACCCTGCCTGTACATGGAAGGTAAGTTCAGGACACCTTGAAAAGGATAACATATTCCCCAGGGCTGTAATGGTTCCATGTTTCTCTCCCTTCCAACACCAAGGCCTAAAGCAGGAACTGTGGGACTTAGCTCTAGCACCTCTGTCTCCCACTTCCTCAAGGAGATTTAGCCCCAACTGCAGGGGTCTTGTACCCTCAGCTGAGTCTATAATACCGGGACATGGGCCCCTGCTCTTACAACCATGCCTTGGAAATGTTTGTTACAATATTGTAATTGAGGTCGCCAGCAAGACAGCAGGTTGCTATGGCAACTGTCCTGCATGCAGGCTAGTCCTTCACATTAGAAATCCTTCCACACAGCTGTCTGCCTTTTGCATTTCACTGAGAGAAAAACAGTTCTCTCTTCAGGCTACCACTTGAGAAATCACATTAGTTGGTGCAACTAACTAAGACTGGGCAACATTCTCTAACGTTGCTCATTATGATAAAGGAAAGGAAGACCATACTGTCAACCATTTTGTTTGTATTAAATTCTCAAGAATATAATAATAATAATAATGACCTTGGGAGGGTATTACCAGTACTCTGAGATTCAAGGATGCACACGTCATAGTAAATAACTAGCTATCTAGGACAGAAACCTGTGTCTGTGCTGGTGGTGGTAGTGTAAATTTGTAGGGCAGCCTGGGCTCTGTCATAAAAAGAAAAAAAAAGTGTATACAATCTTGTGGCTAAATGATCTAATAATATAGAAAAGCGCCATTTATATCATGCCAAAGCTATTTTAAAGAATTAGGCCTAGAACAAGTGAACATTAATTAGGGTGGTGCCTAGTCGTTGTAAAGATATACTGGTTTAAACTGAGGGATAATTGATCCTCCGTTCCTGATACTTTCTTCCCCATAGAAGGCACCTGTGAACAACAGACACATTGCCTCTCCAATACTCCTTTCTTCATGGCAGAGATGACTTGTCTGATTGGAGAGTTGGGAAGAGAAATACATTATTCAGCCCAGGCCCTCTGCTTTCACAAAAATTGGGAACAGACTGCTACTGCGTCCATTCGGCCTTCAGAAATGGATCTTACATAACTCCCGCAGCTCTGCTCTTCCACATCATTCTGGTTCTCGCAATTCAGGGTCTTACTTCAAACAGACAGATGAAGAACACCACCAACAAAAAGAATAGACGTAGGAGCACGCGACTCTAGGGTACTTCCTGAAGGAGAGGTAACTATTAGGAGTACATAATTCAAGGAGAACTAAAGAGCGTGATTTAGCAGTGCTGGCATACAGGATTCCTATTGCTTGGGGAAAGTGCATCAGGACAATCAAAGTGCAAGGATTGCAATGTATATTTATGTTGCTGTCTGGTGAAGGAGTTCTGTCTGTGTGTGCCTAAGGAAAGCAACTTCCTTGCCAAAAGCCATCCTTGTTATAAGAAGAAATATTTCTGAATACCTGTGAGAAGACACTTTTCAGGGTGACTACTCCTTGTTTGGAATGAATGCTTAATAAACCAACGTTTGCACTTTTCTTTGAGAGGGAAATGGGTACTCACTTTAAACCTTACACAATCAGGTTCCATATGTTTCAAGAGTAGCTAGAAATTTATGGATTGTGAAGATAAACTTTATAAATCCCTTCAAAAAACGTTGACAAAGTGTTCAGAAATCTATATACTCCCATAAACCTACACATAGATTATAGTTAAAATTCTAAGGAAGTTTTATCAAGCCTCAGAAGACAAGATAATTCAATTGTCATTTAATAACAACAAACTACCCAAGGGGCATGGGACAACACTCACCAAAAGCATAATATTTTCTGTCTAAGTCTGTATCCCAAATCATTAGCCACCATTTGTTCAGTATTCTATCTGGTGATTTCACTCAGCAAGCTGGTTTTTCTGTTCTCTGTGGTGTCTGTTATATGAAGACAAGGATACCCAGAGGTTCCAAACACCTGGAGCATCCAGGAAACTTACTCACCTGGATGATGCATTACTTACTTTTCTATTGCTATGATTAAAACACTATGGCCAAAGCAACTTGTAAAAGGACACGTTTATTTGGAGTTTACAGTTCTAGATGGTCAGAGTCCATGATGGTGGAACAAAGACATGGTGGCTGGAACAGCGCTGAGAGCTCACACCTCCTTGAACTGTATACAGGAAGCAGAGAGAACACATCAGAAATGAAACATGGATTCTGAAACCCCCAAAGCCCTCTCCCAGTGACACATTTCCTCCAGCAAGGCCACACCTCCTAAGCCTCCCCAAAAGTACCAACAACTGGTGACCAGATATTGAAATGTCTGAAACTTATAGGGAATATCCAGCTATCATGGGTGACTACTTCTGTGGGCATCTGCTGGAAGCTCAGCTATGACTGTTGCCTGGAGCCCATTGGTTATGCATAGAGCCTGCCACATTTTGGGCTGCCAGATTAAAATAAAAGATAATCAATCAATGAAGTTCAGATAACCCGTCATTATTTTTCTGTATGTTTCTTTTTGTGTAATAGGTTCTTTTAGTACAAGATTAAGATTTAATCGAATTGCTGAGCATGTTGGCACACACCACTAATCCCAGAACTTTGGAAGCAGAGGCACGCAGGTTTCTGTGAGTTTGAGGCCTGCCTGGCCTACAAATTGGATATTATGTTTTTTTTTCCAAGAAGATTATTCTTTATAATGAGATTGAGCCTCATCCAATTAGAGACTTGAAATGGAAAGATGTTTGACTTGCCCAAATAAGAAGCAATTTTCTTTTTTTTATTTTATTGATTTTTATTGTGCTCTACATTTTTCTCTGCTCCTCCATACCTCTCGCCTCCCCTTCATCCTCTCCCAAGGTCCCCATGCTCCCAATTTACTCAGGAGATCTTGTCTTTTTCTACTTCCCATGTAGATTAGGTCTATGTATGTATCTCTTATGTCCTCATTGTTGTCTAGGTTCTCTGGGATTGTGATTTGTAGACTGGTTTTCTTTGCTTTATGTTTAAAAATCACTTATATGTGAGTACATGTAATAATTGTCTTTCTGGGTCTGGTTTACTTCACTAAAAATGATGTTTTCTAGCTCCATCCATTTGCCTGCAAATTTCAAGATGTCGTTATTTTTTTCTGCTGTATAGTACTCCATTGTGTAAATATACCACATTTTCCCTTCAGTCGAGGGGCATTTAGGTTGTTTCCAGGTTCTGGCTATGACAAACAAAGCTGCTATGAACATAGTTGAGCACATGTCCTTGTGACATGATTGAGCATCCTTTGGATATATACCCAAAAGTGGTATTACTGGATATTGAGGAAGGTCATTTCCTGATTTTCTGAGAAATCGCCACACTGACATCCAAAGGGGCTGTACCAGCTTGCACTCCCACCAGAAATGCAGGAGTGTTCCCTTTTCCCCACAACCTCTCCAGCATAAGTTGTCATCAGTGTTTTTTAACTTGGCCATTCTTACAGGTGTAAGAAGGAATCTCAGAGTTCTATTAATTTGTATTTCTCTGATGACTAAGGATGTTGAGCATTTCCTTAAGTGTCTTTCAGCCATTTTAGATTCCTCTGTTGAGAGTTCTCTGTTTAGGTCTGTACTCCATTTTTTATCAGATTATTTATTCTTCTGATGACCAATTTCTTGAGTTCTTTGTATATTTTGGAGATCAGACCTCTGTCTGACATGGGGTTAGTGAAGATCTTTTCCCATTCTGTAGGCTGTCATTTTGTCTTGTTGACCATGTGCTTTGCTTTACAGAAGCTTTTCAGTATTAGGAAGTCGCATTTATTAATTTTTTCTCTCAGTGTCTGTGGTGCTGGGGTTCTATTTAGGAAGTGGTCTCGTGTGCCAATGCGTTCAAGTGTACTTCCCACTTTCTTTTCTATGAGGTTTAGTGTGGCTGGCTTTATGTTGAGGTCTTTGATCCATTTGGACTTGAGTTTTGTGCATGGTGATAGATATGTGTCTATTTTCATTCTTCTACATGTTGATATCCAGTTATGCCAGCACCGTTTGTTAAATATGCTTATTTTTTCCATTTGATATTTTTTGAAGAAGCAATTTTCATAGCAGATGACATTTAGTCTTGAACTAGAACCTTGTTAATTTTTTAAAAATTAAAATATAACTACTTTATCTCTCCTTTCTTTTTTACTATCAAACCCCTCCCATGACTAAAGTTTCTCATTCTCAAATCCTTGGTTTCTTTTTATTTGTTATTATTTCATATATATGCATAAATATATCAATCCAACCTCCTCAGTCCGTTAGTTTTGCGCATGCGTGCTCGCGCGCAAGCGCAGCGCGCGCGCGCGCGCGCGCACACACACACACACACACACCCCTTCAGGAAATCGTTTTCTCCTTTCTGATGACTCTAGCTTGTGTCAAGTTAACATAAAGCTATGCAGCACGGCCATATTATTAAAAATGTTTAGTATTAATGTATAATATAGGTTTCATGATTTTGAGATAATATCTTGAGAAATTATTACAAACAAATATAACTTCAAATACAATGACAAAGATATTAAATTATAGGCTGTAATTAAAAAATAGTAAGAGAGCTAAGATTTTCCAAAGAAACAAAACATTTATATTTTTCTTCCTGATCTGGTTTAATGTGAAATGAGTGTTGGGTTTAATATATTTTAAATAATGTCATTATTTAATCTAATTTTATTCTAATATTCTTTATTACCTGACTTAATACAAAGGCAGTTGGTTGGGGTTTTGGGGGGGAGGGTTTGAGACAGGGTTTTTTTTGTAGCCTTGGCTGTCCTAGAATAAGCTCTTGTAGACCAGGCTGGCCTCAAACTCACAGAGGCCCTCTGCCTCTCAAGTGCTGGGATTAAAGGCATGCGCCACCACTCCCTGGCTTGGCAGTTGGATTTTTATGTCATCTCAAGCTTAACAGTGTTTTTAAACACTGATTAATTTTTATTAGAGGAATACAGGTAAACTTATTAGCATTCATATGCTAAAACAAATATTGTATGTAAAATATAAAGCAATCAGATTGTTGAAAATTTTGTAACGTTATTTTAGAAATGTAATTACATGCAAATAGGTCGCAACAGAGGTAAAGGAGGGTTACAAATATCATATATGGCTAGGATTTGTTTTCCGTTCATATGCTTATCCAACAATATACCCAGTGCTTTAAGCACAAAAATAAACAATATCATATTCTTCATTTCATATAGATTTCTCTCTTCTTGAAGTGAAAAGCTGAACTTTCTGTCTTCTGACTCTCTGTACTCCTACCGGAAATAGTTCCTTTTGCAACCAGCCTTCCAGAAAGTTCTGAAAGGTGGTTGGACTGCAGTCTCTCTCCCTTCACGTCTTCGGCTTAGCGCTGTTCAAGCAGTAGTTCAGAAATCTGTCACGAGGTGGCAGCAGAGGACACCCTATTACCAAATGTCTGCTAAGAAGCTTCTACAATGCACAGGAAAACATGACGTCGTTATTAAAACCAGTTTATAAGAAGGATGAATCCGATTCTTTTAGAGGACCTAAGAGCTGTATTGTGCATATGAGAAGCTATGGTATAGTCTCTTAGAAAGGTGGTAGGAGAAATTCTAGGAAACCTTTATAGAGTAGGCTAATAGAGGATAAAGGTCTGTTTCTGGGAGGACCCCTCTGCAGTGCGGATATCTCAATTTATGCTGAGATAGGAAGAGTTAAATCAGTGAGTACCAGTGAGGCTTGAGGTCATCAACAAACAAAATGGCTTTAATATACAAGTACAGTTTTCAGAAAGATCTAGAAACAAAGTAAACGAATTGCTTTGTCTCATTTGTTACTCTGTGCAAAAAGGTATCCCCTCTCCTTATAAGAAAAATAAAGCAGCTGTTTTAGCGCTTTCAGAGTCTTTCTAGTCTCATGACCTATAAAGCCCCCTCCACATAGCTGACATCCCCATGTAGGAGCAAACACGGAGTATGTGAGTTTCTGATTCTGAATCACTTTGCCTAATATCATTTATAGATTCATCCATTTCCCCGAAAATTTCAGAGGGGAGGGGGAGTAGCCATGGTGACAAAATGCACATCAGATGAAAGTGGCGAAGGCACCACTTGTTGGGAGGAGGGGTACAAGTGCAGAGTGGGAGTGGGCAATAATAAGAGAGGAGGATCAACAGAGCTCTATGTGATAATGAAACCCCCTACTTTATGTGCTAGTTTAAAATAATAATAAGGAAAAATGGGAAAAGAAACATGGAGGTGGGTGTTGCCTGGGCAACAGAGAATGGACTGCAACTGAGAAGCTGAGCGGAGGGGAAGATCACGTGTTTAGAGCTTGGCACCAAGCTGTCAGGCAGGGTTTTCTGGATTTGTTCGGATAACAGAAAAAAACACATTGGTATCTATCTATCCATGTCTAGACATTTAAAGCTGATATTGATCCCTGCCTCCCACCCCAAACCACCATATAAGTGCAGCAGGAAGTGTTCACGAAGCACGAATAATAAAAACCGAGAGAGAAAAACTGGGGTTCAACCTGAAGATCCGAAAAGCAAAACAACAACCACTGCCTCTTACATCGACCTCCGTCCAAAATGGCGATCCTGCCTCCAGAAATCTCAGAATGAGACTGTGCGTGAGAGTTGTGTCTTCCATTTTATAAACCTCTCTAGGGCTGGGATTAGAGGCATGCACTGTCCAGTTTCTAAGGCAACTAGTGTGGCTACTAAGATTAAAGGTGTGTGTTACCACTGCCTGGTCTGTAAGGCTGTGCAGTGCAGCTGTTTTACTCTCTGATCTTCAGGCAAGCACTAGTTACTAAAATACAAATGAAATAACACGACATTGTTCAGGGTTCTTTTGGTGGAGAGAAGGGATAGCCTCCTCTTGGTGTGTTTGGGGTAAGAAGTAGGTGGTCCTCTTCAAATCTTGCCAATTACCTGCAGAGGTGACTTAGGTTCTTTGACAAGTCTGAGCTTAGGCAGCAGTGAAAAAGGACTTACACAGCTAACGAATACTTGCCCAATGTTCATGCCAAGGAACAGAACATTAATAGCATTTTTTTCTGTTTCTATATTCCTTTGGGTGGGTTTGTTTTTAAGACAGGGACTCTGTATATCCCTGCCTGGCCTGGGACTTGTTAAGTAACTAAAACTGGCCTGAAATTCACAGAGATCTGCCTCCCTCTGCCTCCTGCGTACTGGAGTTAAAGACCTGCACAGCGATAATCAGCTACATTGATGGCTTTTAATTGTTGCCACATAGAAGCAGGGTTTTCTCCTTTTTTTAAATTAAAAATAGATTGTTTCTTATACAGTATATCCTGATTGCAGTTTCCCCTCCCTCTACTCCTCACAATCCCTCCCCACCTCCTCTCCCCTCTGGATGCACTCCCTTTCTGTCTCATTAGAAAAGAACAGGCTTCTAAGAGATAACAACCAAACATGACAAAATAAAACATAATTAACATAAAAACATTGCAGGAGTGTTCCCTTTAATGCAAACTGGTACAGGCCCTTTGGATATCTGTACGGCAATTTCTCAGAAAATTAGAAAACAACCTTCCTCAAGACCCAGTAATACCACTTTTGAGTATATACCCAAAGGATGCTCAATCATGCAACAAGAGCATGTGCTCAACTATGTTCATAGCAGCTTTATTTGTCATAGCCAGAACCTGGAAACAACCTAACTACCCCTTGGATAAGGAAAATGTGGTACATTTACACAGTGGAGTACTACACAGCAGAAAAAATAACGACATCTTGAAATTTGCAGGCAAATGGATGGAACTAGAAAACATCATTCTGAGTGAGGTAACCCACACCCAGAAAGACAATTATCATATGTACTCACTCATAAGTGGTTTTTAAACATAAAAAAAAACAGCCCACAAATCACAATCCCAGAGAACCTAGACAACAATAAGGACCCTAAGAGAGACATGCATGGATCTAATCTACATGGGAAGTAGAAAAAGACAAGATCTCCTGAGTAACTTTGGAGCATAGAGACCATGGGAGAGGGTTGAAGAGGAGGGGAGAGGCAGGGAGGGGAGCAGAGAAAAGTACATGGCTCAATAAAATCAATTTTAAAAAGCCACCAAAAACCCCCATCTCATTGAAGCTGAACAAGGCAAACCAAAAGAAGAAAAAGAGCCCAAGAGAAGGCACAAGAATCAAAGACACATTCATACCCACACTCAGAAGTCCCACAGAAACACAAAACTGGAAGCTGTAATATGTATGCAGAGGACCGGATGCAGACCTGTGTAGACCCTGCCACTGCTGTTTCAATCTCTATGAATTTATATGAACTTTGATCATGTTAATTTAGAGGGCCTTGTGCTCCTGGTGTTCTCTATCCACTCTGGCTCCCACATTTCTTCTGCCTCCTCTTCCTTGGGGTTCCCTGAACTCTGAGGGGAGGGATTTGATGGAGACATCCCATTTAGAACTGAGTGTTCCAAGGTCTCTGTCTGTCTGTCTGTCTGTCTGTCTGTCTGTCTGTCTCTCTCTCTCTCTCCGTGTGTGTGTGTGTGTGTGTGTGTGTGTGTGTCTCACTCGGTGTGTAATTTTTGGCTGTGGTTTCTATATTTTTTTCCATCTGAGAGGTAGGGTTTTCAAAACTTGACATCTAAGGCAGGCATCATGCAAACCAATTTTTTTCTTTTGTAATGATAACACAGATATCATCACTAACAAAGAAAAAAGCTCTTTAATATTTCTGGACTTCAAAGTTTTCAAGGCAGAATTTCCTTTTGTGTATTTGAACATCTTATAAGATCTATTCAACCATAGTCTTGTAAACAATTGAATTCCACATGAGTTATATCTTGCTAGGAAGACAGATGTGACCTTGAACCCAATGGGTGGGTTGCAGGAGAGGCTATACTTAGGGAACTGAGGTGTAGTATTTGAGCAACATCTGCTCTTGAATATCTACTTGTGTTTATATGTTTATAAGAATGTGTTGTACCCATAACACAAGTACAAGTGCAGAAGTCTCCAGATCATGAGTTCTCCAGCTATATCACACCTTAGTGCCAGGTATCTACTGCTTCCCTAGAGGACAGTTCAGGCATTTCTTTGGACACATAACTGTCCACTCCTTTCTTGGCTAATAAGTAAAGATTAAATATTGCTTCTTTAAGCTTCTTCCTCTTTTCTCTTCCTTACTCTTTTTTCTTTCCCTTTCATTTTTAGTGCCCTTCAAAGATTCCAAAGAGATACTTCTATGTTCCCTGTTTATTCTTCATTTAGCCCTGACTAACTCCCTATCCTACGGCATTTGGTCTCTGTTCTTGGGATTGTAATGAACACATTCTCCAAAGAAACTGTCTACTTTTTAAATCACTAAGTTCACAGAATTTTCATAATTGGGTTAGCATGCTACTTTTTATCTTTAATGACTTTCCAAAAGAGGCATGCTTGTGCAGCCTGCTTCTTTAACAGAAGATCCGTGACAGCTTCCCAGGCTCAGAAGCATGCATTTTGGGGACTCATCCAAGCTGTCTCACTCCCTGACTGTGCAGCCTTAAACAAAGACATCACTTACTCTGTCTCAGTTTTTCATCCATAAGTGAGGATTAGCTACATTTTCTGTTTCATGAAAACACAGTAAGCATTAAATGGCTGTACAACTTTTATTTTAAAAATATTTTTCAATGGGTTGGAGAGATAGCTCAGTGCTTAGGGACACTAGTTCTTCCAGAGGTAATAGGTTCAATTCTCAGCTTCCACATGTTGCCTCAACATCCTCTGTAACTCTAATTCCAGAGGATCCAACTCATCTTCTGGCCCCCACAGGCACTGGCACACAGACATACGTGCAGCTAAAATGCCTGTGCACATAAAATATAATCAAATAAATCTTTTAAAAAGTACTTTCCACAAAGAAAATTTTAGCCATTATAATGTCATGTTTTTTTGCTTGATTTATCATTTGTCCCTCTACTATCCATATGTTATGAAATGATGCTCACAGTTAATTGCCTTTGGGGTATGCTGTTAAAAACATTGTGGGTTACAAAAGTTAATGTTTAGTTTTTGTATACACATGCATGTACATCTACAGAAATACAAAAACTAGTGAAAAAATTCATGAGGAACATTATATACATAAACTCATTAATAAACTCCCTGATAAGTCTATTATAATGTTAAATTATTTATCTCTTCCTCTATAATAATTGTAAGAATAATAAACATCTACTATCCTGGCAATTGTACAAAAAAGGCAATTGGGAGAAATGTAAGCATTCTCAGATCCAACCAACCTCAGAAAAGACATTGTTATTCTTTTAAAAAATGATTTTTTTATAGCCAGGCGGTGGTGGCACGCGCCTTTAATCCCAGCACTCGGGAGGCAGAGGCAGGCGGAGCTCTGTGAGTTCGAGGCCAGCCTGGTCTACAAGAGCTAGTTCCAGGACAGGAACCAAAAAGCTACGGAGAAACCGTGTCTCGAAAATTCAAAAAACAAAATGATTTTTTATCATACATGAGTGTTTGCCTACAGGTATGAAAGTGCAACACATGTGTGTCCGGTGCTCATGGAGGTGAGAGGAGGGCATCAGATTTCTTAGAACTGGAGTTACAGATAGTTGTGGGCTGCTGCATAGGTGCTGGGACCCAAACCATGATCTTCCGCAAAAGCAGCAAGGGTTCTTAAGCACTGCACTATATCTGTAGTTCCCTGGAACTCTTCTTGAAACTTACAAAAGCTGTCAGAATGTAGAAAGAGCCTTTTCTAGAAACAATAGAATTTCCTTTCATAACAATAACCATTACTTTACATTGAATTCCAGTTAACTGGAATAAAGGAGGATACTTGTTTTAGCTGTATGTTTTTCAAAGACACGTTGAAGTACCAGTTCTAAGTGCCCATCAATGTGGTCTCAGGAATTACTAGAATGATATCAATATGGTGGGACTTAAGTTCAGTATGTCTTGTGCCTCTATAAGATGAAAATATCATCGAGACAGAAACATACAGCTAGGACATTGAACAGTATGGGCATAGATTAGAATGATGTCTCTGCAAAGAAGAAAGGTCAATAATGCAATTCATGACCACCAACAGTGCACAGGTAGAAACAAAGAAGGATTCTTCTCAGAGATTCAAAATCAACAGCAAAGCTAACCTGCGTTTGAGACTTTTAATTATTACAACAGCAAAGCTAACCTGGGTTTGAGACTTTCAATTATTACACCAGTGAAGGATTGCGTTTCAGTGGTTTTAAACCACACGTTTGTTGTGGTTTCTCTTTTTCCTTCTATTAACCATAAGACTGTAAGCATTATGATAAGCTCAGAAGCAGGCCATGCTGAATCAATGTACTTACTTAGAAACCACAAAGCTGATGTTCAAATCTAAGTTTTATCCATTCACCAGCTCTACCTTCACTGTGCATCAGGTCTATTTTATTTAAAATCAGGTGTCAGTAGCCACTCCATGTATGCTGCTGTTATGATTAATGAGCACGTACAAATTTAAGACTCATAAGAACATCAAGAACGGAGGAAAGCATAAGTCTTAACAATTTTCATTTTCATTCCCCAAATGGCCATTAGTAAAATATTAGTTTTCATTACATGAATTAATATTTATTGTCATGCATTAACTTTTATAACATGATGTCCAGAGTGGTGGTATGAGAAGAGTTTATAAAAACATAAGTTTCTTATTGTATCACTCTGATTCTTAAAGTTATAATTCATTTTGCCTGCTAGTAGTATTTTCTAAGTAATGGTGTTAATAATGCTTCTCCATGAATAACAGAACTACTGGATATTTAACAATTTTATTTCTTTCATGTATTTTTCACTTTTGTCTACAACAAGAGTATCCCTGGTTTGGGAAATGAAAACTTAAGAATAAATAACTATCCTCAGACCTTCGTATAGGAAAGCAAGACAATAATAGGAGGGAGACGTCTTTAAGCTGAGGAAATTAGGAAGCAGGTGGTCTAGAACTAGTTCATTGTTCTGTCTACATGACAATCCAAGATGTATACCTTCAGTCAGGGACAACAGAAATCCTCAGGGAATGAGCAGCTACATCTTTCAGATAACCCTCAGTTTCAGTAGTCAGAATCTTTCTCCACTTTCCTGGGTTTCACTGCAGTATACTAACTAAATGAGTTTCTTAGCATGTTTCTCTCTGAACTCTCCCAAAGCAAAGGCTATTTAATTGGCTTCAGACCCTTCTGTTTATCCACCTAGTTTATCCAGCAATGACTCCAGAGGGGAGGGAAGGTGAAAGGCAGTGTGAAACTGCCCAAAACTCAGGCTCTATAGTGTCCAGTGGGATTCAGTATAAAACCAGATTAACAGGCACATTTGACCCAGGGCCCTGGGAACATCTGCAGAATTTGCTGCTGCTCATTAAAGCACAGAAAATAAGAAAATGAGTGTGTGCATTTTAATAGCTCTAATAGAATGTATGCATGCAAAAGGGCTCTAACAGAAAACACACATGGGGAAAGGTGTGTTTCAGCAGCTCTAATAAAAAATATACATGGAAGGAAAAACAGTTTATTAGTTCTAATGGAAAATATGTAAGGAGGCACATACCCAAGTCACATGTTGAAATGTTAATGCCTATTTGTTCTTCTTTATTCCTCCCAATAGAACAAACACAACAAAAATTATCTACATTTCATGTGATCGTTTATACTTATGAAATAAAGCAGCAATGACAATTATTAAGAACAAATGCCAAATTATTGATAATGATTATTACCAAGGAGGAAGGAGGTTATTATATTCACAAAAGATTTTGAATAAGTTTCAACTGTGAGGTGTGCATAAGTTTCAAGATGTGATGATTTATATATTAATATAACAATTTAAGGTTGTTACAATTTTTTACAAGTCTTTCATATCTGACCCATTTCCTACAGAGCAATGTTCTTGAGAGTTTTAATTCTGGTTTATAAAGAATACATATTATTTAAGAAATTATGAAAAATGTAGTTAATTTCAGGCACACATAATCAGCAACCATACTAATCACTAATTTGAGAGTATCATGTTTTATACTCTTGATACTATATTCTCTATGCATGCAGATATAATGGACATTCATTGTATATGGCTCCCATTTATCTTGGCACTCAATATTTGCCAGATGGCATGAAATAAATTATTGAATCATCTCAAGTTAACACTGAACTCTATTTTCCTCTCTGTCCTAAATTATTGAGACAAGGAAAGAAATGGAAAAACTGGGGAGATTAGTCGTCTCACCCTGGATAAATATGATTAGCAGAGGAGAATGAAAAAGACACAATCAGGAAATGAAGTTTTCTTTTAAAATGTTAATTTTATAGCTCCCTGTGCCTTTGTCTGAAATACTAACATGCAGATAAATCAGTTTAAATGATGAGGTAAAAGATACTACTTTGGACTGTTGGGCTTTATTTTTTATCTTAACTTTGATTTGGGGGTTAATGAAACATTTATTTGTGACTGATTAGTCAACAATTATTGAAAAATAAGGATTTGAATTTTTCTCTTATTAAATTTTCAGATGATTTTATGTGTATGAGAGCTTTGCCTGCATGTATAAGTGCACCGTGTGCCTGCCTAGTGTCTGCAAAGATCAGATGAGGGTATAGGATCTTTTGAAACTGGAGCTACTGATGACTATGTGCATGCTGTGAACCAAACCTGGTGCTCTTAACTGCTGGATCAAATCTTTTCATGATTTCTTGCTTATAAACAACTTATTGTGATCACATCTCCCATCTTACCTTCTTTTATCATTCCCATTCCTACTGACCTGGTTCTTTTCTCCAACTAGAACTCCTCCTACTTTAATGTCTTTTTTGTTTATGAGTTTGGGTCTTATGCTTGTATGTAGAGCAGCTTTATGTTCATAACTCCACTTGCCATACCCATATGACCAGTTTTTACAGTACTATTCCCCATCCAGCTCTTAGACTCTTTTGATACCCCCCCCCCTTTTTTTTGCAATATTTCCCGGGTCTTGGAGTAGGTAATATAGACTTCCTGTTTGGGTCTCAGTACTCCCTTAATCTTAGCACTTTGGCAAGTTATGAATCTCTGCTTTCACTGTCATCCACTGATAAATGAAAGTTCTCTGATAAAGGCTGAAAGCTTCTTAATCCTGTGGGTATAAAGGTAAGTATGCAGAAGGCAGTTTAATTACATGTCCATCAAGCAAAGGATCAGTACTAGATTTCCCCATAGGAAATGGCCTCTGTAGCCATAGACTTTTAGCCAGATTTACATTCAATATCAAGCATGTATTCCCTTCTATGGAGTGGGCTTCAGAATTAGAAAGTGTCAGTTCCCCCTAGAACTGTTGGGCCAGTGTTGCGCCAGTGCTCGTATCTTGCCTGGAAAGTTAACATTGTGGCACACAGGGTTCACAGATGATGGCTTAAATTATTGATAACTTCTCTCTGTCAAACTAATTTTGACTTCTAATTAACTCTTTATTTGTAAACTTAGTTTCAATTGTGGAATAGTACACTTAGCTGGACAAACATCATATAAAGCAATGTTATGTGTCTAGATCTGCTCAAGAGTGTCATCAGTTATCTCTTAATCTGAATGTTCTACATTCAATAATAAAGGTAAAATTCTATGGCACATTATTTTACGTGGTAGCATAATCCTAACTTCAATAATTTACTCTTTGGATGGTGGTAGAATAATAATAATAGAGAGTGATAAAGTCATGATGGTTTCAGAACACATGGCAGATAAATTCCTCATTCTTGAACTTGTAACCAGCTGGTAACAGTTTTCAAAGTAAAATCCAAGTCTTTTTTATCCTATGCCCATATCTTAACCACTGTTTCAATACTAAATACTGTTCAATGTAAGTATATAAAATCAATGAGTAAAAGTGATTCAACTAGATTGAAAATGGGCGTCAACAGAACTGTATCCTCTCAATCATCACAGGTTTTAGGTTGAGTCTTTTCTATTTGGTGGCCTCAGCACTGTTTCCTGTACATAGGACTCAATTAAATATTCCTTTACCTTGTCACACTAGGAAGAAAGTGAGAGTCAAAAAATCTGATGGGATAAAAGCATACTACACAAACAAACTTTACTTCTTGCTTATTTCAAATGTCATCAGTTTCAAACTTTCTGTTTTATAAAAAAATAACTTTTTAAAATAAGAGTCTATCTCAGTAATGTAGCAGGATACAAGATTAACCCTAAAAAAAAATCAGTAGCCAAGCCTTCATTTACACAGATGATAAATGGGCTGAGAAAGAAAGCAGAGAAACATCACCCTTCATAATAAATACAAATAACATAAAATATCTCGGAGTAACTCTAGCCAAACAAGTGGAAGACCTGTATGACAAGAACTTTAAATCTTTGAAAAAAGAAATTGAAGAAGACACCAGAAAATGGAAAAATCTCCAAGCTCTTGGGTAGGTAGAATTAACATAGGAAAAATGGCAGTCTTACCAAAAGTAATCTACAGATTCAATGCAATGCCCTTCAAAATTCCAGCAAAATTCTTCACAGACCTCGAAAGAACAATACTTAACTTCATATGGAAAAACAAAAACCCAGGATAGCCAAAACAATCCTGTACAATAAAGGAACTTCTGGAGGCATCACAATCCCTGACTTAAAGCTCTACTACAGAGCTACAGTACTGAAAACAGCCTGGCATTGGCATAAAAACAGACAGGAGGACCAACAGAACCAAATTGAGACCCGAATATTAATCCACACACCTATAACACCTAATTTTTGACAAAGAAATGAAAAACATAAAATGGAAAAAAGAAAGCATCTTCAACAAATGGTACTGGCATAACTGGATACCAACATGTAGAAGAATGAAAATAGATCCATATCTATCACCATGTACAAAACTCAAGTCCAAATGGATCAAAGACCTCAACATAAAACCAACCACATTGAATCTCATAGAAGAGAAAATGGGAAGCACACTTGAATGCACTGACACAAGAGACTACTTTCTAAATATAACCCCAGTAGCACAGACATTGAGAGAAACAATTAATAAATGGGACCTCCTGAAACTGAGAAGCTTCTGTAAATCAAAGGACATAGTCAACAAGACAAAATGGCAGACTACAGAATGGGAAAAGATCTTCACCAACCCCACACCAGACAGAGGGCTGATCTCCAAAATATACAAAGAACTCAAGAAATTGATCATCAAAAGAACAAATAAAATGCAATAAAAATGTGGTACAGACCTGTCAACAGATGAATCTAAAATGGCTGAAAGATACTTAAGGAAATGTTCAACATCCTTAGTCATCAGAGAAATGCAAATTAAAACAACTCCAAGATTCCATATTACATCTGCAATAATGGCCAAGATCAAAAACACTGATGACAACTTAGGGTGGAGAAGTTGTGGGGTAAAGGGAACACTTCTGCATTGCTGGTGGGAATGCAAGCTGGTACAACCCCTTTGGATTTCAGTGTGGCGATTTCTCAGAAAATTAGAAAACAACCTACACCAAGACTCAGTAATAAACCACTTTTGGGTATATGCCCAAAGGATGCTACATACTAAATCATACTACAAGGACATGTGTTCAAACTATGTTCATAGCAGCATTGTTTGTCATAGCCAGAACCTGGAAACAACCTAAATGTCCCTCAACCAAAGAATGGTTAAGGAATATGTCGCACATTTATACAATGGAGCACTATACACAAGAAAAAAGTGACATTTTGAAATTTGCAGGCAAATGGATGAATTTAGAAAACATCATATTGAGTGAGGTAACCCAGACCAAAAAAGACAAATATAGTATGCACTTCCTCATAAGTGGTGTTTACACATAAAGCTAAGAAAAACCAGCCTACAATTCACAATCCCAGAGAACCTAGACAATAATGAGGATCTAAACTATATTGGAATTAGAAAAAGACAAGATCTCCTGAGTGAATTGGCAGCATGGGTATCATGGGAGAGAGTAGAAGGGGAGGGGAGAAGAAGAGAGGGAAGCATAGAAAAAATATATAGCTCAATAAAAATAATTTTAAAAAGAGCCTATCTCAATGAAACAATGCAGAAACAGGACAGGGATGGCATAAGAACATTGTCTTTCCCAGCAGAACAATTGGTAACAATGAAAGACTATTAGAATGGTATATGTTTTCCAATAATACAGTGACTGAATATAGTGCACCTATATCCTGGCATATTGTGCAAGTGTAGTAAGCAAGAAGAACTTCCTATCTCTACTACAATGTAGTAACCTCGGGATGTATTGAGATATGAAAAAGTAAGGTATGGAAAAATGTGTTGAGCTATTGTTGTCCAACAGAATAGATAAGCATTAATCATATGTGGGCTATATTTAGATAATTAAAACTTTAGTTCTAGGCCTTGCCCTGTAGTCAGATTGATGACTATCTTAAATGTCAGCATAAGAGCCTTCATCCAGCAACTGATGGAAACAGAGGCAGAGACCCTCAATGAAGCACTGTGCGGAGCTCCCAAAGTTTAGTTGAAGAGTGGGAGGACTGAGAATATGAGCAGAGGTCAAAACCATGATGGGGACACCCACTGAAACAGTTTACCTGAGCTAATGGGAGCTCACCAACTCCAGCCAGACGGTGAAGGAAACAGCATAGGACCAAACTAGTCCCTCTGAATGTGGGTGACAGTTGTACGGCTGGGGCAGACTGCGGGGCCACTGGCAGTGAGACCAGGATTTATCCCTACTGCTTGTACTGGCTTTTTGGGATCCTGTTCTCTTTGGATGGATACCTTGCTCAGCCTAGATACATTAGGGAGGGCCTTGGACCTTCCCCAAAGCAATGTGCCTTACCCTCTCTGAGGAGTGGATGGGGGTGGGGGTGGAGAAGTGGAGGCAATGGGAGGAGGGGACGGAGTGGGAACTGGGATTGGTATGTAAAATAAAGAAAGATTGTTTTCTTTTTAAAAAAAAGTAAAAGGAATTAAAAACTTTAGTTCTTCAGTTGTACTCAAAACATTTCATATATTCAACAAGTAGCTAGTAAGTACTTTCTGGACAAGATAGATACAGAAGACTTTCATCTCTATGGAAATGTTATTAATATTCACTTATATATAACATGGCAATTTCACTCTTACTGAATGAGAGAAAAGTGGCATTTTAATTGTACATCTTTTAAAGTTGGAAGGTTAGCACAATAATTCAGAAATGCTACCAGTAATAAAGTGGAGGACCCTCTCTGTATAGAAGCTAATCATGTATAACAGTCCTAATTTATTTTCTGCTGCTGTGATGAAAAGATCCTGCCAAAAAACATTTAAGGGATAAAGTTTATCTGGCTCACAATTCCAGGTTACCATCCATCATTTTAGGGGAAGTCAAGGCAGCAGGAACTCAAAACAGCTAATTAAATTACATCCATAGCTAAGGGCTCTCTTAAATAACCCAGATTCCCCGCCCAGAGAATGGTACCATCAATGATGGGTGGGGGATTCCAAATAGTCAAGGTAACCCCCCAGAGATATGCCTGAAAGCTGACCTAATCTAAACAATCCCTCACTGAGACCCCTAGGTGATTTTAGATTGTGTCAAGTTGGCACCAAATCTAACCACCACCCTCTCTTAAAAACATAACACACCTTTCTAGATCCTGTTAGGGGCTATTTTGGACCTCTCCTTTCTCACAGGGCCTAAAGATAAAAACCTAAAGTTAACTAAAACATTGTGTGTAAATCTTAGAGACTCAAGCTCCAAAAAGCACCATAAACTGCCCCCATTATTCCTTGCTTATCACTAACAGCAGGTGTTCTAACTACTGACCTTGCAACTACCCTGCTGAGCTGCCAAATCCCTTCCTCCTTCCTCCTTCTCCCTTCCCCCTGCCCGAGTTCCCCACTGGAGGAGTATTTAAGACAAAAACTTGCTTCAATAAGGAGACCTTGACAAAAGAATCTTGCTTGGTCTCCTTCCCCTCTCTTGCCCATGTTCTTTCAGATAGCGCCTCTTCAGGACTCTGGGATAACTGGACCTGCTGGATGGGTCAAGATCCATTTAGTAAAAGGGTGAGGGTGAGCTACCAATGCAATCGTAGTAAGAAACTCTAATCTTCGGTCTGAGCAGTGTAAAAACATTTCTCCCTAAGAGGAAATCCACTTTTGAGAAATGGTTGACAAAGAACGTATCAGTTAAGCCTACTACAATAAGGCCTCCAAAAGACCAGAAGCTAAGCTAAAGGAATTCCCATATCACAAAGATCAAGCAAGTTGAATGTCAAATAAAATGGCTGAAATAGGCAGTGGCTGTAATGGGTGATGGGCTGGTCAGGGGAACAGCTCAGTGGTCACAGGCCAACAGCTCTGATCAGACCATGAAGGCAAGGGCCTTTTTGCTACAGAGTTTCATCCAGTATCAAGTTGGGAGGATGACTGGGGAGACACTTGAGCTGATCTTGGAGCAGACACCCCAGGATGTGTCCACCAGGAAACTGAGTGACAGTCTCAGTCGAATTGGAGATGAGCTGGACAGCAAGATGGAGCTGCAGAGGATGATTGCTGCTGTGCATACAGACCTCAGACCTCCTCCCACCTCCACCCCCCACCACACACACACACACAGAGGTCTTCTTCTGTATGGCAATGGACATGTTTGCTGATGGTAACTTGAGTTGGTAGCAAGCTGATGCTCAAAGTCCTGTGTAAGGGGTCCAAGCTACTCAGAACCACCATGAGCTGACACTGGACTTCCTCCTAGAGTGGCTATCTGGCTCCAAAAACCAGGGTGACTGGAATGGCCTCCTCTTGTATTTTGGTCCCTCACATGGCTGACGGTGGCAATTTTTGCATCTGGAATTCTCAATGCCTCACTCACCATCTGGAAGAAAATAGGCTGAGGTCGTCCACTGCCTTGCACTGTGTCTTTTCTTCATACATTGTGGTATTTTTTCTGGGATGAATGGGGAGAGGGGATAGACATTTTTCTCATTTTTGTAATTATTGGTCTGGCTGGGAATTGTGGCCTGGGGAGGGAACAATAAACCTCAGGTTCACTTTGAAGTAAATAACTGAAATACATTTAAAATATCCATTGTAGAAATAGCATCAACCAATAAAGACAATAAGAAATGAACTAATTTAACTTCCTTTCAAGGACTTGTGGAAGGAAATTAATTTACTGTTTTAAAAAAAATTGAAAACATTGCAAACGAATTTAACATTCATGCTAGTCTTCCCATGCTAAAACACTTCATTATTACCAATGACTAGAGGAATTTATAGTAGAAGTTCAGCTAATGAGTAAATATAAATTACAGAATTGGAACATCAAGTATGACAAGTCACAGAGACAGATTTTTGTTTACATAGATGTATAGAGCAATCTAGAAACTTCAAAACAAAAATTATCTTTTGGCTGCTTCCACATAGAACTTTCATTTCTGGATAACATGAGGGTCTGGAGTCTTGACAGCAACCCTTTTATACTGGAACTCTTCTCCCTTTCTACCAGACGGCTAGAAATCTGTGTAGGATGGGCTTGGTTCAAAGTGCCCCCCCCCATTTCTATTCACTTGTGTTCATGCTGCAGTTCATAATTCTGTCACAAGATGGCGCCAATAAACCCATTATCAGGGAAAAATACTGCCCTGTTTTAACTCTACAGGACTTTGGAAGCAGGCGGACTATTTGTTTGCCAGGGCAGAAAAGAACCAGGGAGAAGTGGGCAAGAGAAGAGGGGAAGAGTAGTAAATAGTTGAATATAAGCAAGGTACAACGATACATAAGTATATCAACTAAATTCATTATTTTATGTTTAAAAGAATAAACTGAAAAAAAATAAAGCAATATGTTGTACGTGCTTGTATGTCATACAAGGAGAAAAATACTTCAATTATGACCTAACTTATAACTTTACATAGAGAATAATTCTAGCACTGTTCAAAAAATACCTTTAATGTGTGTAAACTCATTTCAGCAATCCATGGCATGAAATATCAGGTAGCTCCATCTTCCCTTGGCAGTAGCATGTAGGAAGAAGATATTCTTCAGTACAGTGCAGGTAGGAGGTGATGAAGAAAGAATGGGGGTGTCAAACATGAGGTCTTGGTAGCTGTGCCCATAATGTCCCAGAAAGGGGTTGAGTGAGAGGGGAGAGAAGGCAGCCTGAGAAGCCTGTACAGACGGGGTGACTGTTGTGTTGTGATTTTCTTTCCCTCTGGTCACAGAAAGATGCCATCTTCGATTTTGTCTCGGTAGCCATGGCAACCAGAGCAGAACAATACATTGCTAGCCAGCCTTTTGGTGATGGTAATGCAGCTATTGGCATTCGCTAGGGAGGGTCTGGAGACCCTGGGCTGGGGATTCTAGGTAAAATCCCTCTCCTAGTTGCAAGTTATCTTACAAGATACTAGAGTATTTAAGATAAATAAAAGGCTGGTTTAAAGCAGTTTTATGATGCAGCTTCCATGAGGTCACCATTCCCAACGGGGTGTGATTTTGCCTTGAAAGTAACCCCTAACCTGGGCTTTGTAAGAAAGTCTAGTGCACTCATTGGTCTCATTAAGCTTTACTTTGGTGAAATTGTTCCTCAAATTCTCATACCTAGGCTCCCGGGTAGTCCTTGCTACTTCAGGCAAAGCTCTGGCTCCGCCAGCAAAGTGCATTATCAATTATTTCTAAGAAAATGTCAAGTGGACACTAAGGTCAACTTGGAGGGGTTTCTACTAGGCAAATCTGAAACAATTTGTGGATCAAAACATATAATGATAATAATGGGATTATTCTTTAAAAATGGGAGTTTGAGTCATATTAATAAATTCATTGATAAGTATATTTTAAATAAGAGAAAAGTGACAACATTACACCGATTATTCTAGAAGGGTTAGCAGCGTAGGAAATGCAAGTTTGACAGCTGTTTTAATGATAAGTGATTCAGGTAAGAATCCTAAATGGAGGCTCTAGTCTATCTGCGCCATAACAAACAGCACAGCAGTCCTTGTGTTACCATGGTAACCATGCTAGCCAAAAGAGATGGGAAAAACAACCACTCACCACCCTAATCTTGTTTTTGTATGAGTTAGGAACCCATGCAAACTGGCATGATGCACAATAATTAACCGCATGTATTCCTATATCATCCCCCTTACACAGAAAACACAGCTGGAAGCTTCAGTAATACATATATTAACGATACATAAAACCCCAGATGTTATTCCCCCCTCCCTTGACGTTTTCTCTCCTTCACCCTCCCTTCTTCTCTTTCTCTCTTCCTCTCCCCGTCTCCAAGATCCCAGAAATTCATAAACGCAAATTGATGAAGGGTAAAAAAGGAACACCATACAATCAATACATTCAATTCCGAAAGTATTTATTTTTAAAATTTAAAAATTCTTTTAGAAACTATTTTTTTCCAGAGCTATACAGATGGCTCTGCAATTAACCACAAATAACGCTCTTGCAGAAAACCTAAGTTTGATTTCCAGCATCCAAATCAGGTGGCTAACAATTGCCTCTGACTCCAGCTCGGGGAGGAGGGGGTCGATGCTTCTGGCTTCTGTGTGTTCCTGCACTCATACACACACACATAATTAAGCTTAATTGTTGAAAAACAATTCTTTTTTTCAGAGACAATCTATTGGATCGACTCTGACATTTTTCTTCTTTAATTACCATATATTGCCAAGAATCTAAAAGGCCAAAACAAAGCGCCTTTATTAATTACCTTTTCATCGGCAAGTACCCTGAGATTTTAACCGTAGATGGTCTTCATTACTGCTGTCAAGCATTTGGCTGTTGAAATTAAATTAAAGGAAAATAGATCACAATTATAACTTAAAACTTACTAGGATAAGGATGTAGCCGAGAGGTAAAGCACCCTGGATTTGATCCACAGGACCGGGAAAAAAAATACTGCTATTTACAATAGCAGCAGAAAGTAGGAAATGGTTAGCAATAGTCTGCCCACTGACATCTACATATCGCTAAACATTACAAAATAGAAAATAAGCGTTTAGTAGAAGACAGCACATCTGTGAGTTGCAAGAAAGCATTGTTAGGTTATCATTTCTCTTCCAGCCGTTCTATGGATGTAACATAACTGCCACAAAAAATACTAGCAGACATTTTCTTAAAAAAAAATAAATCAACAGTCTAATTCCCAAATTTGTATGCGATGCAAATGCCTATACTACACAATAAATTTGAAAAAGATCAAGTCAGAGGAACAACGCTGTCTGATTTCAGGAATCTTTATAAAAATGACACACTCCAAAATTAATTCTGGCTTCAAAGTGAAAAAGTAGATCAGAGGCAAAGAATAAGGAAGTGAAAAACAAACAGACAATACATATTCGAACATTAATTTTTGGAAAATGGTGTAGGTAAATTAATGGAGAACAGGCAGGATAGTCTTTTCACAAAATGATGTTGTAACAGCTGGATATTCATATCCCCAGATGCAAACTGAGACTTATATATTATTCCATATACAGAAGTCAACACAATATAGATCATAGATTTTAACATAAAACTCAAAAAATGGGACTGAAGAGATTTACTCAATGGGTAATAGTCATCCCAGCATCCACATAAAATAA
The DNA here is from genome assembly GCF_950005125.1 of Chionomys nivalis. Lineage (NCBI taxonomy): Eukaryota > Metazoa > Chordata > Mammalia > Rodentia > Cricetidae > Chionomys > Chionomys nivalis. The sequence goes on from NC_080112.1 coordinate 99,273,586, forward strand.
ACCCGCTTTGCTGAACACAGAGCCGCAATCCCAGTGCTATGGACAAAGGCAGAAGTACCACCGGTGCTCGTTGGCCGCTAGTAGCTTAGTTACAGGCTTAGCGAGAGAACATGCTTCAAAAAGTCTAAGACAAAGGGCTTAGAGAGCAAGGTACCTAATGTCTTCCGACCTCTCTTACAGGCCTCGGTGTGCACAGTCACACACATACAAACAAGCACATGTACTACACACATATACACTCATACAAACCAAAAGAAAATTTAAAACTGAAAATGCATTTTAAAACAGTTTTTTTAACCCTCAAAGCTATACAAAACCCAGCAGAAAATACAGGAGCAAATCCTATTCCTCTTGGACTGGGTAAAAATTTCACAAATAAGACATCAAAACAACAATTTACGTGTAAGCAAAGTAAGAATTTCCCCAACGCTGAGCACTTTGACAGCCGAACAAGTGAGAAGGCATATTTGCAGCTAGGATAAGATGTTTGAACATCATATCGATGCTAGAGGATTTGTCTTTAGAGTATAGAATGCTGGACCAAACAATAAAAAATGTACATTTCCCTAAGTAAATTAGAGGAAATATTTAAATTCAGACTCTGTAAAAGATACAGTTATGTGAAATGAAATGACCACTTGAAAAGAAATAGCGCACCACTGATCACCGAAGAACTGCTCAAAAAGACAAGCTGCAATGATGTTACTACATTCTACGAGTACATCCAAAATTTAAAAGACTGAATGTAAATGAGCATTGGCCAGTTTGTGAAGCATGAAATTCTACAGGGTTTATGGGAATAAAAATGTACAATGTTTTGTAATCAGTTTGACACTTAGTTGCAATGTCAATCCTACATGTACCCCGTGATGATCCAGCTCTTGAACTCGTGAAATATACACCCCAGGGGAAATACAGTATGTGTCAGTGGCAGGAGTACAGAGATTGGAACAAGCTCTGGGAATATTGCCATATGAAAGAATCCAGTTAGCGGAGAAAGCCTATAAGCCCCTCCTCACCTGAGCTTCTTGTAACAAACAGGCATGCAAATAGTTTATCATATACAAATGTGGGAGAGCTGAGCACTATCTGAGTAAACACTCATACGCCTTGTGGCCCAGCAACCTTCAAACGCATGCTTCTTCCTCAGCTCTAGCCCATTACCACTCCCAGGACTGCTTTCCCTTTCTTTAAATACTGCCTCAGAGGCTGGAGAACTGTCTCAGTCGTTAACATTACTTGCTTATCATGTAAAGACCAGGGTTCGATTCCCTGCATTCAGACCAGATCAGTCACAATTGCCTGAAACTCCAGTTCCAGGCTACCAGATGTTATCTTCTGTCTTCCAAGGGCACAAACAGACAAGCACACCACACACACACACACACACACAGACACACACACACACTTATAAAATATAAATAAATATACTATTTTTGTCCCAATTTCTAACTGTGTGTCTCTAGTCCAATTCCTTTCCATAGGACACAAGAACCTGAACAATGGAATATAAGAAACTGTACACTTCAACAGGTATCCAGTGGGTCTCCTGGGACTCAGATTGGCATCTATAACATTTCCACGAAAATACTTATTCATTAATGTTCATAAAAGCATTACTTACAAAATCCTAAAACTGGAGACAGGTTAGATGCCTATTGACGAGTCAGTAGCACCATTTGTGATCTAGCTATGCACTAGACCACCATTCAGTACCCATGTATTAGAATGCTAGTTTAAGAGAATGACATGGCTCAGTGGGCAGGAGCACTTTCTATCAAGCCTGAAGCCCTGAGTTCAAACCCTGAGACTCACAAAACGGAAGGAGAGAGTTGAGTCCCACAACTCGTCCACTGACTTCCCACATGTGCGGCATGGCACAAGTGGGTACTTGCACTCACGCCTGCACACGTGTGCATGCGCATGTGTGCACACATATACACAATTAAAAACTTGTCTGAGAACATGGCACTGGGAAAGGTGAAAGACAAGGTGCCATGAAACTGAAAATGTTGAGTCCTGGAAAACCATAATAATAATTAGGCCCATTTGGTTATTTTATGGGACATAGCTGGGTATGCTTAAAATTGACAAACTAAAAGCTAACTATTATTTTCAAAAATGCTGTGTTCCAGTTAAACTCCATCAAAGATAGCCTCATAGGCACCAAAATGTATTGGTGTTGCATTAAGGAAATAAAGTTCGGCACTTCCCCTGGGGTTAATTTGACCAAGCGAGAGTTTAGGTTGAGTTCTCCACTTCTCTTCCCATGTCGTCTGTCTCTAGCTTACTGTCTCTGGCTTGTTTGTAATCTGTCTGCTTGTAGGGACATAGCCCCACCCATTGGGGACGTGTTCGCCTCGGGCTAATGTTTACGGATAAATCTGCCGGGCGTGAGCCCAGCAGCTCTTTTCTTTTGCTCCGCTTTTCCAGTGCTCCGCGGGAACCTGTGGTCCTATAAGTCTATTTCCTTGTTAAAGCTGTATATATCTATATAATCTGTCTGCATTCATTTGCGCCACCACATTTGGCGCCCAAAGTGGGGCGCCACTCTGTTGTAATGTGGGCGGCCAGGTGCCAGAGACTCAGCCCTGCCGCTCATATTACAACATCTGCTGTGTGTCTAGTTATGCTTGCCTGATGTCTGACTATCCTTACAAAGGGCTTCATTCTACAATTATTGAATAGCAGAGAAACCATCACCCAGGGAAGTATCGATAGATACTTTACAGAAATCTTTAACAGAGTTTTACAAGAACTTAAGTCACTGACTGCAACTGGCCCAGTTAGGAAACAAATGCTGTTAAGCAATATCTATGTGTTACATTTAATATTTATACCAGATATTTATTTCATAAGGTCACTTTTGCCCTGTTTGCTATTTCCAGTAAATGATTACCATAACATGCAGACATGCATTTGCTCACTGGGTCAGAGGCAAAGGATAATATATATCTTAAAATTAAAGTTATACATTAGCTTATGTCTCAAAAGCTTATCACATGGGAATTCAAGCAAGGTTTTTTGTTCCACTGTTCACTTACAAGTGGGCTAAAATAAACAGGCAGTATACACAGTAGGACAGCAGGCTGTGCTAAGTGACCTCAAGGTATATTATTAACTTTGCTGTGAGGTCCAGTTCAAGTCTCTTAGAATAGGAGGTATTTTTATAAAAGTGTATCATCACAATTGTAAATTTTTGGCATATATTCATTGTATATAATGTTGGGTTTCATAAGGATAATTCCTTCAACTTCATAATACACTTTGTATTGCCCCTCCTCCTCCATAAATACTCTCCCTACTCTCCATACCTCCTTTCACTGGCCTCTTTTCTAATTTCATACACACACACACACACACACAGAGAGTTTTATGTACCTATATAAAATCTAGGATCCACAAATGAATGAGAGAAAAAGTGACACTTGTCATTCTGAATTTGACCTATTTGCTTAATATAATGATCTCCAGTCAGATCTATTTTATAGTAAATATGATTTCATTGTTTTTTGACTGAATAAAACTACATCTGCATATGTACCATACTTTACCTATAAATCTGTTGATGTTTACCTATAGAATCATTTCGTATCTTGGATATTATGAATGGTGCTGGAATAAGCATGGGTGTATCTCTGTGTATCAAGTATCTCTGTGGCATGGGGATTTAGGGTTCTTTGGGTATAGAACATGAAGTGGAATAACCATATCACAGAGTAGCTCTGTTTTCTCTGTGTAATCTCTATTCCTATTTTCTTGGTGGTTGGACTTCTTTATATTCATAGCAGCAGTGGGTAATTGTTGCTGTTCCTCACATCCTCGCCACTATTATTTTGTAATTTGTTTTCTTGATGACAACCCTTCAGACTGGGATGAGACAGAGTCTTGTGGTAGTTTCAGTAGGCATTTCCTAATGGCTAAGGATGATAAGCATTTTCCCCATATTTATTGGTCTTTTGTCATTAACTTTTTAAGAACTGTTTATTTATTAGCCCATTTATTAGTTGGACTGTTTTGTTCTTTGTTATTTAGGAATATTTTGTAGTTCTTTATGCATTCTAGGTACCGATTTTCTATCATATGTATACTGGTAAAGATTTTCTCCCACCCTGTAGGCTGTCTTTTCGTTTAACTAACTGTTTCATTTGTTGTTCAGAAACTTTTAATTTATTGCAATTCCTTGTCAATTCTTGGTCCTAGGGAGTGCTGGATTTCTTTTTATTTAAGACATGCATTTATTTCAGCATGTTATTTCCCTACAACCATATACTGGGTACTGTTAATTACCAACCTCTCCTTATCAGCCCTACTATAAAGATTACTACTCTCTGTTCAGGATGTGGAGGCTATGGCAAATGCCATAACCAGCAGAGTTATGAAAGCATGAGCATGAAAGCAATCTGGTTAAACACAACTTAGTAGCTGTGTTGGTTCAAACTTCTAAAGTCTGACACAGGGTGTTTTATTTTAGGCATATTAGAGCACGGCACATTTGGAAAAGAAGTTTTCTGGTGTAACACAGTACCATGTGCACAATGAGACATATTTACTTCTCAAAGTGCATGGTACTTCTTCCATGAAGGTGGGGTCTACAGATAGCTACATGTATTATTTTAAGGGCCTGGAGAGGGGATCAGGTGTGGTCGCAGTAATACATATAACACAGAAGTTACCTAGACTATTAGCTATAGCTATCTCTGGTCCTACTTGTGGATGCCTAGGGTTACCCCAGGCCATACAGATAGTGCAGAGTTTGTCTAAACCTATTAGCCACCTCTGGTCCTGCTTCTGGCAGCATGGGAGAGCAAGGTATGGACAGGAAGAGATAACCTGCCTGTTTGACAATCCTAGTTTCCTGAGTGCTTATCTGTGAGTACAAGGACTTTTGTGCTCCCAACACAGGTTGACTTTGAATTCCATAAACAACAAAAAAAGACTAGACAGTTTGACATTTTAACGTATATAATCATGACATAGTTAACACAATATAATCATGACTTTTGAGTAAGTTGACAGGGTGTTGTATATAATGTGTTTTTAGTGACCATTGAAGAATGTAAACAAAAGCTTCAAGTTGCTCCGAAGGCCTTCTCATCAATGTTGTGTGTATTTCAGCACCCATCTGGGACACACACAGGAATTGGGGGCTGCGATTGTTACTAATCAGTCCTTTCATTGTTTTCAGGCTTGACTCTTAGCTTTATTAGTGTGATCCCTCTTGTGTAGGCCACAGTAGTAGGACTCAGCCTTGTCAGTGATACGGCTCTTCTACTGGTCTAGGACGTGGTGATTTCTGAGACCTGAACAGGAGCTGGCTTCCTAAATTCCTGTAGAGGCCTACGTATCTGGATCTCTCGGCCCTTAACAGAACTCTGCGTCACAGCTCGCCAGTCTGAGATGTCTGAAAGTATTGACCTAAAGGCTCGGCATTTCTATCCAGTTTATTCCAATAATCAGGGCCTGCAGTGGCTGTTTAGGCCTTTATGTTCTTCAGCTCCCTGTCCTCGCTACCTCTGTCAGCCCCTTTCTGCCTTCTTCAGCTGCTCTTTTGATCTGTTCAGCTGCCTTTTTTTCTGTTGTCAACCTCACAGCTGTGTTTCCATTTCAGCAGCCTGGCTTGCCTGGCGCTCAGCTGTTGCTGAAGCTGACGCCGTCACTCTACCGCCTCTACTGTCACTGCCCTTCTTCGGTCTCCAACGTTCTTCCTTTTTTTCTTAAGAGAATAAAGCACAGTTTATTCTGGAACCATTTTGAGTGACCATGGCCCGGGAACATAGTCTTGCCCCTCCAAATTCCATGTTCCAGTATGCATTCAAGCAGTTTTACTCATTCGGGTTACCAATTTAGCCCGTGATAGCAAAGGTACAGGAAAGACTACTTGAGAGGAGTATTAGATATCGTGTTTCAACACACAGAAAGGCATCCCAAGACAGATGTATCCCCTATCCTGCTCACCAAACCTGAACATGGCTTTCGAACCTGCTACTGAGGTGATCCAGAGAAAGGTGTTAGAAAAAGGTATTCAAGTCAATCAAAGCACACCCTAAACATACATGAAGATATGTGCTTGCACTAGTCGTACTACACCTTGAATCCAAATGGGATTTTGTGTTAGTACCAGCCACAGCCTTGTCTCCTTACCACCAGTCACGCTAGTCCCTCTGCTGGGGCACCAGGGATAGAAAAGATTGCAAGGTCACCGAGACCTTATCAAGGCTTATAATAACAAAAAGTTTGGTACTAAGAATTTCAAGCAGCCCTGGCTGTGTCTGTGCCTTCAGGAACTCGGGAAATTTGATGTGTCATTGTGTAGTTTGCTCAAGTCATCTGTGCAGCATTCAAAATGCCAGTTGCTGGAATAAGGGCACGGTAACCAATTGCTTGACTGATTGTCCTTTGTTCAAGGCAATCAGAACAGCATAGAAGAATCTAACAGCTGTCATTTAGGGAAGCAAAGTGTTCCATCTCCAATATCTTAGCTTATATATGGAAAAATGAACATCAGAAGGAGTATCTACAATAAGAAAATAAAGAACTTATCATTAACACGAATAGTGAATTTAATAGATTTTAACAATAGTTAACACCTGTCCAGTGCCCTAGGGAGAAACACTCTTTTCATCAGATCGTTCTTCACCATTAAGGAGCTATCACAGTTGCCATGGTAACAGGTTTCTATAGCAACCATGATGTGGAGGTGCGTACATTAACCACATTAGAGCTTCCTCATATGAGGCACCAAAATGCATCAGTTAAATGTATTAGTGACAAACTCAGAGGCACCAACAAGAAATCAAAGACTTCTTGGAGTAGTTTAATCAAAAGCCAGCCCAATTTGAACTGTCTAATTCTTGTCCTATGTCCTCTAGTATTCTGGACCTTATGGGTTTTGACTATCTGTAATGTTTGTTGTATGAGTCTGGATCTGTGCCTGCATAAATTCTGCTTTGTCTTGTGTGCATCTGTCTTGCTGTGCCTAACAAAGGGCTTTGGCTCTGTTTTATTGAGCAGCACAGAAAAAGCACCACGTGGGAAAGGAATGAGGGATACTTTACAGAAACCATTAACAGAGTTTTATAAGAAATTAAGTCATTGACTCTAACTGACCACAACTGACCCAGATAAGAAACAAACAAATGCTCTCAAGCAATATCTGTATGTTGCTTTTAGTGTTTATGCCAGATTTTTACTTTGTATGGTCACCTCAGATAGGTTTGTTACTTTCAGAAAATGGTTAGCATAACAAACATACAAATATACAAATATGCTCTCTGGGTTAGGGACATGGAAGAGTACATATCTTAAAACATTGCATTACCTTAGTTTGTAAAAGTTGATTACATGGGAGATCCATGACAAGTAAGGTTGGCTGCTACATTGTTCTCTTAAAGGCAGACTAAACGTATGGACTGCATACACACAGAAAGTTATCATTATTGAGTCTTAGATAACTTTAATGTGTATTATTATGAACTTAGGCTGTGAAGACCAGCAAAAAATCCTATTTATTAGAATATAAGCACTATTTTAACGATAATGTATCTCCACTTGGAAGTTTTTTTTTTCTTATGTATAAAATAGGGGTTGCAAACTCAGACCTTCTCCTTTTAAATATTTAGATAGTAAGCTCTTTAAAAGCATTTACTCTTTCTAACTCCTCAGAAGGAGGGTCTTAAATTAAGCTCACAGCTCTTCTCCCTTCTGTGTGTCTCTTTTGGTCTCTAACTCTTCCTATGTCTTACTGTATGTTACTCGGCTACTTGGTGCCCTCTGCCCAAATATGTTTATGTAAACAAAGAATATATGAAAAGAATGATGGGACAGTATAACATCTATATTCCTTGTAAAGCAAAATCTTATTCCAGGCAAAATGGAGAAGAGGAAAACAAATGATAACTAATACTAGTGAGGAAAGGAGACTCTTATTCACTACTGATGGGAGTGTAAACTGGGGAGTCACTATGGAAGTCAGTTTACTAAAAATATAAAAATAGCAGCATTTAGGAGGTAGAGACAGACGGATCTTCATGTTTGAGGCCAGTCTGGACTACAGAGTGAGTTGCAGGACAACCAAGGCTCATAGAGACACCCTGCCTCAAAAAAAATACTTATTTTTATACACATAGTTAAGTATAGCTTTCACCCTTCATCAAGAAGATTCTTTCTGAAGCAGATTGAAACCATTGCAAAAAGCCATAACTGGTCAAAATGCAGAGAACAATTGAGTATAGACTGTCCATCTGCAGTTGACAAATTTACATCACAGCTAAGGAGACTAAGGGAACATTGTAGAAAAGGGAAGGGGCAGAAAAATTGTATGATCTAGAGGAGCAGAAAGTCTGCTGAAAGATTATGTTTTCTTGATATGACAGGGAGGCTATACTCATGAAATATCTATAATAGGGCTATTAAACAAGACTTGAATGACCAATAGCAGTTGAAATGCCAGTATGGATGGGGGAAATCTCATGGAGACTATTTTAGTTGTTTTTCTATTACTGTGATAAGACACCATGACCAAGGAAACACGTAAAAGCAAGTGTTTATTTGAAGCTTACAGTTGCATAGGTTTAGAGTCCATGACAATCATGGCAGGGAGCGTGACACGGTGCTGGAGCAGAAGCTGAGAGCTCACATCCTGAGATGCAATCATGAGACAGAAAAGTAGAGACTCAGAATGACATGAGCCTTTTGAAACCTTAAGTCCTAACTCCAGTGACACACCTCCTCCAACAAGGCCACACCTTTTAATCCTTCCCAAACAGTTCTACCAACTGGAAACCAAGTATTCAAATATATGAACCCATGGGGTGTTGGAAGAAGGGCCCACTTATTCACCCTGATTGCCTGGCTAGCTTAGCCCCTAAATAACCACACAGAAACTGTATTAATTAAATCACTGCTTGACTCATTAGCTCTAACTTTTTATTGGATAACTCTTAGATATTAGTTTAACCCATTTCTATTAATCTGTATATCACCACGAGGTCGTGGCCTACCGGCAAAGTCTCAGCACATCTATCTCTGGCAGCAGGTCCATGGCGTCTCTCTGACTCTGCTTTCTTCCTCCCAGCATTCAGTTCTGTCTTCTCTGCCTACCTAAGTTATGCCCTATCAAAAGGCCAAGGCAGTTTCTTTATTCATTAACCAATACAAGCAACACACAGAGGGGAATCCCACATCAATGGTTTCTAATTCAAACCATCATAGGGTCCCACCCCTATCTGATGAGTTTCAGGAAATTAATGGTTACATATAGGGGAAGAATTAGTTTCCCCTAGATGAGCTCCCAATTCATTACTCAATATTAAGTGGTCTGCTCTGAAAACGTAGAGAAGCAACAATAATTGAACTCAGAAAGTAATATTTCTAGGATAAAAGGGGCAACCAAAGAAACTAACCAATCTCTGAGCATGAAATCAAACATCTTGTCCCTGATATCAGAGGCAGGGAAAGAAACACACCCTGGATTTGAAACCCCAGTCAGGGAAAGAAACACTTTAGCCCCGAACCCAGAACCAAAGAAAAACACCCTGACTCTGAAACTAGAGCCAAAGAAACACACTTTGACCCTGGAACCAGAACCAGTGAAAGAGTATGTCCTGGCCCTAAAACTAGAGCTAAAAAGCAAAAAAAAAAAAAAAAAAAAAAAAGCCCAACCAATAAAACCAACAAAAAAAATGAAGAAACACAGTTTGGCCCTGAAACAGGAGCCAAGTCTGGCCCTGACTAACTAAACTAACCAGTCCCTGAGCAGGAAAACTAACCAATCCCTGAGCAGAAAATCTCCCTGAGAAAACTTCGCCCCTAAGAAGCCCTATACCCTGACAGTTCAGTTGTTGGCTCTTCTGGCAGAGACAGCCCCTCTCCTGGACTCCTCCTTTCCAATTAAATCTCTCTTTTTTTCTTTCCTTTTTTTTTTTAAAAAAAAGAAAACAAACCATCTTTTTTTCATTTTAAATACCAATCCAAGTTCTCATTTTCTCCCCTCCTCCCATGCCCTCCACCTTACCCCCCACCCCATCTCTATCCACTCCTCAGAGGGTAAGGCAACGTTGCTTTGGAAAAGGTCCAAGGCCCTCCCTATTTAAATCTCTTTCTTTAAAGTGTTTTGGGCACTGAAAAGAACTTGTGCTGTGAGGTTCCCTCAGGGGAGCCGAGCAGAAAAAAGTAACAACTTTTCTCAGGAGCTGGAGGAGATTGTTACATTTCAGCAGAGGCTTCCCCTTTAGCAGAGAGAAGCAGGTGGAGAATATCTTGGGCGGGAGCTGAGCAGAGCAGAAGCAGATAATTCTGCTAGGACATTCTCAGAGGGAAACCCAGCAGAGCTCTGCTGTAAGGGCTCTGTCTAGAAGGGCAGAACTCCTATGTCCTGTGGGGAGACCGTCCCCTACTGTACCCCAGCTCCAGCTATCGCCTAACTTCCAGATGAGTGAGGCCTGACTTCCCCACCAGTTAGGATACCTTTCCCTCAGGAGCTGGTCCTATTGCGTCCACCACCTCCAGAACTATAACATTTGCTTACAGTGTGTGTGTGGGGGGGGGTGTAACAATAATCTGTAAAAGAAATAAGTAATCAAGAGAATAAGGTCATGAATTTGAGTGGGAGAAAGCAATGAAAGAGGTTGGAGGAAAGAAAGGGAGAGAGAAGTGATATAATATAAATTATACATATAATTATTATATTAAATATGCACAAATTATATTTAAATATAATTCATTTAAATTATATTTTATTTAAAATAAATATTTTACTATAAGAAAGTCTTTCATTGGACTTATGGTTGCGGAGGGTTAGAATCCAAGAGGGCAGAACAAAAGCATGGCAGCAAGAACAACTGAGAATCTGATGTGCAAGTAGCAGACAGAAAGCTAACGGGAATGGCATCTACTGAAACCTCAAAGCTCACCACCAGTGACACATGTTCACCAAGTGGGAACCAAGTATTCGAACATATTAGCATATGGGGGCCATTCTCCTTCAACCCACCGCACTTTATGCCCTGGTCCCCACTGGTTCATGACCATGTCAGAACGCCAAATGTATTTAGTCCAAATTCAAAAGTCCCCATAATCTTTTCAGTTTTAACACTGTTTAAAAGTCAAAAGTTCAAAGTCTCTTCTGAGACTCAAGGCAATCTCTTACTTGTAACTCCCTGTAAAACCAGAAAGCATATCTACTTCCAACATATGATAAAACCGAATACATATTACTATTTCAAAAGGGAGGAATTTGAGCATGGTGAGAAATACTGTACCCAACAGAAAAGTCCTGGAAAATCTAGGGATTCAAGGGACTTAGATCCACATAATAAAGGCAAGAGACAGCAAGTCCCCTGCCACCACCAGGCTCAATGAAGGAAACTCTGAAACATTTCTGCTGAAACCAGAAACCAAGCAAGAATGTACATTTTCTCCACTCCTCTTCAATATAGTGCTTAAAGTCTTAGCTAGTGCAAGAAAACCATGGAAGGAGAGCAGATACAAACAGGAAGGGATGAGTGAAGTCAAAATATTTTTCTTTACTGGTGGTGTGATTCTATACATAAAAGGCTTTTAGAAGCTCCACTAGAAATCAACTGTACTTGATAAACACTATTATCATATTAGCAATGTACAGCTGCTGCTGGTGGCGCACGCCTTTAATGCCAGCACTCAGGAGTCTGAGGCCAGCCTGGTCTACAGAGCGAGTGCCAGGACAGCCAGGGCTACACAGAGAAACCCTGACTCAAAAGCCAAAAAAAGTAGCATCATACAAGCTCCCAGTCATGTATCTGCAATAGCCAGAGGGACCACTGTGCTAATCTACATTTATAGGTAGACCTCATACTATTTCGAAAGTCTCCAAAACAGAGAGCTTTCCTAAGAGCAGGCTCCTGTCCAGATGATTGACATTTCTATTTAGTTTGACACTTACAGTGCAGAACAATGATATATAGTGGCCTTATAAGGTTTACGGTTCCTAGAATCACATTTATACAGATATCAAGTAATGACTAGTCAGACCAGACAATTCAGAATGTCTTGTGTCCGGTTGTGCCAAAAATATGACCTAGGTCCCATTCCTCTGGCTAATAAAGTCCTGCAGTTACAGTCCTTGCTTTTACAAGCTGTTCACCATGAAGGAGAGGTCCAGCTATAACACTCTTCAAGTCTGCTAATATCCAACAAGTCAGTCAACATTCGCACCAGATCATGCCGTTCTCCATTAAACAGTCGTTCTGTTCAAGTTTGGGATGGCAGCTCATGCCTGTAATCACAGCACTCAGAGTGAGGCAGCAAGATTACTGAGTTCAGGGTCAATTTGTGCTACAGAGTGAATATTAGACCAGCCACAGCTACCTAGCAAGACATTATTTTTTTAAAAAAGAAAATTCGCCCTGGTTACCATGGTTACCTAGATGGCATTAGGTTCCTATGGCAACCATGAAGAGCAGGCTTTCTACAAACTGAATATGTCTCCAAACAGCCCTCCCTTTTGGAGCACTTACCTATCCCTTCTATCAAAGCACCTCACTCTTCAGGTCACCTGAGAAAGCAGATTCAATGGCGAGTGTGTATTAATATGCGAACAATTAGAGAAACACTGCTCAGGACAGAAAACAAAGACTGTTCCTAGATGTGGACGCTGTTTTTCTCACCAGATCGCCTCAGCTCTCCATTAAAAAGGCAGAAGTGTCATTATACCAATGATGTGTTTCTATGGCAACCAAAATGCAGAGGATGTTCTACAAACTGAAGTGCCTCCACAAAGCTTTCTTTGTTCTTGCTTCCTTCTGAAAACAAAACCCCTTACTCTTCAGGCCACCTGAAAAAGCCTATTTATCAGAGCAACCAGACTAGCACAGGCAGAGGTCAGAACTCTGCTCAGGTACTGGGAATGAAACATGCCCTTGTAAGGAATTTTTGCTATAAAAATTAGAACTTATGAGAAAACAAAGTCTGATAGACTTCACCCAAGGGCATTTGGTTTGCTCTAACCCTCTGAGGAAGAACATGTGTAAGATACACACTATATTATGAAGTTAGCCATTTGTGGCAAAGGGTTAACATAATCAACCACCAGACTGATCCAGAAACAACAAAATATGTCACTAAAGGAATCTCAAAGTTATTCTAGAGGAGGAAGCCAGGCCTACAAGAATTTAATTACTTGCTACGCAGAAGAAATTTCCCCTTTCCCTATTGCATACTCACTGAGCAGCCAGGCCAGGGCATAGTATACATGGGCTGGCAAAATGACTCTTAATATCTTGAAAAAATGACATGCAGCGTCTTAGTCATATATAGGAGAACTAGATTGGGGTTCTAAAATCAAAGAATGAATTTAAAGTCATATAGAATGGATTTTTTTTCGTGGAAATTCCTCCAAGAAGGAACTGATAAAATGATAGAGCCATACACAAACTATAACCAGCCTTACGAAAGTATCAAGGCTAAAAATACACTCTATTCTTGTGGCTAACAGAGCACAGAAAAAGGGAAAGTTCATCATATCCACACACTTTGGATGTCCATTTTTACGTAACAAAATGTCCCTAATAGCCATTTATTATCTCTTAGGAGTCTGGGTTTTCACTAAGCTTTTGCTTTCTGTTCTATGAACTGTCATCAGACTAATACAACCCGAGGCATCATTGTTAGCTGTCATCTAAGCCACATATGCCTGCTGCTAAGCACACAGCTAGATAGATGCAAGGAAGCTGCTCCGTAAGGTCTCTGCCACAGCCAGAGAAGAATCTCGCCAGCCTGGGCACTTTATGTGGCGTGAGTAAATACATCAGGAATGGTAGCAATGGGGAGTTTAATCTGTTTTTCCTTTGTTTAACCTCCTGCCTTTCTAGCATGGAGCTAGGCTTGAGGACTCTTCCCCTTGCTCTAGGAGAAATTTAAGGCAAGATGGTAGGTAGATGTGTCTGAAGATAATGTTTCTCATGTACTTTGAAAACCGTTAAACTTCAGGAAAGGATGTGTGGTGTTTGGAAAGAAAATTGCCTCCAAAGGGAATGACATTATTAGAAGTTGTGACTTTGTTGCAGTAGGTGTGGCCTTGGTGGAGGAAGTGTGTCACAGTGATGGCAGGCTTTGAGTTCTCCTTTGCTCAAACTTCCCTCAGTGTGACAGTCAACTTCCTGGTGCCTTCTGGTCAAGATGCAGCCAGCAACATGTCTGTCTGCACGCTGCCATCCTGATAGTGGACTGAACCTCTGAAACTGTAAGCAAGTCCAAGGAAATGGTTTCCTTTATAAGCGTTGCCATGGTTATGGTGTCACTTCACAGTAATAAAAAACCCAGACTAAGACAGGATGAGTTGACTGGTGGCTGAGAGTCAGTATGGCTTCTGAGTACTCAGAGAAAAGAAAGAAGAAGAAAGATTTCTGCCTGTCATTTTGCACGGACATGTTTTCTTCCTGCTCCTTCCTGACTTAGTCTGCTGTGTCTCCAGCAGATGACAGGATGTGTCATTCCTCTTAGGAACTGTGAGAGACAGATTCTTCCCAGGGCAGGGACCTCCTCGTTTCCTTTGCAGGCTCTAACTGAACATTATGAAACAACGTCTCAAGGACAGGAAATTGGCAGGCTGTGAGTCAGCACTGCGTAAGCATAGCATGGTGGCTCACAGTTATAATGCAAGCACCCTGGATGTGAAGGCAGGAGGACCAGAAGCTCAAGACCATCCTCATCTATGTATGATGGAGGAGTTACTTTCATTTAATAAAGAAACTGCCTTGGCCCATTTATAGGCCAGCCCTTAGGTGGGTGGAGTAAACAGACAGAATGCTGGGAGAAAGAAGCCTAGTCAGGAGTCGCCATGATTCTCCCACTCCAGACAGACGCAGGTTAAGATCTTTCCTGGTAAGCCAGCTCGTGGTACTACACAGAATATTAGAAATGGGTTAGATCAATATGTAAGAGCTAGCCAATAAGAGGCCGGAACTAATGGGCCAGGCAGTGTTTAAAAGAATACGGTTTCCGTGTAATTATTTCGGGGCATAAGCTAGCCATGTGGGCGGCTGGGTGCCGGGGACGCAGCCCCGCCGCTCCTATTACAACATATGTATATAACAAGCTTGAGGTCAGCCTAGGCTACATGAGATGCTGCCACAAAAAGCAATGTAAATAAATAAATAACAACTCAAATATATTGATTTTGTTAGCTTTAATTGTATTTATTTTATTCTATTTTTTGTTTATGTATACTGTATGTGTCATGCATGCGCAGGTGCCGTGGAGGCCAGGTATTGGATTTACAGGTGGTCTGTGTGTTACAGGTGGTTTGTGAGCACACCATTACAGTTGGTTGCTGGGAACCAAATTCAAATCCTCTGGAAAAGTAGCAAGTGCTTTCAACTTCTCAGTCTACTCTCCAGTTTCACTTTTAAAAAGTAAATGTAGTGATTTGCCAAAAAACAAATCAGAGGTTATGATTTTGGTATTCTTATTAAGAAAACTCCGAATAAATGGTTTTTTCTTTAGACAGACAAAATACATAATAATACTAAAGGCTAAAGTTCACTATGAAGATATTAGTTGTGAATATGTAAATACCCAGTCACATACTGAAAATATTTATAGAGTAAACCCTACAGGAGAAGCAAGGAGAAATATGAAAAGGCATATTAACAAATATAGGATTCTAACATACTTCCTACATCAAAGAATATTCATGTAGGTAAACATGGGATGTATTGAGAGAAACCTAAAAAATACAGCATCTAATTTATCTTAGAGATGGACATTCATAAATAATTGTGAAGCTTTATATCAGACAGTTTGCCTTTCAGACGAATCCAAAACACTTATGGGCTTTGACTATATCTTAATCTGTTAAGTCATGGAGCCAACTTCACAGGCTGTAGTGATAATGAAACTTATTATTGTGTTCAATTAATATAAGCTAGTAAAATATATAACATAGTATTTAGCATAATGAAATAAAAATGTGCTACTATAAATGGCAGGTCATGGTTGGGTTTCATTGGCAAATATGAAAAGATCTGGGCTTTAAGGCACTGACCATTATTCAGTTTAGAATTTAATAGGAACTTATAGATGGTGATTATGGTAATATTTAAAGAAAATATAAGAATCTAATGCTAAAGAAATTGTCAGAGAATTTTTAAGCATTATATGTCCATATCAATAATAATGAAAATAAATGAACAGCTGTTCACAAGGAAAGTCCCATAAGTAACCATAATATAAACTAAGAGAAGACAAACACAAAGATTAAAGGTAAAAGTAGATATAAATAATCTCTGCGGACAAAACTGCAATAGAGTATATGCAAAAAAGAAGAGATAAACAATCCATGGATGAAAAGTTATTCGAGCAGCCATCAACCATCAAATCAGCAAAATATCTAAACCTACATATTCATAAACCCAAGTCAACCAGACAAACAATGAATCCCCATAACTCTGTGAAAAAAATGATCTCCAAATTTGGGGGAACTAAAGACACAGAAAGGAATCTTGATATTAGGGAAAGAGACACAATGCTTCACCAAACTACTAACACCACCAACTTCTTGTCAGGACCACTGCCAGGATTGGGGAGATCCCAAGAATCATGAAAAAAGAATAAGGATTTTCTTCAACGGAAGCTGTGTAAGGACTCTTTCCACCCTGGATCTGTGCCACCGAATGGCCCAAAGGTGGCACTAAGTTCCCTATGTAACGTAGTGGAATGCATGTACATCTCTGCTTGTTTCCTGGTACCCACTAAAATACGCTGACGCCTCCAGGAGAAAAGGCATTTTTCTCTGTCAAAAATCAGAGCGTTTGAGATGGAAAGGAAGCAAGCGTTAGCCTTGTGAGAAGATGTATGAGATACTACGTTAAGGTCTTGACCAAGGTTTCCATTTGAACCCCCAGGAAGCTGTTTAGGTTAAGTCAGTATTTCCTTTTCCACCTCAGGAAGGTACGGAGAGGATGCCAGTATCACATCTTCACGTGCTTGATTTCACGGTCCATGCCTTTCACTAGGAGGAATACACGTGGGTGATTTGGGAAAGAGGGACCAGATGTCACTGACCAGTGTACAGTCGTTCTAGAGAGCAACATGATGATGTCTATTAAAACTGAAGGGTAATATTAACTTCAAAACACACAATTAACAGGTAGGACAAATAAGAACCACAGAGCAGTCTCTTAAAAATGTGTATGCGAGCATGCAATGATCACACAGTTTAATAATCACATAAAAACAGATACACTGGTTAATTAACTAGAACAGAAAACCGAGAAATAGACCCAGGTTTGTGTAATAAACTGTTACTTTTTATTTTGACCCAAGACCCAGGATGGCCTCAGATTTGCCGTTCTTTTTGGCGTAGCCTCCTGAGACAAAGCTTAAATGCACACACAACTAGATCTGACTTGTAATTAAATCTTGACAGTGTTGCCAAGCACACAATATGAGAGATGGATTGCCATTTTAGTAAATAGTTCTGAACATTTTGAATTTGCATGTGCAAGAGAATCAAATGAGATTTCTATGCCACTAAGGGCAGTGAAGCAGAGACTGATATGTCATTTCTGAAAGAATAAAAGACCTAGAAGAAAATATAGAGACTAAATAAATGCTGGCATTGAAGATCAGTCTGACTCTCTGCTGCCTAACAAACAGAAAGCAGTAGTCGAGTCTCTAAACAGGGTTTCATTTTGAGGACTGAGAATCTGGGAAGTCAGAGACAACTGCTTTCCTAGAGCCTTCCTTCCCCGGCATGTTCTAAGACAACCAGAGCACTGGCAATAAATCAGTTCACTAAATCATCTCAAAGCTTAGTCTTGAGCCTCTGGTCAGGCAGCCAGCCTTATCGCAGAGATTCCTCTCTTCTTTATTGTCTTTGGTGTGTGGCGAGGAGGAGTCTGCTCTCTTTTCCCACCAGCTGTCTGTGTAGTGGCTGAGGATCTGCATACGCCACGACCACCACTGAGTCTAGCATTGTTCTCGAGCCAGTTTTTAGATGGCGTCAAAATTTAAAGTTAACAAATCTTTACCAATACATATTGCTGAGTTGCTTGTAACATAAATGTGCAGAGCCCCTTCCTATAGAAGGAAGTTCAAGTGTGTCTTATAAAAATATGAAGTATCCAGCCCTATTTCTTTCTACAAAGTAAAATACAAATATAGACTTAAAAACAACATCAAGGCTGTTTGATAAATCCTCAAGGAATCATTTATTTTACATCCACATACACATTTATGTCTTAATGGAAGTTAAACCATTTGAGCTGACATTGTACCCAGAAGAACCATAGACTAACAATAATCCCAGTTCCAGGAACAAGGAACCTCCTTCCAAATGGTTGCTCAGGTTAGTTCAGGTGACTCTTAAAACCGTATAGATTATATGTATAGCCCTTGTTTGTTCCTTAGGGGTTGAGGGTGGGTTCCTATTACTGAAGTCACCATACAGTTAGGACACATAACTCAGAACTAGATGTGACCTGAGAGCCTCTTCCTGTGGTCTAGCTTCCATGGTTCCAGAAAACACTATGCAAGCTGCCAAAGGAGGAAAGCAATTAAGCAATTTTACCCAGCTGCAACGGCTATGAATCACAATTACCAGCATGGCTTGCTGTGCCTAAAGGTGAAATAAGTGGCTCTCGCGTGACAGTGACAAGCATTAGCTGCCTAATTGGAAGGAAATTGTGCTCGGTACTTAAAACATAGCCAGATTCATCAGGCTAGTGAGTCCACGAATCTTAGAAAATAATCTACCTTTGCCATTTTGCTAGACCGGCATAATTCTTTACTACAGTTGAAATCTTATCCTTATATCACAGATCAGTGTGGCTACCATGCCTGATCAAAGAAGTCTCTCTCTTCTCTCCTCTCTCTCTTTCTCTCTCTCTCTCTCTCTCTCTCTCTCTCTCTCTCTCTCTCTCTCTCTCTCTCTCTCTCTCACCAGCAAATGGAGATGATTTCAGAAAACCACAATTAGACACAATGTGGAGATCAACAGATTATGGGGAGCGCAGCCTCAAAACAGACATCTACATCACAGCTCCTGCATCTGTGGAACAGGCAACATGGCAGAAGACAGCGTCCTTGATAGTGGCAGCAAGCTCTGCAACTCCCCCAGGAAGTGCAATGTTTCTTTTGGTGTACTCCTTCCTTAGATAAAGGTCATTACAGTAGATTCTCTTGAAGTTCCCTACAATTCCCTCCCCCCACCCCCGCTCCACATATTCCTCAGCACGTTCTTCATGCAGCACAACTAATGAACTAGAAAATCTTTCATATTCTGAGCAAGTTTACTCAAATGCATTGGGTGACCCACTTGTGTTACTGTGAGATTGAACCTGAACTAAAACTCCATTGTCATCTCCTCTATATGCCCATAGAAGAAGGTTTAGAACCACTAGCCAGTGGCCTCTCAAGGGCCTGCGTACTTCAGTTCCTTAAATTAACCCCGTGAAAGTCCATGAGTCTTTATTCATGAAATAAAACTTGGCAAGTGAGCCAGGGTCCCTCCTTGAGGAAATGTGTGTCAGTAAATTAGCCTAATATGGGAATTAACCAAGGAACCATGATTTTTTTTATATTCAGGTTAATATTTTGTAAACCTGACATAACATGCGTGTGTGTGTGTGCATGCGCACGCGCGCATGCACTTGTGTGTGTTTGTATCTATAAAGAATTTGTTCCAAGGCATCCCTGCCCCATGGTAGATTGAATCCCTGAAACTACAGATAGTACTGAATCAATATGTTTTCCCCCTTTAATTCTCTACAGTATTGCCACACAATATTAGAGTTCATCCATTTTTCTGTGTTTTAAGGCCAGATGTTCCCTTTGCCTTACTCCCTTTATGCTTTGGTGCCATTATTAAGTGCTGCAGATATTTCAATAGTCAATCTAATAAACTGGTTTAATTGGCAGGTAACACACACAATGTGGGTATATTAGACATAGGGGTGGTTCACATTCTGCAGGATAAAGTAAGGTAGCTTAAGAGTCTATCTTCTTCCTCAAGATAGCACGTGATTTAAAACTCATGGATTGTCTGTTTCTATACGTTTTAAGTTTAATATTTAGATTACAATTGGCTGCAGGTAACTAAAACTTAAGAAACCAAAACTATGGTAAGAAGAGGACTTTTTATATCACCCCCTTAAATTAACAGCTCCCTTTAATAGTAGTTCCCTATAGGGGTTAGAATTTGAGTTATATTGGAATTTGAACAGTCACTGGATGAGACCTTTTATTTGAGTTTCAGAAATAACAACAAAGGAAACCATTAGAGTAGTGGCAGTCCAAACACCACCCTGCTCATGATCCAGAAATCGTTGTTTTAGTTCTAGTTCAAAGGGACAAGAACAGAGCAAAAAACTCAAAAAAAAAAAAAAAACCCTACCTTCCATCTTTACAGTACTCAAATAGAGCAGGGTACTTTCCTTCAGTATATGTAGCAATTTTCTTTGAATTAGGTCTGCTGACTGGATGTGGAGAATCATTGTCTTTACTCAGGCTACAGATTCAAATGTTAACTTCCCCCACAGCAAATCCACAAAACCCCACATGTCTATAATCTTAGCACATAATCAGTTGAGGTGGGAGTATCAGGCCAACTATGAAATACTTTGTCTGAAAAAAAACAAAAACAAACAATTGAAAACAGTATCCCAAACTGATAGAACTGATAGAAACTGTGGACTACTAGCGATTGTCGGCTGCTTGAAGGAGAGACAGTTTTTTTCCTGTGTTTGTAGCCCCTAGTAAGTGGACAACTCTCCAGAGGAATAGCACACACCCAAGAAAATTTGGCCAGCAGACACTGGGTTTGAAGGATATTTTTTGTTAAAGAACACAGTGTTGGGTGGTTAGGGAAGGGGTTGCGGATCTGGGAAGAGCTGGGAGGGCAGATGAATATGATCAAAACACATTATATGAAACTCTCAAAGGACTAATAAGAGCAACAATAGATTGAAAAGGCGTTTACGGTCTGGAGAATTGGCTCGTAGTTAAAGTGCTTGCAACGTAAGTCTGAAGATCTGACTTTGGGGCCATAGAACCCTGGTAACATCCCAGTAATAGTGACATTTGCCTAGAATCCCAGCAGCACATAGTATGTCCTGGGATATCTCACTGACTAGCCAATAGGTGAGCTCCAGGTTCAGTGAGAGACATTGTCTCTATGAATAACGTAGAAAGCAACAGAGGAACAAGCCAACATGGGCCTCTATCCTCTGTAGACACACATTGGCACTCATGTGCATGCATATACACGAGCACACACAATTATTCCTGACCATCTTGCATGTGTGTATTTCTGCTTTGAAATTCTTCACTATAATTATTCGTATACTAAGTGGTATAGCTTTCTGCTTAGTTCATTAAGAACTCAACTTCCACTCCTAAAAATGGAATATTATAGGCCAACATGCCTCCTATAGCAGGATTGCACCTAGAATCCAGAGAGTTTTATTTCCAGAGAGCTGTTTTTAATAAAGTCTTTTCTATACAGTGGATACCTTTTCTATACATTGCCACACCCCACAAACCTATTCTTACCAAATCCCATTGGCATTCATTACTGCAATTGTGACTCTCTTCACTAGGTGGCATCTGGAACTGACTTTCAACAGGTTATTTTCTTATAACTAAAAGGCATACGTTTTACAAAGAGAGAATTTTTTCTTTAAGACAGATCATGAAATAAGTAACTCAACTATGTTTATGCAAGCTTCATGTAAGGCAAATAGATGGTACTAGAAAAAAATCATCCTGAGTGAGGTAATCCAGATCGAGAAAGACAAACCTGGTATGTACGCACTCCTAAGGGGATATTAGCTGAAAAATAAAGAATAACCATGCTATAATCTACTGCCCCAGAGAAGTTAGGGAACAAAGAGGGTTGATGAGGAAACACCCAAATCTCCCTGGGAAGAGGGAAATGAGAAGAGATTTCATGAGTGGACTGAGGGCTGGTGGGAATGGGAACATGAATTATCAGGTGGGGGGTGTTGAAAGAGACTACTGGAAAGTGGAGGGTATTTCGGGGTCAGGTAAAAAACTGGCATTAGGGAAACTGCCAGGAATCTACAAGGAAGACCCCAGCTTAGACTCCTAGAAAAAGCAGATATGTAGCCTGATCTGGTTATTTCTTGTGATTTGATTGGTGCCTAGCCCAACTGTCATCAGAGAGACTTCATTCAGCAGCTCAGAGAAACAGATGCAGACCCACACCCAAACATTAGGCAGAGCTGGGGAATCCTGCTGAAGATGAAGAAAAAGGATTGTAGAAGCCAGAAGGGTCAAGGACACCACAAGAAAACTCAGGCCAGGTGGTGGTGGCACACACCTTTAATCCAAGCACTCGGGAGACAGAGGCAGGCCTCTGTGAGTTTGAGGCCAGCCTGGTCAATGAGAGCTAGTTTCAGGACAGGCTCCAAAGCTATGGAGAAACCCTGTCTCAAAAAAACAAAACAAAAACAAACAAATAAAACAAAGGAAGGAAGGAAGGGAGGGAGGGAAGGAGGGAGGGAGGAAGGAAGGAAGGAAGGAAGGAAGGAAGGAAGGAAGGAAGAAAGGAAAAAAAGAAAAAGAAAACTCACAGAATCAACTAACCTGGGCTCCTAAGGGTTCACAGAGACTAAACTGGCAATCGGGGAGCCTGCATAGTACTGACCTAGAGCCTCTGCACATCTGTTACAGTCGTGTAGCTTGGTCCTCTTGTGGGATCCTAACAGTGGGAGCAAGAGCTGTCTCTGGCTCATTTACAGGTCTTCAGGATCCTACTCTTCATACTGGGTCACCTTGTCCAGCCTTAATACATGAGAAAGTGCTTTGTCTTACTGAAATTTGATATGCCATGTTTTGTTGATATTCACGGGAAACCTGTCATTTCCTAAACAGAAAGAAAGAATGAATGAATTGGAGGGTGGGAACAGAGGGGAAATGTGGTTAGGGAGTGTGAGAAAAGGAGTGAGGAGTAACCATCACCTGTAACATGAGGAGGGCCTCCTTGTTGGGGTTTCTGTCCCACCCGGTAGCCAACAGTCAGCAAGTCCCAAAGAAAATCACACAGAGATCTCTAAAAGTTATAAAGTTGATTGGCCCATTAGCTCAGGCTTCTTGTAACTTATATTAGCCCATTATTCTGATCTATTTTAGCCATATGGCTCGGTACCTTTTTCAGCTGGCAGGTCACATCCTGCTTCCTCGATGGTCTGTGCAGGAGTGGTAGGAATCAACTTCCTCCTTCCCAGAATTCTCCTGTTCTCATTGCATCATTTCTACTTCCTGTCTGGTTTTCCTGCCTATACTTCCTGCCTGGCCGTTCAGCATTTATTTAAAACATGATTGACAGAATACAGACAATTTTCCCGCACCAGTCACCAGAATACAAAATAAATAAATTTTTTTTAAAAAAAGAAAGCTTCATATAGTTGTAAAAGGATTGAAAGGACACATACACATTCTCAATTCACACTAATTCCTAAATATGCATGTCATTGTGGTGTAGGAGGCCCTTCTGTATTTGTGTTACTTTCATTGGTAGAATAAAAAAGCTGCCTTGGCCTTTTAATAGGGCAGCCCTTAGGTGGGTGGAGTAGACAGAACAGAATGCTGGGAAGAAGGGAAGTGTAGCAAACGCCATGCTTCTCCTGCCCAAGATGGACGTTGGTTAGACTCATGCTGGTAAGCCACAACCTCATGGTGAACAAAGATTAATAGAAATGGGTTAATCAAGATATGAGAGTTAGCCAATAAGAGGCTAGAAATAATGGGCCAGGCAGTAATTTAATTAATACACTTTTGTGTAATTATTTCAAGTATAAGCTAGCCAGGTGGCGGGACGCAGCCCACCACTCCTCCTTACTACATCATTGATGTATTAATAATTGTTATATGTCTACTGTGTGCCAGGTACTGCCAGTTCAATTCCATATTGGCACCCCATACCTTTACTCTTTTGATCTTTAGATCTACAAAACAAATAATAATAAAGGAGAAAGAAAGAAAGAAAGAAAGAAAGAAAGAAAGAAAGAAAGAAAGAAAGGAAGGAAGGAAGCAAGCAGCATGGATCTTAAGCCCATACATAATAATTGATTGTGTACATTGCATTCCACCCATATTAAGCGAGGATTTCCACCTGGGTCCTGGTAATCAAAACAGGATCTCTCTTAAGTAGATAGATGCTGCTGTTCTACTTTGTGAACCTGGGGGACTTTGCTCATAGCACCTTCATCCTATTGCACAAGCTATACTGCTCCTTTTGATGATGCCTCATTATCAAGGGAACCATGAGGCAACTCTCGTGTAGGTTTAATCTTGCTTCTTTTCATTTTCAAGAAGCATAGATTTGTTTTACTTGACTTTTCATAAGTCAGAATGGTAGTTTTAGAAATGTTTAGTCTTTTTTAGCCCTCAAAGGATTAATCAGATTAATCACTAATCATTTGGTGTTCTGGAGTGACATGGAGTTTCTGCTTAATGAATGACTGCAAAGGAATAGGAAATAGAAGTGTTAGGGTTCTAAAAGACAGCACAGGTCTGGGGCTCCACACTGA
The DNA here is from genome assembly GCF_950005125.1 of Chionomys nivalis. Lineage (NCBI taxonomy): Eukaryota > Metazoa > Chordata > Mammalia > Rodentia > Cricetidae > Chionomys > Chionomys nivalis. The sequence continues at coordinate 99,298,116 of NC_080112.1, forward strand.
AACCTAACCATCCTCACTTAGCTAAATGCTTTTTGTAGATTTTCCACGTATTGTTCACTTTTCCTCTGCATTCTTCTTAGAGAGTCTGTAAAAAACTACCTGAGTTCAACATACACCTATCTTGTGACTTGGAAATGTAAATCTTTTGTACATTCCTGCATTAGTCCGTTTTGTTACTAGAATAACATAAATACCTCAGGTAGGCCAATTTTATAGACAGAAAAAAGTTATTTTGCTCACAGCTCTGATGCTCAAGTTTAAGATTAGAGAAATGGGAAGTGAAGCACTGGTCTGGTCTCCAGTGAGGGTTTAACAGATCCCACAGACATTGCTTGCTCAGGCCTGATCTGGCAGAGGTCCCTGGCTCAGACCTGCTTCCTTGGAGGTCCCTCCCTCACACCTGCTCCTGTGGAGGTTGCTGGCTTGGGCCTGTTCCCATGGATGTCCCTGGTTCAGGGTTGCTCCCTTGGAGGTCTCTGCCCTGGGCCTGGTTGGTCCTGCTGAGGTCATTGGCTCGAACCTGCTCCCCCAGAGATCTCTGGCCTGGTCCTGGTCCCACAGAGGTTGCTGTCACAGACCTGCTTCCTTCTATCTGCTCCTGCGGAGGTTGCTGGCTCAAGCCTGCACCAGCAGATGCCCCTGGTTTGGGCCTGTTTCCACGGAGGTCTCTGGTCTGAGCCTGGTCCTGTAGAGGTCTGTCTCAGGCCTGCTCCCTCAGAGGTCACTCCCTCATATCTGCTCCTGCGGGCCACCTCCCAGAATTTGAAGGTGAATCTCTATTGCTGAAGACATCACACAATTTAGACCCAAAAACCTCCTCCTGTACACCTAGCTTTCATAGTGCCAGAAGGTTCTATGCAAGCTGACAAGGGAAAAAAAGGCAAGCAATAGTCTTACCCAGCTGGTGTGATGCCTATGATCACCAATGACCAGCAGGGCAAGATATTCCCAAAAGTACAATAGTGACACTTAAATTTTGGTGGCAGCCAACAGTTCTCTAATCAGACTTAAGGAATATTCAATCAGAGGGAAATCATGCCTGGTTCTGGAACCTAGCCACCAACTTGGAGCTAATGAGCTTATGGATCTTAGAGGGAAACCTACTACAACAACTTTTCTAGACCCGCATAATTCCTAACTGCGTTCTAAAGCACACCCACAGAGAAGATTCTCATCGATGAAGCTCTTCTTTTGAACAGTAGGAAACCATTACAGAAAGTTACAACTGGTCTAAATGTGGGAAACAACTTTCTTAGTTAGGGTTTCTATTGCTATGAAGAGACACCATGACCATGGCTACTCTTAATATGGAAAGGTATTTAACTGTGTCTGGCTTATAGTTCAGGGGTATAGTCCATTGTCATGATGGCAGGAAGCATGGCCACATGCAGGCAGACAGGGTGCTAGAGAGGTAGCTGAGAGTTCTACATTTGGATCTGCAGGTATCAGGAAGAGACAGAGATACACTGGCTAGACTTGAGCATCTGAGACCTCAAAACTCATGCCCAGTAACACACTTCCTCCAGCAATGCCACACCTACTCCAACAAGGCCATACCTCCTAGTAGTCATTCCTTATGGGTCTATGGGGGTCATTTTATGCAAACCACTACAACAACTGACCATGGCATGCCCAGTTCTAATTGATACATCTGTACTATAATCCTATACCTAAGGTTTAATGAAAAGAAAGATTTTAAGAGCTAGAGAGGACCAGGACATCTGCTGAGAGGTTGTATATTCTATACAGGACAGAGACATCACACACATAATATCTAAACAATATATCCCCTTAAACAAGATTTACAAAATGACAATACCAATTCATAGCCCAACATGAATACGGGACATCTCATAGATCTACTGCTATCTCTAGACTAAGAGCTATAGACACCAACTGCTGAGAGAAGAATTAGTCTTCCCCAAGGATGAGCCCCATAGTTAGTCTTCCAATGCCAAATGGCCAGCCCTAAAAAGACACACATAAAACAATATTGAACAGACTCAACAGGTTTCACTTATATGTTCATGTATTTATGTAGTGGCTTGAGCTTTATATAATGAATACAGTGCAGTATAGTCCAATAATTTTTAAACGATTAACTTGTATACATATACTAATAAGTTATTAAACCTTTAATAATAAATCCTATCATATATTATATATGAATGAAAATTGGGAATAATATATGAAATAATCATGTTACAAAAGATTACATTATTCCACATATATGACCTACATAGGGTGTTCAAATATGTAGAAAGAAAAAGTGGAATGGGGGCTATCATAAAGTTAGGGGAGAAGGGTAAGAGGGAAATTGTTTTGTGTGTAAAAAGTTAATTTTACAAGATGATAAATTTCTAAAAATGTATTGCTGCATAGGGTGTCTAGAGTAAACACTATTACACTCTATGTCTACAAAGTGTTCAGCTCATAAATCCTTAGGGTTTTTACCATTATAAAAGTCAATGAGAAGCAACACTCCAATAAGTAACTGGGTAAAAGTTTTGAAAATATGGTATGTAAAAGAAGGTATACAAATGCCAGACAAACACATGAATAGATGTTATACATAGTCATCAGAAAAATGTGAATGAAGCCGGGCGGTGGTGGCGCACGCCTTTAATCCCAGCACTCGGGAGGCAGAGGCAGGCGGATCTCTGTGAGTTCAAGACCAGCCTGGTCTACAAGAGCTAGTTCCAGGACAGGCTCCAAAACCACAGAGAAACCCTGTCTCGAAAAACCAAAAAAAAAAAAAATGTGAATGAAAATATAGAGAAATCCCTTCTGTCCTCTCCTGAGAATGGTCACAAGTGAAAAGAGTGACCAAAACAAATGTGGGCAAGGTTGTAGAAGACAGAACTCCCATGTACTGCCAATGGGCAATGAACATTTATAGTCACTTAGGAAAACATTTGGGTGATTTCTTATAATATCTATATTTTAGCTACATATAACCATGCCTTTACACTCCTAAGTATTTACTACACACGAATAAAGCATGTGTCCGTAGAAAGATATATAGCCAAATGTTCATAGCAGCTTTATTTACAAGAACCATAATTTGAAAATAAGGCAAAATTTCCTCAACAGATGGATGGGTAGAATAAATTGTAGTTGAGTTGACACTCCATATGTTCAGGTTCCACATCTGTGAATTCAACAAACTGTGGATGAAAACTATTTTTATAAACATACCATCTGTGCTGAGCACGTACTGCTTTTCTTGTCATTAGTCACTAAACAACATAATATAACAATTATTATCATAGCATTGACAGTACGACAGATATAATAAGTAATCTGGAGATGATTTAAAGTATACAGAAGAATTTCAACATGTTATATGCAAATAGTATACTATTTTTATGAGGCATATGTGCAACCGCATATTTTACCATCAACAACAGCTCCAGATTCAATCTCCCTCAGATACAGAGAGACAACGGTTTATGAACTTACTGGAAAACAAGCTGTCATAAAGAGAATGAACAACTGATACATGCAACTATATAGATGTCTAAAATTCCACAGGGTGAATAAAAGAAAACAGGCCAGTTAAAAAGTCACACCGAGAATCGTGACTGCTAAACATTTATTCCTAAATGGGACATCTATATTATATATACCCAAGAATCCAGAGAACACCATGGGAGAAGCAGAAAAAAAAATGTAAGATCCAGAAGATTCAGAAAAGTGTTATGAAATACTGCCATCCAAATTATGGCACCACCATTGCAATCAGAAATACACAGCAGCAATTGATTGGTAGATACCTGTACAAGGCTGAGCCCTTCAATATTCTGTCATAGGCAGAGGAAGTGTCCACAAGACCCTCCCACTTCCTGAGGAGCTCATTACTGTTCATGGTTGCTGAGGGATGGAGTGTCCTTTTCTCACAACTCCTAAATGACCAGTTGGAAATAAGTTCAGAGGGAAAGGAAAGGGGATGGCACAGGATAACAGGAAGTGAGTATAATCCCGTAAATTGTATATCTGTATGTAACTTCAAATATTACAGATCTATAGACTTTTATAAAATGTGTTTCTCATTGAAAAAGCTCAGCCTCTGTGTTTTCCTTTATATAGAATTCTAGAAAATAAAAACTAATTTGTAATTATAGGTCAGTGACTTCCTGGGGTCAAGCTGAGAAGAGGAATGGTGGGAGTCTTTGAATATAGAATTTAAAATGTTATATTCTGGGAAAATAAACATAAGAAACTGGATTGTTTGTATTTCCCACTGTTCACTGTGAAGAGAAGCTTCTTTGATAAAGGCTGAAGGTAGGATTTATCTAGGGATATAAATATAGATGTTTAGAAGGCAGTTTGACACCATGGCAATTTAGTCAAAGAATAGTAATAAGTTCCTCCCGAGGGCCTATGGCTTCCCCTGCTATAGGGTTTTGACCAGATTTACAGCACCAGGCTTGGAAGCCCTCCTGTTGAGCTGGCCTCACACCATCATTCCAGATGTGCTATTGTTAGACCAGTGTGCTCATTTTGCCTAGCAGGATGGTATTATAGCTCTGAAGGTTCACAGGTAGGTGAGAGGTCTGATATGTTTTCTCCCCTAGCAGCCTGTGCAGTGCCTCACATCATAACGAAAGCCAGCGAACAGGAAGGATGCTTACAGTTCAATGCTAGCTGCTTTCTCTCTGTCTTGTAATTGTCTATTTCTGGTGGCAACCAAGAAGAGTGACAAGAGGTGGCCTCCCTGGGCAACAACTCATAGAGAGGTATCCCACACTTGGCAGCAGAATTTTTGTTTAATAACCCAAGGCTTTTAGATTTCCCTTTTGTCTTATTTTTAACATTTTTTTTCAGTTAGCTTATAAAGTAGTAGGTTTCCACGTGGCTTTTCATATCCTGTTCTTGTTGGTTATTGCCCCTTCCCTTCAGCCATACCCCTGCTTAAACCTATTCACCCCATTTTCTTCCCCTGTTTTCATATAACTTATATTCTGATATCCTTCCTCCACCCCTCAAATCATACCCACCCCAATGGCCCTTTTCCTCTTTCTTGGATTCTAAAGGATTTCCAAGTTAAGCGCACAAATCTAAAGCTTTAAAGCTAGGATCCACACATGAGAAAGAACATGCAGTACTGGTCTTTTGGGGCTTATGTTTCCATACTCAGTATAGTTTTTAAAAAAAAATCTGTACAATTACCTACAATTTACTTTTAGCCACTGAATAAAATTCCATTGTGTATATGTATCATATTTTTTCTTGTCCATTTATTATTTTATGGACATATATAGGCAGATTCCATTTCATAGCTGTATAAATAGAGTGCCAGTGAATGTGTTTGAACAATTATCTCTGTAGTAGAATGCAAAGCCCTTAGAACTTATGTTAAGGAGGGGTATAATGGAGTCATACTGTAGTTCTGTGTCTATCTTTTCTGAACAACCCTCACACTGCTTTTCATTCTGGCTGCATTAGTTACTTTTCTATTGCTGTGATAAAAGATCGTGATCAAGGCAACTTATAGAAGGAAGCTTTTAATTAGGCCATACAGTTTCAAAGGGATAGGAGTCCATCACCATCCTGGCATGGGAGCATGGCAGTAGGCATGCATGGAGGTATAGTACTGGAGCTGGAGCTGAAAGCTCACATTTAGACCCTCCAAGAGGAAGTAGCGAGCACACCGGGAATGACATTGAGTCTTTTGAAAGCTCAAGCCCACCCACAGTGGTGACACACCTCTCCAACAAAGGTTCACTTCCAAATCCTTCACAGCCAGTTCCAACAACTGGGAACCAAGTATTCAAACATAAGAGTCTGTAGGGACCATTCTCATTCAAACCACTCCAGTGACTGCAGCTGTTTATACTCCCACCAACGATGAATAAGGGTTCCCCTTTCTCCACATCCTTACCACTGTTTTATGTTATTTGATTTCTTGATGATAGCCAGTGTGGCATAGAACCTAAAATTTGATCTGCCTTTTCCTGGTGGTCAATGATGTTAGACTGATTGTAGACAAGGCTGCCAAGAACACAATTGAGAATAAATTGCCTCCTCACTAAATGTTGCTGAGAAAAATGGATACATACAAAATAATAAAATTTGACTCTTAAATTGCTCTCTTAATCTCTCAAAATAAGATTAAAGACTTAAGTGCTAGGGGATATACTTTAGTGGTAGATTGCTTGCTTAGCATGAAGAAGGTATCACAAAATAGAAACACAAAACACAAAGAAGACTTCAACTTAATGCCTGGTCATTTAAAACTTAAAATTTAAATAATTAATACATGATCATTTAAAACATTGGCAAAACCAAGTACGACTATACCAGTGAAAAATATGCACACCAAAAACAACCAATAAAATAAAAAATGAACTCTTAAAATGAAAGTATACTTGCAAGTTCTATATTTGATAATACATATTATATATACCATTGATAGATGGTTAATATTATATATATACATATAATTCACATCATACAAAAAAATAACAAAAGCCAAAACATTTGATTTTAAAATAGGTAAGCAAAGAAACGTAAGAGACCTTTTCTCAAAAAAGATATAGGGTTGACCAGCAAACACACTATGATTATTCATCATCACTAGAAACCAAGAAAATGTTAATCAAAATCAAAGTAATATAGTGTTTGACATCTGTTATTATGGCAATATCAAGAATAATATATAATAAACGTTTGCAAGGCTATGGTGAAAATAAAGCCCTTCCACACTGTTGATGGAAGTGCAGATTAGTACTGACAGTTTGTAAAACAATATAGAGCTTATTCGCTGCCATGAGGACCAGCCTCTAGCAGCTCAGCGGTTAAGGGGGATCCACAGAGTTGAGAGACTAATCACTCAACTTGACCTTCTATCTGAGCAAGTAAAACCTAATTCTCTGAGGTCAGCAAGGGGAGGCTGAACTTAACTCTCTGGGGCCAGTGAAAAAGGGAAACACACATGCACACACACCTCCAAAATGCCAGGATCTCACGTAGGGTGTTACTGAATGGCAAGCGTTCAGCAGGTCAGAGAAACTAGAAAGGAACTACAGAGCAGGTGAGCTTCTGGATAGACAGATACATGAGGAATTTTCTGAGGGCCAAAGCTTAGTTCTTCATTTTATTATTCTTACTTTTGCTTGTTCTACCCTATTCCTTTTCTGTCCTGTTTTTCTACCCTGATGTTTTTCTTCTAACTAACTCTATTTTTCCCTTACATCTTATTTATCCCAGCAAAATCTTTCAAGCAACATAAAATTACAGTGTGGTTACATTCTACTTTCCATGTGAGTGATTATAATGAATACAGATAAAAAACCACATTTCTCATTTCCCTTACATAATTGAACACCCTACATACTATAGATGAAAACCAAATTATCCAAAGAACCCACATCTATTTATATCCAAGCAACTTATTATAGATTAACAAAATGTAAGCAAGCAAAGTATTTTTCTCATACCGGCAGGCTGCGTTTTGTAGTCACAGAGAAAGGACCAATCATTTTATTATTTACCTCAAAAGACAATCTTATAAGAAATCTTAGAAGAATCAGAAATCAAAACTTTTATATATGAAAAACAACCAGTCATTTCTAAATCCTCTGGGTGCATAACCATTTGTCAACCGTTCTTTATATCGGAAAGTTGAGGGGAGAAATGTGTTCAAGGAATCATCATCATGGGTCATCAATTGATTCTAGCAGGAAAACCTATAATAATTAGGCTGCTTTATTCTTGGTCCTTGACCTTGATGAGTCCCTCACTCAACTATGTGCCTTTCTAAACTTTAGATTGTTTCCCAAGGTTTTTTGCCTCAAAGCTACCAGCAAAGGCATACTAATCTAACCTTAAGTCAGATTTTAAAGCTTTGTTTCAGCTGTGATGCACACTGAAACCTGTGAAGACATCTCCCAACGTTAAGATGAGAAGAACTTGAGGTAGCTGAACTTCTGGGACTCAGTCTTTTTTCTTTTCTTTTCTTTTCTTTTCTTTTTTAATCATTAATCTAAACCACAGTCTGTATGGCTCCCCGAGAGAAACAAACTAGCAGTGTGACATTTCCTTGTTCTATTTTTCTATCCTCTGTGGCTCCTGTTTTATCAGGGGTGGGGGAAAACACTTTAAACAGTACAGATTAAGAGGAAATCATCTTCATAATAATCCACAGGTAAAAATGCCCAGTAGAAGAGGATATTTCCATGAGATAATCATACTACATTAAAGGCAGTGGGAATCTCCCCACACTCATTCACCCTATGACAGATACTAGAGAAAAATGACAACAGCAAAAGACATTCTGGGACTGAAACTGTTGGGGCCTTTCCTATCCAAGATTCACCCATCAGTGTCTTGCATGCTGGTGGGCCAGTCCCCTGAAGTCAATTGCCACCTGCTGCTCCTCCGACATGGCCATCAGCAAGAGCTCAGTTTCTTCTCCCTATTGGAGAGACTCTGGATCTCTTGTGTTTGGGCTGCCACTGAGTGGATTTTTTTTTTTTTTTACAGATTCATCTTTTTATTAGCCATGGTATCAAAACGCCTAGTCAAAAAGACCAAAGCCTATGACGTCATCAGACTCCTCGGATTCTTCCTTCTTTGCTTCCACCGTCTTCTCCTCAGCTGGGGCAGCAGCAGTGGAGGGGGCAGGACTGCCTGCTGGTGCGGCTCCAGTTGCTAGAGCAGGCCCACCAGCCCCTACATTGCAGATGAGGCTCCCAATGTTTGTAAACAAGCCAGGCCAGAAAGGTGTCAACATTGACACCAGCTGCTTTAATGAGGGCATTGATCTTATCATCCGTGACCAGCACTTCGTCGTCGTCCTGGAGGATGAGGGCGGAGTAGATGCAGGAGAGCTCAGAGACGGAGGCCATGTTGCGGACTGCCTGCACGGTGCTAGTCGCCGGACGAAGTGAGGGTCTCACCCCAACGCGTGGCCTTAGCGTCCTCGAAAGGACCGAGCACCTTGGCAGCAGCAGAGGAAAAGCCTGTGTGGAAACTTTGAAGAAATTCTGGCTGATAGCATTAAGTTGTTTCTCTGTCTCCCTGCCATGATTATTTGGATCTTCTTTCTTAAATAGCTTGGCCCTAAGTTTTGAAAAAGAAAGCAGATAATATTCTGTGAATAATACATGAAACAGTGGAGAGTGGGGGCACTGCCAGTCCTGTTTCCTAAATGTCATGTATGTATTAAACACATTTCACTCGTCATTGGTGTCATACATTTGGTTTATTGGCCATCTGCTTTCCTACTTTTTTCCACCATAGTCATTGATATGTCCATACTACAAGATATGGCCCCATCTGGGAAGACCTCCACCAACACAACAAAATAGCTTCCTTTTTAAGACTTCCCACACATCCTCCCCACCCACTCTCTGATATTCAGTGTCCAGGATGCAGATGCTTATACCAATTTTCCTGAATCATGCTCTGAGCTCAGAGGCAGGCTGTTGCCTAGCAACGGCGGCTCTGAGCCAAATAGAGCCCCTGGAAAACAGAGTGACCCCATGTGATGCATGCAAGTGCTGTTAGAAAAAGTGGATAAAATCATATTTCTAAGTCAGCTCCTAAAGCAGCCCACTTCCTCCTCTCACCAAGGCTCGCTGCCCCATGCACTCAACCCTGTGTTCTTAAAACTGTGCTCTGGAGAAAGTACCCCATTTGCTGATCCCTGCATACACTTTCCAATCACCTCAGGGTCTCCTTCACAGAAAAGGGGGGATTCGAACAGGACTCCCCACAGATATGCATGTTTGTCCATCAGGTTTCAACCACCGAGTTTGTCCTATGATTCATAGCTTTCACGCTGGAGGGACACTGACAAAATGGTCTGTTCCTTCCTGGCTTCATCTTGCTATTCAGTAATTATCTCAAGTGACATTTCCAAGAAGTAATTATATTGTCAACCCATTGATCCTGCTTGCTTTTTACTGTTATTTTTTTTCTCAAAGTATAAGGAGAAATAAATCACTTGGAACACAGAGGAAAATAGGATGAGAAAGCACATTAAATACCAGGAATGGTAGTATCTTGCCTGTATAGACTTGTATAATTAGAAGTTGTGTAATTACTTTTGTCCTCTTCCTCAGACCATCCCATAGCTCACTACACCTAGACATGACACTGACTGCAAATGCATAGTGGAGATATGGACTTATTCACGCTTGCTGTTACCTGGTCATGTATTCTTTCTGTAGGTAGAATATCATGTTAATGTCAGAGAGTGAAGGAGGCAGAATAGGAGGGAGAAATTCATATTTTCTAGGAGCTACTATAAGTCACAGACAATTTTTTATTTGTAGAATTTTTTTATTAAAGTCCTCAAAGGGATACTCTGAGACAGCCATCTTTGTTTCCTTTCTACAGGTGGGCAAATGATCAAGCTCAGACTGATAGGAAATTCTAAGTAGGTATCAAATGGATCTCAAGGCCACTCTGAATATAGTGTTCACTAACCAGTTTGGGAGAAACATTTTTGATTACACACACATACACACCACATATGTTGTGGGAGCTGCAGGCTGCGTTCCTGCCACCCAGCTCCCGGCAGCCTGGCTAGCTAATTCCCCCAAATAACAACACACAAACTGTATTCTTTTAAACACTGCTTGGCCCATTATATCTAGCCTCTTCTTGGCTAATTCTCACATATTAATTTAGCCCATTTGTAATAATCTGCATAGCACCACTAGGTGCGCTTACCGGGGAAAATTCAGCATGTCTGACCTGGCTGCTGGCTGCATCACGTCTGGCTCTGAGAGGAGCTGCCCTGCATCTGAGCTCACTTCCTCTTCCTCCCAGCATTCTGTTCTGTTTACTCCGCCTATCTAAATTCTGCCCTATCAGATGGTCCAAGGCAGTTTCTTTATTGGCCAATGAAATCCCACATCACACACACACACAAATTTCTATTTACATTATGCATTTTTTAAATCAATTGATTTATTTATTTTGGTTTTTCGAGACAGGGATTCTTTGTAGCTTTGGAGCCTGTCCTGGAACTAGCTCTCGTAGACCATTATGCATTTTGTTTATTTTTAAGACTATATTTGAATTCCAACCTTTCTTCTTTCCCCTTTCTTTTTCAACCAAATGTTATTATGTGCATATATGTATTTGTGTATGCATAAATATTCCCAAATATAACCTGATGAGCACATATAATGTTACTTGTATATGTGTTTTCAGAGCTGTTTGGCACTGAACAACAAATATTTGTTTTCGTTTGTTTTTATTGAACTACATATTTTTCTCCACACCCTCCCTTCCTCTCCCCTCTCCTTCTACCATCTCCCATGGTCTCCAGGCTCCCAATTTACTCAGGAGATCTTGTCTTTTTCTACTTCCCATGTAGATTAGATCTATGTATGTCTCTCTTAGGGTCCTCATTGTTGTGTAGGTTCTCTGGGATTGTGATTTATAGGCTGGTTTTCTTTGCTTTATGTCTAAAAGCCACTTAAGAGTGAGTACATATGTTATTTGTCTTTCTGAGTCTGGATTACCTCACTCAATATGATGTTTTCTAGCTCCATCCGTTTGTCTGCAAATTTCAAGCTATTGTTATTTTTTTCTGCTGTGTAGTACTCCATTGTGTAAATGTACCACATTTTCCTTATCCATTCTTCGGTCAAGGGGCATTTAGGTTGTTTCCAGGTTCTGGCTATGACAAAAAACGCTGCTATGAATATAGTTGAGCACATGTCCTTGTGGCATAATTGAGCATCCTTTGGATATATACCCAACAGTGGTATTACTGGGTCTTGAGGTAGGTTGTTTCCTAATTTTCTAAGAAATCACCATATCTAAAGGGGCTGTACCAGTTTGCACTCCCACCAGAAATGCAGGAGTGTTCCTCTCCAGCATAAGTTGTCATCAGTGTTTTTGATCTTGGCCATTCTTACAGGTGTAAGATGGAATCTCAGAGTTGTTTGATTTGCATTTCTCTGATGAATAAAGATGTTGAGTATTTCCTTAAGTATCTTTGAGCCATTTTAGATTCCTCTGTTGAGAGTTCTCTGTTTAAGTCTGCACTCCATTTTTTATTTGATTATTTGTTCTTTTGATGACCAATTTCTTGAGTTCTTTGTATATTTTGGAGATCAGTCCTCTGTCCAATGTGGGGTTGGTGAAGATCTTTTCCCATTCTGTAAGCTGCTGTTTTGTCTTGTTGACCATGTCCTTTGCTTTACAGAAGCTTTTCAGTTTCAGGAGGTCCCATTTATTAATTGTTTCTCTCAATGTCTGTGCTACTGGGGTTATATTTAGGAAGTAGTCTCCTATGTGTGCTTCCCATTTTCTCTTCTATGAGGTTCAGTGTTTTATGTTGAGATCTTTGATCCATTTGGATATGAGTTTTGTGCATGGTGATAGATGTGAATCTATTTTCATTCTTCTACATGTTAATATTGTTATGCCAGCACTATTTGTAACAGTGTATATTTTTATAGGTGAGCTTTTGCATAAAATGTCATTCTCTGAGTCATACTGATATAAATATAAGCTTAATTATACTCAAATAAATTAGGCAGAAAGGAAATTTATACTCTATAGTCAAATAGCAAAGAAAGGAAAGCTTAACAGAATTTTAAAAAGCACTGGACAACTATAATATGTAATAAGCAATGCTCCAAGAAGCACGAATGGATGCTCATTCTGCACCAAATCCCATAGCAGAGTAACCATGGCAACTATGTTAGTCCAGAAAGGCTAAGATAAAGAAACAATTGCTGTTGATTACTTTTATAATATGTGCTAAATACTATGTCAAATTGAATTGACTGCAGTAAGCAATTTCAAGTAATTCAAGTATTTCTCAGAAATATGCATTCCTGGAAGTTTCATTAAAAAATATATATTCACTGTACAAACACACACATATACCATAACACACACACACACACAGAGAGAGAGAGAGAGAGAGAGAGAGAGAGAGAGAGACTCACCACCCCTGCACATGTTTGCCACAAGCAGGTTATGAAAGTTTTAGCTTCTACAACATTCAAAATGTTTGCTATAGTCAGACTTTTTAAAAAAAATTAGCCATTTTTATGAAGACATAGTGATATCATGTAATTTTCCTTTCTCTCTTACCTAAAATCCTAGGAATTCATTGAAATCAACTGTTTAAAGTGTGTTGATAAAGAAAAAATACATAATTCAACAGGTTCAATTGTGGTTACATTTATTTTTTCCTTTTTCTTTATCTTTCTCTCATACAATTTATCCCAACAGCAGCCTTCCCTGCCTCTAATACTCACAGCCCCCACTGCCCTCTCCTCCAGATCCACTGCTCCTCCATTTCCCTTCAGGAAAGAGCAGGCCTCCCAGTGATATCAACAGAACACATCATAATAAGATACAATAAGACTAGGCACAAACCCTCATATCAAGACTGGACAAGGCAAACCAGTAGAAGGAAAAGGGTCATAATAGCAGGAAAAAGTCATAGATAACCCCCTACACCACTTTTGTGAATCCCACAAAAACCACAAGCTAAATAATCATAGTATATATTCAGAGACCCTAGCAGAGATCCACAAGAGCTCTGTGGTTGCCAGTTCAGTCTCTGTGAGTCCTTATGAGCCCTGCTTAGTTGATTCTATGGGTCATGTTCTCCCAGTGCCCTTGACCCCTCTGGGTCTTATAATCCTGAGCCCCTCTTCTGTAGGGTTCCAGATCTCTGTCTAATGTTTGGTTGTGGGTGTCTGTGTTTGTTCCCATTAGCCTCTCTGGTGATGATTGGGCTAGGATCCAATTTATGAGTATAGCAAAATATCATTAGGAATCATTTCATTGACTATTTATTTATTTGGTTTTCTTCTGCTCTTTTGTTTTGCTTTTGTCAGTTGCACTTGGCTCTACCTTAGTTCTCTGAGACATCCAGCTTCCAAATCCTGGTCATCCAGGCAGTTTCAGGCATGGGCTCCCTTAGATCAGTCATTGGTTGGCCACTCCCACAAGCTCTTAGCCATCATTACCCCAGCTCATCTCACAAGCAGAACAGGTTGTGGGTCACAGGATTTGTGGCTGGGTTGGTGTCCCAGTCCCACCAGTATGAACCTAGCCTGGTTATAGAAGATGGCCGGTTTAGGCTCCATATCCTCCATTGCTAGAAGTCCTTGCTAGAGCTGCCCTCGTAAGTTCTAGGAAATTTCCACTGCATTACGTTTCCATATCATCTACTAAATATCCACCTATTTCAGTCACTTCTCCCCATACTTTCTCCCTTTATCCCTTTCTCCCCTACCTGATCTTCCACTTCACCAGTTCATCTATAAAATTCATTCTATTACCATTTCCAAGGGAGATCCATGTGCCCTCCCTATACCTCTCCTTTTTATCCAATCTCTCTGGGTCTGTGGTTTGTAGCATGATTATCCTTTAACTAACAGCTAAATACTAATATCCATGTATAAATGAGTTCATATTATATTTATCTTTCTGGATCTGGGTTGCCTCACCCAGGATGATATTTTCTAGTTCCATTCATTTGCCTGCAAATTTTATGGTGTCATTTTTTTCTAACAATGAGTAATAATCCATTGTGTAAAGGTACCACATTTTCTTTATTCATTCTTTGAGAGACATCTAAATTGTTTCCAGTTTCTGGCTATTATGAATAAAGCTGCTCTGAGCATAGTTGAACAGTGTCTTTATTGTTGGGTGGGTATATGCTCAAGAGTGATATAGCCAGATATTGAGGTAGATCGATTCCCAATTTTCTGAGGAACTACCATATCGATTTCCATAGTGGTTGTATGGGTTAGCACTTCAACTAGCAATGGAGGAGTGTTCTCCTTGCTCCATATCCTCTCCAACAGGAGTTGTCATTTGTGTTATTGATCTTAACCATTCTGATAAGTGCCAGAAGGAATCTCAAAGTAGTTTTGATTTGTGTTTCCCTGATGGCTAAGGATGTTGAACATTTCTTTAAGTGTTTCTCAGCCATTTGAGATTCTTGAATTGAGCATTCTCTGTTTAGATCTGTAGAAAATGGAGAGATCTCCCACACCCATGGATCAGTAAAATGAATGTAATAAAAACGGCTATCTTACCAAAAGCAATCTACAAATTCCATCCAGTCCACATCAAAATCCCAACACAATTCTTTACAGATCTTTAAGAGAAAATACTCAATTTCATATGGAAAAACGAAAACACAGGATAGTTAATAGAACCTTATCTGGCGATAGATGGAGATAGAGACAGAGACCCACATTGGAGCACTGGACTGAGCTCCCAAGGTCCAAATGAGGAGCAGAAGGACAGAGAACATGAGCAAGGAAGTCAGGACCACGAGGGGTGCACCCACCCACTGTGACGGTGGAGCTGATCTAATGGGAACTCACCAAGGCCAGCTGGACTGGGACTGATGGAGTATGTGATCAAACCGGACTCTCTGAACGTGGCTGACAATGAGTGCTGACTGAGAGACCAGGGACAATGGCAGTGGGTTTTGATTCTATTCCATGTACTGGCTTTGTGGGAACCTAGTCTGTTTGGATGTTCACCTTCCTAGACCTGGATGGAGGGGGGAGGTCCTTGGACTTACCACAGGGCAGGGAACCTTGACTGCTCTTTGGACTGGAGAAGGAAGGGGAGGGGAAATGGGGGAAGGGGGAGGGAAATGGGAGGAGGTGAAAATTTGTAATAATAATAATAATATATAATAACAACAATAATAATAATATCCTGAACTATAAAAGCACTGCAGAGCTATAGTAATAAAATCAGCATGGGATTGACATAAAAACAGACAAGTGGATCAATGGAATCTAATTGAAGACCCTGACTTAAATTCACACCCCTATGATTTTTTTTTTATAAAGAAGCAAGAAATATACAATGAGAAAAAGAAAGCATCTTCAGCAAATGGTGCTTGTCTAACTGGATGTCGACATGCAGAATGAAAATAGATCCAACCTATCACCCTGCATGAAACTCACGTCCAAGTGCATCAAAGACTTCAACATAAAACCAGACACACTGAAGATAAAATGGGAAATAATGTTTAATGCATTAGCACAGGAGACAAACTCCTGAACAGAACAACAGTAGCATGGACACTAAGATCAAGATTATAATTAATAAATGGGACCCTCCCTGAAACTGAAAAGCTTCTATAAGGCAAAGAACACAGTCAAAAGGACAAAGCAACAGCCTACAGAATGGGAAAGGATTTTCACTAATCCCACATTTTACGGAGGGCTATTATTAAAAAGATATAAAATATCAAGAAACTAAATATAAACAAACCAAACAATACAAATAAAAAGGGGAACATTTAAATTTAAAACTACTCAACTGTTTTACTGATTTTTTTCCTGGAGATGATCTGTAGATTTGTTTCTAGTATACTTTCCCCTTTTCTAGTATATATGCCAATAACTTCCAAAAAACTGAAAAAGTAGACAAATGAGATGGCTCAACAGGTGAAGAAATATCATTTTGAGTGAGGTAACCCAGACCCAGAAAGACAATTATTACATGTACTCACTCATAACTGGTTTTTAAACATAAAGCAAAGAAAACTAGCCCACAAATCACAAACCCAGAGAACTTAGACAATGAGGACACTAAGAGAGACATACATGGATCTAATCTACATGGGAAGTAGAAAGAGACAAGATCTCCTGAGTAAATTGAGAGCATGGGGACTTTGGGAGAGTGTTGAAGGGGAGGAGAGAAGCAGGGAGAGGTACAGAGAAAAATGTAGAGCTCAATAAAAAATCAATAAAAAATGCTTGCTGCACAAGTATAGTGACTTAAGTATGATTTCTAGATTCCATGGAATTCTCAAAGGAATCTTCTGACCTCCAAGCAGGTGTTATATACCACATACATGCTGGCTAGTTTTATCAACTTGATACAAACTAGAGTCATTTCAAAGGAGATAATCCCAATTGAGAAAATACCTCTATAATATCTGACTGTAGGGAATTTGCTTAATTGGTGATTGATAGGGAAAGCCCAGCCTATTGTGGGTGGTGCCATCCCTGGGCTGGTGGTCCTGGGTTCTATAAGAAAGCAGGCTGAATAAGCCATTAGATGCAAACCAGTAAGCAGCAGCACCCTCCCCCAAACGTGGTCTCTGCATCAGCTCCTGCCTCACGGATCCTGTCCTGTTTGAGTTTTTGTCCTGACTTCCTTTAATGATAAATTACAGCATGGGAATGTCAGTCAAATAAATTTGTTCCTCCCCAAGCTGTCTTGGGTCACTGTTTTTTTTTTTATTAAAGCAATAGTAACTCTAAGACAACATACATGCTCTCTCTCTTTCTCACTCTCTCTCCCCCTCACACAAACACATACAAATAAGATCACCTTTTTAAAAAACTGACACAAAAAGTCAGCTACCACATACCTTTTCCATCTTAGAGTAAGTCTTTTGTCTGAAAGGATCAGTCAGCAATCTTTAAAAACTTGTTTGTTAAGAGCTCAGTGAAAATGCAGAAATGTTATTCCAAAATACTGGCATTATAAATCTCCAGAAATCATGAAATATTTAGTAATAATCCTTCCTCATATGAACAACATCTATACATTAAACAATATAAAACTTTGCTAGTAAAATTTAAAGAAGACCTGAGTAAATAAGTGTGCAAAGTATTTTCATGGTTTAAAAGACTCATCATCTTTAATCCCAGCACTCGGGAGGCAGAGGCAGGTGGATCTCTGTGAGTTTGAGACCAGCCTGGTCTACAAGAGCTAGTTCCAGGACAGGCTCCAAAACCACAGAGAAACCCTGTCTCGAAAAAACCAAAAAAAAAAAAAAAAAAAAACTCATCATCATCATGATGTGGTCTCTTCAGACTGATTGATCTATTCAGTTCAAACAGAAATTGACATGCTTATTGTAAAATTCATGTGTAAATACAAAGGGCCTAATTCCAAAAATTATTTAATGTTTTTTATAACAGAAATTGACATGTTTATTGTAAAATTCATGTGAAAATACAAAGGGCCTAAACTATAAAGCTAACTTTGAAAAAGAGCTAAGTTGATGGCAAAGAATATCTGACTTCAAGCCTTTTTACAATCTACAATAATCTGAACAGTAGCTCCAAGTACAGAACAAACAGTTCAGAAGTGGGCTCAAGACAGAAAAATGACAGTTTTTTTGACAAAGGAGTAAACGAAGTTCAGTGATTAAAAAATAATTGTTTCCATACATTATGCCAGGACTTGATATTTCTGCACAAATAGAAACTGCAATCCATCTACTATACCATATGCAAGAGTCAAGTTAAAATGGATCACAGAAATAAATATAAAACCTAAGTCTGTAAATCTTCTAGCATAAAACATAGGAGAAAATACCCGTGATTTTCAATTAGGTGGCAATTTATAGATGAGATACCAAAGTCACTATTCATAATTGAACCCATTAATAAGCTTATAAATAAGTAAATTAATAAAATGGGGTGGTGGAGAGATGATTCAGTGGATTCAATACTCACCACTGGCCTCCATAGACAGTGGTCCAAAAATATATGCAGGCAAAACACCTGTGCACATAAAACTAAAAAAAATAAAATTAGTAAATTGGAATTCTTCAAACTCTAAAATGTCAGATATTGCAAAAACATTGTTGATAAAATGCACAGACTTGACTTGGAGAAAATCTGGGCATTGAAATTTTGGGGTATAGGAACCCTGACACTTTGCTGACTCATTTTTTGTGTCACAAGGTGCTGTGGGATAATGCTTTTGTACACTATAAAAATTTGTCACTTGTGTTAATTTAATAAAATACTGATAGGCCAGTAGCCAGGCAGGAGTATAGGTGAGGTAACAGACTAAGAGAATTCTGGGAAGAGGAAAGGCAGAGATGCAATTGCCACCCAGACTCAGAGGAAGCAAGATAAGAATGCCTTACTGAGAAAAGGTACCAAGCCACATGCTAAACATAGACAAGAATTATGGGTTAATTTAAGTTGTAAGAGCTAGTTAATAATAAGCCTGAGATAATAGGCCAAACAATTTATAATTAATATAAGCCTGTGTGTGTTCCTTTGGGACTGAATGGCTGTGGGACCAGGCAGGACAGAAACTTCTGTGTACAACAAGGGAAAGAATTTTCTATGGTATTTTTCTACCACCATGATATTCTTCCCAAGTAAATGGGGCCAAGTGACTGTGGGATGAACCCTGTGGTTCATGAGTCTGAGTAAGTCCTCCCTTCAGCTGTTTATTCCAGTCACAGAGATAACAAAAGTAACTGATACAAGGGTAGCGGGGCTAGATAGAGACAGCAGGAATCAAGGAGTTTGAATGAGGTTTGGAGATTTTTGTGTGACTTTGGCCCACACATCCCACGACAGCATGGAAACTTTCTGTTTTAATGTAGCAGGCTCTTGAAAGTACACCTGGATTTGATATTTTGGAACTAGTACCTGCCTTTTCATTTTAGATAAATCAGTTCATGTGAACATGAAGAGAGGAAGTGTATTAGAAGAAATATTCTTTTTTTTGGGGGGGGGGGTTCAAGACAGGGTTTCTCTGTGGGTTTTTTTGGAGCCTGTCCTGGAACTAGCTCTGTAGACCAGGCTGGTCTCGAACTCACAGAGATCCGCCTGCCTCTGCCTCCCAAGTGCTGGGATTAAAGGCGTGCGCCACCATCGCCCGGCTAAGAATAACCTTTTGAAAAAAGTCATGAAGAGAGGACAGAAAGCTTTGATCTGGCCAACTGTTACATGTGTCCACAAAGTGACTCAAAAATGCTTGACAAGGTAATTCTCCAAGCCTGACCGCTGGATATAATGCCTCCAGTAGATACAGGATTCTCCCTTTTGTAATCTGTGTGTGTGTGTATGTGTGTGTGTGTTATAAGCACAAGTGTGTGTACACAGAAGCTAGAGAAAGATGTCAGGTATGCTCTGCTATCACTGCTCCCATAAGCACTTGAAATAGTTTGTCACTGAAACAGTCTGGGGCAACCAGCAAGTCTCAGTGATCCTTCTGTCTCCACCTACTCCAAAACAAATATACACTGGTGGGACTATAGTCGCATGTGTCTGTGTCCAACTTTTTCAGTGTTGAATAATAGTGATTTGAACTCAGGTCCTCATGCTTGCACAGCAAGCGTTCTTACCCATTTAATCCCAAGCTCCTCCAGATTCTCTTATATCACCTTCTCCACTCTAGTGGTTTATTATCTGTGTTTTGTTAAATAAATCTTGCCTGAAGACCAGAGGCAAAGCTAAAGCCACTAGAGGTCAAACAATGGTGGCACACACCTTTAAGCCCAGGATTTTGGAGACAGAGGCAGGTGGATCTCTTTGAGTTAAAGGCTACCCTGGGTTACACAAGATCAGTGCAGAAAAAAATCCAGGTGGTGATGGTGTTCACTTTTAATCCCAGTACTGGGGAGTCATGCTTTTAATCCCAGCACTAGGGAATATAAAAGGGGAGGAGAGAGAGCCTTAGTCCACTTAGTTGGTAGTTGCCCAGCCTTGGTAGAGGTAAGACTTCTCTAGTGGCTTGACTGCTTTGATTTTCCAGTTTTGGGGTTGAACCCCAATTTCTGTCTCTGGATTTTTATTATACATGCTACACTCCACGGTTAAGATACAAAATGGGATAGGAGGAGGCCCTCAGCCCATAAGGTCCAAAGACAATGGCCAATTCCCGAAGAAAGAGAAAGTAGAGTTCACAAAGGGCTACCTTATTACCATTATATAAAAAAGAATGGTCCCATGTTACAGGACCTAGACACCATTTTATGTGATCAAATTTTCTTCTTGTAGGACCACAGTGTTGATGGCTAGACAGAAGCCATATGACAAACAAGATAAATACACTTTCTATATGGTTTCTGTTCATTTAGAATGGGGAAATAGTGTTAACAATATACAGAACTCCTTAGTGATTCATTTTTCTCTTTAAAGAACATCAAAGGCAAACATGTAACAAGAAGAACACTGGCATTCTGATAACCATAACTAACTTGAATTCCATCTGCAGCCAAGTGGGACCTCACTTTTCCCTTTTTGCTTTGACTGTTGGAATCTGTCCTTGCCAGGCCCTTCAAATAATTCCATTAGTGACCAGTTCTGTGTATAGATAACCAGAAAACTGACTTCCTTGCATTGGTTTAAAAAATTGATCACTTTGGGACTCTGGGATCCCTTTATCCTGACACACTACAACAGCCTACCTACGAGCCATTGATATGTTTTAATGTGTGTTCAACCATTGACATAAGCCTTAAGGCTACAGGCTACTGTTTTCTATACAAAACCAGTCATACCTATCACCATTAAGTGGTGGGGCCGCACAGTGGTGGCTGTCTGCCATCATCAGGTTATCAGTGTTTCAGATTTCCACTCTTCCAGTACTTTCCTGAATCTAAGACTCTTAGATCTTTTCTTTAAAAGGCGGTCTCAGGCCATCAAGATGGCTCAATGTATGAAGGTGCCTGCTGCCCAAACTGTTGATCTCTGACCCACATGAT
Organism: Chionomys nivalis; assembly: GCF_950005125.1. NCBI lineage: Eukaryota > Metazoa > Chordata > Mammalia > Rodentia > Cricetidae > Chionomys > Chionomys nivalis. The sequence goes on from NC_080112.1 coordinate 99,319,552, forward strand.
AGAAAGCAAGAATCAATTCCTGCAGGTTGCTCTTTGACTTCTACATGTGTGTGGTTCTTTCCTAAAAACAAATACATGTTTGAAACAAAAATAAAATTTAAAAAAACACCAAAATATTTGAGATTCTTAACCAAGTAGGCTTCATGGCTACAACAAGCTCTGTTTTTTTTTAAGGTGGTTTCACTACTTCTAGATCCCATAGCCCCTTTTTTGTTTTCCATTCTGTTCATCCCAATTACAGACCTTTATTGCCAGATTAGGTATTGTCTTGGGCATATTAACCTTTACTGTTGACATTAATGGCTGTCCCCTATCACCAACATTTTTTTGTTATGATGTCACCTGATCTCTGATCCCCTGTGAAAGCTTCTCCCTCCCTACCACCAAATGCACTGTGAACCTTTTATGTACTGAAATTCCATGATCCCATCAGCAACTCTAATCAGCCCTCCTCCCCCAAACTCTGGCCAGGCCACTAAGCAGCTCTGAAGCAACTCTAAAAGAAAAGGAATTTTCATCTTTTGTCAGTGACTCTAACTTGCTAATTTGTATGTGTGTGTGTGTGTGTGTGTGTGTGTGTGTGTGTGTGTGTGTGGGGGGGGGGGGTTGTCAGTGATTCTAACTTGCTAATTTGTGTGTGTGTGTGGTGGTGGTGGGGTTGTCAGTGATTCTAACTTGCTAATTTGTGTGTGTGCGTAGGCAGTGGGATGCTATTCTGGAAAGGAAACATTATGAACTCAAAGCAAGATCGTTATTGCTTCTAAGCAGGGCCTGGAAGAGTTAATCATAGCATGCCTTTGCTACAGTTTGTCAGAACACTTGTGTAGAGAATTCCAAATTTTAGTGAATAGGCTCAGACTATATGGAGTTTGACACTTAATGACCCATGCCATTTTACATAGCTAGCCAGTTCCAAGAGAAAAGTAATTCACACTATAAAAAGTGTTCCTCAGCAAAAGAATGAGATGCCCATATAACCATACATATATGAGCAGCACACAAGTGTCCATACATAAGAAGATCAAACCACTTTCTTCCCCACTTTTATTCAGCATAAACCCCTAGCCCATGAGATGATATCACCCCCATTCTGAGTGGGACTTCTCTCCTCTATGGAAACATTCTGAAAGACATATCCAGAAGTGTTACCGCCTAGATGATTCTAAATACAATCAAATTGACAATAAAACTAATTATCACACACCATTAGCATGGAATTCCTTCCAGAAATTTTAATTTTGGGGGGTCATTTTTTTTCTCGAGTTAAGTTTTAAGAGTCTTTGTTACACTGTCACAGTTCCAGAACTAGTCATGACACTAAAGAAAAATTCCATTTCAGTTAAGTAGCCAGCAATCATTTCTCTACTCTGTCTTTACGAATTTGACTATTCTGAATAATTCAGATAAATAGAATCATAATATGTGACCCTTGTGTGCCTGACTTAGCATAAAAACTTAATATTTACTTTTTAGTTTACTAGCATAAACTGGAAGCCATAATCTATATGCAGAGCATCTGATGCACACCCATGCAGGCCCTGTGCATGGCGCCTCAGTCTCTGTGAGTTCATAGTTCCTCCATCCCATTGACTTAGATGGCCTTGTTTTCTTGGTGTCCTCCATCCCCTCTGGATCTTAAACTACTTCCACTTCCTCTTCTGCAGGGTGCCCTGAGTCCTGAGGGAGGGATTTGATGGAGATGTTGCCCTTACAGTTGATTGTTCCAAGGTTTCATTCTCTGCATATTGTCTGGCTATGGATCTCTGTTTTGTTTCCATCTGCTGCAGGAGGAAGCTTCTTTGATGATGGCTAAGCAAGGCATTCGTTTATGAGTATAGCAGAATGTCATTAGGAGTCATTTTATAGCTACATTTTTTAAAGAACAATAGTATTTGGTTTTACCCTAGGTCACTATGTTATCTATTCTTAGGTTCTTAGGTCACTTAAGCAGCACCCGGATATGGGTTCCATCTGGTGGAATAGGCCTTAAGTCAAATCAGATATAGCTTGGTTACTCCCACAAGCTTTGTGCCAACATTGCACTGGTATATCTTGCAGGTAGGACAGTATTACAGATTGCAGTGTTCATAGCTGGGCTGGTGTTTCTCTCTTGGCAGAATACAGAGTACCAAAGATGCTAATGCATAGAGTTGACGGCTCTATTATCATTGACTTAGAAGCTAGTATCCACATATAAGTGAATAAATTCCATATTTGTCTTTCTAAGTCTGAGGTACCCCACTAAGGATGACTTTTTTCTACTATCATCCATTTACCTGTAAATTAATGATTTTATTTTTAATGGTAGAAAAATATTCCATTATATAAATGTACTATATTTTCTTTATCTATTCATCTCTTGAAGGACATATAGGTTGTGTCCATTTTTTTACTATTATGAATAGAGTAGCAATGAACACGGCTGAGGAAGTGTCTCTGTGGCAGGATGAATGTATGTGTAGCTGGATCTTGATGTTGAAAGTTATCAATGAACAGTATTTATTGATTCTTGTTATTTTGTTGTTGTGGTGGTGGTGGGTGTGTGTTTCCCCTCTTCTGATTTGGTTTGGGATTATTTATTTCTTGTGTTTTCTTGAGTGTGATTATCCTCTTTAGGTTGAAGTTTTCCTTCTAGCACCTTCTTAGGGGTAATATTTGTAGCTGGATAGTGCTTGAATTTGGTTTTATCATGGAATGTCTTATTTTCTCCATCTATTTGGATTGAAGGTTTTGTTGAGTATAGTAGTTTGGGTTGGCATCTGTGGTCTCTTATGATCTGCAGCACATCTGTGCAGGCGTTTCTGGTTTTTAAAGTCTTCATTGAGAAGTTAAGTGTTATTCTAATAGGTCTGCCTTTATATGTTACTAGGTCTTTTCCCCTTGCAGAATTTAATATCGATTATTTGCTCTATATAAGTAGTATTTTTATTATTATGTGCCAAGGGGAATTTCTTTTCTGGTCCAGTGTTTTTGATGTTCTGTATGTTTCTTGTACTTTAATAGGTGTCTCCTTCTGTAGATTAGGAAAATTTTCTTCTATGATTTTGTTGAAAATATTTTCTGTGTCTTTGACCTGGATTTCTTCTTCCTCCTCTATTCCTATTATTGTTAGATTTGGACTTTTCATAGTGTCTCAGATTTCCTGGATGTTTTGTGCCAGTATCATTCTTTAGATTTAACATTTTAATAGACCAACATATCTATTTCTTCTATAATCTCTTCAATGTCTCACATTCTCTTCCATTTATTGTATTCTGTTGGTGAGGCTTGCCTCTGAGGTTCCTATTTCATTTCCTAAGTTTCCACTTCCAGGTTTCCCTCAGTTTGGGTTTTCTTTATAGATTCTATTTCCACTTTGAAGTCTTGAACTATTTTAGTCCACTTCCTTCCAATGTTTACATGTGTTTTCATAGATTTCTTTAAAGGATTTACTCATTTCCTCTTTAAGTACCTCTATCATCTTCTAAAGGCTATTTTAAGGTCCCTGTCTTATGCTTCAGCTATTGTTGTAATATGAGCGGCAGGGCTGCGTCCCCAGCACCTGGCCACCCGCATGGCTAGCTTATGCCCCGAAATAATTACATGAAAACTGTATTCTTTTAAACACTGCTTGGCCCATTAGCTCTAGCCTCTTATTGGCTAGCTCTTACATATTGATCTAACCCATTTCTAATATTCTGTGTAGCACTACGAGCTGGCTTACCAAGAAAGATCTTAACCTGCGTCTGTCTGGAGTGAGAGAATCATGGAAACTCACTGACTTGGCTTCTTTCTCCCAGCATTCTGTTCTGTTTACTCCACCTATCTTAATTCTACCCTATCAGAGGCCAAGCAGTTTCTTTATTAATTAACCAATGAAAGCAACAGATAGAAAGATGACCCACCTCCATCATTTCCCCTTTTTCTGTTTAAACAAAAAAGGAAGGCTTTCATTTTAACATAGTAAAATTACATAAAACAGTTATCAAGCAAGAATTACAGTTACAATATTTATATCTATTTTATACTTTATCATGACTAAGGAAAACTATAACTATCTATCCATTCTTCAACTCCATCAAAGACTCCAGAAGGATATAATATTACCTAAGTAAACAAGAAGTCCAAAGCTCTAGAAATGACAGAGACATCTCGCTGCCTGGACAGTCACCCAAAGTTCTTTTGTACAGTTGGGGCATCCATCTTCAGCCTACAGGCCCATAGTATCCAGCAGACATTTCCATGAATCAGGAAAATTCAAAGATAGTTCAGTCACTTTCTGCTGTGTCCTGCAGAATGTCTCGCAGACTCATGAATCAGGAACACCGAAAGATCATCTCACCTTTAGGTAAGTTCAGCAGTCCTCTCTCTGTGGGTTCTCTGTGTCCAGTTTATGCAACAGTCCAGGCAAGAGCAGTTTCTTGCCCAAATGACTATCAAACTCCATAAGGAGCCTCTTGGATGCCCATCTTCCTCTCAAAGTAGACTGGTGCTGCCAGGAGCAGACGTGTCTCATTGTCATGAAAAACCCTAAGTTATTAAAATATTTAAAACGCCACATTCTGTAGTCTTTGAAAGATATGAAGAATGCCTATTTAATTGAAATATATCTCTGTATATCTAGAAAATCTAACTAACATGACTACAAGCTTGACTATTATCGATGATTATCCACTAACAATTTATATTTCCTAATTATACATTACATTTTAAAAATGAACTACATAATCACAATACCTTAATCAAGAGCAGAAATACATATACATGTAACAAAATTGACCTTAAAATCCATACCAATGCAAATTATTCATATCTATATTATATCCCCCTTTAAATGTAAAAGAACATTTATAAACCATATTTGGGAACATGGGCGCAGTTTTTCTCTCCAAACTGCTTCCCGCTGAATGGGGGCGCTGTATTCAGATCTTTCATGGTGTAACCTGTGTGTCAGGGTCATCTCAGTCAGCAGTTGAGTGAAGTAATTTTCTGAGGTGTTCACAGCAACCTTTCAGGAGGGCGTGGTCTATCATACCATATTGGGATAGACGCAATCCACAGAGTCTCATCCTCTGTGAAAACAAAAGAAGACCCTCTCCAAAGCATCATATCCTTAGACCCATATTCTGAAATCATAATACCCTTATATCCATTTTGGTTTAGCTTGGCAGCCCATATAATGAAATGTCTCTCTGCACTTAGCTCCTTTACAGTCAAAAATTTTAAAGAAAACACAATAATACAAAGAATCCAGACTCTCTGTGAATTTTCCATGTTTACGTGGCTTATTTTTCTTTATTTCTTTTAATTTATAATTATCTGTACTCTGTCTCTTTAAAGACTTTACCCTTTTTTAAGACATTAACTTTATTCTTTATATATATTTTTTTCTCTCTCTCAAGCCTATGTACATTTATCCAACAGTGTCTGAATCAGTTCTATTGTGAATCTGTAATTTTTTTACTATCCAGGAGCATTTCTTAAAATGTTAAGCACTTCTTAAAAACTTAAGTTGCACCACGTACAGATAATATGGTACCGCCTGTGTCCTGCTCAGTCCAAACCTTAACTGTGCTATTATTATGGTAATTACGGTAGTTCCTGCCTGAGACCAGCATAGTTCAGCATGGTGAAGCTGAGCTGCTCCTGCCTCAGAGCCATTTGGTGCCCCTGAGCCACACACAATTTCAGGCACACAGCAGTCCACATTGCCATCAAGCAAGCTGTAGCACTTTACTCCAAATGATTCATTCAAAAGCTCTGTCTCTATTTCCATCCATTTGTATGCAAAATTCAAGAAGTCATTGTTTTTTACTGCTAAGTAGTACTCTAATATGTATATATTCCATACTTTCTTCATCCATTCTTCCATTGAAGGGCATCTAGGTTGTTTCCAGGTTCTGGCTATTACAAACAATGCTGCTATGAACATAGTTGAGCATATACTTTTGTTGTATGTTAGGGCATCTCTTGGGTATATTCCCAATAGTGGTATTGCTGGGTCGAGAGGTAGGTTGAACCCGACCTTCCTGAGAAACCGCCACACTGCTTTCCAAAGTGGTTGCACAAGTTTGCATTCCCACCAGCAATGGATGAGAGTGCCCCTTTCTCCACAACCTCTCCAGCAGAGGCTATCATTGGTGTTTTTGATTTTAGCCATTCTGACAGGTGTAAGATGGTATCTTAATGTTGTCTTGATTTGCATTTCCCTGATTGCTAAGGAAGTTAAGCACGATCTTAAGTGTCTTTTGGCCATTTGAAGCCAGACCCAAAAAGAGGAACATGGGATGTACTCACTCATATTTGGTTTCTAGCCATAAATAAAGGACATTGAGACTATAATTCGTGATTCTAGAGAAGCTAAATAAGAAGGTGAACCCAAAGAAAAACATATAAGCATCCTCCTGAATATTAACCTTCATCAGGCGATGAAAGAAGACAGAGACAGAGACCAACATTGGAGCACTGGACTGAAGTCTCACGATCCAAAGGAGGAGCAGAAGGAGAGAGAGCACGAGCAAGGAACTCAGGACCGCGAGAGGTGCACCCACACACTGAGGCAATGGGGATGTTCTATCGGGAACTCACCAAGGCCAGCTGGCCGGGGTCTGAAAAAGCATGGGACAAAACCGTTCTCGCTGAACATAAGGGACAATGAGGACTACTGAGAACTGAAGAACAATGGCAATGGGTTCTTGATCCTATTGCAGGTAATGGCTTTGTGGGAGCCCAGGTAGTTTGGATGCTTACCTTAATAGACCTGGATGGAGGTGGGTGGTCCTTGGACCTCCCACAGGGCAGGGAAACCTGCTTGCTCTTTGGGCTGAGGAGGGAGAAAGACTTGATTAGGGGAGGGGGGGGGATGGAAGGTGGTGGCGGGGAAGAGGCAGAAATCTTTAATAATTAAATAAATTAATTAATTAAAAAAAAAAGCTCTGTCTCCCGCAGGAGCCAGATAGAGATCACGATGGCGGCACAGCCCAGAAAGCCGCCATTTTAAAACAGCCAGTTTTTTCCTGCTGCTGAGTCAGGACAATTTCTTTGCGGCACGCAACCCACAAACAGCAAAAAGCTGTCTTAAATTCTCTCTTTCTCCTTTTCAAGCCCTCTCAGGTTTTACGTGGAGTTCATTAGCACGTTGGGTGCCACTCTGTTGAAAATGGGAGCGGCAGGGCTGCGTCCCCAGCACCTGGCCACCCGCATGGCTAGCTTATGCCCCGAAATAATTACACGAAAACTGTATTCTTTTAAACACTGCTTGGCCCATTAGCTCTAGCCTCTTATTGGCTAGCTCTTACATATTGATGTAACCCATTTCTAATATTCTGTGTAGCACTACGAGCTGGCTTACCAGGAAAGATCTTAACCTTTGTCTGTCTGGAGTGAGAGAATCATGGCGACTCACTGACTTGGCTTCTTTCTCCCAGCATTCTGTTCTGTTTACTCCACCTATCTTAATTCTACCCTATCAGAGGCCAAGCAGTTTCTTTATTAATTAACCAATGAAAGCAACAGATAGAAAGATGACCCACCTCCATCAAGCTATGTTGCATTTCCCAGGGCCTACTGTATGGTAGTGTTGCTGGACTCTAGTGGAGACACATTGTCTTGGGTGTTATTGCTTATGTCTTTATGCTGGCATCTAGGTACCTAGGTTTGGGATGATTTTAATTCTAGGTGCTGATCTCTGGTCTTGTGTTTGTTGGATGGGTGTTTTGTTCCTTGGTTTCTGTTGTCCTCTTTGGTTCTTGGAAGTGTGTGGTAGCTGTGTGTTGCCTATTAGGGAATGTTTCTGATACCCTGCCAGATGTGACCACTAGGGTTTATGGATAGAATGTGTGTCTAGGTATTAGGAACTGACACTTAGGGATGGAGACGAGCTGTGGGGGAGGGGACTGAGAGGGTCTACCTGAGAGAGAAAAGTAGGGTGTGCCACCAGGATCTGCTTAGTCCCCTAGAAATTGGGTCAGATAGTGAGGAGAGGTCACAACAGGTAGTCTGCTACAGAGTTGATGATGAGACTGGGGGATTGAATTTGGAGGAAAGGAGAGAAAATGAAGATTTGAAGTTCACCTACTTGCTTCAGTGAGCTACTTGCTTCTCTGGCAGGCTTGACTGGTGGGTTCCAGGGTAGGCTTGCTGGAGATGGGGGCTGAGATAACAGGATGAGTGGAGAGGAGGAATATTAGAGATGTGCATGATCTGCTGGACATAGGGAAAGAGAGGAGGGGGAGGCTGCAGCAGATAATCTGCTTCAGAGTTGGGAGTGAGATTGGGGGATTATATTTGGAGGAGAGAAGGGAGAGGCAAAGATCTGTGGTTAGTCTACCTGCTTCATGGCCCAAATTCAGACATTTTAGTACACTGTTAATAGATCTAAAAACAACTACAATCATTTTGATATTCAAATGAGCAACAATTATTAACGTCTAGTAATCAACCTATTTGAAAACATAATTACACTTGACAAATTTTTCACATAGAAATACTCTTACATGTCTTTAAAAATATGAGTTATCAGATGTTAATTGAGCATAAATTTCATTGATAATAATGCAAAACAAATACAGAACACCTGGGAACTTGATAAATAGACCACACAACATCCACACAATGGAATACTGTCATATTTTCTAAAAAGAAATTTTGTATGTAATAAAACAGAAAATTATCAACTGCTGTGGGACAATGGTCTTATACCCTGTAAAGTTTTGTCAGTTGTACTGGCTTAATAAAATGCTGATTGACCAGTAGCCAGGCAGTAAATATAGGCAGGGTGACCAGAACAAGAGAATTGTGAGAAGAGGGAAGGCTTAGTCTGCAGTCGTTATCCAGATGAAGAGAAAGAAAGATGAGAATGCCTCACTGATAAAGGTATCAAGTCACGTGGCTAGCACAGAAAAGAATTACGGACTAATTTAAGATATCAGTTAATAAGAAGTCTAAGCTACTAGGCCAAGCAGTTTACAATTAATGTAGATCTCTGTGTGTTTCTTTAGAACTGAACGGCTGTGGGACTAGGTGGGACAGAAACCTCTGTCAACAATAAATTATAAACTTAAATGAAAAATTATTTATGAAGATGGATAGATAGATAGATAGATAGATAGATAGATAGATAGATAGATAGATAGATAGAGTCATATATACCCTATAGGTTAAGCTGGATGTTGGGCTAAGTCCTTTTCCAGTTAGAATGTATGTGGTGGGTCATGGAGGTGGATGGCAAACTAGACAGTGATTCCTCTTTCAGCTTGACTTCCAGTAAGATCCAATATCCATTTGAATTATGGCAAACTTTATATCCTTATTATGTTCATGTCAGTGACATCCCAATCGAAAGTTTTGTATATATCCATAAAGTAGCACTATTTTTTTAAAAAAAACAACTTAGCTGCATACCTTTACTATTTAAGCATGACACACCTGCAGGGAATTGGATTTCACAGAGTCAAGCAGGTTTCCTGAGTTGAGGAGGAAGAGATAAGATCTTAATGAGATAAATGTATACGGAGTTTACAAGAAGCAGGAGAGTGATACCAGAGAGAAATGCTAGGGACATGCAGAAAGATCCCCATATATTCAAGCAAAGCATTGATAGCGACTCATTTGTGAGAAACATTATGAAAGTCAAGGAAGAAATGATATTAAGTGCTGTCAACAATCACAGATCCTTTATCCACCAATAAAAGTTCAAAATTCACAGTTGAAAATTCACATGAATAATGCTCAAGAAATCTACAGTCAGATTACAAACACACAGACATTTGGGGTAAGTGATTATAGGCAGAGAACTAAATGAAACTGTGAAGCTGTGAAGAGACCTCTTTGGAAAATTAAGTCATTTGAAAACATTTCATTTTAACTGGCACATAAAAATTATACATATTAATGAAAGGAAACCAAGGCTTATAAAGACTGAAAAAGAAATACCCACAAACCCAGTCAAATGGAAGCGAGACGACTTTAGGCCGCCACTCCATGCTGAGTGCAAGCTTCAGGATATGGTCTGCTATAATTAGTGAAAAGCCTTTACCAGCATAAAACAAGTTTGCAAAGACTGAGATTAGCAGCTGTTTTCTCAGGTGGTCGATTTCCAACCACAATATCCACAAAGCATGCAAGTCAGGAAGAAAATACCAATAATAGGGCATTAAGTGAATCAACTCCCTTTCAAAGACCTGGACTTATTCCTAGAGTGAAAGCAGAGAGTTTTTCTAGCCTTCCCAGAATATTATGGAGATCCATGAGACACACCTGTGCACAGATGGGTTCTAGGTAGGAAAGGAAGGAGTTTGCATAAAGCCAAAACAGTTGTGTTTCAGAGATTTATTTATGAATTGTATGGGCACGAGTGTTTTGCATGCAGATCTACATAAAACACATTGTGTGTGCATGCAGAAAAGGGTATCTGAGCTGTGCGGTGGTGGCTCACGCCTTTAATCCCAGCACTCGGGAGGCAGAGTCAGGCAGATCTCTGTGAGTTCGAGACCAACCTGGTCTGCAAGAGCTAGTTCCAGGACAGGCACCAAAGCTATAGAGAAACCTTGTCTCAAAAAATCAAAAAAAGGAGAGAGAGAGAGAGAGAGAGAGAGAGAGAGAGAGAGAGAGAGAGAGGGGAGGGGAGGGGAGGGGAGGGGAGGGGAGGGGAGGGGAGGGGAGGGGAGGGGAGGGGAGGGGAGGGGAGAGGAGAGGAGAGGAGAGGAGAGGAGAGAAGAGAAGAGAAGAGAAGAGAAGAGAAAAGAAAAGAAAAGAAAAGAAAAGAAAAGAAAAGAAAAGAAAAGAAAAGAAAAGAAAAGAAAAGAAAAAAGGGTATCTATCTCTGGAATTGGAACTGAAAGCAGTTGTGAGCTGCCTTCAAAGTGCATGGGATGCTGGGAACCAAACCCAGGTCTTTTGGAAGAGCAGTCAGTTCCCTTAACTGCTAAAGCATCTCCACCTGTCCCCCAAAGTTACTTTTAGTATGAATAGACAGTTTTACCTGGGCTCATTGGCACATACCTACAGTCCTAACACTGAGAAAGAAAATGGAGGACTATGGGTTCAAAGTCAGCCAGGGCTAAAAACAGAGATTCTAGCTCAAATTTTAAGATGTAAGTTGCAGCTAAATACTTACTTGAATTTGTTGATAGAAAGAAATGAGTTCTCTTGAATGCAAGGCACATCAATAGCTAATGTATTATTTATTTAAATCAATTGATGCATAGAAACAAAATGACAGTAAATTTTCTTTCAGGAAACCGATGAAGATCACAAGTATCCTATACCTGATACTTGTTTCCCCTGAGCGTCATCCTTCAGATGGTCTCCCAGATTGCAAGAAGGAAATTGGAATCTGACCATTTCATCTCTTAAAGATAACTGAGTTGATTAAATTTTTCCTTTACCTCAGGTTATTTTCAATCACATCCCATCAAGAAGTTTGAGGATCAATAGACAGTTTAATGGGTAAAGGTGTCTAACACCAAATTCAAGGATCTGCGTTCCAGCCTGATCCTTCAAAACCACATAGTAGAAAGAGAGAACTGATTCTCCCAATCTGTCTACTGACTTCCACATGTGTGCTATGCCAGGCACACACACACAGAGACACGGAGACACACAGACACACACACAACTTTAATAATTAAAAATTTAAAGTTCTTTGCAATTATAAGGAAAAGTTAATAAGAATATGGTGGCAAAGATCCTTTTATTTAGGTATCTAGCCTAGATGCCCACCAATAGGTGAACAGATAAATAAAATGTGGTTCACACATGATGGCATTTGATTTAGTTTTAAACAAAAATGAAACAGAGGCATTTGCAGGGAAATGGATATATAACTGGAGACTTTTATGCTAAACAAAATATTACAGACTCATAAAAGCAAATACTATGTATTCTCATATGGAGACTCTAGATTTGAGTGTGTGTATGTTTGTTTATAAGCCACAAAACTAAAAAGCAGACTGAAAATCTTAAAAGAAGTTGGGGGAAGAAAAGATATGCTGATATGGCATATAGACTATGAAAATAAAACAAAGGGAAAGACTATTTTGGTGGGAGAAGCAGACTAAAAAGAGGCAGGCAAGAAAGATGGGAAGGGTACTGGGTGAAACAATGAAGAAGAACAAAGTATAATGATATTTATACATGAAAATGCCACAATGAAGCCCACTGCTTTGTGTACTAAAGTTAAAAATAAATATAAACTTTTGTTTTTGAAAATTTCTTCCATTTGGACTGTTATGTCCAATATCAACAGAACTACCAGAGAGAATTTTTTTGGCTTGTAAAGGGATCATCCAATGTCTATCAAATTGTTTGAACTCAACAAATGACTATTCCCATCTCTGTGCCAAAATTAACCAGTAAATAAAAAGGCACTGAAACATAGGAAGAAAATAAAGTGTTTCCAAGTCACAAAAATTAAGATGTAAAAGTTAGACTACCAATTGCAACTGTTGGATCTTGGCCAAATGCCTTTATTTTAGAAATAGTTTTCTTTAGGTAATACAGATAAAAATTCTTTTCTTATATGTTGAGAGCACAATCATTGGTGAAATGGAACAATGCTATATGAAAATCCTAGTGGTATCACTGTCTAGTAATATTGTATAAACCTATGGAATTTATTCAGTCCTCTCTCAATCTATCAAGTATATAATAAGATTGACAGCAGGCATTTTAAATAACTTATTCTTATTTTTTAATGAGCTGTATGGGCATGTATCCATATGGGGGTTAAACACTTGAGTGCAGGTACCCACAGGAGGCCAGAAGAGGGTATCGGATGCTCTAGAGCTGGAGTTACAGGTGGTTGTGAGCCACAGGACCTGGGTGTTGGGAAATGAATTCCTCTTCTCTGTAAAGGCAGTGTAAGTACACACTATTAACTGTTGATCCATCTCTTAGTCCCATACTGTTACCACTCTAGTTGGTAGCATGAACCTGGGAGGGTGGAACCTAAAAAACAAGGGAAATTAGAGTCTCATACAACAGCCAGTTTTATTCAGGGCATCAGACAATTTATATTCTGAGGGTATTCTGAGGGTTAAACAAGGTCATGAGCGAAGGTCACATGTGTTTAGGCTGTATAGAGTCATGAGGACAACCTGTGCTTAGAGACATAGTCCAAATACTAATAGTAGGTGATGTAGGACCCAGGGTAGCTTGGTACACACCTGCCAAGACAGGCTCTATAGACACCAACTGGAAAGTAGGCCTGAATATCAGTAGTTTACCCTAAGGCAATACCTGGTTCCAAGAAAGACCACAAACTGAGACCACCTAGGAACCACCCAGGAACAGACCATCCAAAAGAAATTCCAAATGTTTCAACTTTTGTAGATAGGATCACTGATGTCCCTTAGCACAGCACACACCCCTAGACAAATGTCAGCCAATCAGGGGTCCTGAACCTTAGAAATCCCTCACCCCAACCTCTGCTATTATAAAAACCCACCCCAACTATACTTGAGGCTCTCTGATCGTGCCAATGTGTTAGACACAGAGAATCCAAGTTCAAACTTGAATAAGAATAAAGGTTCTCGGGCGGTGGTGGCGCACGCCTTTAATCCCAGCACTTGGGAGGCAGAGGCAGGCGGATCTCTGTGAGTTCGAGACCAGCCTGGTCTACAAGAGCTAGTTCCAGGACAGGCTCCAAAACCACAGAGAAACCCTGTCTCGAAAAACCAAAAAAAAAAAAAAAAAGAATAAAGGTTCTTTGTTTTTACATACAGAACTCAGTCTCCTAGTTAGTTTTTGGGGGACTCTTTGGATCTGGGCATAACAGATGATGAGTAATCTGAAGTAAACCCACTTCCATTTATGACATCTGGGAGGGGCATTAAAGCACTTTCCAGGACAACCCATGGTATGGTGGAACAGAGGTTACAAGACTCTTGTCTTCTTTACTTGCTTTCTCACAAGCTCTTAGAAATCTCACACAGCTTTATTCATGGACCAAAAAACTTAAACTGTATATTGGACAGATTTTAGAGTCAAGAAGAGAAAAATCTCATAACTTATATATGATCTTCAATATCATCTTTGTTTTGCAGAATGTTTTAAATGATATAATTACAGAAATAGATAGAAAAATCACCCACAATTATCTATCTGTCTACCTTTCTTTCTTCAAGTTACAGAGAGCAAGATTCTACTTGCTATGGCCTCTCCTGTCCCTTTAAGATACAAGCCCCGTCCACATACACACACCCCACCCTGACCACTAAGGCAAGTGGATCTTCCTTCTGCTTCTAGCCTGAGCTCCTTCCTTTCCTTCTCTTTGGAAGAGGTGGCTGCTGCTGTGGCTCCTCTCCTCTTCCCCCCTCTCTGTTTCTCTGTCTTTCTGTCTCTCTGTCTCTCTCTCTGCTCTGCTCTTCCCCCTTCTCCCCTTCCCTCTTCACCCCCCCCCCATAACCCACTAAATAAATACCCAGTTTTTCTGCATCGTGTGCCTATCTGTCTCTGTCTCTCATCTGCTGCATGGGCTCCCTGCCTGGGACCAGCTGCCTTTGTGGCCTGCCATGGTCTCATGGCCTGCTGCTGCCACTCAGGGAACAACACTGTTTTATTTAAACCATCACACAACTAAAGAAGAAAGTAAAGGGCTAGATATGTACTGCTACAAACCACAACATTATACAGTAAATGCTCTGCCATCTTTTCACGAGCGACTTATCAGAACCAAGGAATCTGGTAAAGGCTAAACCAAAGCCAAGGATTTTTAGCATTATTGCTTTGTGAATAAAGTGGCTGTCCTTTGCTGTAGACTTTTCGCTGTAGCTGAACTCCCTTTCTGTTACATATTTAGGGATTAACTTCCTAGTTCAGAACACTTTCCCACTGCCAGGCCTTATTCCTCTCCCCTAGGTGAGTGAAGAGATATGCCTTCTTGCAGTTATCTTTATCAGCAGGCATTTGGTCAGATTTTAGGACCCAGGCAAAGAGCATTCCTACAAGGATATAGAATTACTATCTGCCCAAGCTGCTGCTCTGGTTTTACTCCATAACACCCACAATCAGAATGGCTGATAACAGCATAGGCCAGAACTGATAATTTAAAGGCCTGATATCTTCTTCACTTAGAGCAGTAAGTCTAACTCCAGACCTATGTCCATAAAAATTACAGTGTCCAGTGTATGTGATATCTGATCAAGAGCCATCAACTTCCCCTAGGTTGCCTAGATACCTCACAGCCTCTATGCACCCTGGGAGAAAAGAAGTGGCGTGCTGATTTAAACATTCTATGCCCTATTCATAATTTTACTGAAAATAAGCTCTTTAGTTCTTTACTGACACCTAAAAATGTAGTATAGTGCACTAACCTTCCCCTCTAGAATTCCCTGATGATGTAATTCCTTTCTTAACTAACTTTCCCCATTAAGAAGTTCACTGGAGCCGGGCGGTGGTGGCGCACGCCTTTAATCCCACCACTGGGGAGGCAGAGGCAGGCGGATCTCTGGGAGTTTGAGGCCAGCCTGGTCTACAAGAGCTAGTTCCAGGATAGGCACCAAAGCTACAGAGAAACCCTGTCTCAAAAAAAAAAAATTCACTGGACATTTGATAGCCACCCCCATGGATCTGTGTGTGTATGTGAAAACTCTTTTAGCTATTTGTGGCATCTTTAATTCAACCCTGAAAGGGAGTCTTAAAGGTTAGAACTTTTGAAGCTCCCTTAAATGTACCTTGGTAGCAGAATGTTTGCCTAAATAGTCATGACCTTAGGTTTAATGTCAAGAACAAATAGAATTATTGATGACAGTTTGACTGTATGACATATAGTAACAGTTATCAGCATTGTAAAAGTAAATCTGCTGGCCTGGCCTGTCACCAGGGTACCCTGTCCCTTTAAGAGACAAGCCCTGCCACTCCCAAGCTCCCCCTTCCTGCTAGGGAAGCCATTCTCCCACCTCCTCTCTATTTCTCACTCTCCCTCTGTCCATCCCTCTTCTGAAGAGGCAGCTTCTGCCTCTCTCTCTTCCCTTTTTTCCTCTTTCTTATCTTCGGTTTCCCCCTTTTCTCTCCCTTCTCCTCTTCCATAACCCTTACTTTTATGCCATTCCCAATATCCACCAAATAAATGCTATACCCAAGCTCTCTCTGCATGGCATATCTGTCTGTCTCCCACCTGCCAGAAGACCCACACAGCCTCGGGTCACCTGCAGCCCCTCGTGGGACCGGCCTCGGGTCACTCACATCATAAATGATAACAATCAGAAACTTCCATCAGAAACATAGTAACTTCCATCACAAACTGTCAGAAGCAGCATGAGGAAGAGGCAGTTGGATTTGTTTTGTCCTAAGGCAAGCTACAAAGGCAGAATAATTAAAACCAATAGACGATGAGACCGAATATAAAGCTTAAAGAGACTAAAATGTTTGTTTTTATTTAGAAAAATGGTTCTTTATGGCTTTGACCATACCACCTATTATCTTTGAGGCTCAGTTCTTTATCATTTGAAACAAAATACTTTTAAATGCTTATAATAATGAAAGTTACATTTTCCTTTACTGAGTAAAGGCAGATTCTTTTTCTTTTCTTTTTTTCTTTTCTTTTTTTTTTTTTTTTAGTTTTTCGAGACAGGGTTTCTCTGTAGCTTTGGAGCCTGTCCTGGCACTAGCTCTTGTAGACCAGGCTGGTCTCGAACTCACAGAGATCCGCCTGCCTCTGCCTCCCGAGTGCTTGTGTTAAAGGCGTGTGCCAGCACCACCTGGCCTTTAGATTCTTTTTTTTTAATGATATTATTATTGGTGTGCGTTTGTGTGATATGATAAGATGTGTGTGTTACTGGGGACACGTGTGCCAGGTATGTGAGTACAGGCCACAGGGAAACTTTTAGGAGTCAGTTATATCCTTTCCCAGTAGGTTCCAGAGATTCAACTTCGGTCACTAGGCTTTCATGAAAACTGTTTTCATGCGTTCAGTCATCTAGCCAACTTAAAAAAGTACTTTAAAAATTATATTTATTAATTCTTTTCTTTGACAATTTCTATAATAAATTCTAGTTCCTCTTCCCTCACATCCTGTCTCTCTCCTACCCTCATCAATTCTCCTCTCTTCCCCATAAGACTCATTCACATTGATGTCATTCATTTTTGTCACTGACTGGGTTTAAGCAGAACTGTCTGTGTGAATCTCGGTTCGGAACTGTCCACTAGAGCTTAATGGAAATATCTGTGAGTATCCAACTGAAGACAATACTGCCGTTCTTCCAGAATCAAGCCAGTAGCCAATAGTTCAACAGGGCCAAATGCCAGAAGATAGCATTTCCTACCCCCCTTTCCTGTCTTCCGGATATTACATTTTTGTTCCCTCTTCCGTACTGTTCTCTGAGCATTAGAGGAGGTGATGCGAGTATCTCATTTCAGGCTGAGCGTTCACCTGTTACTTACTCTCATCACTTTGAGCAGTTGTGAGACTGTAGTCACTGTCGTTCTGCAAAGAGTAGCATCTCTGACTAAGGCTGACAATAGTATTTGTCTCTGGGCATAAACATAGCTACTTAGAAGGTAATTTGAGGCATGACAATTTCGCTTTACAACAATAATGAGGTTTCCCCATCCAAGCCTAAGCCCTCCTCAACTACGGAATTTTGTTGGGTTTATAGTACCAGGAATGAATTCTCTCCCGTGGAGCAGGTCTCAAATTCAATCAGAGACCAGTTGGTTAATGTCTTTGTGGTTGTGTCACTATTGTATTCGTGCGCACATCCTTCCCTGCAGGTTGGCACTGACGATTTTGTGGCTCACAGCGGATTAAGACCATTGGTGCCTTTGCTCCTAGTGGCCTGAACAGAGCCTTCTGTCACTGTGAAAGCTAACCAGCAGGGAGGACATTTCCAGGCAGTTCCAGCTGGATTTCTCTGTCTTGCCACAGAGATGTACGATGTCTTTAGCTATAGGGTCTTATCAGCTTGTTCTGGTTGGCAACCAAGAGAAAACATAGAAAGCCGACATTGTTTTGAGAGCCTGTGGCGCCTTCCTCAGCAGCAGCTCAGAAGCAAGTATCCCACACCCAGTACTGGGAGTTTTGTTTAATAAACTTGGAGTTTAGGAACAATGCAGCCATGTAGGATATCATCTTTTTGTTTTCTAAAATACAATTTGAAATGTGTTTTTTTTTAATTGAGTCTTTGGGATGCACCCAGGCCACACTCATTTCCCAGGCCTTCCCTATCCACCCCCGGCCCTTGGAACTCTCCCACCAAAAAGATGAATTGGAAATTTTTATTTTAATGTTCATTTTGTGTTATCTATATACTCACTAGAGCATGGTCAAATTCTCAGTGGCCTGCTCCTTAAATAGAACTGAATCTTCCCCTCCTGAGCCACCTCCAGAAGCCACCCACTGAGAGAGCTAACTTCAGCAACCTTATCACACTTTTTAAGAATTCTTCTCAATGGCTTCATGTCTAGGCTATTACTTTTCCTTTGGGGGAGGTTTAGGGGGGTTAGGCATTGTCACAGAAGCCTGCCATGTCCCTCTTTCTCAACTATGTACCTGCAATCATCAATATCACTGCAAAAGTGGCGCCCTTGCTCTTTACAGTCAGCGAGAGCACAGATTGTGGGTTAACATGTTTTCTGGTGACAGCGCAGAGCATGAACATGGTTCCCTGACTACAATACAACCACTGACCCAGCTAAGGCCCTCGGGGACAGCCCAGACCATGGACACCATCAATATAGCCCCAGGTGGCAATGCAGGCCATCCACATCAATACGACTCCTGGGGACAGCACAACCTATGGACATCAACATGGATTTAGGTGGCAATGTGGGCCATGAACATCGACACAGACCCCGGTGCAGCAGGACCTCAGCCCCAGAAACGGCCCTTGAGCAGTAGCACGTATCTGGATATCACCTCACTGTGGGCTCAGGTGGCAGTGTAGGCTGTTCACAGCAGCCTTGTCCTCACTGCTATCGCGTCTCTGGTTCTGTCACTCTCTGCTTCGCTTGCACCACTCCACTTCTCTGTCTCTCCCTTCCCACCACCACATGCTCGCCTGTGCTGCGAGGCGATGGGCAGGCAGGTCCTGGGGTGTCTTCCACCCACTGGCACCACCTCTTTTTTTTTTGATTTTTTTTGTTTATTAAATTTGTTCTTTGACAATCTCATATACATGTACAATGCATTCTTATCTCTTAACCCTAATGACGAAAGTCTGGGGATTGTATTACCTTTTATTAATATAAAAATCCATGCACAATGATTACAAGACAGAATGAGAAATCCGGACTGCGTCACCAGCTGCTCTGCTGTCCCTGCTGGGGAACCAGATCTCCACTGCTGCTCTGCAACCTTGATCCCAAAAGACAATGGGGCAGCTCCAACCTTGGCTTGCTGCCAGCTCATTCATCTTCCAAGAGAGTGCACGATCCCTTGCCCCTGGTTCTTCTTGGGTCACATATTCCCAGAGAAGATCATGCTGTTGGGCCAAGCTGCCTAATACAATTGGCTGTCAGACAATTCCCATATAATGCCAACTTTCTCTTATCTCCCTCTCAGCCCTAGCAACATTCCCCTTCCTCCATCCTTTTTCCACATTCATGTCCTTTGGTTTTGTTTTGTGACCCCTTGAGCCCATGGTCATACACCCGGCCCTAGTCCAACTCATTGGTTAACAAGATACTGAATTGTATTCTTTGACAATTTTTAGTTTTTCCCTCCCTACCACCACTTGTATTTCTCCCATCCATGTGAGCCCTTTTCTTGTTTATAAATATCGTTCCCACATTCATAACTTTTCTTTGATGCCCCACAGATTTTTCTGAAACCATCTGCATGATCATGGATTTGGAATCATCCAGTAGAATCACCAGTGGGTATACAACTGTATATTGTTCCTCTTCCTCTCCCAGGATCTGTGGGGCCCCATGCACACCCACCTCCTCCATGTAGGTGGGTCTGACTTGTGAGGCTCTAGTGCCAATAAACACAACTGCTGACAGCTCATGATTGCCATGTCTGTGTCACACGTAGAAGGAGGCATTTCTTGGGCCTCTTCCCGTCATTCATCTTCAGCATCTTGCATAGCAATGGGTTTTGGGAACAGTGGTGATTGTTCACTGAAAAGGGATTTCTTTGATCTGGGATGTGAGTGGCCTTTGCCCATGGAAATGAAAACACCTATTTAGAAAGAAGATTGATGCTTTTAATTTTAGCTGAGCAGTATTAAGAAGTCCCGCAGAGCCTAAGATCTCCCTGGTGACAAATTTTGGACTAGATGAATAGTACCAGGCATGGATTTCCTCTTGTAAAGCAGGCCTCACATCTAATCAGGGAGCAGTTTGATTACCCCCTAATAATCATGACTCTATTGTACCAGTGAGCCACCTCTTACCTGGAAGGTCGGCATTGTAACTCAGAGAGTTCATCAGTGGCTAAGACCACTGATTCTTTTACTTTTTCAAAGACTGCAGAGCTCTAGTACTATGAAAACTAGGGAGGAAGATCTATCCCAGTTCCAGCTTTGTTTTTCTGTGTCTTGCATTCAAGATGCGGTGTCTTTAGCAATAGGAACTTACCAGCTTGTTCTGGTGGGTAGCCAAGAGCAACTAACCTTTATCATCTTGGAAGATGAAAGCTGTCCGTTCTTTCTCATTTGTGGATCGGAGCTTCAAATCTTTAGAATCGTGTGTTTAACGTGGAGTATCTGTAAAGGCCAGATACTTTCTTGTTATAAGGGGACTACTGCATGCAGTGATCCACAGCTAAGCACTGGGCTGAGCTGTTGGAGCTTAGTTGAAGAGAGGGAGGAGGAACCATATGAACAAGGGGGCTAGGGACAAGATCATGATGAGGAAAACCACAGAGATTACCCTACCTAGTGGGAGCTCAGGAACTCTGAACGGGACATCTGAGGATCCTACATGGGACCTAACTAAGGCCTCTGAATGCGGGTAACAGTTATGTGGCTTGATCTGTTGGGAGGGCCCCTGGTAGTGGGGCAAGGACTTATGCTGGTTGCATGAACTGACTTTTTGGAGCCCATTCCCTATGGTGGGATACGTTGCTCAGCTTTGTTACAGGGGGGAGGGAGGGCCATGGTAATGCCTCAACTTGGTACGTCAGATTTTGTTGATTCCCCGAGGGAGGCCTTACCCCCTCTGAGGAGTAAATGGGGGGTGGGATGGTGAAACGTAAGGGGGCGGGAGAAGGGGAGAGGTGGAACTAGGGTTCATATGTAAAATGAAAAAAAATAAGAAAAAAAAGAAAGGAACTACTGAAGCTAGAGAGACCTTAAGGGAGAGGGATATCAGAACATTCGTGACATACATGGTAGTGAGAGGGAATACTGAGGGTGGAAATGCTTAAGCCAGGATGTGGGTAAAGGAATAGGGGAGGCATTTGGGAGGGTTAACCTAATTAAAGTTTTATGAAAAACACATATGGAAATGTACTACTCTGTAAACTAATTTCAAGTGAAGACTGAAGACAGCTTCAGAGATCAAAGAACTGATCTGGCACTCACATCCAGTCCTTCTTGGCATTCTTTTGATTAATATCTGTTTACAAAACATTAACATCAGAGAAGGTTGCTCTGTCTGAGATATATCAAGATTAAAAACAAGGCCACTCTGTAATCATTTATGAACATGCAAAACATTGTTCCAATCACAAATCTGACAAAGTTTTCCATTCTAACTAATAGCAGTAATGCTTGCTTATCAAATTCAGTCTTAGTTCAGTCTTTCCTGCTTCTAAAACAAAATTTATTTACATACTAAGTTGGAGAATTACTCAGGCTTCCTCACACCATTTGGTCTACCACAAAACCTCACTTCCTTAAAACCTTCTCTAAGTCACTTCATTTATCCCCAAACCTAAAAACGGGTCCCTTTAAAAAGCATCATATTAAGTCTCCATGATGCATGCTATTCCTGCACGCTTGTTCAGACACAGGTGTGCTCCTAGGGTTCTGCAGCCCCAAAGAACTGCCCTTGTGAGCTTTAGCAAAAACAGTTCTAGTTTATAAAGAATTTGTCTTACACGAATATTTTGAAATGGAAAGATGTGAACAAGGGTGCTGTGTACTCAACTGTCACAGAAAAATCCCATAAATGTTTATCACCAAGTGACTGATTAAATAACATGTGATACAAACTATATGAAAAAGTATCTGTAGCTGCTAAAAAGCATTTTGTATAAAAACTGCAAAATACTGATGAAGGAAAATAAACCTAAGGAATCAGAAAGCAATATTCTGTTCATGGGCCAGCGCATTTACTGTTCTTAGATGTCAGTTCCTGTGAAATTTACTACTGATTCAAAACTATACCAACTGAATCACACACATCAATTGAAACTTCAGTTGATGAGTCTAAAATCCATATGAGAAGGCAAGTGTAAGACTGAAACAGCTTAGGAAAAGAGCACTAGAAGAATTGCCTTGCTTGATCTCATGGACATTGTCAAGCTACAGTAACTGCGGGCTGGGGAAATGAATCAGTGGTTACAGGACTCACTGCTCAAGTATGAAGATCAGGGTTCGGAGCCTCAGAACCCACTTACGTGCCAGCAAGGCCTAGTGCCCCCCCTCCCCGTAATTTCAGGCTTGGAAGGTGGAGGTTGGGATCCCCAGAGCAAGCTTGCCACCAAGACTAGCCTTACCAGCAAATTCTGCCTTGCTGAAGAGACCATGACTCAGTGAATAATGTGGAAGAGCAATTGAGGATGAATCTCAACACCTACCTTGGGCTTGCTCGTGCATGCACTCCACTGTACATGCACACTGCCCCCCATGCCCACACATAAGCAAACATACATATACAACCTTACATGCACATAATACAACAATGGGAAAAATAAAATAAAGAACAAAAAGCTACAGTAATTATAAGACATTGTAACACTGAGATTAAGATATACAAGTGGATCAATGGAAGATGGTACAAATAGACCCATATGTATAGGGTCCAACTGCTCTTTCGGTTACATATTAAATTTATACAGTAACCATAATGTGGGTATTAGTATTCAAAAGTTATCCCTTTTAATTTTTTAGTGCTTACAAAAAGGAGATTCTTAAATGAAATATGAGACAACTGATTTTTGACAAATATATAAAGGCAGCCACGTGGAGAAAGAACAACCTTGTCAATACATAGTAATGGAACTTCTGGATGCTGTCTTGACCGAAAAAAAAAAAATTACTTGCACATGTAACTTGCACTGTACTATAAACATTCAAATTGCATCAGTTGTTAAACCTAAAATTATAAAATTTTTAGAGGCAGAAATATAAGCTGGGTGGTGACAAAATACACCTTTAATCCCAGCACTCAGGAGGCAGAGGCAGGTGGATTTCTATGAGTTCAAGGCCAGCCTGGTCTACAAGAACTAGTTCCAGGACAGGCTCCAAAGCTACAGAGAAATCCTGTCTGGAAAAATCTAAATATATAAATAAAATGAAACTTTTTTGATTTGGCTAGACAAAAATTTATTATATATACAGTAAATCCCAAGTCATAAAATCATTACTAATAAAATATTTATTTTACTATTAAAATAATTATTATTAATAAAACCTAAAAAAAATCCATGCAGGTAGGGGGGAGACTTGTTGAGAAACAGTGCTCCAGTGGGGGAGAGAGAACATGAGAGAACAGAGTGGGGTCAGAAAATGACTACAACTTAGTAAAAAAAATGCAAGAAAGTGTCAAATCACAAAGAAATACTGCTTATCAAAACTTCTGTAAGAAAATAGACTTAGCACAAGCTAGGTGAAAATATTTCCAACACATTTCTCTAGCAACATTCTGGTATCCATTATATTTTACAAAAACAAACCTAGAACCTCTTGCAAAACTGAGTGTAGTAGCCCATGCTTGTAAGGCCACTTGGGAGCTGAAGCAGGAGGGTTGCTGCAAGTTCGAAGTTAGTCTAGACTCTAGTACCTTTTAACACTAACACGTTTTTAAACAATGGTTTTAAAAAGACACAAGATTTGCAAATACTTAAACTGAAGAAATACGGATGGTAAATATACTTGAGAAATACCCAGCATCTTTAATTATTAGGCAAATGCAACTTACAACTATGAGGTATGGGAAAATTAAATGACTGCCCATAAGAAGTATCGGCAAGGGTGGAGAGGAATAACCTTGACATACTGTTTTGGCAGTGTAAACTGGCACCACTCTGAGGAAAGGAAAAGTTAGAACACACTGTATAACCCAATACCCATTCCCATGTCTTAAATCCAGATCCAATAAAAGTATATATCCAAAGAAACACTTGCACATCAATCTGATAGCAGCTTTATTTTCTGTAACTCAACTCAGAACCCAATGCCAATTGACAGCTGGCTGAATAAACCAACTATGGTAGACACAGTGGACTATTATTTGACGTTAAAATCTGATGAACTACTAAGACACACAACATGGATGAAACTGAAATAATTAAATTATGTTGAGTGACAATGAGCCAGTATCACTCCCATGAATAAATGTTCCATGATTTTTTTTACAGAGAATTAAGACTGTGTTGCTAGAAAGCAAGTCAGTAGTTCCCTCAGGATATGAATAAGGCGTTACAATGAGGCATCTTGGTGATGGTTATGGTTCAATATATGTCAAAATGTATCAAATGGTACACTTTATGATGCTATGTGAAGTCTGAACCAAGATTTCCTACAGGTACAGGGAACTATTGGTTAATGTGAAAGTTTATTTGCTAAGAGGAGTGGGGATAGGGGAAGGGGAGTGGGGGGAGGGGGCAATATGTGGGAGGAGGGGGAGGGAAATGCGAAACGGGGAGGAGGCGGAAATTTTAATTAAAAAAGAATAAAATAAATAAATAAAATACAAATAAAACAAAAAAAAAAAGATTTGGATGGCTTGAGAAATGGGGTGAGTTATACATGGCTTGCATTTCTCTATGTGACAAAACTTTTGCCGGGCGGTGGTGGCGCACGCCTTTAATCCCAGCACTCGGGAGGCAGAGGCAGGCGGATCTCTGTGAGTTCCAGGCCAGCCTGGTCTACAGAGCTAGTTCCAGGACAGGCTCCAAAGCCACAGAGAAACCCTGTCTCAAAAAACCAAAAAAAAACAAAACAAAACAAAAAACTTTTATAGTATCATGTAGGGAAAGGATTCAAAACTGGGTCATGAAAATTGTGCACTTTAAATATTCAGTTTAATGTATGTAAATTACATTTCAATAAAGTTATCATAAAAGCATGTGGTAGATTTATATACTAATTTGTAAAACTGATCAGTGGAAGAGGCAAATTGAATACTATACTCCAATTTTTGAGATGAATAAATTTGTACACTGTAAAAATATGAATGGAAGAACACGCTTTATTTTGAAAATAAACAAAATGATTTAATTATTGTGTAGGATATTAACATGGAAAAATGTTCATAATATGGTTGTAATGGCAAGAAGTTACAAATAGTACTTAAAGTATGATTTATTTCTTGCCTGAAAATTTCCAAGCAAGTAACTTGATGATCCCACACATAAGGCTTTTCCTCTATTGTCTCAGACTAGGGTTTGCAATTCCTACTGTGAGTATTGGAGAAACCAAGCCTGAGTCTCAAAGTGCTGAGAAGCTTTCTGGAAAATAGACTTCTAGAAAATACAACCTCGAAGATGAAACAGCAACCTCTCTCCTTGCTTCCCTCTGCTATATTGCTAAAGTTGCAGTTCTGGGTATAAATCTCTCTAAATTCCTCAATTTTAGGAAACTGAAATATAGAAAATGGGCATGCCTATCAGAAATTTCTAACCTTTTGTGTAATACATGAATAAATCACAACTCATTTAAAATTATGGCCACGACTTTGCAAGGAAAATAAAAGTAATTTGTTTTCTTAATGCATGCTATGAAACAGTGTATGTCAGTGGTTGTGAGCCTGTGGATCGTGACCCTCCTGGGGACTGGAATGACCCTTTCACAGGGGTTGCATATCAGATATCCTGCATATCAGATGTTTACAGTATAATTTATAACAGTAGCAAAATAAGTTGTGAAGTGGCAACCAAATAATTTTATGGTTGGGGTCACCACAACATGAGAAACTGTTTTAAAGGGTCACAGCATTAGGAAGATTGTGAAGTACTGGTGTATAGAATGATTCTGGCTCTTTGAAAAAAGTGTACACAGAAAGAGGATCAAGCTTCACTTTCTTTACAACCCCTACATCTACCTCTTATTCACACAACAAAGTTTTGGATATCAATTTCCCACATACTGCCTGGTAAAGTACATATATCCACCTCAGGTTTTCCTCCTGACATCTAGCCAAGGATGGCCAAATGCCTAGTGGACGTGCACTTGGAGGAAGCTAAAACCTGTTAACCTGGTAGGGAACATTATTCATCACAAAAACCAAACTACTTCCAAACCCAAGCTTGTCTCTGTGCTGTGAAGGCGTTCACTTAAGAAGGGGAATGAGTGTTAAGGTAGTATATATAGTGAGATGGGTGAGAAAATCACCTGTGCCACCTGCTAGCCGGGAGGAGCTCGGAAAAAGGATTTATTGGTTACAATTCTGACCAGAGAGTGTTTAGGATGAAATTAACAAAAGTGTGAGTTAACTGACAGTATCGCCATAAAGGGAATAAACTTGTAAAATATTATGTCAATCTAAGCATCTGACAAGAGTAGGCAACTTCCTTTTCATGCCTGTCTCCTTTTGCTTTAAGATGACTGACATAGATGAAATAGTCTAAGAATTCGAATTTTAAATATAATCTAGATTTTGTGTAATTCTGAGCCTCACTGTGTTCTGTAATGTGTCTGCCATAGTTGGAGTAATAGAAATCCCTCTTATATTTAATAGCCTATATTAACCTGCTTCTTTTTCGTATCAGGAGGACACATTTGGAAATAGGTATTTATATATATATATGTATGTATATATCATGTACACAAGCACACAATGTAGGTACCATCAAGTATCTTTATTTTCATACACCTTATTTCTATAACTAGATTACAAGACCAGTAGTTTCTTTTTTGCTATCTGGAGCCACAAATAGATCTAAGCAGATATCAATCATCACGACACTGTACTTCTGACTGCT
Source organism: Chionomys nivalis (assembly GCF_950005125.1). Taxonomy (NCBI): domain Eukaryota; kingdom Metazoa; phylum Chordata; class Mammalia; order Rodentia; family Cricetidae; genus Chionomys; species Chionomys nivalis. The sequence continues at coordinate 99,346,565 of NC_080112.1, forward strand.
GGATCACAATTTCCTTAAAATGTTAAAAATTTGCTAATCTAGGTAAGATAGAAATCAACAAACCTGCTTATCTCAATATTTAATATTCATTTGATACGCCAAAAATGTTTTAGATTTCAGCTAGAACCTACCACAGGTAATAATTTGAAAAAAGATGTTAAGACAAAATGTGTAAGCAGTTATTACCAAAATAGTTTGCAAAACTCTTTGGGAATGTTTAGCCAATCAGAATTTGGACACTGTTCAGTGTTCTCTTTGGTTTCTGGGTCATTTTACATTCTTTCAATAATGCATTTAACTTCACGGAATATGGCAGTAAGAGTATTGTAACTCATGTGATCAACTACTACAATTGAGCCCTTTCTAATATGCTCCTTTATGTTAATAAAGATGGCCACGGCACTAACAAGATTTGCTTTTGCCTCTTTTTGGTTAAAGATGAGTTTTAATGCTGCTAATGCCTTCATATTGATCATATCTCTGGCTGCCTTTGGATTTTCAGACATATTCAAAAATACTTTCAAAACAAGATTTCTAGTCTTACGATTTCCCTGGGACAGCAAATGGAAAAGTTCTGAAAAGTAACTCACGACAATGTAGTGATGGACAGACTCGGTAGTCAGCTGCCCTATTATCTTTAATCCAGACTGCTGACCGGGTGAGTTCAAGGGGAAAGACACAGTTTCTTTACACATATGCTTAACATGAAATTCCACTTTGTGTTGTCTGTCATTCCCAGAAGAATTCAGAGTAATAACAGTTTTATTTCTACTCTCAGGGGAAGAAAAGCTGAGCAAACTTTCAATAAGTGTCACCACACCCACTTCATTAATGAATTCCCGGGCAAACGGATGAACTTTATGTATGCCCATTGCTATCTGTGCTATTTTATGAATGAGGGGATCAGTAGTTGACTTGAGTATGTTAATAAGCTTTTCAAATTCTGGAGAATCTAAATAGCACTCCATTTTGCAAGCGCAAGCAAAGGGCTTGATGCCATTAGTTTCTCTGATCTTGATTTGCTGTCTAATTTCATCTAAGGTCTGGATGCAAGGATCAGAACCAAATGGATACTCAGGTATAGGCTGTAGACTTGCTCGAGTATTCTTAGTGCAGGCTGTTGAAGTTTCTTCTTCATTTGAGGCCAGAACAATATATGATGAGGGCCTTGCCTCAGAAGAATCCTTAGATCTAAAACCTAACACTGCCGGAATTACAGCAGGAGCTTTAGGCCAAATGGTAACCTCAGACCAGTCCTTCGGCCTATTCTTTTCATTAATTTCATCCACTGGTTGAGGTTTAACTATTCTGAACACAGGTTTAGGATCAGGATCAAAACCAGTGTCATCTCCTTCCCAAAACCAGTTCCCAATAACATTTTCTTCCTCCTCTTCCTCTGGCCCTGACTTAGACCTGTGGCTGGTCCTAGGTGCAGGCTCTGACTCCTCTGGACGGCTCTGAGGAACAGTATTAGTTTTATTTTCACACTTAGCAACCGAATTAGTACTAAGCTCTTCTCCCTTCCAGAACAAGGAATTGAGACCAGAATCTTCCCCAGCCCAGAACCAGGTATCACTACTAGCCTTCTCTTTCCGTGTAGATCTAGCACCCTTGTTCTCAGACTTATGGCTGAAATCGGACGAGCCTTTTCCTAGGCCCTTAGCCCCTTCTCTCATCTCAGCCTTGCTCTTAGACCCTGCCTTCATCTCGGCCACTGCATCTGCTTTTGCTCCTCCCTTAGCTTTTCCTTTGTCCCGGTTTTTGCCTGAAGCTCTGCCTGCATTACTAGCCTCCCTCTCTGCTACAGCTTTGGCTTGTGCACTTGCTTTTTTTTCTAGTTTAGCCTGTGCTCTAGCCTTATTCTTTGAGCCAGTCATGATTGAAGCACAGCTATAGACACCTGTCCAATTTTCACCTTAAGTCCTCTGCTTAGTCCAGGCTAGTATCTTTATCCTTTTTAACTTGCTCAGAGAGGAACTTAGCAGAGTCAAAGACAACTGTCTGTTCAGTAGTTACAAAATTCCCTTTTTTGACATACAGCCTCTATCAATAACAGGGACAGAGTAAAGACACTCGGGTCAGGGGGAAGATGATGATTTCCAAAGGCAGACCCGTTGAAAGCAATCTTCCGCCAATCCAAGGCTACCACTGGAGAGACACCTAAGGTGGGAAAAAGAAATAGACTTTGAGTGTCCTCCAACTTTGGTTCTTTATACAGATCGCTGCACAGAGGACATGAATGGAGATTTGAACTGTGTGGCAGGAGATGTGGATTAGTAGAAAACTCTGCTATCTCATTGTATTTCTTTCATAGTTGTGTCCAGCCCAAGTACTACCATTCTTTTGTCTCCATCAAACACAGCAGTGAGAGTATGTAAGACTGCTTAGAGTAGGAGAGGCTAGAGAGCACAGACCCCTGTGGTCCCATACTGGTGCATACCATCAGGAATTACTACGTCGTCAGAAAGGCCTCATACCAACCTGCCCTGATGTGATGTTCCCTTCTTTCTCACTTCCACAGTTGCAAAGCTGTCCAACTGACTTCACAGGCAGATCTATAGAGAAAAATACGTGTGCGATTAGAATTCTGAGTATCCGACAGACTGACCTAAAATTGTATCTCCATGTATTATAACACTCCCCCATACCCTGTTTTCTCTTATGGATTCTCTCCCCAGTTTCTGACCCAGTATCTACTAAATACCTATTGACCCAAGCTTGGCTCACTGTCCTCCCACTTAGTAATGAATGAGGGCAGCGGCATTTGGAAAGTTAGAACCCAATGGGTCCAAGGTAAGATCTTGCCAACAGCAACCTCTACCACCGACTGACAAGTGTGCTTCATGCTCACATTCATACTCACCTCAGCTACCCACAAGTCTCTACAGCAGTGATTCTCAACCTTCCTAATGCTGCGACCCTTTAATATAGTTCATGTTGTGGTGACCCTCTGCCATAAAATTATTTCATTGCTTCTTCATAGCCATAATTTTGCTACTGTTATGAATCCTAATGTAAGTATATGATCTGCAGGATATTTGATATGTGACCCCTGTGGAAAGGGTCATTCAACCCCCAAAGGGGTCGCAATCCACAGTTTCAGAAACATTGCTCTACAGAAACCTAGGAAGAAAGAGGCTTATAGATAAAAAGGGAACATCAGAAACAACCAAATATTGCTAATGAGATTGAAAAGACAGACACCCCTGACAAGGTTTATAGCACATGCTTTTGTATGCTCAAGGTTGCTAATGTCTCCTACATGTCAGCCCTGCCCCAATTATTCCCTAGGTGTGCTCAAGACCTGTGACCTCTCTGAATATACATCCTCCTAACCCTGACATCAGGAATTTTTGCATTCAGGGACCGAATTTCTTTCTTGAAGGAAAATACATGGTATAGAAAGAGAGAGTGGAATATATGCAGTTGTATTTGGGAAGAAGGCAGGGAGGCTAACGAGTTCAATAGTTTCAGGACCATATTTGAAATACCAGCCTCCCCACATATGACTAGATCTTACCTCATGTGCTACCGATGCCAGACTCATCACAAAGCAGGATCCTCGGGAGATGTTATCCTTCCCACCAAAAAAGAGTCATCTAGCTGGAGAAGAGTCAACCTATAGAAACCAAAAGATAATGAGAAAAATATACAAAAAAGTATAATGACCATGGTATGAAATGATTTGGGGCAGAATTCCAGAATCCAAGTTCAAACAATCTCTTTTAGAGAGTCAGAAACCCAGTGAATGAACTCTATCAACTCTCATGTGTGACCAGAGGCCCCACCTTCAGAAACAGCACATTTTCTTGGATACGGCTTCTATACAAAAAATATGAGGGACTAGGAAAAGTAGCTGAAGATGATATACGGGGCCCCATAAACAGATACTTAAATCCTGTTGTGATTTCAAATATTTTAAATTGAACACCCATCTGCACAAAAACTTTTCCTTTACTTTAACTCCCATTCAAACATACCAAAAATGGTCAAAGTAAAATAGAATGTTGAGAAAATGGATCATAATATTTATATAGCCAGGAGTTCTGCGATGTGACCAATTCTTTATTATGAACACTTGCTTACAATAAATTAAGTCCAAGATTCTACATATAGAAGGGAATGAAACAATCACTCCTGTATTGAAGGCAGACGAACATTTCATTCTTATGTTCTGCTGCCTTCATTATTGCCACTCTAATTAAATTTCCCCTTCCCCAGAATGCACCACTCCTACCACTCAGACTGGAGACTTTGTCACCAAGCAGGAGCCTGTGGGAAGTGACAGCACCCACGAAGCAGGACACAAGGGCCTCTTTCTGGGATAAGGCCCAAGTTGCAAGGCAATTCACCACCCAGAGCTAAGCTATCCCCAGAGTTGGACACCTGCCCCCAACCCAAGGACAGTGACCTCCTTGGGGCACCACACTTCCCAGCTCCCGAGTCCGCCGCCATTTCTCCCACAGGCGCCTCCCCCACAACCCTTCCAGGGCCCAGACACCAAAAAGGGTGGGGAAAAGCCTGCTGCCTGGCCATCTGCTCCACAGGCCAACAGACCATCACAGCCTGTCACTCCAGCCGCCCCCTTGGTCCTCAGCCCGAGCCCGGTTCCCGCTTCCTCCTCCCGCCTAGGATCTCCGGCAACCGCGCACCACTCCGGGGAGCCCCCGCGACCCGCTCGCCCCCCACTGCACTGTCAGGGCCGGGCGGTGGTCCGCAGAGCGCGGCCGCCCGAGCCCTCGACACACCCCCACTTGCCTGGCCAGGCGCACGGCCCAGGTCTGCGGGCTTCCCCGCGTCCCCCGTCTGCTCTCGGCTGTGCTCGGTCCTCCGCAGCTCCTCTCTCTGGGCTCTCGGCGCTTTGCGCGCGAGTGGAATGGCAGAGACGCGTCCCGCCCCCACGCCTCTGCAGCAAACGGGCAGGGGCTGTTGCGCAGGATGCGGCAGGCACAGCTCGCCTCGAGGGTGTCGGGAAGGGGGCGGAGGGATATGGCGCACGGGCTCGACGCCCCCTCCCGGGCCCACCGTAGTTCCGACTCCGAGAGGGCGGGGCCGCACGCAGCCCAGCGCCCCTGGGGAGGGGGTGGGTCGCACAGTGAGCTCCTGCAGCCCCCTGCTCACCCTAACCAGAGACCACCACCACTTTTCTGGTGCCACTCCAGGGTGGGGGGTGCCTGAGAGCTAGGGTCTATGAGGGCTTTGGAGTGGGGGGCTATAGGAAAGGATGTCTGGAGTTGGGGAGCAAGAGGGAGCAGCGGAGGGATACTGAGTGCTCCTGCACTCCAACAAGGAGCTGGACAGTTCCCGTCCCTCTCAGCACTCCACTTAGGCTGTGCTTCAGTTCCCCCTCCTTTTCAGAAGCCTGTGGAAAGGGAGGAGGACTTACAGTACAGCAGCTGGAGAGGGGTCAGGTAGCCTAGCAACTAGACTGAAGAGAGGGCTCTTGGTGCCTCTTCCTTGTTTTTCTCTCAATGCTTTATGGAGTTCCTGGGGGGTGGGGAACGGAGATGAGCACCTTTTACAGGCCTCGCCACTGCCCCAAGCTAAAAGCATACTTCTGTCCCTGCGAAACCAACCAGGTGTCTGAGCCAAAAGTCATTTTACTTGTTTTTTCTTACTTGGAATAAACAAAAACTTATTTGATCAACATATGACATAAAAAAATCTGGGGATTGGTGGGAGTGATTAGGTGACAGGTCAATCCAAACTAAGGATGTATAAAGGAGCCTTAAGGAAAACTACCAGTGTGCAAGCAAATTTTAAAATATAATTTAAAAACAAAGGAGTTTGAACAGAGGTGCCCTGTATGGGTGGACACTGCTTCTGTTCTCAGAAGAATGAGTTATTAAATGAAATTCCCAGTGCCAAGCACTACGTGTTATTGATCAAAGAGACCCCAGAGCAGAGTTTCTCAACCTGTGGGTCAAACGACTCTTTCACAGGCGTTATATATCCGATATCCTGAATATTAGATATTTACATTATACTTCATAACAATAGCAACATTACAGTTATTAAGTAGCAATGAAATAATTTTATGGTTGGGAGTCACCACAGCATAAGGAACTGTATTAAAGGGTCGGAGCATTAGGAAGGTTGAGAACCACTGCCCCAGAGGCACCTAAAACAACATAAGCAATTGCTGTGTTCTTCGCTGCATACCGTAACTAGCTATTAAAACTCTATTCCTAAGCCAGACAGTGGTGGCACACGCCTCTAATCCCAGCACTCCAGGGAGAGGCAGGGGGATCTCTCTGAGTCTGAGGCCAGTCTGGTCTACAGAGTGAGTTCCAGGAAAGTCAGGACTGTTATACAGAGAAACCCTGCCTCGAAAAAACGTTTTATTTTTGTATTTCAAAAGAATCCAACATGTGATGTTTTTCTTAAAGGTGGTGATTGTGAAAGTTGGGCTTTCTTTATATTCCATTAGCAATGACTGTAATAGGAATTAGACATGACTAGTCCCTGATACATTTGTCACGCTGACCTAATCAGATAAATCGATCTTGAACTGACCAGGAAACTCTCTCTCTGTTGGATGGATTTCAGAGTGTTAAAAGGTGCTATGCAGGCTGCTGGGGGAAAAGACATCAATGGTCATATCCAGTGCTGAACCCTACATGCTACAATACTGCAGGCAATACTACCAGGCAAGGTGCAATAGTGGCAGGACAGTTAGTTATAGGGCTAACTGATTGATTTCTGATTGCATTCATGGTTTACTCCACAGGAGGGATTTCTTGCTCGGTACTGTGAACTTAATGAAAATCCATGTCAAGGAGGTCACAGATTCTAGGATAGAACCTGATATTATTATGTTAATAAATGGTTATGGAGTCATACTGCCCTCTACAATTTTATGTTTGTACCCATAGATTCATGCTGTTCATAATCTTGGTTCAGAGAAGCTTCATTTGGAAATGAGCAGTGATTAATGCAGAGATTCATTAAGTGTAAGTGTTCAACCCTAAATGGGTAGCTATATCAATCCTCCCCCAACAGAAGGCTAAGGGTGCATTGCAGAAGAGGGGCCAAAAACAATGTATGAGGTGGAGGGAAGGAAGGAACACTGTGAAATGCTGTCAGTCTTCTGGATGTGACATGGACTCAAGGACACAGCACCTCTGGTTTCTGCACAATAGCTGTACATGACCAAGACAGTTAAAATTCAGTAGAAAACCAAGACTGCCCGCACCATCCCCACACACTCAGGCCTAATCCTTGATGCACAGGTCACACACCCACTCTGCCTGATGAGCTTTCCAGAACCTCCTTCCTCCAGCGCCATTCCCACACTCTCAGGCTTAGCTCCAACTCTGCAACTTCTGCACTAGTATTTCCTGTTGAGTTCTCCCTTCCTGAGCTATCTGCTTTCCTGAGCCTGGCTGCAGCCCTAGATATGGAGTTCCTGCACCTGCCTTGCTTGGTGACCTCCTCAGTACCTCAGCTGCCAGTGTCGCCCCATCGTCTCAGGCCTAGCAACAGGTATGCAGCTCCTGCACCAGTCCAGTCTCAGGTAAGCTAGAACCTGATACCAGACACGCACGCAACCAATGGAACAAGTCCACATATCCAGGCACACCGCAAAAACATGAACCATATGAAAGGCCAAGACTATATTGCTCCTCTCCTTACCCTCTGTAAGCTATTAGTCTTACAGAAATGTAAATATACTCCCCTGAGAATCACCCCCCAAGAAACACCAGGACACATAATTTAAAAGAACAATCATAAATGTCATCAAGAATTCAAGGAATTTAAAGAAGACAAGAACAAAAGCCCCAATGAATATATAGAGTACAGGAATAAATGCTTAAATGATGTCTAAAAATATAAACATACAGCTGAATGAACTGATGAAGAAACTCCAGGATTTAAAAACTGAATTCGTTAAAGAAATAGAAGCTGAAATTAAGATTGACTTGAAAAACTCAATAACCGAATTACAAAACACAGGGGAAACCCTTACAAACATAATTGATCAAGCAGAAGATAGAATATCAAAATGACTCTGAGAGTCCATCTTATACCTGTCAAAATGACTAAGATCAAAGCCACAAGTGACAGCTCATGCTGACAAGGATGTGGAGCAAGGGGAACACTCCTCCAGTGCTGACGGGAGAGCCAATTTGTACAGCCACTACGGGAATCAATATCAAGTTTCCTCAGAAAATTGAGAGTTAAACTACCTCAAGACTCAGCTATACCACTCCTGAGCATATACCCAAAGGACACCCCATCCTACAACAAGGACACATGCTCAACTATGTCCACAGCAGCTTTATTCATGATAGCCAGAAACTGGAAGCAACCTACATGTCCTTCAACTGAAGAATGGATAAATAAATTGTGGAAGGGGGGAATGTAGTTACACAGTGAAGTATTACTCAGTTGTTAAAAATGACATGAAATTTCAGGCAAATGGATGGAACTGGAAAAACATCATGCAGAAAGACAAGCATGGTATGTTCTCACTTATAAGTGGATATTAGCTGTAAAGTAAAGGATAACTATGCTATAATCCACAGACTCAGAGGGGTATGCTCAAGGGGGTACACTTGGATCTCTGTAGGAAGGGGAAACAGAACAGATTTTTTGAGTAGACTGGGAGCAGGTAGGGATGGGAACAGAATGGATTAAGTGTGTGGAGGGAGTAGATAAAGAGAGTACTGGAAGAGATGACTGGAATTGGGGGGCATTTCAGAGATGAGGTAGAAACCTAGAGCAAAGGAAACTCCTAGGAAGCTATGAGGGTGACCCTAGAGAAGACTCCAAGTATTGGGAGATATGGAACCTGAACTGCCATCTTCTGTAATCAGGCAAGTCTTCAAGTGTAGGTTTAGGACATCAACCCAGCCACAAAACTTTCGGCTTACAATTAATCCTGCCTACCCTACCTGTGCTAGGGTAAAGGTGGCACAGAACTTCTGGGAGTGGTCAACCAATGACTGGCCCAAATTGACACCTATGCCATACCAGACACTGCCTGGAGGGCTAGGAACCAGAGTCCGGATAATCCAGAGACATAGGACAGATCCAAACACGAACAGAAAATAAATGAATGAAATGATTCTTAATGATACTCTGCTATCCTCATAGACCACAGCCTAGTATAATCATCATCAGAGAGGCTTCATCCAGCAACTAATAGGAGCCAATGCAGAGACCCACAGCCAAACATTAGGTGGGGCTTGGAGAAACCCAAGGAAGAGGATGAGGAAGGGTTGTAGGAGCCAGAGGAGTCAAGGATACCACAACAAAAACAGTCCACAGAATCAACTAATCAGGGCTTATAGGGACTCACAGAGACTGAACTGCCATATGGATTTGACCTAGGCAGTCTGCATATATGTTATGGTTGTGCAGCTGGGTGTTCTTGCAGGACTCCTAACAGTAGGAGCGGAGACTGTCTCTGACTCTTTTGCCTGCTCTTGGATCTCTTTTCCTCCCACTGGGCAGCCTCATCCAGCTTTGATAAGAGGGCATGTACCTACTTTTATTATAGCTTGATATTTGGTTGATATTTCTGGGGAGGCCTGCCCTTTTTTGAAGGGAAAGGAGGGGGAGTGGATTAGGAGAGAGGGGAGGTGGGCGGGGTTTGGAAGAGAGGAGGAAAGGGAAACTGCAGTCAGAATGTAAAATATGAGAGTAGAATAAATTAAAAATAGACAATCATGGCTCATACAATATATTTTTTACTCTTAATGAAACTGCCATTGACAAATTCAGCTTTGCCATTCACACACTGTGCCTGAAATTCTGCATCTTTATTTTTTTATTTTTTGGTATGTGGGGGAATAGGCTCCCCTAAATATTGTTACAAAAATTAAATTAGATGATACACAAAAAGAATATCAAGTCATGAAGAGAAAGTAGGGGAATTGAGCCAATCAAATAAAATGAAACAAACAAATCAAAGAGGGGGGGGACACCCAGGAACTGTAGGAAACCTTGAGAAGACAAGATTTCTGAATTGTGAGCATAGAAGAAGGATAAGAATCCTGGGTTAAAGGCATAGACCAGATTTTCAAAAGGCTCATGGAAGAAAATTCCCCAAATTAAGGACATACCCATACAGATACAAGAAGCACACAGCACATCAACTAGACAGGACCAGCTGATAAATTCTAGTGGCATGTAATAGTTAAAACACTAATAAAGAATCTATAAATAGAGAATATGAGAGCTTCACAAGAAAAGTCTAAGTCACATATAAAGGAAAATCCATCCAAAATACACCTTAATTCTCAATGGAAAATTTTACAGTCAGAAGATCTTGGAGCAATGTACTCCTGGTTTTAAGAGGCCACTGATGTCAACTTAGACTACTTTATCCAGCAAAACTTTCTGCAGTATTGAAGGACAAAACCATCTTTCCATAATATAAATACACTAAAAAATATGTCTACCAAACTAGCCCTAGCAATGCTTCAGACTAACGACAGAAATAAACAGAGTCAAGAAACTATAGAAAGTAAAGTTAGTTCTAAATATTGAGACACAAGCAACAAGAAACAACTAAAAAAAAAATTTTTTAAAATGACTGCAACCTACACATACTTTTCAATATGAACTTTAAAAATATTAGTGGCCTCAATTTGCCAATCAAAGTACACAGGTTACTTAAGTGAATTAAGAAACAAAATCTATTGTCTACAAGAAACTCAAGGTTTTTATCATCTACAAGAAATGTAGGAGGAGGAGCAGGCCGAGTCCTGCCTCCCTGCCAGCTACACCCAAAATAATCACACGAAAACTGTATTAATTAAAACACAATAGAGCTGACCCGGCTGACACGGACACAGGTGATCTGGCCCTACATGCTTGAGAGATCTCACTCCAGGGCACAGGTGATCTGGTCTTAAGTGCATGAGAGATCTGACCCCATTCCTCATCTGCCATATGGTGGAGAGGGCAAGGAAGAGATGCCCTCCCCCCACCATCTGTGGTAGGTGGGAGAGCTGGCCCTGAGGTCATGAGAGTGGGAGAGCTGGCCCTGCCTCTCACTGGCTGCAGCCCTTGGGAAATTGGGCCCTACACCTCACCTGGGCAACACAGTAAAGCTGACCCTATTGGTGGGGGTGCAGGTGAGTTGGCCCTGAGGTTGTGACAGCAGGAGAGCTGACTCTGCTCCCCCCTCACCTGCCATGTGGTGGCATGGGTATAGGAAAGATGTTCCCCCATCCCCCACCCCTTGCCACCTGTGGCAGGCTGGAGAGCTGGCCTTCAGGACACAAGAGCCAGAGAGTTGGCTCTATGCCTCACCAACTGTGGAGGCCCTGCACCTGCCTTGGTGAAACAGTAGAGCTGGCCCTGATGTGGTGGGTGAGTAAGCCCCAGATCATGAAAACAGGAGAACTGGCCCTGCTCCCTACTGTCTGCTACACTGGCTGAGCTAACAGGGGGAGTGCTGAAGAGATCACCCTGGTGGTGTCAATGAGGGAAAGCTGGCAGGCTGATCAAACCAGCTACCACCCAGGCCCGGAACCAGGCCTAAGAGTTGGCCCACCCCAGCATCCACCTCATCTATAAACTGCTGGAGCATAGGAAGGGGTCTGGACCTGCAGTTCCAAAGCTTCAGGATCTCTATGACACAGGACAACAGCAGTATATCAAAGAGGAGTCTCAGTGAGGGCCCAATATCAAAGGTGTAGCAGAAGCCAGACACCTTGAAGCAGACCAATGACTCACTGCAAAAACACTTAGAGGTAAAGATGTATGGACTAAAGGGTATACTGTGTGACTCACCGTGTCACACTACAGCTTCCCTGCTGAGAATTTTTTCCCTTTTCTTTTTGTATGTTAGTTTGCTTAGTTAGTTCTTTTAAATTTTATTTTATTTGGGTGGGGAGGTTTCAAGGGCAGAGGGCAGATACAAAGGAATGGGGAGATAAATGAGATCAAGATGTATTATGTGAAATTCACAAAGAATTGATAAAATATTAAAAATGGGTTAGATCAAAATGTAAGAGCTAGCCAATAAGAGGCTGGAACTAATGGGCCAGACAGTATTTAAAAGAATACAGTTTCCGTGTAATTATTTCGGGGCATAAGCTAGCCATGCGGGTGGCCAGGTGCCGGGGACACAGCCCTGCCGCTCTTATTACAACAGGGATGGAAGAAGGAGAAGGTCAACTCAGAAGCACAGAAAATATATTCCACAAAAAATCATAGAAAACTTTCCCAACCGAAAGATATACATATGAAGATACAAGAAGCTTATAGAACACCAAATAGACTGCATCAAAAAAGTCCCCTTGCCACATAATAATCAAAACACTAAAAATACGAAATAAAGAATATTAAGAGCTGCAAAGGGAAAATGCCAAGTAACATATAAAGGCAGGCCTATCAGAATTACACCTGACTTCTCAATGGAAACAATAAAAGCCAAAAGGTCCTGGTCAAGCATTATGCAGACATTAAGAGACCACAGATGCCAGCCCAGACTACTATACCAGCAAAACTTTTAATCACCATACACAGACAAAACAAGATATTCCAAGACAGAACCAGATTTAACCAATACCTAGCCACACACCCAGTCTTATACAAAGTACTAGAAGGAAAACTCCAACCCAAGGAAGTTAGCTACAATCACAAAAACACAGGCAATAGAAGATCTCACAGCTGCAAATCCAAAGAAAAGAAAAACACACAAAATAACATCGCCAACAATGAAAACTAAAATAACAGGAACCAGTGATTACTGGTCATTAATATCCCTTATTATAAATGGACTCAATTCACCTATAAAAAGACACAGACTAACAGATTGGCTACGAAAACAGAATCCATCTTTCTGCTGCATACAAAAAATACACCTCAACCTCAAAGACAGACATCACCTCAGAATAAAGGGTTGGGGAAAATTTTTCCAATCAAATGGACCTAAGAAACAAGTTGGTGTAGCTATCCTAATATCTAACAAAATATACTTCAAACTTAAACCAATCAAAAGAGATAAAAAAGGACATTTCATATTAGTCACAGGAAAAATTCATCAAAAGGAAATCTCAATACTGAACATCTATGCCCTAAATACAAAGGCAACCTCATATGTAAAAGAAACACTTCTAAAGCTTAAATCACACATTAAACCCACACACTAATACTGGGAGACTTCAGCAACCCACTCTCACCACTAGACAGGTTTATCAGGCAGAAAATTAACAGAGAAATAAGGGAACTAACAGATGTTATGGTTTAAATGGACTTAACAGATATCAATAGAACACTCTATCCAAACATAAAAGAATCTACCTTCTTCTCAGCACTTCATGGAACCTTCTCAAAAATTGACCACACACTCAGTAACAAAACAAACCTCAACAAATACAAAAAAATTGGAATAACCCAATGTACCTTATCAGATCACCACGGTATAAAAACTAGAAGTCAACAGTAATACTAATTCTAGAAAACCCACAAACATATGGAAATTAAACAATGCTCACCTGAATCATCAATGGGTCAAGGAAGAAATAAAGGGAAAAATTAAAGACTTCCTAAACCTCAATGAAAATGACCATACAACATAACCAAATTTATGGAACACAATGAAAGCAGTGTTAAGGGGAAAGTTCATAGCACTAAATGCCTACATAAAGAAGCTGGAAAAATCCCATACTAGTGAATTTACAGAACATTTGAAAACTTTAGAACAAAAAGAAGCAAACTCACCCAAGAGAACTAGACAGCAAGAAACAATCAAATTGAGAATGGAAATCAACAAATAGTAACAAAGAAAACAATACAAGGAATCAATGAGACAAAGAGTTGGTTCTTTGAAAAAAATCAACAATATAGACAAACCTTTATCCAAACTAACCAAAAGGCAGAGAGAGAATATCCAAATTAACAAAATCAAAAATGAAAAGGGGGACATAACAACAGACATGAAGAAAATCCAGTGAATCATTAGGTCATATTTCAAGAACCTGTATTCCATAAAATTGGAAAACTTAAAGGAAATGGACAATTTCCTGGACAAATATCACTTACCAAAATTAAATCAAGACCAGATAAGCAAATTAAATAGACCTATAACTGCTAAAGAAATATAAACAGTCATCAGAAAACAAAAACAAACAAAAAAAACCAGGGCCAGATGGTTTTAGCTCAGAATTGTACAAGATTTTCAAAGAAGAACTAATAGCAATAATTCTCAAATTGTTCCACACAATAGAAACAGAAGGAACAGTGCCAAACTCTTTTTATGAGGCTACAATTACCCTGATACCCAAGCCACACAAAGACATTACTAAGAAAGAGAATTACAGACCAATCTCCCTCATGAACACTGATGCAAAAATACTAAATAAAATACTGGCAAACCGAATCGAAGAACACATCAGAAAAATCATCCACCATGATCAAGTTGGGTTCATCCCAGAGATGCAGGGATGGTTCAACATACGAAAATCTGTCAACGTAATCCACCATAAAACAAAAAAAAACATGAAAAAAAATTACATGACCAATCTAATTAGATTCTGAAAAAGCTTTCTACAAAATACAACATCCCTTCATGATAAAGGTCTTAAAGAAAGCAGGAATACAAGGAACAAACCTAAACATAATAAAGGTAATATACAACAAGCCAACAGTCAACATCAAACTAAATGGAGAGAAACTCACAGTGATCCCACTGAAATCAGGAACAAGACAAAGTTGTCCACTCTTTCCATATCTATTCAATATAGTACTTGAAAATCTAGTTACAACAATAAGACAACAAAAGGAAATCAAGGGGATCTGAGAAAAGAAGTCAAACTCTCACTATTTGCTGATGATAAGATAGTTTATATAAGGGACCCCAAAAATTCTGCCAAGGAACTTCTATATCTCATAAACACCTTCAGGAATGTAGCAGGATACAAGATTAACTCAAAATTATCAGTAGCCTTCCTTTACACAGATGATAAATGGGCTGATAAAAAAATCAGAGAAACATTGCCCTTCACAATAGCCACAAATAGCATAAAATATCTCAGAGTAACTCTAACCAAACAAGTGGACAACCTGTATGACATGAACTTTAAATCTTTGAAGAAATAATTTGAAGAAGACACCAAAAAGTGGAAAGACCTCCCATGCTCTTCAGTAGGTAGAATTAACATAACAAAAATGGCAATCTTACAAAAGCTGTAGTAATATGAGCGGCGGGGCTGCGTCCCCAGCACCCGGCTGCCCACATGGCTTTATCTAAAATAATTACACGGAAACTGTATTCTTTTAAACACTGCTTGGCCCATTAGCTCCAGTCTCTTATTGGCTAGCTCTTACATATTGATCTAACCCATTTCTAATATTCTGTGTAGCACCACAAGCTGGTGGCTTACCAGGGAGGATCTTAACCTGCGTCTTTGTCTGGCGGGAGAATCATGGCGACTCACTGACTTGGCTTCTTTCTCCCAGCATTCTGTTCTGTCTACTCCACCCACCTAAGGGTTGGCCTATCAAATGGGCCTAGGCAGTTTCTTTATTAATTAACCAGTGAAAGCAACAGATTATAAAGAAATCACTCCCACATCATTTTCCCTTTTTCTGTTTAAACAAAAAAGAAAGGCTTTAACTTTAACAGTAAAATTACATATAACAAAACAGTAATCAAGCAAGAATTACAGTTACAATATTTACATCTACTTTTCTTTATCATAATAATGGAAAACTATAACTAACCATTCTTCAACTCCATCAAAGACTCCAGAAGGATATAATATTACCTAAGCAAACAAGAAGTCCAAAGCTCTAGAAATGACAGAGATATCTCGCTGCCTGGATAGTCATCCAAAGTTCCTCTGTACTGTTGGGGCATCCATCTTCGGCCTACAGGCCCATAGAATCCAGCAGACATTTCCATGAAGCAGGAAAATTCCAAAGACAGTTCAGTCACTTTCTGCTGTGTCCTGCAGAATGTCTCGCAGACTCTTTCATGAGTCAGGAACCCCGAAAGATCATCTCACCTTTAGGCAAGTTCAGCAGTCCTCTCTGCGGGTTCTTTGTGTCCAGTTTATGCATCAGTCCAGGCAAGAGCAGTTTCTTGCCCAAATGGCTATAAAACTCCATGAGGAGCCTCTTCGATGCCCATCTTCCTCTTGAAGTAGATTGGTGCTGCCAGGAGCAGACGTGTCTCATTGTCATGAAAAGCCCTAAGTTATTAAAATATTTTAAATGCTATATTCTGCAGTCTTTGAAAGATATGAAGAATGCCTATCTAAAATATATCTATGCACATCTAGAAAATCTAAATAACATGACTACAAGCTTGACTATTATTGATGATTATCCATTAACAACCTATATACATTACATTTTTAAATGAACTACACAATACCTTAATTAATATCAGAAATACATATACATATAACAAAATTGACCTTAAAATCCACACCAATGCAAATTATTTATATCTATGTCATATCCCCCTTTAAATGTAAAAGAACATTTATAAACCATATTTGGGAACATGGGTGCAGTTTTTTCTCTCCAAACTGCTTCCTGCTGAATGGGGGCATCGTTAATTAGGTCTTTCATGGTATAACCTGTGTGCCAGGGTCATCTCAGTTGGCAGTTGAGTGAAGTAATTTTTTGAGGGTGTTCACAGTAACCTTTCAGGGGGGCGTGGTCTATCATACCATATTGGGATAGAAGAAATCCACAGGGTCGAATCCTCTGTGAAAACAAAAGAAGACCCTCTCCAAAGCATCATATCCTTAGTCCCAAATTCTGAAATGATAATACCCTTATATCCATTCTGGTTTAGCTTGGCAGCCCATGTAATGAAATATCTCTCTGTCCTTAGCTCCTTTACAGTCAAAAATTTTAAAGAAAACACAATGTACATAATCCAGACTCTCTGTGAATTTTCCATTTTTACGTGGCTTATTTTTACTTCATTAGTTTACTTTATTCTGTCTCTTTAAAGACTTTACCCTTTTAACTTTATTCTATTTTTTTTCTCTCTCAAGCCTACGTACACTCATCCAACAGTGTGGTCTTTTATGTCTGGATCTGTTTTATTGTGCATCTGTAACATTTTTACTATCCAGGAGCATTTCTTAAAATGTTAAGCACTTCTTAAAAACTTAAGTTGCACCATGTACAGGTAATATGGTACCGCCTGTGTCCTGCCCAGTCTAAACCTTAACTGCGCTGTTATTACAGTAATTACGGTAGTTCCTGCCTGAGACCAGCACAGTTCAGCATGGTGGAGCTGAGCTGCTCCTGCCTCAGAGCCATTTGGTGCCCCTGAGCCACACACAGTTCCAGGCACACAACAGTCCACGTTGCCATCAAGCAAGCCGTAGCACTTCACTCCAAATGCTCCATTCAAAAGCTCTGTCTCCCGCAGGAGCCAGACAGAGATCACGATGGCAGCACAGCCCAGAAAGCCGGCATTTTAAAACAGCCAGTTTTTTCCTGCTGCTGAGTCAGGACAATTTCTTTGCGGCACGCAACCCACAAACAGAAAAAAGCTGTCTTAAATTCTCTCTCTCTCCTTTTTAAGCACTCTCAGGTTTTACGTGGAGTTCATTAGCACGTTGGGTGCCACTCTGTAGTAATATGAGCGGCGGGGCTGTGTACCCGGCACCTGGCTGCCTGCATGGCTTTACCCAAAATAATTACACGGAAACTGTATTCTTTTAAACACTGCTTGGCGCATTAGCTCCAGTCTCTTATTGGCTAGCTCTTACATATTGATCTAACCCATTTCTAATATTCTGTGTAGCACCACAAGCTGGTGGCTTACCAGGGAGGATCTTAACCTGCGTCTGTGTCTGGCGGGAGAATCATGGAGACTCACTGACTTGGCTTCTTTCTCCCAGCATTCTGTTCTGTCTACTCCACCCACCTAAGGGTTGGCCTATCAAATGTGCCTAGGCAGTTTCTTTATTAATTAACCAATGAAAGCAACAGATTATAAAGAAATCACTCCCACATCAAAAAGCAATCTACATATTCAATGCAATGCCCATCAAAATCCCAGCAAAATTCTTCACAGACCTCGAAAGAACTGTACTCAACTTCATATGGAAAAGCAAAAAACCCAAGATAGCCAAAACAATCCTGTACAATAAAAGAACTTCTGGAGGCATCACAATCCCTGACTTCAAACTCTACTGTAGAGCTACAGTACTGAAAACAGCCTGGTACTGGCATAAGAACAGACAGGAGGACCATGGAATTGAATTGAAGACTAGGATATTAATCTACACACCTTTGAACATCTGATTTTTGACGAAGAAGGAAAAAATATCAAATGGAAAAAAGAAAGCATGTTTAACAAATGGTGCTGGCATAACAGGATATCAACATATAGAATAATGAAAACAGACCCATATCTATCACCATGCACAAAACTCAAGTCCAAATGGATCAAAGACGTCAACATAAAACCAGCCACACTGAACCTTATAGAAGAGAAAGTGGGAAGTACACTTGAACGCATTGGCACAGGAGACCACTTCCTAAATAATAAGTGAGTGTAGGGAATGTGGTACTGTACTGTTGTAGGGATATCCTGACTTATTGGGAAGCCAGGATGTACTTAGAGCCATAATAGGACAGCTCTGGTGGGGGTGGGGTGGGGAGTAGAGCCACACAGGACAGCTCTGGGAGGGGGGGAGTAGAGCCACAATAGGACAGCTCCAGAGGTTGGAGCTGCAATAGGACACTCAACTCTGGATGAAAGGTTTTCTGTCTATCAGGAAGCCAGGCTACCTAGAGCCGCAATAGGACAGCTCTGGAGACTGGAGCTGCAGTGGGACAGCTCAGCCCTGGAGGAAAGATGTCCTGACTGTTGGACTGTCAGGCTACCTGATGCTGGGGTGCAGTGGGGGAGGGTCTCCCCGCAGGATACAGAGATCCTTCTCTTCTCTTGGAGAGCCGCCCCAGCTGAGCTTGCTCTGTTCCCTTATGGGAGCGTCTTCGCAGAGCTATCTACTTCTTCTCCCACCCGAGATGTTTCTTCTGCTCACACTCTGCAAGGGGAAGCCCCCGTAGAAATGTAGGAATCTCTTCCTCAGATTCTGGTGAAAAGTTAGTTTTCCTCTACTGGCCTTGCTCAGCCCCCTTAAGGAGTGTCCTAGCCAGGTTCTTCTGTTCTCCGCCTCCTTGCTGAGGTCCCCTAGGGAGTGTCTCAGCAAGATTTTTCAGCTCTGTCCCTTAAGGGATGTCTCAGCCAGGTTCTTCTGCTCTGTGCCATGACTCTTTTGAGAAAGAGATTTATTTGGGAAGGAGGAGTACAGGAGAGTGGCTGCCTCTGCCAAGAAAGGGATTAATGACAGCTCTCAACTGAAGGGGTGGAGAGCTTATATAGGGCTTCTGAAAGGCTGAGTTTTCTCAGGGAAAAGGGGGATTGGTTAGTTTTTCCTGCTCAGGTATTGGTAAATTTAGCTGATCAGGGACAGAGATAGCTCTGACTTCATGGCCAAACTGTGTTTCTTTCATTGGTTCTTTTTAGCTTTTTCACTCTAATCTTAGGACCAGGGCATATTTCCTTCACTGGCTCTGATTCTAAAAACAAAGTGTGTTTCTTTGACATGAGTTTCAGAGCCAGGGCACATGTCTTTAGTCCTGGGTTCAAGGATAAAGATGTTTCTCTCCATGGCCCAGGTCTCAAATACAGGGTATGTTTCTTTCTCTGACTCTTGAGTTCAGAGTCAGGGTGCTCAGTGATTGGTTGGTTTCCCGCTCCAGTTGTCCCTTTTACACTACAATGGGACTTCCTGAAACTGAAAAGCTTCTGTAAAGCAAAGGACACGGTCAATAAGACACAACGGCAGCCTACAGAATAAAAAAAGATCTTCACCAACCCCACATAGGATAAAGGACAGATCTCCAGAATATACAAAAAAACTCAAGAAGCAGGACATGAAAAGAACAAATAATACAATAATAAATAGGGTATAAACCTAAACAGAGAACTGTCAACAGAGGAATCTAAAATGGCTAAAAGACACTTAAGGAAATGCTGAACATCCTTAGCCATCAGAGAAATGCAAATCAAAACAACTCTGATTCCATGTTGTACATGGAATAGCCAAGATCAAAAGCACTTATGACAACTTATGCTGGGAGGATGTGGGGTAAAGGAAATACTTTTCCATTGATGGTGGGATTGCAAAGTAGTATAGCCTCTTTGGATATCAGTATGGCGATTTCTGAAAATTAGGAAACAACCTTCCTCAAGATCCAGTAATACCACTTTGGGGTATATATCCAAAGGATGCTCAATTGTACCACAAGGACATATGCTCAACTATGTTCATAGCAGCTTTGTTTGTTATAGCCAGAACATGGAAACAACCTAAATGCCCCACAACCAAAGAATGGATAAGGAAAATGTGGTACATTTACACAATGGAGTACTACACAGCAGAGAAAAATAATGACATCTTGAAATTTGCAGGCAAATGGATGGAGCTAGAAAACATCATACTGAGTGAGGTAACCCAGACCAAGAAAGGCAAATGTCATATGTACTCACTCATAAGTGGCTTTTAGACATAAAGCAAAGAAAACTAGCTTACAATTCACAATCCCAGAGAACCTAGACAACAATGAGGACCCCAAGATAAACATACATAGATGTAATTGACATGGGAAGTAGTAAGAGACAAGATCTCTTGAGTAAATTGGGAGCATGGGGACCATGGGAGAGGGTAGGAGGGGAGAGGAGAGGAAAGGGAGGAGTAGAAGAAATATATAGTTCAATAAAAACAATTTTTAAAAAGAGCTCATGGTCTCTTGAAAGAAATCAACACATCTTAAAAACAGCAGTACTGCATAGAGCTAGACCAAACTATGCCCACATTCTATAGGAACAGGAGGGAAGTGTGATTACACCTGCTTAAAAATAAGGAAACACCAAAGTCTTTAATCAACCAACAAACACTCCTTTCTTTGGGATAATTGCTAAGCCAGTATAATTTCTAACTGCATTCTAAATCCTTATCCTTATGCCCACACACAAGCATAGCTTTTTACCCTCCTTACAGAAACGTTTTGAACTGCAAATGGAACTACTAAATCCGCAATTAAATCTCGGCACATTTGTGCTGAGAACAAATGACCATCGGGTGGTTAAGCCTCAGTTGTTAATCTACAATATAAGCTCTACACAGGAGGCTCAGGCAACATCTCAGAAGAGGAAATAGAAAACTATTAAGAGCCAGAGAAACAAGACAGAAAAAAGAGAGATCTTGTTTTGTAATACAATTTGCTAGCTTGTGTCGTTTGATGGAGAGAATTGGACTATTAATATTGTTATTATTGAAAGGTGTATATTGATTCGTGTCATTTTGTTAATTTTGTAGTTTTGGGTGTTTCATAGTCAAAATAATTTTAGTATGGGTATATGTGTATCTCTATGTGATCTTGTGCATATTGAGTACAGTATCTTCAAATGTTGAAAGGCGCATAGGATCCCGAGTCAGAAGATAGATGGAGTTGTGAGCCACATGATATGGGTGCTGGAACTGAATCCCAGTCCTTTGCAAGAGCAGTACATGTTCTTCACTGCTGAGCCATCTCAGTTCAGACATCTTTTGTCTAACCATTATCTTAATCTGTTTACTAGTTTCTCGGTAGCCTTTTAGGTGTGTTTATTTTCCTCTTAATTTCGAAATATTCTTTTGAGTATCCTCTATAGGGCTGACATGGTGGTTATAAAATCCTTTAGACTGCATTTTCACAGAACATTTTATTTCTCCCTCAATTACAGTATATAGTTTTGCCAGACATATATGATTAGATTGGCAATTCTGATTTTTCAGAAATTAAAATATATTCTTTCAAGACCTTCTTACTTTTATAAGGTTCCCACAGAAAAGTCAGCATTTATTCCTATGGCCTATCTTTTTTTTTTAATATTTATTTATTTATTATGTATACAATATTCTGTCTGCGTGTATTCCTGCAGGCCAGAAGAGGGCACCAGACGTCATTACAGATGGTTGTGAGCCACCATGTGGTTGCCGGGAATTGAACTCAGGACTTTTGGAAGAGCAGGCAATGCTCTTAACCGCTGAGCTATCTCTCCAGCCCCCTATGGCCTATCTTTATATGTGACTTGGGTCTTCTCTTTTACAGCTTTCAATACACTTGCTGTGTTCTGTCTATTTTAGCTATAACATGGGGATTTAGATATGTGGCATAGGGATTTTCTTTCTGGTCCTATCTAGTTGGTGTCCAATGAGCCTTTTGTATCTGGATGTGCATCTTTCTCTAGATTTGGGGGATTATCTTCTATGATTTTTATTGAGAATATTTCTTATTTGACATGAAATGCCTTCTTCTATGCTTATAATTAATAAATTTTGTCTTTTCATGGTGTCCTAAATATCGTGAGTGTTCTATTCATATACCATGGACTTTGACTGAGTCTAATTCCAATCTCACTATTGTGTCTTCACCCCCACATTTCTATCCTTCTTATGACCCATTCTATTCATTAGGTTTTCCATTGAAAGTTAAATTTTATTTTTTATTTAATAATTTCATATATGAATACAGTGTATTTATATCATATTCATCAGCACCACCTGTTTCTCAGCTCTACCTCCTCCAGATCCTCACATTTGGCCCACAGTATTTTTCCTTTCCGATATCAATCCAGTTTAATTTTTTCACAGCATTTCTATCTCTTTATTGAATTTTATATCTATATCTTAATTGATTCCCTCTTCTCATCCAACTAATTGTTTATGTTCTCTTGGAATATATTTAGTTTCCTCTTTGAGTTGTTTGAAAATATTATGGCCTTTTTAAACTGTGTGTCTTGAATTTTATTTAATTATTTTCACTGGAGCCATTACTATAGGATTAGTTATTTTTGGAGGAGACCAGTTGTCTTGAGTTTTTATATTGGACCCTGCCCATGTGGGATTAGAGCATTGGTTAGCATTAGAGCATCTTGTTATTGTTGCTTAATCCAGGTCACTTTTTATTTTTAGTGAAAGTGTCTGAAGTGTTCACGAGAGACTAGACTGTAGTAGTGTTGAGGTCGTGCTTTCCTTTTAGACTGCTACTCAGGGAACCAGGTTGTATCCTTAGACTCCACTGTGGCTTGAGTACTGTTTGTAAATATATTCACTGGCCAGTAGTAAATGCACAATGAACAATGAGAATCAGTTGATTACAAAAACAGTTCTTTATCAAGTCTTAATTTGGAAAATAAAGGGACACTCATAGTATGTGGTAGTATGTTAGTTATTGCGGATGTGAGTGGAGAAAATTCAGGGAAAGAAGAAAGAAATCATAGTTGGGTTAGTGACTAGCATTAGATTTCTGCTTGACAGGATATAAAGGAAGGGAACATGCTTAGAAACTAAGAAACAAATTAAAAACACATAGGAGGAATATTGTTCATTTATAGGAGTTTTGTTTAAAGGTATACTGGAAATAAAGAAACAAAGATTTGCACTAACATAATGTAAAGCCATCTTATCTCTTGGGAGGCTGAGTCCTAAAGACTGTAAACTAGAATAGCTTGTATTCTCTAAATATAATAGGATATGGAAGGAGGAGGCATAGATGGCAAAGGACCAGCCATAGGTTGCTACACTGACCCTTGGGTATTAGTTAAATAAAGAATCACTGGGTAGAGACTAGTTCTGGAGTCAGATTCTTGAATGTCCCTGTGACCTCATAAGATGACATGGGATGGAGGCACATCATACCTCAAATTGGGCCTATCAAACATCAAATGGCAATGGGGAGCTGGGACCTGAATATGGGCACAGCCCCTATTATCAAATGGTGGTACCACAGCTGGGCTGAAGTACATAACCTCAAATGGCAAACTGGAGCCTAGGCCAAAGTACAGGTTTGCTTTCTACATAAAACAGCCTGTAATAGAGTCAGGCTATCCAAAGTCATTTTATATATATGATGTGAGCCTGAGAAAAGAAAGAAAATTAGCAAGATGGTAGAACAGGGAGAGGGAAGAATGTGAGAATGACCATTCTAATGAAAGGCATTTGAAACTCAATGCAATGCCAGTAATAATCTCCATCTCATTTGTCATAGAAATAGAAAAATATGTTAAAATTTATAATGAACTGTGGTGGTATATTATTTGTATTTTAATAAATAAATCTTGCCTGAAGATCAGAGGCAAAGCTAAAACCATTAGAGGTCAGGTAATGGTGACACACACCTTTACTCCCAGGATTCAGGAGAGGTAGATGGATCTCTGAGTTCCAGGCTACCCTGGGATACACAAGATCAATGCAGAAACAAATCCAGGTAGTGGTAGCTCACACCTTTAATTCCAGTACTGAGGAGTCACACATCTTTAATACCAGCAGTAAAGGGAATATAAAATGGGGGGGGGGGGGCTTAGTCCATTTAGTTTATGGTTGCCTAGCCTTGGTAGAGGTAAGACATTTCTAGTGGCTTGGCTGCTTTGCTTTTCTGGTTTTCAAGTTTAACCCCAATTTCTGTCTCTCAGTTTTTATTGTTCATGCTACACTGAGCCCCAAAGACCCTGGATAGCCAAAACAATACTGAAGAAAAAGAACAGTATTGGAGAGATTACCATTCCAGACTTCAAGATCTATTAAAGAGCTGTAGTAATAAATACAATATGATATGGGCAAAAAAAAAAGGACTAGTAAAGTAATGAAAGAAAACAGAAAACTCAAACATGAGCACTATACCTGATATCTGACCAAGAGGCAATAAAATGCACACTAAAGAAAGTATATCATCTTCAAGAAATGATGCAGGGAAAACTGGATTACACAGGCAGAAAAAAAATGAAATTAGACTCATATCTATCGCCCTGCACAAAAATTACCTCCAAGTGAACAAAAGACCACAATCTGAAAGCTGAAATGCTAAAAGTGCTGGAAGAAAATGCAGGCAGTAACCCACAAAACTTAAGTTAGGAAAGGACTTTCTGAATAGGACTCCATTTGCCAAGGGTTTAAGGCCAACAATTGAGAAGTGGAAAACTCTTAAGGCTAAAACGTTTCTGAACGGAAATGATCAATAGAGTGAAGAAGAAACATACAGAATGTAAGATAATCTTTTCCAGCTATACACCTGACTAAGAATTAATATCCAGAGTATACAAAGAACTCAAAGAAGTCAAGGAAATAAATGACTTGATTAAAAATGGGCTAGGAATCTAAACAGAGAGGTTTCAATAGAAGAAATAAAATAATGGCTAAGAAATACCTCAAAATTGTTCATCATGCTTAGAAATTAGGGAAGTGCAAATTAAAACAACTCTGGTGTTTAATTTTCCCCAGCCAAAATGGTTAAGATAAGGAAAACAAATGACAACAAATGTTGGCATGCTTGTGAGAAAAGGAGAGCCCTCATTCATTGTTGGTGGGAATGCATATTGGTGCCGCCAGTCTGGAAACCAATATGGAGAATTCTCAAAAAACTAAAAATAAATCTACCACGACCCAGCTATATCATTCCTTGGCATATGTCCAAAGGAGTCAAAATCCCACTCCACAGATAATTGTTCAGCCATGCTCATTGCCACCCTAATCGCAATAACTAGGAAATGGAAACAACCTAAATATACTCCAGTAGATTAATGGATAATGAAGATGTGCATACAATGGAACACTATGCAGCTATAAAGAAAAATGAAATTTGTGGGTAAATGGATAGACCTAAAATGGATAAATATAAAAGTTTGTATTGAGTGAAGTAACTCAGACCCAGAAATGCAAATGTTACATATTCTCTCTCATCTGCAATTTCTAGCTCCAAATCTTCATGAGTATATAACATGGAGTAACTGCAGAAGCTAAATAAGTGTAGCTACAACCCCTCATCAAAGGAGCTTCTCTAGTCAGCAAATGGACACCATCACAGAAAGCCACAAGTGGACACATGCAGAGATCAAGAATCCTGGGGAGCATCATCCCTATATATACATATATATGTGTATGTGTATAATACACACACACACACACCACAGTTCCTTCATCTATGATTCAGGAAACATCATGGAAGAGGTAAAGATTTTTAAAACCAGAGTACCAGGAAGTCTCTCAAAGAAATGGATGCATGAACAAGATCTGTAAAATGGCAATATCAATATCAATAGACATGCTAAGGCAGAGATGGGGGAACATCTCCCAGGATCACATGGTGGGGCAAGGAACTACAGGCGTGATGATGACTCCTGAGAGAGAAAGAACTGACCTGTCCCATGGATGAGCAACTAATGGGCTGTCTGATGAAGGAAGGTCATTGGTTAATAAAGAAACTGCTTGGCCCTGATAGGTTAGAACATAGGTGGGTGGAGTAAACAAAACAGAATGCTGGGAGGAAGAGGAAGTGAGGTAAGACGCCACACACAGACGCCATGCTCTCCTCTCTGAGGCAGACGAAGCTCCGACCAGGATGGATGTAGGCTAGAATCTTCCTGGTAAGCGTACCTCGTGGTGCTACATACATTAATAGAAACGGGCCAGGCAGTGTTTAAATGAATACAGTTTGTGTGTTGTTATTTTGGGGCATAAGCTAGCCAGGTGGCCGGGAGCTGGGTGGCAGGAATGCAGCCCTACAGCCCCTTCAACAGCTGTCCAATAAAAAGTGGTCAGCCCTGTAATCATATACACACAATAAATAAAAACATACCCAAGGAGAAGTATTTATATATTTGTACATGTGCAAGTATGCACCCCCACACACACAGCAATAATAATCAGTGAAGAAGAGGCTATCAATTTGAGAGTGTGGGCATTTGGAAGGAGCTGGAGAGAGAACTTGTGAAGGACTGAAGGGAACAAAGAGAAGGGACAAAGTGATAAAACTTTATTTTAATTAAAATACATAAAAATAAATTTATAATAAAACAAAAAAACTTGTTAGCTGAAGCCAAATAGCATAAAAAGAACAAAGCTAGTACCCAAGCTAAAACAGACTATAAACCTACAGTTACCAATTGTATGATATTGGCATCAAAACAGACACCTGGAAAGGATTAAAAAGCCTAATATGAAATTTGTGCATTTGTAGCTAACTGAATTTTTTTACAAAGGTACTAAGAATACACAACAGGGAAAAACACAGGGGCTGGCAAGGAGGCTCAGCAGGCAAAGGCACTTATTGCCAAACCTGCCAATTGTAGCCAGCATTCTTGTCAGATTTTCTGTGGACCGCCAGCCAGCAAATAATGGCATGGAGACTTATTATTAATTATGAAAGCTTGGTCTTACTTTAGGCTTGTCCCACTAGCTCTTATAACTTAAATTACCCAGCTTTTATTAATCTCCATTCTGCCATGTGACTTAATTACCTCTACTCTGTACTGGATGTTCAACCTCTTCACTGTCTCCCTGGTGTCTCACTAGAGAATCTGCCTTTCTTCTTCCCATAGTTCACTCTCTGCCCAGAAGACCTGTTTATACATTTCCTGCCTACCTGTTGGCCATTCAGCTCTTTATTAACCCAATCAGAAGCTGCCTTAGGAAGAGACACATCTTTACAATGTACACAAATATTCTGCAACAGACAATCCCCAGGATCCACATGATAGAAAGAAAAACCGACTCCTGAAAGTTGTCCTCTGACCTCCACGTGAACCTCCCTCAAAAACACACAAACACAAGTCCTCCCCACACACAATAAAAAATTTATTTAAAATTTCTTTTTTAAAAAAGAAATGATAATATTTTCAATTTGGGTGCTGGGAAAATTGGGTATCAATCTGCAGAAAAAAGATGAAACTAGAACCTCATTTCTTGCCATATACAAAACAAAATCAACTTAAAATATATTAAAGACTATTTCAGTCACTAACCAAGAAAATGACCCACAAGCTTGCCTACAGGCAATCTAATGATGGTATTTTCTCAATTGAGGTTCCTCTCCCCAAATATGTCAAGGTTTGTGTCAAGCTGACAAAAATCAACTAGCACATGATTCCAGTCAGAATGGCTATTATCAAAATGGCAAAAGACAGTGAGGGTTAGTATGTGAAAAGAGTGTCTTAAGAAAATGCCATGTGACCCAACAATCCTACTACTGCTATTCATCTAAGTCTATAAGTATTATTTGCAAGAGTTAATGCAAAAAAATCAAAGTAACTGTCCATCAATGGATAAACAGATAAAAAAAATAGCATATATACAGAATGAAATACTTTTCAGTGTTTAAAAAATAATACCTTAAAGGAACTTGGTATCCACTATGTTAAGAGAAATAAATAAGGCACAGAAATACTACATGATCTCATTCATATGCAGAATCTTTTTTTAATCACTGGCAATAGATTCTTCTTTCATACAATACATCCCAACCACAGTTTCCCCTTCCTCCACTCTTCCCAGCTCCCTACCACCTCTGCTCTCAGCAAGATCCACTTCAGAAAATAGTAAGCCTCCAAGAGATAATAGTCAAACAGGACAAAATAAGATACAATAAGACACAGGAAAAGCTGGATAATACAACCCAATAGAGTCTGAAGAGCAAGCAGAAGACTCAGAGACACATCTGATCCTACTTTTAGAAGTCCCACAAGAAAACTAAGCTACACAACCATAGTATATGCACAGAGGACCTGGTGTAGACCCATGTAGGCCCCATGCTTGCTGTTTCAGTCTCTGTGAGCCCTTATGAGCCCTGCTTAGTTGATTTAGTGGGATATATGTGCGAATCTTTATCCATAGAATTGTAGAGGGCAGGTATAGAATAATAAATTAGGAACAGATATAGCTCTTTAGGAAAGAGAAAGCAAAAAGATAGATATGAATGGAAGTGGGGTCAAGAATGGGAGGGTCGAGTTGGGACAGGGAGGATAGAGGGAGATTGTGGGAGGGAATGCAGAGAGAGAGAGAGAGAGAGAGAGAGAGAGAGAGAGAGAGAGAGAGAGAGAGAGAGAGAATGAATATTAAGGGACATTTGAGGGGTAGTATGGAAACCTTATATAGCAAACTTTCTAGAAATATACACATACTCATACATATACATATATGAAGGTGATCTAAATGAAATTGCCAATAATGGGGAGGACAGAGTCCCAACTGGCCATCTTTTGTCACCAAATGAAGCTTCCCGTACGGGGATTAGGTTACATCTAATTGAGTTGTCCAATAATCCCCATGGATATCCATAAACAACCCAGGCTGTTGCCAAGACTAGGTTGCTCTCCACAAACTGAAAGGCCCTATTGATGAAGACAACACCTACACAACTTATTGAACCTGAAGATATCAAGTTGGTCTTTGGTTAAGTATGCTACTCTATATACTATCTAAAGAGAAACACAAACATCAAGCCAGTCACAAACCCTTTAATCTACAATGTGATCCTGTTTGTAAGACATGCTAGGGCAATGGTGTCACAAAGCCTGTGGGAGTAACCAACCAGTAAGTGATTTGACCTAAGGCCTACTCCACAAAATAGAACCCTTATCTAACACTACTTGGATGATCAAGTACCAGAGAGTTGATAGCACAGGGACATAGAACAAAACCAAATAATACGAGTCTAAAACAAGAAAAAATATATAGTGATAAAATGACTCATAATGATATTCTGCTATACTCATAAACCAGTGCCTTGCTCAGCTATCATCAGAAAAACGTCCTCCTGCAGCAGCTGGGAACAAATGCAGAGACCCATAGCCTTACATTATGCAGAGAGTGAGAGACCTTGGAACACTAGGCCCTCAGTGGGATGTCTTCATCAGATCCCTCCCCTTAGATTAGAATAAAAATCTCATCATTCATAGTCTTCTCTCACCCTTTTGGAGAAATATTATAGGCTATTTTATGTAACATCAGATCCAGTTCAAATATTACCTGCCCTAATATGTTATCATCAAAGGAGATTTGTCATCTTTCCAGTTATCAAGGAAGTAAGTGTGTTTTCTCACAGCACAGGTGAAATGCTATTACAGTCCTTGATGTTGCATCAATTTCAAAAGAACAACCTTCGGTCAGATCTCATCTATAAAATATCAACTGATTTTCTATCAAGGTTTTCAAGGTTCACTGGCATTTCTCAATGCTCAACCTTTCTATTTCCAAATTGTAACACTGCCTTCCAAGTTAAAGAGAGAACTAGAGGTAAGAAAGTTTAAAAGTATTCATAACTGGAAAAAAAAATCTGAGAGCTTATTCTGCCCGCTCCAAATACCCAAGAAGTAATCAAATCATGACTTATCTTTTCCTATTAGCACATGCACATATGTGCATCAACACAGCTGTTATGTAGCTGTAATAAAAAATTTGGTGGTCATGAATGGGTTAAATATTTGCTTGGCAGTAGCTATGGAACCTAGACATAACCTGCCAGGTTAAAAATTTAAGTTCCACCAACACTAATACAATACTGACAAGATTTCCAGGCTGAATGGGTGCTGATAAAATGTAAAGTTGGTAATTTTAGAAACTACCTAAATTACAAGTGAATGACACAAAGTCCTGTACCGTATTGTTATGTATACTACACAGGCACTTCCTCCACTGTAACAATCTAAGATGTGGAGGATCAGATGTTGACTTTACAGATATTAATTTGGAGGTGCCTTCTAAAACTGTAGATAGTGTCACAATTGTTATTACATCAAGTCTTCAAAATCAATCACCTAGAGCTGGAGTCAGACTCCAGATATTGAGGAACACTGTCACCAAGATGATCATCATTAGTCAGTGAAATTGACGCTGATCTTGATTATCAGTCATCCATACTTCCTACTGACAAGTTATAAATGTATGGTTCCAGCATGGGGTTTCATAATTCACTGGAATAATCCACATAAGATAAGGTGTGGAAGAATCTTAACCACAACTTTTCCGCCCATTCCATATGGAGACAGGGTGTATTTCCCTTTCCTAGTATGGTTATAGCCTTGAAAATAAGAATTTTTAATTTACTTTTTGTGTGCATATGTGGGGGTTATGGTAAGCATGTATACATGTATCATGTGCAAGCATGTTTGGCAAGAGGCCAACACAGAGAATCTTCTACTGCTCTCCACCTTATTTCTGGAGACATGGCATCTCACTAAACGTGCGACTCAGCAATTGGCTAAACTGACTGGAGAGAAAGCTTTGGGGTTCCTTCTGTGTTGGCCTCCTGTTTTCAGCCTCTCAGCCCTGGGTTTACAAGTGTGTGTCACCATCTATACCTTGCTTTCTACATGGAAGCTACAATATCAGTTCAAATTCTCATACTTTTATAGAAAGTAAACAAATTCCCTAACACTCTGAAGTATTTTGGGAGGGATTCATTTATTTTAGCATTATTAAGTGCCACTGTTGTTGAACTGAGTACTTAGTCCCACTTTCCTCCTTAGACCTTGAGCTAGCCCCAAATTCCAAACTTCTCCTAATAGGATATTTCCTTCTGCTCTTGGTTCCGGCGCTTGGTTCCTGCTCCTGCTCCAGTGACTAGGCTCCTTTCCTGACGGATTAAGTACTTCTCTGGAACTTTGGAGTTCAGGTCAACAAGCGTTTTATGTGGGTCCCAGCTACTGAGATGATTCATTGAGAAACGACTGTCTTGTTCAGTTTTGCTTTTTGCTGCCTGTGATAAATGACTTGACCAAAAGCAATCTGGAGAGAGGGGTGAGTGTGTTCTTGACCTGCGGCAGGAGCCCGGAAAAGGAGCACAGACATTCCCCAAACCACTTCACTCCCCGGTCATTCAGCAGGGGCTGCTCCCCTCTGCTGGGGTCTCTCTCTCCCTAACCCATCCCAGTTTGCACCCAGGAACCTCCTCCCTTCTTCCTCCGTTCCGCGGGGCCATGGGATCTGCCAGCTCTGCCTATTTGGGTGCTGGGATGGGGTGCTGAGGGCAACGGGGCCTGCGGGAATTGCTTTGCTTCAATAGCCTGACTGCAGCAAGGTAGGCCCTTTGTTAGCGAGGTTCCTGGCCACCAAGGAAACCTGACCCTGTTCCATAAGATCCATCGGATAGCATTTGAAGGAAGAGATGGGCAGGCACCAAGGCAGGAATTTCTCCACCAATCTGAAAAACAACATGAAAATACCAGAACCTAGTGATCTTACAACAGAAGGACTTGAACACCCTAATCCAGAAGAAGGGGAAAAAATTGACATTATGAAAGCGATAGAGTCCCCTAAACAGCATGTAAAAAACACCCTTATAGAAATGGAAGCGAAGTATAACAAAACGTTTGAAGAAATGAATAAATACGTAAACGATACCCTGGGAAAACAAGAAAAAACAATCAAACAGGTAATGGAAACAGTTCAAGAATTGAAAATTGAAATGGAGGCAAGGAAGAAAACACAAAACGAGGGCCGGCTGGATATGGAAAATCTAGATCAACGAACAGAGACTACAGAAACAAGCATAACCAATAGAATACAAGAGATAGAAGAATCTCAGACTCTGAAGACACCATAGAGAAAATAAACACATTGATCAAAGAAAACAGCAAATCCAAAAAATTCTCATGACAAAACATTCAGGAAATATGGGACATAATAAAAAGACCAAACCTAAGAATAATAGGGATAGAAGGAGAAGAATTACAGCTCAAAGGCCCAGAAAATATATTTAACAAAAATTATGGAAGAAAACTTTCCCAACATAAAGAAAGATGTTCCTATGAAGGGTCAAGAAGCATACAGAACACTAAATAGACTGGATCAAAAAAAAAAAAAAAAAAAAAAACATCCCCTCGCCATATAATAATCAAAACACAAAACATACAGATTAAAGAAAGAATATTAAGAGCTGCAAAGGAAAAAGGTCAATTAAATTATAAAGGTAAACCTATCAGACTTACACTGGACTTCTCTATGGAAACCATGAAAGCCAGAAGGTCCTGGATAGAGGTACTGCAGAAACTAAGAGACCATGGATGCAAGCCCAGACTACTATACCCAGCCAAGCTATCGTTCACTATCAATGGAGAAAACAAAATATTCCAGGATAAGAACAAATATAAACAATACACAGCCACAAATCCAGCCTTACAGAAAGTAATAGAAGGAAAATCATAACCCAAGGAATCCAACATTGCCAACACAGCCTAAATTAACTCAGACATCTAGTGAACCTTCACCAGCACAACTCAAAGAAGGGAAACACACAAACTCTACTACCAAAAAAAAAAAAAATAATAACCGGAGTAAACAACCACTGGTCATTAATATCACTTAATATCAATGGACTCAATTCACGTATAAAAAGGCACAGGCTAAGAGATTGGATACAAAAACAGGATCCAACATTCTGCTGTTTATAAGAAACACACCTCAACCACAAAGACAGGCACCTACTCAGAGTAAAGGGCTGGGAAAAGGTTTTTCAAGCAAATGGACCTAAAAACCAAGCAGGTGTGGCCATACTAATTTCTAACAAATCTAACTTCAAACTAAAATCAATCAGAAGAGATCAAGATGGTTATTTTATATTCATAACAGGAACAATTCATCAGGATGAAGTCTCAATCCTGAATATCTATGCCCCTAATATAAAAGCACCCACTTATGTAAAAGAAACATTACTAGAACTCAAGGCAGACATCAAACCACACAAACAGTAGGAGACTTCAACACACCTCTCTTACCAATGGACAGGTCAATCAGACAGAAACCTAATAGAGAAATAAGAGAATTAATGGAGGTAATGAAGCAAATGGACTTAACAGACAACTATAGAACATTCCACCCAAATAGGAAAGAATATACCTTCTTCTCTGCAGCTCATGGAACCTTCTCAAAAATTGACCACATACTCGGTAACAAAGCAAACCTCTTCAGATACAAAAAAATTTTAGTGACCACCTGTGTCTTATCGGATCACCAAGGATTAAAGTTAGAATTCAACAACAATGCTACCCCCAGAAAGCCGACAAACTCATGGAAACTGAACAGTCAACTACTGAACCACACCTGGGTCAAGGAAGAAATAAAAAGAGAAATTAAAGTCTTCCTTGAATTTAATGAAAATAAAGAGACAACATACTCAAACCTATGGGACACTATGAAAGCAGTCCTGAGAGGAAAGTTCATAGCACTAAGTGCCCACTTAAAGAAAACGGAGAAAGCATACATCGGGGACTTAACAGCACACCTGAAAGCTTTAGAAAAAAAAAAAAAAAGAAGCAGACTTACCCAGGAGTAGTAGAAGACTGGAAATGATCTAACTGAGGGCTGAAATTAACAAAATAGAAACACAGAAAACAATCCAAAGAATCAATGAAACAAAAAGTTGGTTCTTGGAGAAAATCAACAAGATCGACAAACCCCTATCCAAACTAATCAAAGGACAGAGAGAGAACACGCAAATTATAAGATCAGAAATGAAAAGGGGGACATAACCACAGACACAGAGGAAATTCAGAGAATCATTAGATCTTACTACAAAATCCTGTATGCCACAAAACTGGAAAATGCAAAAGAAATGGACATTTTTTAGATAAGTACCATATACCAAAGTTAAACCAGGACCAGGTGAACAATCTAAATAGACCTGTTAGTAACGAAGAATTAGACACTGTTATCAAAAACCTCCCTTCCAAAAAAAGCCCAGGACCAATGGTTTCAATGCAGAATTCTACCAGAACTTCCAAGAAGAGCTAATACCTATACTCCTTAATGTATTTCACAATATAGAAACAGAAGAGTCACTGCCAAATTCCTTTTATGAAGCTACAGTTATCCTGATACCAAAACCACACAAAGACCCAACCAAGAAAGAGAATTACAGGCCTATCTTACTCATGAACATCGACGCAAAAATTCTCAATAAAATACTGGCAAACCGAATCCAAGAACACATTAGAAAAATTATCCATTATGATCAAGTAGGCTTCATCCCAGAGATGCAGGGCTGGTTCAACATACGAAAATCTATCAATGTAATCCATCATATAAATAAACTGAAAGAAAGAAAAACATGATCAGTTCATTAGATGCTGAAAAAGCATTTGACAAAATTCAACACCCTTTTATGATAAAGGTCTTGGAGAGATTAGGGATACAAGGGTCATATCTAAATACAATAAAAGCTATTTACAGCAAGCCGACAGCTAACATCAAATTAAACGGAGAAAAACTCAAAGCCATCCCACTAAAATCAGGAACACGAAAAGGCTGTCCACTCTCTCCATACCTCTTCAATATAGTGCTTGAAGTTCTAGCAATAGCAATAAGACAACATAAGGGGATCAAGGGGATTCGTATTGGAAAGGAAGAAGTTAAGCTTTCATTATTTGCAGATGATATGATAGTATACATAAGCGACCCCAAAAACTCTACCAAAGAACTCCTACAGCTGATAAACACCTTTAGTAATGTGGCAGGATACAAGATCAACTCCAAAAAATCAGTTGCTCTCCTATACACTAAGGATAAGGATGCATAGAGGGAAATCAGAGAAGCATCACCTTTCACGATAGTCACAAATAGCATAAAATATCTTGGGGTAACTCTGACCAAGGAAGTGAAAGATCTATTTGACAAGAACTTTAAGTCTTTGAAGAAAGATATTGAAGAGGATACCAGAAAATGGAAGGATCTCCCTTGCTCTTGGATTGGGAGGATCAACATAGTAAAAATGGCAATTCTTCCAAAAGCAATCTATAGATTCAATGCAATCCCCATCAAAATTCTTCACAGACCTTGAGAGGACAATAATCAACTTTATATGGAAAAAAAAAAACCCAGGATAGCCAAAACAATCTTATATCATAAAGTAACGTCTGGAGGCATTACCATCCCTGATTTCAAACTCTATTCCAGAGCTACAGTATTGAAAACAGCTTGGTATTGGCATAAAAACAGAGAGGTCGACCAATGGAATCAAATAGAAGACCCGGATTTTAACCCACAAACCTATGAACACCTGATTTTCGATAAAGGAGCTAAAAGTATACAATGGAAGAAAGAGAGCATCTTCAACAAATGGTGCTGGCATAACTGGATGTCAATCTGTAGAAGAACGAAAATAGATCCATAGCTATCCCCATGCACAAAACTCAAGTCCAAATGAATTAAAGACCTCAATATCAGTCTGAAGCACTGAACCTGATAGAAGAGAAAGTGGGAAGTACTCTACAACATATGGGTATAGGAGACCACTTCCTACATATAACCCCAGCAGCACAGACATTAAGGGCAACATTGAATAAATGGGACCTCCTGAGACTAAGAAGCTTCTGTAAAGCAAAGGACACTGTCACTAAGACAAAAAAGCAACCCACTGACTGGGAGAAGATCTTCACCAACCCCGCAACAGACAAAGGTCTGATCTACAAAATATATAAAGAACTAAAGAAACTAGATTTTAAAATGCTAATTAAATCAACTAAAAATGGGGCACTGAACTGAACAGAGAATTCTCAACAGAAGTTCTAATGGCCAAAAGACACTTAAGGTCATGCTCAACCTCCTTAGTGATCAGGGAAATGCAAATCAAAACAACTTTGAGATACCATCTTACACCTGTCAGAATGGCTAAAATCAAAAACATCAATGATAGATAGCCTTTGCTGGAGAGAATGCAAATTTGTGCAACCACTTTGGAAAGCAGTGTGGCAGTTTCTCAGGAAATATGGGATCAACCTACCCCAGGACCCAGCAATGCCACTCTTGGGAATATACCCAAGAGATGCCCTATCATACTACAAAAGTATTTGTTCAACTATGTTCATAGCAGCATTGTTTGTAATAGCCAGAACCTGGAAACAACCTAGATGCCCTTCAATGGAAGAATGGATGAAGAAAGTGAGAAATATATACATATTAGAGTACTACTCAGCAGTAAAAAACAATGACTTCTTGAATTTTGCATGCAAATGGATGGAAATAGAAAACATGATCCTGAGTGAGGTAAGCCAGACCCAAAAAGATGAACATGGGATGTACTCATTCATAATTGGTTTTTAGCCATAAATAAAGGACATTGAGGCTATAATTCGCGATCCTAGAGAAGCTAAGTAAGAAAGTGAACCCAAAGAAAAACATATAGTTATCCTCCTGGATATTGGAAGTAGACAAGATTGCTGGGCAAAAATTGGGAACAGGGGGGTGGGGTGGGATGGGGGAAAGGGAAGATGGGGAGAGAAAAGTGAGAAGGGGAGGATGCGGAGAGCTTGGGGGAATAGGATGGTTGGGATAAAGGAAGGGTGGATATGGGAGCAGGGAAGTATATATCTTAATTAAGGGAGCCATTTTAGGGTTGGCAAGAGTCTTGAATCTAGAGGGGTTCCCAGGGGTCCAGAGAGATGTCTCCAGCTAGGTCCCTGGGCAGCTGAGGAGAGAGAGCCTGAAATGGCCCAATCCTATAGCCATACTAATGAATATCTTGCATATTACTACAAACCTTCATCTGGCGATGGATGGAGATAGAGGCAGAGACCCACATTGGAGCACTGGACTGAGCTCCCAAGGTCCAAATGAGGAGCAGGAGGGAGAACATGAGCAAGGAAGTCAGGACCGCGAGGGGTGCACCCACCCACTGAGACAGTGTGGCTGAGCTCACCAAGGCCAGCTGGACTGGGACTGAAAAAGCTTGGGATAAAACCGGACTCTCTGAACATGGCGGACAATGAGGGCTGCTGAGAAGCCAAGGACAATGGCACTGAGTTTTGATCCTACTGCACGTACTGGCTTTGTGGGAACCTAGCCTATTTGGATGCTCACCTTCCTAGTCCTGGATGGAGGGGAGAGGACCTTGGACTTCCCAAAGGGCAGGGAACCCTGACTTCTCTTCTGACAGGAGGGGGGGAGGGGGGAGGGGGGAGGGAAAAGGGAGGCGGGGAGGAGGCAGAAATTTTTAATAAAAAAATAAAAAAAAGGATATTTCCTTCTGTGATTGTTCACATCCTACAGCACAATGAAGACACCTTATTACTCTTATATGTCAGGAAATTTCAAGGCTTTTAAAGCTCTGTGTCGAGAACCAGGGATGGAGATCGGATAGTCTTTACTATACCACACCATGCTTGCAATCTTCTCTAAAAGGAACACAGGAGAAAACAGTTCTTGAGAGAAAAACCTCAACACTGAACCAATACTAATATTACAAGAATTCTGTTGAAAGTAAGGCAGAGAATAACATGAAATGCTTCAGGAGATGGGAATGTTAACTATGCTGATTTCATCATGACACATTATATACATGTATTGAATTATCACAGTGTACCCTATAAATATGAACAACTATTATCTGCCAAAAATAAGAGAGGATGCAGGAATTTTCATTCTCAGCTCCTAGCACAAAACTCATAAATTCTTAGAGTTTCCTCAGTAACAAATACAATATGGGCATGCCTTAACATTTGGCCTCAGTTCCTTGTTCCATAATACATGAGATCTCATAGTAAAAGAGTCTTGGAATCTCTCAAGTATTCAAACTTGCATGCTGATGAGATGACAGTGACTAAGCTTTCCAGGTAGCAAACAAAAACAAAAACAAAGAAACCATACAGGCCATGCTTAGAGAGCCACATCTCCTAACTTTCAGGGACACAATGGGAATTAGAGATTAAGTTAATCACCAATGGTCAGTTATTTAATTAATAGTCTATATAACTGAACTTCTTTAATGATTTTAATTAACAGAAACTGGAAAATTTTCTGATTGGTGAATGCATCTAAGCACTCAAATGGTAGGGCACTGCAACTCCTTGGGGACAGCACCTCCCGTATCTTGTACCCTTATGGACACTATCCCGAGTATCACCTCATCTGCCCTGTCACTCACAGACTTTAGAAAATTTTATTATAACATTTAATTTAGTAACATTAAAGGGTTTCCATGGCTTCTTTTGAGTATTTGTAACAAATTCCTGAACATGAAATGGTTGTAGAAAGCAGGGGTTAGTAGCCGAGTCAGAGAGAAGGGTTAGTAACCCGAAGATACCCCCATGTGTGATTGTCATCTTACACAGGAGACAATCTTGTGACACTCAGTCCTTAAACTGTGGAACCTTTACTAGCTTTGCTTAGCATGGTATTGGAAATAAATGGCAGGCCATGTACATGGTGTTTTCAGAGAACTGAAAAAAACTACTTTTTTTTAAAGCATGCACATATTTATTGTCATGTGAACTGAGGAACTGTTTTCATTTACTTGGTACTCAGAGGATATGGGGGACTACTCAGAAAAGACAGGTGGTTTTCGAGTCAAGGTTTCTCTGTAGCTTTGGAACCTGTCCTAGAACTAGCTCTTGTGGACCAGGCTGGTCTCAAACTCACGGAGATCTGCCTGCCTCTGCCTCCCAAGTGCTGGGCTTAAAGGCATCGCCACTACTGCCCAGCTATGACATGATTCTTATAGGACCCCCCAAAATAAGTATCTCAGTTGCAAGACAGCAAAAAAGGAAGTCTCACAAAAGTCAGCAGTACGTACTTCCAAATAGGAAGGAGCTGCTGTCTGGGACTGAGAGCAGGACTTAACCTTTTGCTAATTAACCCAATTAAAAAATGGGGTACTGAACTGAACAGAGAATTCTCAACAGAAGAAGTTCAAATGGCCAAAAGACACTTAAGGTCATGCTCAACCTCCTTAGCAATCAGGGAAATGCAAATCAAAACAACTTTGAGATACCATATTACACCTGTTAGAATGGCTAAAATCAAAAACACCAATGATAGCCTTTGCTGGAGAGGATGTGGAGTAAGGGGTACACTCATCCATTGCTGGTGAGAATGCAAACTTGTACAACCACTTTGGAAAGCAGTGTGGCGGTTTCTCAGGAAATTCGGGATCAACCTACCCCAGGATTCAGCAATACCACTCCTGGGAATATACCCAAGAGATGCTCTATCATACTACAAAAGCATTTGTTCAACTATGTTCATAGCAGCATTATTTGTAATAGCCAGAACCTGGAAACAACCTAGATGCCCCTCAATAGAAGAATGGATAAAGAAAGTGTGGAATATATACACATTAGAATACTACTCAGCAGTAAAAAACAATGACATCTTGAATTTTGCATGCAAATGGATGGAAATAGAAAACACTATCATGAGTGAGGTAACCCAGACCCAAAAAGATGAATATGGTATGTACTCACTCATTAGTGGATTCTAGCCATAAATAAAGGACCTTGAGCCTATAATTCATGATCCTAGAGAAGCTAAATAGGAAGGTGAACCCAAAGAAAATCATGTAGTTATCCTCCTGGATACTGGAAGTATACAAGATTTCCAGGCAAAAATTGAGAGCTTGGGGGTAGGGGTGGGCTGAGGGTAAGGGGAGATGGGGAGAGAGAAGTGAGAAGGGGAGGATGGGGAGAGCTTGGGGAAATGGGGCGGTTGGGATGGAGGAAGAGTGGATATGGGAGCAGGGAAGTATATATCTTAATTAAGGGAGCCATTTTAGGGTTGGCAAGAGACTGGACTCTAGAGGGGTTCCCAGGTGACCAAGGAGATGTCCCCATCTTGTTACTTGAGCAGCTGAGGAGAGGGAACCTGAACTGGCCCTATCCTATAGCCACACTGATGAATAACTTACATATCACCATAGAACCTTCATCTGGCGATGGATGGAGAGAGAGACAGAGACCTACATTGGAGCACTGGAC
This sequence comes from Chionomys nivalis, assembly GCF_950005125.1. NCBI lineage: Eukaryota > Metazoa > Chordata > Mammalia > Rodentia > Cricetidae > Chionomys > Chionomys nivalis. The sequence continues at coordinate 99,387,066 of NC_080112.1, forward strand.
TGAGCTCCCAAGGTCCAAATGAGGAGAAGGAGGTAGAACATGAGCAAGGAAGTCAGGACCGTGAGGGGTGCACCCACCCACTGAGACAGTGGAGCTGATCTAATGGGAACTCACCAAGGCCAGCTGGACTGGGACTGATGGAGCATGTGATCAAACCGGACTCTCTGAATGTGGCTGACAATGAGGGCTGACTGAGAAGCCAAGGACAATGGCACTGGGTTTTGATCCTACTTCATGTTCTGGCTTTGTGGGAGCCTAGACAGTTTGGATGTTCACCTTCCTATACCTGATGGAGGGGGGAGGACCTTGGACTTCCCACAGGGCAGGGAACCCTGACTGCTCTTTGGACTGGAGAGGGAGGGGGAGCAGGAATGGTGGGAAGGGGAGGGAAATGGGAGGAGGGGAGGAGGAGAAAATTTGTAATAATAATATAAAAAACAAAAAATGTGAAGCAGACATGAGACTTTGATAAAATATTAAACTAGCTGTTGTTCTTGTAGTCCCCCCCCCAAAAAAAGATTAGCGAATCCCAAAGAGAAATTCTATGGGGAAAAAAGCACCCAGATTTTCTCCCTTTCACTCTATGTCTCCTATCTTCATGCCTAGATATTACTGGGTGGCAGTTTCTCTGGTCTATCCCTGGCCTGTTGGAACCCTTGAGGAAAAGGCCATTATCATGCTTGTTCTTTTCCTCTCCACGATTTTTTTCAGCTGCCCTGGGACATCTCCAGTGGCTGGATACTGCCATTAAGGAAATCAGACAAAAAGTATAGGATAAGAGCAGAGGTCACATCATTGGAAGCAGAGTAGCAGTATAATAAACAGTTACTGCATCATTTCCCCTCCCGGGGTTCCTAAAGCCAATTCTACCTGTAAGGTCACCAACCCTCCAACACACATACACACACAGTGGGGAGGAGGGAAGGAGCTGGGAGAGGGAAATGGGGAAGGGGAGATACAGATACAGCATGGAGTAGGAGCCTAGAGAGGGAATGAGATGGCATTCAGGAGACACGAAGGAGTGAGGGAGTCTGGCATTTCAAGCACTATCATCTAGTCTGAATCACTACCACCCAAGGGGTGCCATTTTTCAGCTCCTACATACTTCGGCAGCAACTGCTGTTTCTGTGCAGGAATCCATCCTACAGGATGACTAGTACCAGCTTCTTGAGCTCCCGACCTGACAAACACACCTTTGATTGACTGAGGGATTATTCCATACAATCAATACTTTCATTCTGGACACATTTAAAAAAAAGGTTATCAAGCTAACACCTTGGACACCAGCTCAACCACTTTAACCTCCTGCCCCTTGTTTGACCTATTCCAATTGCCAGGTATGCCTTTCCTTTCCTTCTCCACGAAAGCAAATATATCTGTGTCCAAGCAAAAGACTCATCATACAACTTCCCATCAGACCAGCCAGACTACAGAGCATCTGTAGCACAGGGAACAGAATAATATCCTGTCTCTAGAGCTGAGCTCGTTACCAAAAGAACCTGAACCTCCTTACCTTGAAGACGGTTGGAGGGCTAGCTGGATTAGTGGTCAAAGCTTCCAGTCTGAAGCCAAGGGTCTTGCTCTCTAAGAGTGCTTGGTCTAAAAAAAAGGATCCCTGAGGAGTTGGATCATGAGACGATTCTTTAGCAGTAAATTATATAATGTCCAATAATATGGATATATAATGTCCAATAATATGGATAACATTAAATGTTCCAAAGTATTGCGTGTAAGATGGCAATCACCTTTTCTATAATATTAGTCTATCATTTGATTTCCTGTGCATATGAAGTTTGATATGTACTATTTATATCTATCCCCTTTGACTCTTTTTGATCTTAGCAGCTGTCCACCGTCTTGGTAAAATTTGTGCAGCATGCTCCCATTTTATTAACACGAGTTGCAATTTTATCTCTTTGAAAATATTTTCTGAACAAAGAAAATAAATATTTTTTTCTGTCTAACAATAACAAAATATTTTCTATTTCCCATAATTTGGACTCTATCTCCAAACCAAGTTTACTCGTGACTTGTGAAATACTCCTGGATGAAGGCTTGCTGTGGTCTGTGGCTTTTGTGTCATGGCAAAATCCCCAGAACATAAACTTACCATTGTAATCAATGTAAAGTGTACAAGTCAGTGACATAAGCGACCACCACCACTGTCTAGCTGCAGAACTTTGCTGCCACCTAAAAAGGAAATGTCATGATTGTTTGAGTGTCATAATTACACGAGAAATTTCATTTATTGTAGCATCAACAGCCCAATACAAACTTAGTAAACTTGGTTCTGAAGTCCCATTCATTTACAGCTTTTCTAAATCACTTTATCACTAAACTTTTTCTTAACATTTTAGGTTAATCATTTATACAAACATATCCTTTTCCTAGCATGCCCATCTACAACTAGATTCACTGGATGGGAACATATTAACTTTCGTATGTTTTGCTAAATTTTGTGTTTCTTAAATGCCTGTCTCTAAAAATTTAGCTTTGTATATTTTAATCCAGATAAGGGCTATATGAAGCTGCTTTAGTCACAATGAGCTCAGCCATTTTATTTATACATACATTTTAAACACATAGTTTTTCAAACATGATGCCAAATTCTTCTCTAGTTTGCTATAAAATTACTAATGTTGTTTCATGTCAATAAATCAATCCATACAGTTATTTCAATTGTTAGTACTTTCCTTGAACTATCATCATACAAGAAATATTACTTCTGAGCCCATTTAATTAGACACAGTGGTTCTCAACCTTCCTAATGCTGTGACCCTTTAAATCACTTCCTCATGTTCTGGTGACCTCTAACCATAGTTATTTCTGTTGCTACTTCACAATTATAATTTTGCTATTGTTATGAATTCTAAGTATGTTTTGGCTACAGAGGTTTATTGAAGGAGTCACAACCCACAGATTGAGAACCACTGAATTAGTCTTTTTCATTCACCCTTTAGGTACTATTGAAGCAAAATCTAAACTTCGAATTGTTAATTTCAGTTTGGTTTATGCAGTTCCTCAACACTTACCTTGCCTAATTTTCCACCTGTATGTACTTTCTACGCTCCTCTCAATTATTTCACTCATGTTATTGGAACATATTTTCCCAACACACACTTTGCTTCACATCACTATGGCTCATTTCCAAGATGCTTACTGTTCAGGGACTATCTAGGTCCCACTTCTTGGAAGCATTTCTTGAGTACCAAAGTTCACAGTAATCTCCCTTCCTAAAATAGGATTTTCTACTAAGCATGTGCTTGTTCTAATACTAATCATCTATATTTTGAATGTGTATAATAGATCTGCACCTGCTTTTTCAAGTGAAGAAGGGTCATTTATGCCAATTTCAACATCGAACTTTATTGAAAACACAGACTCAAGTAGAGAACCACATGTTTAAACAACAAAGAGCAGGGTAGCTTACTCATATGACTTGGTTCACTGGGAGCTCAACTCTAAAAAATATCACAATCTGAACAGTAAGACAAATATCAACAAATATGTTTTCGGTTCTGATATATTTTGGCATCCACAAATGATCCAGCTCACAACAAGAGTTTGACAAGTTAACAATAGCATTAAAAATCTAAGTTACAGCACAGAACCAGACTGTGAACACCAAAGCACTATTTGGGGCTCTTTGGGAACATAAGGCTGAGCAGTGGCAGGTGGGTCAACACACTGAATTTACTGTCCCTCCTCGGGGTCATCCAGATCGTCTATTTGGATTTGCAGCCGTTTAGCTAGCTCTTCAAACTCGTGGAATGCAGAAACAAGTGGTTCAAGACAGAAATCTTCATCAATTAAAGACATTGCGCCACTTTTTACAATACTACTGATATTCTGAAACATTTTAATAATAATCTGAATGTTATCATTTGTTTCCTCTACGTTAAAGAGACCCACAAATATGGACAGAGCATTGGCACTGAATAGTTTTTTTGCCACCATAGGATTGTTAGACAAGTTCAACAGCATTTTTAGAACATGAAACTTTGTTCTTTCATTGCCTGTGCTTAATAAGTTGAGAAATCCAGACATGTAATTGGCAATCAGTGTGTGATAATCAGTAGTTATAGTGAGGTGTCTAAGCATCCTCATTCCAGTGAGCTGCTCAACGGAATCCAAACCATGTGCAAGGGTTTCCTCACACACTTGGCATATAAAGGTCTCAATCATGTTTAGATTTGGATAAGGTGGAGCCATGTGGATCATATTTTCCAAAAAATTAGTCCTACCTCGGGAGGAAGGATAATTCATCAGGGTTTCAATCAGTGAGACAACACCAGAATCTCGAATGAAATCGCGGGTAAACTGAGAAGCAGTTCTCATACCCATTGCAATTTTAGAGATTTCATGGATAAAAGGATCGCGAATTTTATCCATTAGCAAAAGGAGTTCCTCAAATTCTGCAGAGCCAATTTTAAGCTCGCACTGTATGCAGTTGCAAGACCAGTTCTCAGGGTCTGCACTTTCCTTGGCCTTAAGGTGCTCTCGAATCTCCTGGACTGATCGGTAATTGGGATCATACTGAAATGGGAACTCAGGTTCAGGCAGATCAGGCGGAAGGCCAGATTCCTGCTCTTCCCCTTCCCCTTCCCCTTCCCCTTCTGCACCAAGTTCCTCATCCTTGGCTTTTGCCTCAGTATCTTCAGAATCCCCTTCAAATATTCTAAAGGGGAATTCAAAAGGGAAGCCAAGCCCACAGTAAAGAACAGGTTTGAATTCAAAAGTAACCTCATCCCAGGTTTTGGGCCTGGATGATTCATCAATGTCTTCAGTTGCATCTCTGAACCTGCTCTTATCCCTGTATACAGGGGTAGGATTTAGGTCAAAGCAGGCCTCATCTCTATCCCAGAACCAGGACCCAAATATGGCCTCTTCTTCAGACTCAGGCCTGACCTCATCTCTGGCCACAGCCCCCAAATTGGGCTTTTCTTCATTCCAAAACAGAGCTCCACCAATGGCTCCCTCTTCAGCCCCTGGTTCAGATTCACAGACTGCTGAAGCTCCAGCCTCCAAACCAGTCTCCTGTTCTGCCCAGAACCAGGATCCAATAATGACTTCCTCCTCAAAGCTGGATTCTTGTTTGACCCTGTCACTGGTTTTAACATCATTTTCGTTGCTGTTTTTCAAGATATTATTAGACTCTGCCTTGTCTCTGCGCCTGAACCTACTAGCTTCTTCCCCAGGCAAAAACCAGGACTCTTTGTAAAACTCATCTTCAGATTCCAATTCAAAATAGTTCTCTCTCTTTGCCCTGACCTTAGGTCGCACATTTGCCTCTTCGCTGGCTCTGGGCCTAAACAAGTCATTGGTATTTTCTCCAGCCCAAAGGCAGAATGGGTTGCCTGCCTCATCCTCAGACCCAGACCAAGAATCTTGTTTGGATCGGGGCCCGGACCTGTCATTAGTCTGATGTTTAGCCCTGTGCCTGGACCTAGTATTTGTCTCCTCCCTTGGCCAGGATCTGATACTGGTCTCCTCTCCAGTCCAGATAGAAGACATTGTAGAAGTTTCATCTGCTGACCAAAACCCAGACTCATTAGAGGTCTCCTCCCTTACTCTAGGCCTGGGATAACACCAAGAACCTGTATTAGTCTCTTCTCCAGGTCTAAACCAGGGCTGGAGTCCAGCCTGACCCTGGGCCCCAGGAAAGGTTTCCTCATTCATACTGACCAGTTCTCTATCCATAGAGAGACTCTTGGATTTGGGAACTGATGTAGACGCAGCACTGACCAGGGGCCACGTGACAGCATTAGGTAAGGGTGCTCTCTCAGCCTGTGACATTGCCTCAGCCCCAAACTCACTCTGGGCCCACACCTGGGCATCATCCTTAGGTCGTGCTCCGGGGATTGGCTTGGCCTCAGTCTTAGGGCGAGCACCACCTACTGCCCTGGCATCGGTTTTGGGCCTGGCACCAGGCATTACCTGGGCCTCAGATCTAGGCCTTGCCCTAGCCATTGTCTGGCCATTATTTTTAGGCCTTGTTCCAGACACTGACTGGGTTTCAGATTTAGGCCTTGCCCGAGATGAAGATTTACTCCCAGTTTTGCGCTTTGCCCCACTAGTGGCTGGAGCCTGGGGCCTGACTTTGGGTCTGACCACCATAGGGACTTCACTTTCTCGATTGGCCCCACCCATAACCTCTTCCTGAGGCTTCTTATCAGGTTTGGCCTGAGAGCCAGTTTCAACTTCTGCCCCAGTCATGGTTTAAATTAGAGAGAAGGCTCAATTAAGGATGCCTACCAAAGTCTCAGTCTCAACAAGAGATTTGTCACAATATTGTATCTTCTTCACACTCTGATCTTTTGATGATCCAAGAGATATAGTGAGTAGCAGAGGTAAACCACCAATCTGGCACCAATAAGATTCCTACCCAAGAACAATCTCAGTCAATAACACAGATACAGTGCAGAAGAGGCGAAACCAAGCCGGAGGAAGATGGACAGGTCCCAGGTGGGTGCAGACCTGTTGACTGCACTGGTCAGCAGCAAGCGCAGAATCACCAAGCAGCCACTGTAGGTGATCTAGGAAGAGAAAAAAGAGCAAGTCAGTCCTATACAGTTCGCTTGCCTCCTGGAGAAACTTACACAGAGACATTGCTGAATGATGGTGAGTGGAACAGCTCAGCTAGGAGAAAACCTCTATGTTCCTCTTGCCTGCTGGAACACAGGTGCAGGGTTGAGGAGACAGTGCACACGCTAGAAATGAAGACAGAGGGGAGCCCCAATCTCTCAGTAGTCAGTCTTGTTGATCTCTACTGCCCTCATCTAAACGTGAACCCTCACCCGTACCCACCTTCACCGATGTGGAGCAATTCCCTCCTCTCTTCTATGTCCAGGTGGTGCTAAGATCAACAGCTGACGGCAGGAAGTCCTACAAATGCATAAAAGAAAATGGAGGCTCGGTGCCTGCTACGTGGGCACACATCTCTGAGCCCAATCCAACAACAAAACCATGCCTGCTTTCTGCCTAAAGTTCCTGTTCCCTGGTCCCAGCTCTCATGTCTTGTCCTACGGATCATAGTCTAATTCACATGCACCTCAACATTCCTAGGAGCTCTGAAAGGAAACAAAGGATGCTGTGGCAGTGAGCAAATTTAGGGGACAGCAAAGACATCATGCATCCTCTTAGGTTAGAGCAGTCTGCATCTGCCTCCTCAGTTCCTGGGTCCTCCACTGCCCCCCATTCTCACCAACCTCCAGAGATCCGAGACAGTCTCCTCGATGACTGTTTTCTTTCTTGCAGAGCTGACAAGACTTAAAGCAGGTCTGTGGACAAAGAGGAAAATGTAAGACAATCAGGACATGATGGCAGCAGCTGTGGGCAGATTTAGGGGACAGCAAAGACATCATGCATCCTCTTAGGTTAGAGTAGTCTGCATCTGCCTCCTCAGTTCCTGCGTCCTCCACTGCCCCCCATTCTCACCAACCTCCAGAGATCCGAGACAGTCTCCTCGATGACTGTTTTCTTTCTTGCAGAGCTGACAAGACTTAAAGCAGGTCTGTGGACAAAGAGGAAAATGTAAGACAATCAGGACATGATGGCAGCAGCTGTGGGCAGATTTAGGGGACAGGAAAGACATCATGCATCCTCTTAGGTTACAGCAATCTGCATCTGCCTCCTCAGTACCTGGGTCCTCCACTGCCTAGATTCTTACCAACCTCCAGAGATCTTGAGATGCTCTCTTCAATGCTCTTCTCTTTCTTACAGAACTGATCAGACTTAAAGCAGGTCTGTGGACAAAGAGGAAAATGTAAGACAATCAGGACATGATGGCAGCAGCTGTGAGCAGATTTAGGGGACAGGAAAGACATCATGCATCCTCTTAGGTTACAGCAGTCTGCATCTGACTCCTTAGTTCCTGGGTCCTCCACTGCCCCCCATTCTCACCAACCTCCAGAGATCCGAGACAGTCTCCTCGATGCCTATTTTCTTTCTTACAGAACTGATCAGACTTAAAGCAGGTCTGTGGACAAAGAGGAAAATGTAAGACAATCAGGACATGATGGCAGCAGCTGTGGGCAGATTTAGGGGACAGGAAAGACATCATGCATCCTCTTAGGTTACAGCAATCTGCATCTGCCTCCTCAGTACCTGGGTCCTCCACTGCCCCCCATTCTCACCAACCTCCAGAGATCTTGAGATGCTCTCTTCAATGCTCTTCTCTTTCTTACAGAACTGATCAGACTTAAAGCAGGTCTGTGGACAAAGAGGAAAATGTAAGACAATCAGGACATGATGGCAGCAGCTGTGGGCAGATTTAGGGGACAGGAAAGACATCATGCATCCTCTTGGGTTGAGCATTCTGCATTTGTTTCCTCAGTACCTGGGTCCTCTACTGCCCACGATTCTCACCAACCTCCAGAGATCTTGAGACAATCTCCTCGATACCTATTTTCTTTCTCGCAGAACTGATCAGACTTAAAGCAGGCCTGTGAACAAAGAGGTGAAAATGCTAGGCAATCGGGAAATGATGGCAGCAGCTGATCTTCTTGAGAAGAACACCACAAAGGAGAAGACTGTGTGTCTTTCATCATTTAGGGTCCTACTGCTGGAACATTCTAGTTTTATTTTGCCTGGCTGCAGGGTTCCTGAGATAACACCCACTTCCTGATGTCATAATCATTAGTCCTTCTGCCATTCTCAAGATTCACCACTAGGTGGCCACATTTCCTTTTCTTGCGCAGCAAAAAATGGGGGAAGGGCGCAGCACATTCTAGAAAGCAGGTACTGAAGTGGTCCTTGGATTTATGACTCCGTCATCATCCCTAAACCACCTTTTCAGACCCCAAATTTGGGAGGGAGAGAGGGAGGGGAAGGGCATTGGGGAAAGTACCTGAAAGGCTGTGAGAAATGAGATTAGGAGAGAGACACTAATGCATACCCCACCTGTCTGATCTGTCACCCCCACCATTTTCGCATCTCCACTCACAGTCTGGTGCCCACTCCCATTGCCACACACCTCCAGAAATCCAGGTCATTTTCCTGTTCCTCCTTCCTTAAGCCTCTGGTCTACAGATGCTCACTGTGGCCTGTCAGAACACGCCAGACCTACCGCGCAGACAGGAGACTTTGCCATCAAGCAGGAGCCTGTGGGAAGGGACGGCACCCAGGGCGCAGGGTACAAGGGTCCCTTTCCGGAAACAGATCAGCGTCCTAGTAGCTTAGGCGACTCACCAGCCTCCCCCGCCCCCAGCTGAGCTGGCCCCAGAGATGGACACCCGCCCCGCACCCTAGGGCTCCCAGCGCGCCCCCCCCATACACACACAACTCCCGCACCGCCATTTTTCCCGCCGTTGCCTACCGTACAACATTTTCTGGGCCTATTCTGACACCTGAAGGGATACAGCCAGGCTGTCTACCCCGCCAGCCTCCAGACTATCACAGCCAGTCACTCCAGCCGCCCCCTGGGCCCGCAGCCCGAGCCGGGTTCCCGCTTCCTCCTCCCACCTAGGATCTCCGGGAACCGCGCACCACTCCGGGGAGCCCCCGCGACCCGCTCGCCCCCCACTGCACTGTCAGGGCCGGGCGGTGGTCCGCAGAGCGCGGCCGCCCCGAGCCCTCGACACACCCCCACTTGCCTGGCCAGGCGCACGGCCCAGGTCTGCGGGCTTCCCCGCGTCCCCCGTCTGCTCTCGGCTGTGCTCGGTCCTCCGCAGCTCCTCTCTCTGGGCTCTCGGCGCTTTGCGCGCGAGTGGAATGGCAGAGACGCGTCCCGCCCCCACGCCTCTGCAGCAAACGGGCAGGGGCTGTTGCGCAGGATGCGGCAGGCACAGCTCGCCTCGAGGGTGTCGGGAAGGGGGCGGAGGGATATGGCGCACGGGCTCGACGCCCCCTCCCGGGCCCACCGTAGTTCCGACTCCGAGAGGGCGGGGCCGCACGCAGCCCAGCGCCCCTGGGGAGGGGGTGGGTCGCACAGTGAGCTCCTGCAGCCCCCTGCTCACCCTAACCAGAGACCACCACCACTTTTCTGGTGCCACTCCAGGGTGGGGGGTGCCTGAGAGCTAGGGTCTATGAGGGCTTTGGGGAGGAGGGGACTACATGAAGGGGGGTGTCTGGAGTTGGGGAGCAGGAGGCAGCGGAGGGATACTGAGTGGGCCCCTAGGTACATCAGCACTTCAAAACGAGGCTGGACATTGCCTGCCCCTCCCTGCTTCCCCCTCTACCCACTCATATGACGCCAGTGGAAGTGGGGGGCGGGGGACACTCAGTACTGCAGCCTGAGAGGGGACAGGTGACCTAGCAACAGACAGCCAGTAGGTTGTTCCTGTTGGTTCTCCCATGTTTTTTCTCACTGGTTCATGCAGCCATGAAGAGGAGGGGGGCTCTTCTGTCTCTAAGGGATCTGAAGTGGGGGCTTCTGTTACATCCTCCCCCTCCTCAACTACCCTTATTCTAAAGGGAAACAGAGGCAAAGAGGAAAGACGGAGGAAGAGAGGGAGAGGGAGGAAGAGAGAAGAGGAGAGAGAGAGAGAGAGAGAGAGAGAGAGAGAGAGAGAGAGAGAGAGAGAGAGAGAGAGAGAGAGAGAGAGAGAGAGAGAGAATTTTCTCATTCTAAGTAGAAATTTATTGACTATTGCCCTTTCCCTGTCAGTATTTCAGGGTGTCTTAGAGTCCTGCCTCTCAGCTGTTCCATAGCTAAGTGTTGGGACACAGTTTGGGCCTGTTCAGTTTCCTTGCCAATGGTGCTCTGAAATCTTCTCTTGCCAAACATGTCCAAGCTCTCATATTCGCCCGTATGCAAACGCAGGAGGAATTAACTAGCTCCGATGTCAGCCATGTCTAACTGCCTAGGTTCACGGTGTATCTCAGGGAAAGGACCCTCCACGCATCTTTTCTCTTAAGACCCATATCTGACTCATTTTGAATCTTTCATTTTGCTCTATCCACAGAATTCCCTCTGCTCTTCATCCTCTTTTGTCTGTGCTTGTTTGTAGGAAAAACAGCAGTCGCATTAAGCACACACTGAAGCCGTTGGGCTTGCCCACTTAGAAATTCATTTAAGCACCTACCCAGTGTTTAGCAAAATAACAACCCATACCCAGTCCATTCCTGTGAATATGTGTTATTTGGCCAAGGAGAATTGAAGTTGCAGGTGTACCTATGGTTTTTTTTTTAATTCTTTTTTAATTAAAATTTCCAACTGCTCCCCGTTTCCCATTTCCCTCCCCTCCTCCCACACATTGCCCCCTCCCCCCACTCCCCTCCCCCATCCCCACTCCTCTTCTCCTCCCCCCAGTCCATTCCCCCTCCCTCTCGATACTGAAGAGCAGTCCAAATTCCCTGCCCTACAGGAAGACCAAGGTCCTCCCACTTCCATCCAGGCCCAGGAAGGTGAGCATCCAAACAGGCTAAGCTCCCACAAAGCCAGTTCATGTATTAGGATCGAAACCTAGTGCCATTGTCCTTGGCTTCTCATCAGCCTTCATTGTCCGCCATGTTCAGTACCTATGGTTCTTAATCGTGGAATTTAACACACAATTATGCTGGATTATTCTCTCCAATATAACTGCAAGAGTACTTCGGTGTGGCATAAGCTTCTGTGTTCGAAGCAAGCAGCATGGGGGAAGAAAAGCTGGAAAGTCCATTGTTGGCTTTGAAGATGGGAGTACGGTAGCCATAGAATGTAATCTGTCAGCAGAAGCTGGGCAGAAAACCATAGAAGAGCCGGGTGGTGGTGGCGCACGCCTTTAATCCCAGCACTCGGGAGGCAGAGGCAGGCGGATCTCTGTGAGTTCGAGACCAGCCTGGTCTACAAGACAGGGTTCAGGCTGTTCCAGGACAGGCTTCAAAGCCACAGAGAAACCCTGTCTCGAAAAACTAAAAAAAAAAAAAACTAGAAGATTCTCCCATAGTGATGGTAACAGGAGAGGAACCCTCAGAACATCTTTGCATTACTCTCATCTTTTAAATATAATTTATAACCTCCATAACTGTAAAATAATAAATGTGCCTTATCTTAAGCTACCACATTCGTAACACAGGTGCATCTGTCTAGTTCCTGTTCCACCTCTCTGTGTTCAAGGCATCCTGGTTGGGAAAATTTTTCTAAAATATGTTTCTGTGCATAGCAAAGTTTTCTTGCCAACATTCCTCCACTGCTTGTACATATGTACATAGTACATATAGTCTGTACATAGTATTCAGCATTTTAAGCCTTTTTAATGAATAATTTCTCATGTGCATAGCTGTTTTGTGTGTGTGTCTGCAACACATGCTTGCTTAGTACCTGCGGAGGTCAGGAACATGGGGTCCCTTGTAACTCAAGTTACAGATGTTTGTGTGTCAGTATCTGTGTGCTGAGAATAAAACTCAGGTTTTCTTCAAGGATAGTAAGTGCTCTTAACAGCTGAGAAATCTCGAACCCCTTGTATTCAGTATTTTAAGCAACCCAAAGCGGATGAAGTTATACTGGGGCAAGCACATGCATTATATGGAAATTCCTTGGTGTTTTGTGCAAGTGACTTGCATTCCCATAGACTTTGATCTGAGAAGGTTTTGGGACCCCTCTGCCGTGGATACTGAGGGAGTCCTGTAATTCATTATGTCAATATTAAGAAACTCCTTTCCCATCCTGACTCACTACACTCACTACCGTTTGCTATGTTTCCGTCTCTAGGAAAATCTGGTTTGCAATCATTTCTCAACACTGCTACTACCCCTACCTCTTCTCTCTCTTTTTACTAAGGAAGAAATATTTTTGTGATGGTCCTTGAAGCTCAACTTGGAGACTGCTACCTTTTTTTTCTTTTTGCAAACCATTACTAATTTGAAAGGAGAAACCTGCTTTCATTGTGAAGTTTTCTGTATTTCCATAACAGTATTTTTTGACTCACATTGTTTATATGTTAAGAAAAAAGCAACCCCCAAACAACCCAGGCTGTTGCCAAGGCTAGTTGTTGCTCTCCACAAACTGATGGGAAGGCCCTGTTGCTGAAGACAATTATCTCCATAGTTCATTAACTATTGGAGAAGTTGATCTGGTGCCTACATAGAGCCTTCACCCATACGGACTAGTGTTCGTGCTACTGAAGGTCCTCTACATGCTGCAAAGCTGCCCTGTTTATAAGATGCACTAAGGGAAACAGTGACGCAAACCTTGCGGGAGTAACTAGTCAGTATCTGATTGGATTTAAGGCCTACTCCAGGAGATGGAATTCATACCTGAAACTATTTGGTTGTCAAGAGTCTGATACTAGATAGGCCAGGGACCAAATACTATTACTGTTCTGCTAAGGGAAGGTTTGAGTAAAATGACGGCTAATGACATTCTGTTGTACTCATAGATCAGTGTCTTGCTCAGCCAATAGCAGAGAAGCTTTTTCCTGAAGCAGACAGTAACAAATACGGTGGCCCACAGCTGGACAGCACAGAGTGAAAGACTTTAGAACACTCAAGTCTTTTTTTCCACATTTTTATTTTTTAAAAATTTACTTTTCATTGTAAATTCCGACTCCAGTTCCCCCTCCCTCCCCTCCTCCTTCCCATCCCCATCTGTTCCTCAGAGAGGGTAAGGCCTTCCTTGGGAAGTTAACAAGGTCTGGGATATCAACTTGAGGCAGGACCAAGCCTGCCCCCCCCCCACCAATATCAAAGCTGAGCAAGGTGTCCCTCCATAGAGAATGGGCTTCAAAAAGCCAGTTCATGCACCTGGGATAACTCTTGGAGAGACTGCCAGGGCTCCCTCAACAGACCAGGCCACACAACTGTCACCCACATTAAAAGGGTCTGGTTTGGTCTCATGCAGGTTTCCCAGCTGTCAGTCCATAGTCCATGAGCTCCAACTAGCTTGGGTCAGATGTTGGCTGGCTCTGTGGTTTTCGCCATCATGCTCCTGACCACCCTGCTTTGTTCATGTGATCCATCCTCCCTCTCTTCAAGTGAACTCCAGGATCCCTCAGCCCAAGGAACACTCAAGTCTTAAATGGAACCTCACCATCAAATCCCTCCTCTCAAGGCTCAGGGAACCCTGCAGAAGAGGAGTCAGAAAGTTTAAGAGCAAGAGGGGATGGAGCACACCAAGGAAACAAGGCCTTCTAGACACAGCAGAGCCAATGCACATAGGAATTCACAGAGACTGTGGCAACTTGCCTAGGGCCTGCAAGGGGCTGAGACTGATAGGGTCCCAGTACTGAGAGGGAAAGTGGACACAAGCCCACATCTCTAACACAATGTAGTCTCTCTGAGTGTACATATAAGGCTAGGCCCCATGCCCAAGAAGAGATGGCCAACAAAAACTAACTCAATAGCATTTTTGGAGGTTCTTGGTCTTATAAAGCTTTGTCAGGTGTTTTTTTTTCATGCATGTCCTTTGGTGCATGCACACACACACGAATAAATGTGTGTATATATGTGTGCATATATATATATACATATACATAATCAGAGCTTTTTTTTTCCCTGAAGCAGATGATAATAAACGCTGTGACCCACAGTGACAGTGCAAAGTGAGCGACTGTGTGTGTGTAAAATAGCTACTGGTTTTATGTTTTATGGGTTTTCTGTGTGTGTCTTGGCATCTATATATGTTTCCTGTGCTTTTTCTTTGCTTCTTCTTTTCTGTTTGGTTTGTCCTATTCTGGTTTGTGGGCTTGTATCTACATTTTTAGATGCCCATTTGTATCCTAATGAGTGAGAACAAGAAAAGTTGTGAATTGGGATGGTGTGGGGAATTGGGAGGATCTTGGAGTAGTTAGGGGAGGGAAACATAATCAGAATATATCCTATCTTTTTAATCTATTTTCAATTAAAGAGGAAGGATGGAAGGAAAGAGGGATGGAAGGAGGGATGGAAGGAAGTTCTTGAGACTGATTTTAATAATATATTTGGAGATATATGGATACTGTCTATTAGAGAACGACCACTTTAATTCTGCTGCTAAAATATCTTTACCTGGGGCTGGAGAGATGACTCAGTGATTAAAAACACATTACATTTCCAGAAGACCCACTGATCAGTTCCCAGCACCATCCTCTGTGAGCCACCTGTAGCTCCAGCTCCAGGGAATCTGACTCCCTCTTCATGCCTCCAGGGACATGTTCACATAAACAAAATGAATCCTTAAAATGGTAAGTAAATGGTCTTCTGTTGTGCATTTTTCTTTTTCTCCACAGTATAATCTCACTGGTGAATAACACTTGAGAAATGAGGATCAAAGTCCTGAGAGAGAGAGTTTGTATTTACTGAACTGTTCTCCTTAATGCCACTGGTACTTTTCATTTCAATCCCCAATCCTGTAAGTTCAAAGGTGTTTGAAAATGATGGCAGCACCAATTCCTCTTCTAATTCTGGGGTGTGGGGGAGCACCCGCATATTGTTGTGATATTTACCTACAGAGGAATGCTTCTACCAAAAGCTGACAAGTTTTGCTGCCAGACTGAAAAACCTGTGGGAAAATGTGTTGTGAGCTTATTTAGTGACATGGGCTATGTGTGATGAGCAATTCTGGACCCGAGAACAGCTTTATTCTATGCTCTTTCTGTGCATGCCAGTGCTTTGCCTCCCCTCCTTTCCCTTCTGGTTATCTAAGTCCTGCAGCTGCTTGCCCTTCCTCCCCTTTCAACCTGTTTCCCTTACTTTGAAACTTAGCCTTGTTCCCTCTTCAGCAAAACAAAGGCATGAATAACACTAAAGATGCTTGAAAAATCCATAGAGACGCATATAGGTTCATGCTTACCTAAGGTCACACATAACATATATAAGTGTATATGCATACATAAACACACAGACCATAGTAGTATGATGTTATACCCTTCAGACTCTTTTTGTGGACCCACCATCCAGCTCCCAAATGAATCACACATGGAGTTTTATCCTTATAAACTTCTGGTTTTTCAAGAGAAGGTTTCTCTGTAGCTTTGGAGCCTGTCCTGGAACTAGCTGTTGTAGACCAGGCTGGTCTCGAACTCACAGAGATCCACCTGCCTCTGCCTCCTGGATGCTGGGGTTAAAGACATGCGCCACCATCACCCAGCTTCTTTGGCCTCTGTGTTTTTCCCATTCTCTTACTTTTTAAAATCTTACTCTTACTCTGTGGATTGCTGTGTAGTTGGGTGGCTGGCCCTGATATCCTCCTTCTTCTTGGGCTACTACTCTGAATCCCTTTTCCCAGTTTTCTCCTATATATTCTCTCTGCCTGCCAGCCCCGCCTATCATTGCTCCTGCCTGGCTATTGGCCATTCAGCTCCGTATTACATCATCAGGTGTTCGAGACAGGCAAAGAATCACAGCTTCACAGAGTTAAACAAATGCAACATAAACAAAAGTCACACACCTCAAAATAATATTCCCAACACATACTCACATGATTCATAGTTTATCTAACAAAAAACCCAACACCAACAATGAGAAACCTCCTTTAAAGTTGTTAGTCAGAGGAATCCACAAGATTCGCCCCAAACACTCCAGGCTATTGCCATTGCATTTGGTTGCCTTCTGGAATTTGAAAGTAACTATAGCGCAACACCTGCTCTATACGCCATGCACTATGGTACATTTCGCAAGTCGGGCAAGGGGCTGGAGACATAAACACACACAGAGAGAGAGAGAGAGAGAGAGAGACAGAGAGAGAGACAGAGAGAGAGACACGGGGGTGCAAAGAATGCTCACTTTACTGAGTTCCAGGGCAGCTTATATAGGGTCTCCTTGACTAATGACCATGCCCTAACTCTCAGCTGCAAGCCCACCAGAAATCATTTCCCCGCCATCAGGAACTCCTGAGGGTCTCGTGCTCAGAGCAGCTGCAAAACAAGTTGTTTACTCAGAACAGCTGCAAGCATAGGAAAACAAGTTGTTTACTTCGGCACGCAGGGCAGGCAGGGCGTCACAGGAAATTCAGGGTCTGGGGATCCACAGTCTCCAATAGGTAACTCTCAATGGCTGAAGATACCACACACTTTGGATATAGAGCTTGGAGGAATCAAGCTGGAAATGGCCTGGAAGCCTTTTTACTGCTACTTAGCTCTCACAGAACAAGAAGGAGATATGTAATCTGCCAAAGGAAAGACAAATTCAAGTCTTACCTATCTATGACACCTAAAAGTACCAATGACCAGCAAAGGAAGATATCCCCAAAGGTGTAATAGTGACACGTGTACCTTGTGAGTAACTAACAGCTGTCTAATTGGACTTATGGTCTTCTAAAGAGAAGGGAATTCCTGTCTGGTACTATAAATCTAATCAACTACCCTTGGCTGGTGATGCCATGAACCCTACAGGAGAGCATACAACCACCACATTTTAAAATCAGTAAAATTTCTAAATGCATTCTAGTAACACAGAGATAAGTATAACTCTCACTTATCTTCAAAGAAACCTTTTTGTAGCAGCATCAAAACAGAGAGGCACCATCACAGAAGCGTCAGTTGGTCAAAATGCAAAGAACAAGTAGCTGTGGGGTGCTCAGCCCACACTGGTACCTCTACAACCTAATCACTACATCTAAGGTTGTACATTCAGGGAACATGACCGGAAAAGGTCTGGAAAGACTGTAAGAGTCAGAAGATCAAGAAGTCTGTCATGAGATTCTATCTTCCAAACAGGACAAGAAAGTTTCACCTATATATGCTCAACAAAATATGGTAGCCTGATCAATGGCAATGCCAGCTGACATGCCAATGTGGATGGGTGAAATCTCACAAAGTCCCACCCTAAGGGAAGACCTACAGGCAATTAATGACTGCTGAGAGAAAGAATCATTCCTCCCCAGGGATGAGCTCCCGAATTGATTATCTAATAGTAAGTGGTCAGCCCCCAAAACATATATATGTGAGCAACACTAAATTAACTAAGCGGATTGTATTTATATATGTATTCGTAACAATAATAATGAAAGAAAAATAGAACAAAAAAAAATAAAAGGACATGAAGAAGGAGAGATGACGGCTAGCAGTTAAGAGCACTGACTGTTCTTCCAGAGGACCCAGGTTCAATTCCCAGCACCCACAAGGCAACAAACAACCATCATTAGCTCCAGTTCCAGGATACTGAATGCCCTTTTCTGGCCTTCACAGGCACCAGACATGTATGTGGTACACAGATATACATACAAATAAAACGTCCATAAACATACAATAATAGAATAAAATAAAGAAGAGGACATGAAGTTGGGAGAGAGAGATGTTAAGAGGCCCTAAGCAGTGTTTAAGAGGGAGTGGGAGTAGATATGGCCATAATGCATTATGTACATGTATAATATTTTCAAAAAATAAAGATAAAAATTTCAATAAAAATCTTCAGCTTAAAAGAACTGAGTACATGTGTTTCAGAGAGAAAGTGGTGGGGAAGTATGAAAAGAATTGAAGGGGAGGGAGTGTGGGATGGCCTTGATCAAAACACGTTGTATACTTGTATTCTATTTTTAAACGATAAGTAAAAACATATTGAATTTAATTTTTTAAAGGTTTATTTGTTATGTTTTGCCTGTATGTTTATATGTGCAGTGGGTGTGTACCTGATCTGAGAGGACACAAGAAGAGGGTTTTGTATCCCTTGATACTGGAGTTATGGGTGGTTGTGAGCCATCATATGGTTTCTGAGAAAACATCATATGAGTTCTTTGCAAAAGCAGAAAGTTCTCTCAAATGCTGATCCACCCCTCCAGTCCAATATTTCAAATTTGTAAATTAAGCAGTTACTTTTTATTCCCTTTCATGTTTTACTAACTTAATTATATTCTTTAGATTTTTATGTAATCTTTTTGGTCCTCGTGTTTACCTATTTTCTCCTTCTCTGCCATAATTTAGCAATGATTTTGTTATTTTTCTTAAGCCAAGTTTTCATTTTTCACTCCTCTTTGTATTTTTACATGTTGAGCCTGTGGATGCCATTTGAGAACTAAAACCCAGCAGTTCGTAACAAAAACACTGGAATCTTGCATTAGTGAAAGTGAGGGAGTTTATTTTCTGACTTTGCAGAGGAGGGGGTGCCTGAACTGACCTTGCCCCACTATTACACTGATGATTATCTCGAGTATCACTATAGAATCTTCATTCGACAATGGATGGAGATAGAGACAGAGACCCTCATCAGAGCACTGGACTGAGCTCCCAAGGTCCAGTTGAAGAGCAGAAGGAGGGAGAAGAGGAGCAAGGAAGTCAGGACCTCGAGGGGTTGGTCCACCCACTGACACAGTGTGTCTGATCTAATGGGAGCTCACCATTTCCAGCTGGACGGGGACTAATGGAGCTTGGGATCAAACCGGACGCTTTGAATGTGGCTGCCAATGGGGGCGGACTGAGAAACCATTGATAATGGCACTGGGATTTGTCTCTACTGCATGTCCTGGCTTTTTGGTACCCTAGTCTATTTGGATGCTCACCTTCCTAGGCCTGGATGGAAGGGGAAGGGCTTTGGACTTTCCACAGGGAGGGTACCCTGCCCTCTCTTCTTTGTTTATTTATTTATTTTTATTATTTAATTAAAAATTTCCACCTCCTCCCATTTCCCTCCCGCTCCTCCCATCCCCCTTCCCCTTCCTCTCCAGTCCAAAGAGCAGTCGGGTTTCCCTTCCCTGTGGGAAGTCCAAGGTCCTCCCCCTTCATCCAGGACTAGGAAGATGAGCATTCAGAAGGAGGGAGAACATGAGCAAGGAAGTTAGAACCGCGAGGGGTGTGCCCACCCACTGAGATGGTGGGGCTGATCTAATGGGAGCTCACCAAGGCCAGCTGGATGATGGAGCATGTGATCAAACCGGACTACCTGAACTTGGCTGACTAGGAGGGCTGACTGAGAAGCCAAGAACAATGGCACTGGGTTTTGATCCTACTGCATGTTCTGGCTTTATGGGAGCCTAGGCAGTTTGGATGCTCACCTTCCTAGACCTGCCCTCTCTTAAGGAGTGAGGGGGAGGGAGGAAGGTGAGTGGGGGAGTGGGAGGGGGACTGGAAGGAGGGAAGTGTAAATTTTTGAATGGAAAAATAAAAAAAGAAAAAGAATTGGATAAAAAAAGATAAAATAAGGACTACTTTTGAAGAATAAATGTCAAGATTGCCAAACAATCTTGGTTTTAGGAGTTTTTTTATTTTGTAAACCTATGTGTTTCTAGAGATTCATGACAATTGCTGATGGCCTCTCGCCTATACCTGATAGTTAAGTGCTAATCAGTACCCAGTTAAGCAGTAATCAGGAACAGGCATTCCCTTTGTTTTTAAAGTTCCTCATTGGTGAACAAATTACAGATGGCTGTTGTGGGATATTTGGTCAAAAGTGAGACCCCAGCCCTCTAACACCCCTATATCCAAGGAGTCTGGGAAGATTGGAAGCAGCACCCCAGTCCCTGGCATCCATCCTAAGCCCCTTCCCTCTGGGAGTTGCCTTGGTTCAGACTCCACCTCTGGGAATCCTGCCAAGTGCAGACCCTCTCCAGGAAGGGTCAGGACCACTCTTACAGGCTAGTTAACATATGGTCACAGGTTTTGCAGGATCTCTCTCTGTCTCCCTCCTCCCTCCCCCCTCCCCCGCCATGTTCCTGACAACCCAGGAGCATTGCAGTCATTAAACTTGGTCATCTTTGATTTGGTGTAATCTGGTCTAATTCGAGTTATTTTGTGTGGGTAGACAGGAGCGTTTTAAGGTTTTTCCTAACAGATGGAGGTTTCCTACCAAAAGGATCTGTTTTTCCAGCAGCACAGGGCCCAGGGCCACTTACTGGAAAACACCCTTGCTGTACAACCTCTCTGCCAGACTGGATCGACTTCATCTCAGTGAGTTCCCCTTTTTGCTTATGCTGGTAGGGTACCCAGGGTGACCCATTCACTTATGGGGCTTTCTGCTGAACTTGCATATCCATGTTCACTGTGGCTGTAGTCACAGAAGTTAAATGGAATCAGACTAGATTAGATGGTCATCAATAGTTAGCTAAATAATCAAACTGGGATATATATGGGGTGGGGGTGGAGAGAGATTTTATTCGGTTGTAATGTAAGTATAAAATTTGCAGGACCATGGATGTAACTGAAAAATATACTGAGTAAGATAACCCAGACCTAGAAAGACAAAAACTATATGCCCTCTCTCATAGGTAGAACTTAGCTTTTAATTTGTTTATTTAAATTCGAGTGTCTCTAAAGACCAGGATGCTGGAGAAAGGCCATTATGGGTGGGGAGAGAAGAGGCCTTAGATGAAGTGTGTGGGAAAACACTGAGGATCCATCAATTAAAGGGAGGCTTAGAAGGAGTTAAAAGAGAGGGTAAGAGATGGCTTGACAATACTAAAGTTGCATTATAAAGCCATGTAGAGCTGGGCAGTGGTGGCACACAACTTTAATCCCAGTGCTGGGGAGGCAGAGGCAGGCAGATCTCTGTGAGTTCGAGGTCAGCGTGGTCTACAAAGCAAGTTCCAGGACAGCCGGGGCTGTTACAAAGAAACCATGTCTTGAAAAACCAAGACCAAACAAACAAAAAAACCAAGCCATGCAAATTGCTCTTGTTCCCATCCCCAACCACTCTCAGTCACGATTAGGTTTGGGGAGGGCAGAGGGAGAAAAGTACTGAGAGACTACTAGAAAGGGGGGGGGCATTTCACAGTCTAGTAATAACAATAACCTGCCACAAGAGAATCTCCCAGGAATCTACAAGGAAGGCCCCAGCTTAAACTCCTAGCAAAAGTAGGTATGTAGCCTGAACTGGCCATCTCATGTGACTAGACTGGTGCCTGGACCAGTTGTCATCAGTGAGGCTGCATCCAGCAACTAAAGGAAACAGACACAGACTCACAGCCAAATATTAGGCAGATTCGAGGAATGCTACTGAAGAGGAGGAGAAAATTTAAGAGGGGTCAAGGACACCTTAAAAACTCACAGAATCAACAAACCTGGGCTCATGGGGCTTACGGAGACTGAACTGCAAACCAGGGAGCCTGCATGCAGCTGACCTAGACACTCTGTGTGTATATGTGACAGTTGTATAGTTTGGTCCTCTTGTGGGAGTGGTTTCTGGTGCATTTGGCTGGGGTGTGGCTATCAGTTAAGGATCCCTATATAAGCTGCCCCTGGACATGATAAAGGGGGCATTCTTGTTTCAAGGATGACCCGTGTCTCTGTCTGTGTGTCTTTGTGTGTTTCAGTCTCCAGGCCCTTGCCCGAGGCTCACGAATGGTCCTAAAGTGCAGGTGCCACAATACAGAAGAAGCACGGTACTGTCATGTATTACTGGCTTGTATTATAAATGGAGGACCCACCAAGATCGGAAACTAGGGAAGTGAAAGGTCACCCTTTTTCATGAAGCAGACAATTTCAAAGACAGTTCAATCACTTTCTTCTGTATCCTGCAGAATGTCTTGCAGACTCTGTCATGTAGCAGGAACCCCGAAGGATTGCCACACCAAACCCAGTAGATTCTGTGTGACAAGTTCCACAGAATGAGACATTAGACTCCAAATGGAGGAGGTCTCCTGGAACTGGTTGTGGAACTCTCTAGCTAGAGAGAAATTATTGAGCTATAGTTCTCATGGCAGTTTGTCTGCTTCTATTTCCTTTTAATATTGACAAGATGTTCCTGATAGCCTGGGCTGAGAATAAGCCACCTCCTTGAATTGGGGTTACTGGCCATGACCTCTTCTCTAAGAAATTCAATGCTTTGCTTCATAATCATTTACATAATTATAAAATAGTACTTTGATAGAATATCCTCCCAACAATATATGAATTTGTATGGCTGTGCATGAGTAGATGAGGTTGGCTTTGATATTGAGGTATAGAAAGCATTGTTTAAGTAGTTTTAAATTGAACTTTGAGGATCTTCAATAAGACAAAAGCTAGATGATAGATAAGGATTACACATGAAAATTTATGAACTTGATCAGGCCCTAAGATTCATTCCTTAACTATAAGGGATTTTTTTTGTACTGATTTAGTGTCATAATTGATTCTTTGAACCCATTGTTTAGTAAGTAAGATGTTATCTGTTTAAGTCATAATTGATTCTTTGAACCCACTGTTTAGGAAATGTAATACCTGATTGATTTTATGCTTTCCTGTGCCAAATGATTTAATTGTTCTTTGTAACTGCTTCACTGAACACATCTTTTAAGAACCGTAATACCTGTTCATCTCGTATAAAAACCCTTTTTTGAGAAATGAAAATTACACTCAGATTCAAACTGCCTCTGTGTTTGTTTCTGTTTGTCACCACCGAATCCTTAACCACCTAATCTTCTAGAAACCACGTCCCATAAGACCCCCATACCTGGCTGTGGTGGTTGGTGGCAAAGGATCATCTCACCTTTAGGCAAGTTCAGCAGTTATTTCTCTGTAGGTCATGCATGTACAGTGAAGAAGTCCAGGCAAGAGCAGTTTCTTGCCCAAATGGCTAAGGAGCCTCTTCAATGCCCATCTTTATCTCAAAGTAGTTGGTGCCGCCAGGAACAGATGTGTCTCACTGTCATGAAAAGTCCTAAATTTTTAAAACATTTAAATGCCATATTCTGAAGGTCTCTGAAAGAGTTGAAGAATGCCTAACTAACTGAAATATATCTCTAGAAATATAGAAAATCTAGCTAACATGATTACAAACTTGACTAGTATAGAGGATTATCTATTAACCTATATTTCTTAATTATACATTACATTTTTAAAAGGAACTACACAAACACAATACCTGAATCAAGATCAGAAATACATATACATATAACAAAATTGACCTTAAATTTATATCAATAAACCAAGATACATACCAATCCAAATTATTCATGTCTATATCATATCCCCCTCTAAATGTAAACAAACAATTATGAACCATATTTCGGAATATGGGTGTAATACTGTCCATACTGCTTCCTGCTGACTGGAGCACTGCTAATCAGGTCTTTTATGATGTATCCTGTGTGCTAGGTTCATCTCAGTCAGCAGTTGGACAAAGCAATTTTTTGAGGGTGTTCATGGTGACCTTTCAGGAGGCCTAGGTCTATGAAACCATATTGGTGTAGAAGCAATCCACAGGTTCTCATCTTCTGTGAAAACAAAAGAAGTATGACTTCCATCACTGCTCATTTTTTTTGTTTATTTATTAAAGATTTCTGCCTTCTCCCCGCCACCAACTCCCGTTTCCCTCCCCCTCCCCCATCAAGTCCCCCTCCCTCATCATCCCTAAGAGCATTCAGGGTTCCCTGCCCTGTGGGAAGTCCAAGGACCACCCACCTCCATCCAGGCCTAGGAAGGTGAGCATCCAAACTGCCTAGGCTCCCACAAAGCCAGTACGTGCAGTAGGATCAAAAACCCATTGCCATTGTTCTTGAGTTCTCAGTAGTCCTCATTGTCCGCTATGTTCAGCGAGTCCGGTTTTATACCATTCTGGAGACAACATAGAGAAAATAAACGCATTGATCAAAGAAAACAGCAAAACCAACAAAGTTTCGTCGCAAAACATTCATTTTTTTTTTAAACAAGAGAAAAATTACGGAGTGGGAAACTTGTACAACCTCAAGGGAATCTACATGCCAACCAGCTTACCTACATTACTTACTACAGTATTTGAGGGTCACCATAGTCATCATTTAGCTGAATGCTTCCATCACCGTCCTGGATTGTGGAGATAGAAGATTGTCCTCATGATGTTCATTATGAAGGTTCTCCTTACTACAACTTTCTTGGGAAGAACTCACATCTCCCCCCTTTTCTTGGAGAAAATTTTCTCATCATTTTGTTCTGGAATATGAGAAAAAACATGCAAGTGTAAGCACACATTGATTAGCTACACTCATCACAGTTTCAAAAAATAATAAAAAACAAAGAAACAACAAACCAAATTCAAAGTCAGTAGAATGAAACTTTAAAGAATAGAACACAAATAAAAACAAAAATTTAAAAAGTAATGTAGAAGATCAATTTAAATCCACTTTGTGGGGTTCCTAGTGGTGCAAGCAGAGCCTGTCCCTAACACTTGGGCCGGCTTTTGGGAACCTATTTCCTATACTGCTTTGCCTCATCCAACCTTAATACAAGGGGAGGAGCTTAATCATACCTCAACTTGATATGCCATGCTTTGTTGACATCCATGGGAGGCCTGCCTTTTCTGAACAGAGAAGGAGGAGTAGGGTGGGGGGGGGTTACATGGGAGGTGGGGGAAGGAACAGGAAGAGATGAGGTTGGCAAAACTGTGATTGGTATGTTATTAAATGAAAAAATTTAATTAATAATAAGCAAATAAAATTAAAGAAGGCATACATGATAAAAAGAGGATCAATTTTAAAAGAGCTGGGTTTTGAAAAGGATAAAGCTGATATTTAGCTAGAGTAACAAAGACAAAGACCTAAGAACTGACAAATAACTAGCTAAAGAATAAACTGAAAAAGGACACAATAGAAATGAAATACAAATAAGCCTAAGAGAATACTATGAATGATTATATACCCCAAAATGGAAAATCTAAAAGAAATGGGTAAATTTATGAACACATGCAACCTACAAAATCTGAGTCAAGACGCAATAGAAAGTACAACTAGCAGTATTCAAAAACAGTTATGTAAAAACTGTTCTGAACCTGATGGTTTACAGCTGAATTCTAGAAATCAGTTAAAGAAGAGCAGTTTTCTGGAATCATTTCAAAAATTGTAATAAAAAGAACTTTGCCAAACTTCCTTTACAAAGCCAGAACAATTCTTATGACAAAACTAAAGAGTTAAAAGTAATTTATTTTAGTTTTTATAGATAAGTGTTGTGCCTGCATGTATGTATGTGGATCACATGCATGCCTGGTGCCCTTGGTGGCCAGATGCTTTGGAATTGGAATTACAGATGGTTGTGAGCCACCATGTGGCTACCAAGAACTGAACCCAGGTCCTTTGCAACAGCAGTAGGTCCTCTAAGGCACTATAGACATTTTCTTTTCCTTTGAAGGGTTTTTATTTGTACATGATGTTAAGTACGACTTTAACACACTTGTTGGTTGCAAACACAATTTTTCATAATTTGACAATCATCAATTTTTCTGAAATATTGTCAGCAAGAGTGGAATTAATGAACCACATATTAGTCATGCAGAGTACAAATACACAGCCACCTGGAGATGTGCAATTAAATCAGATTTCTTTTTTATTATTTATTTTTCTCTCGTACATTACATCTGATTGACGTTTCCCTTCCATTTACTCCTCCCAGTCACCCCTCCGTGTCCCCTCTCTCTCAGATCCACTCCTCTGTTTCCCCTTAATAAAAGAGCAGGCATCTCAGAGATGTCAACAAACATGATAAAACAATTTACAATAAGACTAAGTGGATGGGTGGTGGTGGCGCACGCCTTTAATCCCAGAACTTGGGAGGCAGAGGCAGGTGAATCTCTGTGAGTTCGAGGCCAGCCTGATCTATAGAATGAGTTCCAGCCAGGGTTATGCAGACAAACCCTGCCTTGGAAAAAAAAAAAAAAACTACGCAATACCATAATATCAAGGCTAGATGAGGCAACCCAAAAGCAGACAAAGGAGTCAGAGACACCCCACTCCCACAAGAACACGAAGCTATACAATTATAACGCATATGCAGAAGACCTAAGTCAGACTTATATGGGCTCCTTAATTGTCCATCCAGTCTTTATATGTCCCTATGGTGGGGGGGGGGTATAGAAAACGCAACTTTCTGTCTTACACCACCACCCTGTGTTTACAGACAATAGAACCCTCAGAAGGTTGTGAGCCTTCTGCAACCCCTGCAGATGTAGTTACTCCCAGGGGCCTGCAAAGGGCCACACAGTCCAGAGCCCATAACTTCTGCCTGGCTGTATTGGATGAAGACTACTTTTGTGGAACTCAAGTCTAACTACAGCGTCACCTGCCGCTTTTTTTTTTTTTATTCTTTTTTCACCTGCCGCTTTTGCTCCCCCAAATTGTGATACTTTAATGAGGTGCAGGAGTTTAATTGGGGTGATTCAGAAGTACCTGGTGCCTCAGAAGTCAGAAGAAGGTGAAGGATCCCATGAAACTAACGTTACAGATTGCTGTGAAGCACCGTGTGGGTGTGCAAGACTGAACCCAGGTTCTTTACAAGAGCAGCAAGTGCAACTGAGGAGACTCTTCTCCAGCCTCAGCTTGTTTGTTTGTTTGTTGATTTGGGTTTTCTGGGACAGGGTTTCTCGGTATAGCCCTGGCTATCCTGGATCTCATCTATAGACTAGGCTGGCCTGGGACTCAGAGATCCGCAATATGAGTGCTGGGATTGAAGGCGCGCGCCACCACCACAGCTTGCTCCTGTTGGCTTTAACATTCACTCTCTAGCCTGTTTTTGGAGATGATGTCTCACAACCTGGAGCTTGCTGAGAATACTCACTATGAATCTTTCTCTCTCCATGTCTCTTTCACCCCACCCCTCACACGCACACTTGCACAGTAGTAAAGATGGGGTGGGGAGGAGCAGAAGAAAACTGTTGTTGTTAAGGTAATGACCACTAATGTTTTTCTTCATGTTTTTATTTGCTCCATAAAAATTAAAGGTTTACCT
Source organism: Chionomys nivalis (assembly GCF_950005125.1). Taxonomy (NCBI): domain Eukaryota; kingdom Metazoa; phylum Chordata; class Mammalia; order Rodentia; family Cricetidae; genus Chionomys; species Chionomys nivalis. The sequence continues at coordinate 99,414,503 of NC_080112.1, forward strand.
TGTATTAATTTTGCAGCATAAATTATATTTGAGAAATATTCCAATGTAATTTTACATGATTTACAAAGGTCTCTTAACTTACAGAAAAACTTTGGAAATTTATTATAATAAATTTCTTTAAAAAAATAACAAAACAAAATTCTTTACTGGGAGCTAAAGAGATTAAACGTTGGTTAAGTTTCCTTGCTGTTCAACACAAAAGTTTGAGTTTAGATCCTAGAATCCTTGTGAAAAATTGTGGCCATGCAGGTTCCTGTAAACCCTGGACTGTTGAGTCTGAAGAGAGTGGAGACCCCCAACATCACCGGGGCGTGCAGATGGCCAGCCTAGCTCCAGGTTCAGTGAGAGATGCTGTCTCAGCGGAATCAGGTGTAGTGATAGAACAGGGTACCTAGCCTCCTCTTCAGGTCTCTGTGCATGAAGGGTACACCACATGTATGAATACGTGTATGCATAGGACACACACGTGTATGCACAGAATACACACCCAAACACTCATATACAGACATAAAGAAGGAGAGGGAGATTGAGGTTTTGCCTGGATGCTAATATTTTGCTTTAAACTTTTTTTTGGGGGGGAAGGGGGGCAGGTTTCTCTGTGTAGCTTTGGAGCCTGTCCTGAAACTTGCTCTGTGGACCAGGCTGGCCTTGAACTCACAGAGATCCGCCTACGTCTGCCTCCCAAGTTCTGGGATTAAAGGCCTGTGCCGCCACCACCACTCAACTTAAAAAAAGTTTTGAGCCAGTATTTCACTATGTCACTTTGGCGGTACTGAAACTCATCACGTAGAAGCTGACTTCTAATTTCCTCAAATCCACTTACCTATTTCCTAAGTCCTGGGATTAATATAAACCACCATGCCTGGCTGGGTTTTGTTTGTTTGTTTTCGTTTTTAAGACAGTGTCATGAAGTTCAGACTAGTCTCAAAATTACAATCCTCTGCCCTCACTCGGTGTGTCCTCATGCCATAACTCAAGAATGTTACCACAGAATTGCCTCATTTTATTTATATTGGTCTGCTGAAACTAATTTCCATTGTTGATGAGAACTGTTTATTAGATTCTCTGACAAGTGATATTTGGGATTCATCTGCCTCTGTCCCCTGCAACACTGTGGTTATCAACATGTACCAGATCTGATTCTTAATTGGGTGCTGGGTATTAAAATTAAGGTCATCATTCTAAGGCAAAAAAATCAATAAAAATATACCCAATAATGTTGCTTACATAGTAAGAAAAAAATATAACTGAGTATAGTAACCCATGGAGCCTCTGGTTTATTTTAACTTAGACCAGTGTCCAATTAAGCAAAAGTCCTTCCCAGTTCTTTCTTTTTTTGTTAAAATTTATATTTATTTATTTATTTTGGTTTTTCAACACAGGATTTCTTTGTCTTCAGTCAAGTGACTAGTCATGCTATGCCCTAAAATAAAATTTCAAACATAATTTTCTGGAAGATAGCCTACTTAAGAAATAAGAAAGGGATTCCTTTGAGTTAATTTTTGTAAAACAAAATTTAATAGAGCCAAGTATGATGCATGTTTAATAAAATGGTATTATTAGAAAGTTTTGATCACCCCTGGGGCAGTCCTCCCTGAATTAAGCTACTAAAAACTACATTTGTTAATCTTAAATTTGATTGAATAAATGTTGTGAGAAAATATTACTAGCCCAGTGACTCCTCTCTCATCTCAATTCCCATACGGTAGAAAATATTTGTCTTTTTTTTTTTTTTGAAACAGGATTGGAACTCACTATGTAGACTAGGCTGACCTCTCCCAGAGATTCACCTGCCTCTGCCTCTGTATGCTGGGAATAAAGGACTGTAACACTCTGTCTGGCCAAAATATTTGTCTTTTTAGATGGCAATGATTTCCAACTGTTATACAAGGAGGTGGATACTGTCATAAAGGACTTTGTCCTTACTATCAAATACAGTCTAAATACCTACATTTTTAAGCACAGAGGTCCTAAAATCGAACAAACTCTGATACCCAAGTACTACTCTTTGTGGCTGAGGGAATCCCATTTCGAAGCCCACTTCACAGTGGCTTTGTTTCCTGTGTTGCTGTCTGGAGCGGGATCCTGGGGGTCCACCTTAGAAGGCCCAAGGGGACAGGCAACTCCTAGGAAAGGGCAAAGGCCAGGAGTAGAGTTGTGGCATGCAAAGGGGAATAGGGGGTGATCTTTTAGGTTTAATTCTCATCCTTTTGTCCCTTAAACTGGGCACTGGACAGTGACAAGTTATTTGTAAATGGCACAATTCAGACAAATGACCCTTCCCTGCCCTGCCCTGCCCTGCCCTGCCCTGCCCTGCCCTGCCCTGCCCTGCAGTTATAAATGTGTGAATCCCAATTTCCCCAGCTTTGAGATGGCTGCTGTTCACCTGGTAAAGGAGGGCCTTAGGATACCCTTGACTAAAAGGGTTTGAGAGGTGGAAGCTGGGGGTGGGGTGGGGTGGAGGGCTCTCTAGTCTACCCTGGTCACTGGATTGTGTCCTAGCCCTGCTAAGATAGAACCAGGCTCTGGCTGAAGAGCTCTGCCTTCTTATCTTTGGAACTAGGACTCAGCTGTATTTGGCGTTCCTCATTCTACTAAAGGTTTTGAGTCTTGATCATAAATAGCGACTTTTCTTTTTTCTTTTACACACTCTCTAAGGTTACAAGAAGGTACTATGAGACTTGTAATTGGCAATGACTAAGTTAATCCCATCCCTGTCTTATTGCAGTGCTCTAATATACTGACTTTGGACATTCAATAGAAATTAGTTCAGTCTTGTGTGCCTCTCTTTTAGTGTGTGATGCTCACCATCATTCCCAAATCCCCTAAAAGTAGCTGACTGGAAGGTGAAGATGCTCATAGTCTCATTTTACCTTTGCTGGGATTTTAAAAGTCAGGCTTTTATTTTCCCCTGGGTTTCTAGAGTATCTTAGCTTCTGGAGCATCTTCATCTGCTGTCATTTGCTGCCACCAGAAATGGACTAAAGCTTTGCAATCAGAGTACCCTAAGAAAACATGACTTTCTAAGACTGGCTGTTTTCTTGTTGAAAATCACAGTGCAAAGTATTCGTTGATATTTTGAATTTTTATGAACTTTTAATTGTTATTCCTAATCTGATCATAGTTCTAGCAGGTAACGTTTTGTTGTTGTTGTTCTTTCAGTCAAGATGGCTGACAAACTGGACATGTCGGAAATTGAAAAATTTGACAGATCAAAACTGAAAAAAATTACTGCCGCAGGAAAAAATACGCTTCCATCGAAGGAAAGTAAGTCATGGAGGTTTCTAGTTGAGAGGAACAGTGGTGAAAGTTGGCAGAGTCAGTTAATAAACCTAAGTAGTAGTAAGAATTATGATAATTCATGCAGCAATTAAAATATCAAGTAGTTGTCTTTTATTTAGATAATGTACATGGTTTGCATGCTAGGTTGCAGTAATAATAATGGAATCATAGATTCATTTCTTCTTACAAAATTACTAAAATTATATTAAAGCTAATTTTGGAATATTGGATATGGCATTATATAAATCTCGATTTTGCCCAAGTTTTATTCTAGTGTAAATAATAGATATTTTTCAGGATGCAACAGTTTGAATCTATGCTTTCACACACAAAAACTGTGCAACCTGTAGTTTTAATCTTCTAGAAATAGCTATAAAATAAGGTGGAAGACTAAGTTTAGAGTTTCTATGTGTTCCAGCTTCCCAGATTCAAAGGATCAGTTTGCTCTTCAGAATAACAACCACCTGGAAAACTCAAAGTGAACTTTTAAAAACTGAGTAGTGTAGTGTGAACAGTGGGCTGCATTCCTGCAAAGCTCCCACACAGCCAGCTTTATACCCGAAATAACAACACACAAATTGTATTCTTTTAAACACTGCCTGGCCCATTATCTGTAGCCTCTTACTGGCTAACTCTCACATCTTGACTAACCCATTTCTAATAATCTGTGTAACACCATGAGGTGGTGGCTTACCGGGAAAGATTCAGCATGTCTGACCTGGCGGCTGGCTCCATGGCGGCTGCCTCACTGTCTTCTTCCTCCCAGCATTCTGTTCAGTCTACTCCACCTATCTAAATCCTGCCCTATCAAAAAGCCAAGGCAGTTTCTTTATTAACAAATGAAAGTAACACAAAAACAGATGACCCTCCTCCATCACCATTTAACTTCTGTGACTATAGCCACAGTGAACATGGATGTGCAAGTTCAGCAGAAAGCCCCCCAAATGAATGGGTCACCCTGGGTACCCTACCAGCATAAGCAAAAAGGGAAACTCACTGAGAGGAAGTCAATCCAGTCTGGCAGAGAGGGTGCACAGTTAGGGTGTTTTCCAGCACGTGGCCCTGGGCCCTGTGAGGGAAGAACAGACCATTTTGGTGGCAAACTTCCATTTGTTAGGAAAAATCATAAGACGAGTCTTTTCACCCAGGCAAAATAACTCCAATTAGACCAGATTACACCAAACCTAAGATGCCCACATTTAATAAATGCAGTGCTCCTGGGTTTTCAGGAACATGGCCGGGGAGATACGAAGGGAGGGGGTGGGGAGACAGAGAGCATGCAAAACCTGGGACCATATGTTAACTAGCCTGTAAGAGTGGTCCTGACCCTTCCTGGAGAGGGTCTGCACTTGGCAGGCTTCCCAGAGGTGGAGTCTGAACCAAGGCAACTCCCAGAGGAAAGGGGCTTAGGATGGATGCCAGGGACTGGGGTGCTGCTTCCAATCTTCCCAGACTCCTTGGATATAGGGGTGTTAGAGGGCTGGGGTCTCACTTTTGACCAAATAACCCACAACAGCCATCTGTAATTTGTTCACCAATGAGGAACTTTAAAAACAAAGGGAATGCCTGTTCCTGATTACTGCTTAACTGGGTACTGATTAGCACTTAACTATAAGGTATAGGCGAGAGACCAACAGCAATTGTCATTCATCTCTAGAAACACATAGGCTTACAAAAAAAAGCCTAAAACCAAGATCGTTGGGCAATGTTGAAGTTTATTCTTCAAAAGTATTCCTCATTTTATGTTTCTTTAGCAAATTCATTCTCTTGTTGGATGGCTAAGGAAAGAAAAATAGAAAAAAATCATTAAAAGGGATTTTCCTCTTTATTTTTTTCTTTCTTTCTTTTTTTGGTTTTCTTAAAATTAAGTTCGGTTTCTTCTAAAAGATAGCTTTACTAAGTCACTGAAGGCTGATAAGCATGCCTTTTTAGTGCAAAAGCCCTAACCACTTATCCTCATAGTGGAGATGTGTATGTGTTAGAACACCTGAAGACTTTACAATAATCTATATATTCTCTATATTATATAAAGTTTATATTTAAGTGATAGATTTAAAATATTGTTATTGTCCACAGAGTGTTCTAGGAATGAGGAGTAAGTAAGAATTTCCTTTGGTTTTATCATTAGACAACTAGGAAGTTTAATCTTTTCAGATGATATTTTGAATTCTTCAGTTCTTAATTAAAGCTGACAAGACAAAAACGTGACTCTGATGGAGGAGGGTCATCTGTCTATGTGTTACTTTCATTGGTTAATAAAGAAACTGCCTTGGCCCTTTGATAGGACAGAAAATTAGGTAGGCGGAGTAAACAGAACAGAATGCTGGGAAGAAGGGAAGTGATGCAGTCACCATGATTCCTCGACCTGAGATGGATGTAGGCTAGAATCTTTCCTGGTAAGTCACCACCTCGTGGTGCTACACAGATTATTAGAAATGGGTTAATCAAGATGTGAGAATTAGCCAATAAGAGGCTAGAACTAATGGGCCAGGCAGTGTTTAAAAGAATACAGTCTGTGTAATTATTTTGGGTAAAGCTAGCCGGTGGCTGGGAGCCGGGTGGCTGGACACAGCCCACCGCTCCTCATCACTACAAAATGGAATCACACTAGATTAAATGTTCATCAATATTTAGATGAATAATCAAACTGGGATATATATGTGTATGTATGTATACATATATATACATATATATGTGTGTATATATATATATATATATATATATATATATATATATATATATATGGGGGTGGGTTGGTGCTGAGAAAGAGAGAGAGAGAAAGAGAGAGAGAGAGAGAGAGAGAGAGAGAGAATTTTAGAGAGATTTTATTCACTTGTAAGTATGTAATCTGCAGAACAGTGGATGTAACTGAAAAATATACTAAGATATATACCAGGCCTTGAAAGACAAAAACTATATGCCCTCTCTCATAGGTAGATCTTAGTTTTGAATTAGTTCATTTAAATTTGAGCATCTCTAAAGGCCAGGATGCTGGAGAAAGGCCATTATTTGCAGAGAGAGAAGAGGCCTTAAATGAAGTGTGTGGGAGAACACTGAGGATCTATCAATTAAAGTGGGGCTTCGAAGGGGTTAGGAAGGAGAGGGTAAGAGATGGCTAGTCAATACTAAAGTTGCATTAAAAAGGCATGTAGAACTGGGCAGTGGTGGCACACACCTTTAATCCCAGCACTGGGGAGGCAGAAGCAGGCAGATCTCTGTGAGTTTGAGGTCAGCCTGGTCTACAAAGCCAGTTCCAGGACAGCCAGGGCTGTTACAAAGAAACCATGTCTTGAAAAACCAAGACCAAACAAACAAAAAAACCAAACCATGCAAATTGCTCTTGTTCCCATCCCCAACCACTCTCAGTCACGATTAGGTTTGGGGAGGGCAGAGGGAGAAAAGTACTGAGAGACTACTAGAAAGGGGGGGGGGGGCATTTCACAGTCTAGTAATAACAATAACCTGCCACAAGAGAATCTCCCAGGAATCTACAAGGAAGACCCCAGCTTAAACTCCTAGCAAAAGTAGGTATGTAGCCTGAACTGGCCATCTCATGTGACTAGACTGGTGCCTGGACCAGTTGTCATCAGTGAGGCTGCATCCAGCAACTAAAGGAAACAGACACAGACTCACAGCCAAATATTAGGCAGATTCGAGGAATGCTACTGAAGAGGAGGAGAAAATTTAAGAGGCAGAGGGGTCAAGGACACCTTAAAAACTCACAGAATCAACAAACCTGGGCTCATGGGGCTTACGGAGACTGAACTGCAAACCAGGGAGCCTGCATGCAGCTGACCTAGACACTCTGTGTATATGTGACAGTTGTATAGTTTGGTCCTCTTGTGGGACTTCTAACAGTGGAAGCAGGGACTGTCTCTGACTCTTTTATAGGTTTCTGGAACCCTACTCTTCATACTGGGTCGCCCTGCCCCCTAGCCTTAATACAAGGAGAGGTGCTCAATCTTACTGTAACATGTTATGCCATGTTTTGTTGATACACATGGGAGACCTGCCCTTTCCTAAACAGAAAGGGAGGAGGAGGGGAATGGGGGGTGGAAACATAGGGTGGACTTGGGGGACTTGGAGGAGAGGAGGGAAGGGAAACTGTGTCCAGAATGTAAAATAAGTAAATAGATAAAATTGTTTTTTTTAAAGCCACATAGAAAACTACTATTTTATAAGCTAATTAAAAATCAACTTTTTGAAAGTATTTGAACAGAGATACTCTGCATATATTCAAATAATGCTATTTCTAGAAGTCATGGACTATTAAACAAAGGCTCCAGGAGCTGGAAAAATGATTAAGAAATCTCTTGTAGAAGACCTCAGTTCACTTCCCAGCAGCTGCCTGAGGAAGCTCCCAAGTGCCTGCAACTCCAGCTCCAGAGGAATCTGATGCCTCTGTCCTCAACAGGTATCTGCACTCGTTTGTACACACACACACACACACGCACACACCTTAGTGCCAGATATCAGGTACCTCACTATGAGCTGCTGATCTAAGAAGCCCCATTGGTTTCCCGAAAAATTCACCCAATTGCTATTGCTTTCAGTTATGCACCAGAACTAGAAATTAAGCCCCTACAGCTAAAGACATTCAATAGTTTGATATTTTGGTTCCAGAACCTAAAGGAATCAAGCTGGCAGTGAGCTGAAAGCTTCCTACATGCTGGCCACCTTTCCTAATGCCAAAGGGAGAGATTCATTCTACCGGAGAAAGAAAACTCATCGATGGTTTTATGCAGTTGTGAGCTCTGTGATCTACATTATTGGTATGTTAGGAAATATTTTCCTGATGTTGCAATAGCAGAATGCCAATTACTTGGGGCATGAACTACCTTGGTTGTATTTGAAGCCTGTTTCACAGGAAGGAATTCATGCCTGGTAGTATAATACTGGTCAATACTCCGTGGTTAGGAAATTCATGGGTACAAGGTGGAAATTTCTGTTGCTCTCTTGCTGAATAAACATTATCGAGCTGGTTTCTAAATATTTATGTATTGTAGTTGGTTTGGTTTGGTTTAGTTTGGCCTGGAACTTGATAAGTAGACTTGGCCTGGCAGCAAACTCACAGACCTGTGCCCGCCTCTGCCTCTAGACTGCTGGAATTAAAGGTATAAACCAACCACATCTGCCCTAAATATTTCCATTTATATCCATACAATAGTGCTCTTCTCATCCTTATGTTCAGTAGGGCAGTCGTGGTGCACACATTAAGTCCAAGTACTCAGGAGGCAGAGGCAGGCAGATCTCTGAGAGTTCAAGGCTAGCCTGGTCTACAGAGCGAGTTCCAGGACAGCCAGAGATACACAGAGACAGACCCTGTCTCTAATAGACAAACAGACAAATAAAGAAATAAAGAACAGAAGAAAGCTTCTGTTTGCAGTGGATGACAACGAAAAGATGTGTAGATGTTTAACTGGTCAATGAACTGAAAATAACTGCTTGTTGATTGCTCATCTACAAATGGAACATCTCCAGTTCCTTTCCAAGGTTCAGGGAGCATTGCAAAACTGGGGGTAGAAAGAAAATAGAAGCTGGGTGTAGGATAAATGCTGGGAAATGCTGTCTATCTTCTGGAAGTGATACGGCCCTTCCGCTATGGACCCACACTAGAAAATAGAAGCTGGGTGTAGGATAAATGCTGGGAAACGCTGTCTATCTTCTGGAAGTGATACGGCTGTTCCACCTATGAACTCACAGTAGAAAATAGAAGCTGGGTGTAGGATAAATGCTGGGAAACACTGTCTATATTCTGGAAGTGATACAACCCTTCCACCTATGAACCCACAATAGCTGTATTTTCAAACTGAAGAAAAATGACACAAGATAAGACTAATAAACATTTCATGATGAGTAGTTAGAGGGATATGTAGTACCAAGGCATCTGAGAAATTCATGGTGGTGACAAGTTTCTGGGGGATGAGGAGCCATTATATTTGATATTATAGCCATAGCTAACTTGTCCATAGTATGGTTCATAGCCTCCCAACTATGCTCATGCAAGCAACATTCATTATATTTACTAGGTCTCAAACAAAGAAACAACAAACCCCGAAATAACAATAATAAAATACTTGAAAGTAGGATTGAGAACTTGCTGGAAAGAAAATGTATAGCACAATGAGGGGTGACGAAAGAAGGCAATAAGGGGTAAAAATTCAAATTATATATTTGTATGGATTTGTCAAAGAATTAAAAAAAAACTTCATTGAATTTACATGGAAACACATCAAGACCATTGAAATAGAATAGATAATACAGGCATAAACCCTCTGAGACACACAAAAACCCATTTTTTGACTGTTAAAAAAACTGTTAAACAACCTTATCCATCAGAGAAATGCAACTCAAAAGAACTTTGAGATTCTGTCTTATACCTGTAAGAATGGCCAAGATCAAAAACACTGATGACAACTTATGCTGGAGAGGATTTTGTGTAAAGGGAACACTCCTGCATTGCTGGTAGGAGTGCAAGCTGGTATAACTCCTTTGGCTATCAGTATGGCAACATCTCAGCAAATTAGGAAACAACCTTCCGTAAAGCCCAACAATTCCATTTTGGGCTATATACTACCCAAAGGATGCTCAATCATACCACAAGGACACGTTGTCAACTATGTTCATAGCAGCATTGTTTGTCATAGCCAGAACTTGGAAACAACCTAAATGTCCCTTGACCAAAGAATGGATAAGGAAAATGTGGTACATTTACACAATGGAGTACTACACAGCAGAAAAAAATAATGGCATCTTGAAATTTACAGGCAAATGGATAGAGCTAGAAAACATCATTTTGAGTGAGATAACCCAGACCCAGGAAGACAATTATCACATATACTAACTCATATGTGGTTTTTAAACATAAAGCAAGAAAAACCAGCCTACAATTCACAATCCCAGAGAACCTAGACAACAATGAGGACCATAAGAGAGACATACATGGATCTAATCTACATGGGAAATAGAAAAAAACAAGATCTCCTGAGTAAATTGGGAGCATGGGGACATTGGGAGAGGATGAAGGTGGGGGGGAGGCAGGGAGGGGAGCAGAGAAAAATGTAGAGCTCTATAAAATCAATAAAAAAAGAAAAAAGACGTCATTTCAAATGATCTACCACTTGAAAGACAAAAAGTATAGGTATTCTGGATGAGGCCATCTATTACTTCAAGACAAATATGAAATTCAAAATGAAGCTTATAGGAATCATATTTATATTACTCTTTGCATTTATAAATGTTAAGAGCAGCTCCAAAAATGAAATTCCAAAATCGAAGCTGGAAAAGACATGTACATACTGAGAACTACCAATTTTCCCATTCTGAGAGAGCCTGGTTTTGTACTTAATGCAATTTACACCAAACCTACAAACAAACAAACAAAATGAAATGATGCAAGCCCTACACACACCAGCTTTGCCAAAAAACTGTACTGAGAATTTGTAAAGAGGGTTTTGACACTTAAAATACTAAACCCAGCAAATGTTAGACTTGTTTAGTGAAGACTTGTCTGGTCCTTTGTCTTTATTTTATAAAATTTTATATGGAATGAAGATGGACAGTTAAAAGAAATCCCACACTAGCTCAGAACTGAGAATAGAAGGTTATTTATTTAGGGGTAGACTCACAAATCACAATCCTCTGCTGGAATGGGGAACAGCAACCAAATCCTGCAGCAGGAAGAGGACAGACGCATGCTTTACGTTGGCATAAATAGCATAAGAGACCATTCCCAAGTGGGCTGGTATCTGAAAGGCTATTGGCTGAAGGAGCGAAATGTGCTCCTACAACAATGGAAGAGAGAAATAACGCTGAAAAGCTCTTGATCAAGAATTCTGGTAAGGGTGAGGGTTATGACTAATGCAACTCACAAGAATTATCAAAATCTATAACTTAAATGGGTGCAAACTTGTGCTTAGATTATTTATAAATAAATTGATTGTCATAGATAGAATTCTGGTTTACAGTTAATTACCCATTGAAGGACAGTAATTCAATAATTCAATAATCAAAGATGAGGTTAAAGAAATGTGGGCTAAAGAGGAAAAAAAAACGGGAAAAAAAAACCCCATGGAAACCCTGAACTCCTGTTTGGTTTTATCTATTCTCTCAGAAAAATCCTACATTTTTTTTAAAAGCTCTGTCTCTTTAAGAAAAAAAAAGAATGTTGAAGTCAATAGATCATTAAACAAACCATTTAACCATTTAAGAGCACAAAGTAATTTTTACAACATTACAGATTATTTGGAGAAAGGAAAAAAGTTGATAATGTGAACTTTAAAAGCACCCCTTCTCTCTCTCTCTCTCTCTCTCTCTCTCTCTCTCTCTCTCTCTCTCTCTCTCTCTGTGTGTGTATGTGTGTGTGTGTGTACACATGACATGACGTGTGAAGAACAGAGTATGACTTATATAAGTTTGTTATCTCTTTCTACCATGAGGGTTCCAGGAATCCAACTCAGGTCCTCAGCTTAGGGCAAGTGCCTTTATCCTTTATCCTTGGAATCATCTCTCCAGTGCCGGTGTGAAATGTGTAAGCAAAAGGAAGACCTGAGATTCTAGAAACAGGAAAAGTGAACTAGTATGGAAGTGTGTCACCTTATTAAAGTGGATATTTGTGATCACTTTTAGAAAAGAGTGTGCATGCTTCTGGGGGTCCATATGGATCCACCAATAATAAGCTGTGATTCATAGATTTAACATTTAGATAAGACAGGTGTCTCGGATGTACAGCTCAATGATGATATAATTTAGAGTGCCTTTTAAGAAACATGATGAGATAGAACTGAGCTGAGAACATTAATAATTTTGGCCAAGAAAATTAATTAAGATATTGCTTCCATGGTTACATCTTTTGATTGGCCAATGGAGTGAAATCAACCTGAAGAAGGGTACCCCTGGTACTTAGTACAGCAAGGTTAAATGCACGAGAGTCATGGTCCATGGTATTTGATCTACATAGTCTCTAATGTGTTGTATTTATGAAGATTTGCTTACAATAATTTTCACTTAATTTTATATTTTCTTCCTAATTTGCAACAATATAATGATATTGGAATTTGTAATAGGTAAATATACAAATATAATATGTATTTTTTCATAATAGGCTAATAAGAATCAAAAGATATTCAGTCCCTTTATTATCATAATAATATTTTAATACTACTTGGAATTGCCTTATTTCTTTCTTTGTAACATTAGAAAAATGCTTCAAGTTCAGAATATAATCTTTGGATGTCTCTAATGCAGCAAGAGGACATGAAGTACACATAATGAACATTAGTATACAGTATTACATAGAGTTTTTCATGAGAATGTTTTAATAAAACTACCATTATAACTTTAAAGTAAAATATTCTTGGAAATGTAAGCTAATTTATGAAGAACTAATTTTAATATGAATAGAAATAGAAATTTTCTAACGCATTTAACTAATAACATAAATCCAAAACAACAGAAAGCCATATAACAATATAAAAACCTGCAGGAGGATATCTTTTCTTATGTAAGTAGCTCTTCAGCCAGTTCTTCATGTCTTGAACTTGAAAAGTGAAATCCTGACATCACTCATCCTTTTGTGCAAACCCCCCTACTTTTCTGATATTCTTAAATCAATCTTGTCTGTTCACTGGACTTAAAAATAGTGAAGCCAAGCTTTTCTATAACTGTTGGAAGACATTGGTAAGGAAAGAAAGAAAAATAACCAACTGAGACATGGAAATACTAGTTCCAAATATCTGATTTGATTTTCTTGTTCCATTCTGCCTATAGCATGAGGTTACTATTGTAGCATGAGGTTGCTGCTGTAGCATGAGGTTACTGTTGGTACCATGTCCTTGTGTCCTTAATTCTAGTTGTACAGTAATTTTCATATATACACTTCTGTAATTAAGCAATTCTCATATATACACTTCTGTAACGATAAGAGGGCATATATAAGGGGCAACTGATCTATGCCAGGGCTCTTATAAAATCCTCACCATATGCCCCAGTAATTCACATCATAGATATACATTTCTGTGAAGATAAAGAACATAAGATACCTAAGACCTTTAGCTCCAACAAGTAATTTTTTATACACAAAATCAGAGTTGCATTAGTTTAATTTACTTCTATTACACATTCAATGTCCACCTTTGTTGATCTTTACAGAGCAAAATGATGCACTGGCTATTTGCAATCAATATATTGAACTGACTACAGCAAATGACTTCAATATCTGTGTTGAATTTTCTTCTACAAATTGTATGCTCGATACATTCTTGAAATTATAATGGGCATATCATTATATTATAAAATTTCTGCTTACTCCATCCCTGGTAATATTAACTACATAATTACTTAAAGCTATAAACAAAATACTTAAAAACATTCTTTTCTGACCAGATTTTCTAAGAAATTAAACTAATTTTTATTCCCTTTGGCAATGGTGTGGATAACATCTCCCAAATCATTTTGATATGTCTGGCATAACTTAAAAACAAAACAAAAAATATGAAAATGAAATATGGAAAGTAATGCTTTGCTTTATATCTTAGATAGGTGTATTTTTATCAGCAACTCTTGTTTCTGTCTATTGTTTGATAACTAAGGTATAAATCAACAGAAATAAAATATTACTAAATAATTATTCTTAGGAACTTTGTGTTTAGTGATATAACAGCCAGTGAAAATTAGCAAATAAGAACAGCAATACATTTATACCATAATGATAAATTCTGATTATCCTGAATTTTTTAAAACAAAAAGTTTATCTTGCAACATTTTTTGTTATTTTTGTATATTTAGTATCACTCATATTAAATTAAGAATATCACTTTAGGCAAATTGTGACTTTCCCCCTTTTTATTGAAAATAGATTCTTCTCTCATTCAATATATCCTGATTACAGCTTCCCCTCCCTCTATTCCTCCCAGTTTCCACCCACCTTCTCTCCCATCTGGTTCCACTCTCTGTCTCTCATTAGAAAAAAAACAGACTTCTAAGAGATAACAACAAAACACATCAAAATAAAATATAATAAGATAAAACAAAAACCATCATATCAAAGTTGGACATGGCAAACCAGAACTCAAGAGAAGGCCCAAGAAACATAGATTCACCTGGATTTGGTGAGCTCCCATTAGATCAGGCACACTGTTTCAGTGGGTGGACCAACCCCTCGAGGTCCTGACTTCCTTGTTCATCTTCTCCCTCCTTCTGCTCTTCAACTGGACCTTGGGAGCTCAGTCCGTTGCTCTGATGAGGGTCTTTGTCTCTATCTCCATCCGTCGCCAGATGAAGATTCTATGGTGATATTCGAGATAATCATCAGTGTGATAGTGGGGCAAGGCCAGTTCAGGCACCCTCTACTCTGCTGCCCAAGGACCTAGCTGGGGACATCCCCGTGGACACCTGGGATCCCCTCTAGAGCCAAGTCTCTTGCCAATCCTAAAATGGCTCCCTTAATATAGATATCTTCTTCCCTGCTCCTATATCTGTCCTTCCTCCATCTCCACCCTCCCTAATGGGAGCTCACCAAATCCAGCTGGACCAGGACTGAATGAGCATGCAATCAAACCGGAGTCTCTGAATGTGGCTGTAAATGGGGGCTGACTGAGAAACCATTGATAAAGGCCCTGGGACTTGTTTCTACTGCATGTACTGGCTTTTTGGGACCCTTGTCTATTTGGATGCAAAGCTTCCCAGGACTGGATGTGTGGGGAGGGTGGACTTCCCACAGGGCAGGGCTCCTTGCCCTCTCTTAAGGAGGGAGGAGGAGGGAGGAGGGTGAGTGGGGGAGCAGGAGGGGAATTGGAGGAGGGGAGGAAGTATAAATTTTTTGAATGGAAAAATAAATTAAAAAAGGAAAAAAAAGAAACATAGATTCACTTGTTTGCACTCACGAATCCCATAAAAACACTAAACTGGAAGCCATAACAAATCCACAAAGGACCCAATGTAGACCCTTGCAGGCCCTGTGCCTGCTGCTTCAGTCTCTGTGACAATTTCATACAGTATATTTTGATTGTATTCTTCGCCCTCCTCTAACTTCGTCCAGATCCTCCTCTACCTCCCTACCCACCTAACTTTGTGTTTTCTCTCTCTTACACACAATACACACACCAAACAGACAAACGAGCAAAAACATGGACATGGATTTGTATTGGTCAACTACTGCAGAGCATGGCACCTGCCCTGGAAAGTGGTTGATATATGCAGAGACACGCAACTGAAGAAAATGGATTTTCTCTCCCCCAGAAGCTATCAGTTGAGAAAAGCTTCTTGACTGGGGTGGAATTTTGTGTTCAGTGGCCCTCCTCCATGCTGGGACTTGGCCTGAGTCCACCTTGTGCAGGTCTTGGCCATGGTGTCACGGCCTCTGTGATTTCCAGTTGTGTCTGGAAAATGTTTTCTTTGAAGCCATGCACCACCTCTGTTGTTACAATCTTTCTGTGTTCTCTTCCACATTTAACTCTGAGCCTGGCTGGCAGGAGTGTGATGCCATTAGGGCTGAGTACTCCAAAGTCTCTTACTCCCTGTACACTATCCAGTTGTGGGTTTCTGGATAATATTCATTATCATATACTACAAGAAGAAGCTTCTCTGATGAGGGCTAAGCAATGTACTGATGATCTGTGGGTATAGGAATATGTCATTAGGAGTTGTTTTATTGCTACATTCATTTAGTAGAAGAATAGTGGTAACTTTTCCGCTAGGGTCCATGACCTATCTAGGCTCAGGTTCTTGGCTGCTTTAGTGATGGCAGATACAGGTTCCATCTCATGAAGTAGGGTTTAAATCTAATCAAGAGTGGTTGGTTACTCCCTCAAAATTCATACCACTGTTGTACCAGTGGGCATACCTTGCAGACAGACCATTTTTGTAGAGTGCAGGGTTCATAGTTAGGTGAGACTGATAATGACTTCTCTTTTAATAGCACCTTCTGTAACTATAAACAGTAGCCAGTAGAGATAAAGCTTCTAGCTGAGTACCAGCTAGATTTCTCCATGCCTATGGCATAAGTATGGGTGTGGTACCTTCAAAATAAGGTCTTACCACCAAGTTGTATAGGGTAATCAATAGCATTGGCAATTGCCTATAATATTTGGTGGGGGTCTATGGGGCCTCTTTGGCTAATGAATCAAAAAATGTATAACCCATTTCTGGTAATGGAATTTATACTTGGTAGCATAAGATAGATATATAATAGGGATATTAATACATTCTATTTTCCCTTCCTCTCCCTCCTGGTCACTCGCTCGCTACCAGATGTGGTTATCCTAAATCAAGCACACCTACCTAAAGCTTAAATGCTAACACCTACACATAAAAGAAAACATATACTGTTTGTCTTTAGGGTCTGGGTTACCTTGACCTCACTCAGGATGATTATTTCTAGCTTCATCCATTGACTTGAAAATTTCACAACTTCATTTTTCTTAACACTTTTTCATTATCCATTCATCAGTTGATGGACATCTAGGTTGTTGCCACTTTCTGTGAAATAGAGCAGCAATGAATATGGATGAGCAAATCCATATCTAGGTAGTAAAATGCTGAATCCTTTGGACATATATACACAAGAGTAACATAACTGGATCTTGTGGTAAATCTATTTTCAGCTTTTTGAGAAACTTCCACACTGTTTTCCTTAGTGACTATACTCCCACCAGCAAAGAATGAGTATTCCCCTTACCCCACATCCTTGCCAACAGGGGTTGTCTTTTGTTTTATTGATCTTTGCTATTCTAATGGGTCTAAGGTGAAATCTCAAAGTGGTTTTAATATGCATTTCCCTGATGGCTAAAGATAGCGAGTACTTTCTAAAGTGTTTATAAGGGCCAGTTGCTTGAGCCTATATGCAACATTTTCAATTCAAACTGCCACATTCCAGTACCTGGTCCCCATAGGCTCATGGCCATATTATAGTGCAAAAGCATTTAGTCAAATTTCTATTAAAGTCCCTATAGTCTCAACACTGTTTACATATCCAAAGTCCTACTGAGATTAAAAGTAACCTAACTCTGACTACCTCTAAAACCATTTACACATTTCCAGGATGTGTTGACACAGGGTATACATTTTAATTCTAAAGGGGAGAAATGAGACATAAAGAGGAAATACTGGACCAAATTAAGACAGAAACCCATAGCCCCATATCTGGTGTCAAAGGTCTTGCAGCCTGCAGCATACATCTCTCTTTTGGGCTGCTTCCATTCCTTATATGAGGCTCTCCATAGTGGCTGCCTCATAGCTCTGTCATCCCCTGTGTCTTAGAATCCCAATTTCACTTTTTCAGTTTCATATAGCAGCATCTCACTGTCTCCTGACCCCTTAAAGCAGGCCTTCTTCTCCCAGTGACTTTAGCATTTCCACGTTTCCTGACATTAGGAAAGTTTTTAGGTCCTGGGCAGAAGTCAGCCAGATTCTTTGCCAAAATTTCACATAAATGGTTTAAGTCCTATGGCTAATGGAGACCTCATTCCCCTATAAAGCCTCTTGAACCAGGCCTCATGCAGCCTACAGACTGATTTGCAGCATTTGGAGATATCAGTAATATTATTTGAGCTCCAATAGCCTTGGCTAATCCTACTGCTGTAGTTATTCTGCCTGTACCATGCATAGTCTGTCTCTCTCCACTGTGCATGCAGCTTTCTTCAGTTGACTATTCCACTATTCTGAGGTCTCCATCATCCCAAGTTCACCACTTCCACATTCAAGTTTTTCTTAACAGCCCTTTACACTTTGTTTACAGTGTTCAACTGCTTTTCTAGTCTGAAAACAACACAATTAAATTATTTACATCAATACCCTACTTTATGGTACCAACAACTTCTAGATCAGTTAGTTTTTGTGACTGTTACAAAATACCAGGACCAAAATCAACTTATGGAAAAAAGAGCTTATTGGATTAGTGGTACCAGAGGGAGAGTTCATAATGTTGGGGAAGGCATGGCAGCAGCTAGCCAGAGCATAAAGCTAAGACATCACACCTTCAACTACAAGCAATAAATACAGTGAACTGATTGGTGTGAGAGTATAAATTCTCAAAGCCTGTCCCCAGTGCTGTCCTTTGTCCAGCAAAATATACCAAAGGTTATGGGATGGAGCAAAACCATTTTTAACCTGTAAATGCTTATGCCAAAAAAGAAAAATCACTAACCAACAACTTAACTTTATATCTAAAGAAACTAGAAAAATTACACCCCATAGAAAAAATAATAAATTATATCACAGATAACTGGATTATAGAAAAAAACTAATAGAAGACAAAAGAAAGAAGACTTTTAGAAAACATCAACAAAACTGTTAAACAGAACAAAGATTCAAGTAACTAAAAGAAGAAATTAAGAAAATGTTAATTCCATCATGTAAGAATTAAGAATCATTATCATAATTTTTTAGCCTAATTTAAAGTTAGTTTTAATTAAGTACTGTCCAGGATAATGGGCCCTGGCCAGGTCCATTCCAGGGTTCCCAGAAAATGGCAATGAAACACATTTTGCCAAACCCACAAAGATAAGTATTTCCTGCCAGGTCCAATCAGGGGCAAGCATGTGTCTGATGTACTTCATGCCTCCATACCTCCTGTCTACATTCAATCAGGGGCAAGCATATATCCTGATGTACTTCCTGCCTATGTATCTTTCACACACACGTGATCAAGCACTTCCTGTGCAGTAGGGTCAAACAAATTTTCTTAGGGGAGCAAAAATGTGAGGCTTTTTACCTTACATAAATAACCTCCAACATTTCAGAAAGTATCTGTCCTTGGGCCAGAGGCTTATACAGATATATTTTATTTTATGGTTTTCTCAGGCATGATAATTAAAAGTTAAACGTAACTTTTGTTCTCACAAAACACTGCAACCAACAACATAAAGGGTTTTTTCAACCCTACTATGAAGAGTTATGTTCCAAAAGAATAGATAGGCTTTGAAGAATTGACAAATTAGTAGAAATACAATCAAAACTAAAAAAGAAATAGAGGGGCTGGAGAAGATTCAGTGAAAATAAACTGTTGTAGATTTGTCTGGGAAAATCCATTCTCTCCTTCATCTTTCCAAAGACTGGTGCTTGTTTGTTTGAGACAGGGTGTCTCTATGTAGCTTTGACTGTCCTGGAACTCACTCTGTAGATGAGGTTGACCTTGAATGCACAGAGATCTGCCTGCCTCTGCCTTCCAAGCAGTGCTGAGATTAAAGATCTGAACCACAGCCACCTGGCCCCAAAGACTGTTTTGATAGGCAAATTTCTTAATTGCCAAATTTTTCCTTCAGCCACTTGAATATGTCTTCTATTTCCTGGCCAACATAGTTCCTGTTGAGAAGTCCACTCATAATCTTATGGAAGTGCTATGGTATATGTATGACCAGTCATTTGTCTTTTGTGGTTTTCCATTCTTTGTCTTTGAGTTTAGACAAAAGTTTCCTGTTGCTTTCATTTGATTTATATAGTTGGAGTTTTGGATTATTGAATTTACATGCCAATTTCTTTCCTAGGATTTAGAAACTTTTCATTCGTTATTTTATTAAGCAAATGATTAGTCTCCCTTCTTTTTCTTTGTTAGACATTGATAGTGCATATATCTATTTCCTTTTTCTTTTCGCCTCTCTGACATTATGATTTCAAATGACCTGTCTTCAAGTTTGTAGATTTATCTCTTCTGCCTGCTGAAGCTTCCTACTGAATTCCTCTTGAGAACTTTCAGTTCATGAATAGTATTTATTGGCTCCGTAATTTCATCTCAGTTCTTTACTACAGTTTTTATTTCCTTGTTGATATTCACATTTTTCATCCATTCATCACTTTCCTGATTAAATTCACATTGTATTCATGTTTATTTGCCAGATAGTCACAGATATTTGATGGTCGCTTTTGTAGTTTTTTTAATTTTTGGTTTTTTATATTTTTATATTTTACATACCAATCTCAGTTTCCCTTCTCTCTTCTCTTCCTAATCCACCATTCCCCCACCCCATCCCCATCTGCTCCTTAGACAGGGTAAGGCCTCCCTTGAGAAGTCAACTAAGTCAAGGAGGTGATGGGACCATCACCTCCTTGAAGCAGGATCAAGGCCCTCCCTACCTCCATGCCTAGGCTGACAAGGTATCTCTCCATAGAGAATGGGCTCCACAAAGTCAGTTCATGCATTAGAGTTAGAACCTGCTCCCACTGCCAGTAGCCCCACACACTGCCCAAGTCACACCATTGTCACCTGTATTCAAGAGGCCTAGTTTGGTCCTATGCAGGTTCCCCATTTGTCAGTCTGGAGTCTGTGATCTCCCATCAGTATCTTATTTGTATAAATAAAGCTTGCCTGAAGATCAGCGGGTGGAGTTAACCAATAGCTAACCATAGAGGTCTGGAGGTCTGTACTGACAGACAGGAAGTAATATGGCTGGGCAGAGAGAGGAGGTGATAAGGCAAGAGCAAACAGGAACTCAGTCTCTTTTTGGCTGGAAAGTGGAGAGGTAGGATGGCTCGTGGTTTGGTTCCTTCGTCTCTCTGATTTCTCAGCATTTCCCCCTATATCTGACTCTGAACTTTTATTATTAAGACCTATTAGAACTTGTGCTACACATTGGTGCCCAATGTGGGGCCTTATTGCTGCTGCGTAGAACAGCAATAAAAGCTGGACTGGATTTCAAGGCAGCTACCTAGTTTGGCAGCAGCCCAAGAAGGGGGTTCAGGGAAAGTCCAACAAGAGAGAAGAAAGGAAAATGTAGCCCTTAGGGTGGTGACTCCAGTCAGGTTAGCTCCAGCCTATGCCAATGGCTGTAAAACCAAAGGCAAATGGTTTTTCCATGAATATGTATCCCAAACGTTTTATGTCTTTTCCCTTTGATTTGGGCTATGTTTCCATTTTGTTGTATATCTTGCAGTCTCTTACTTGGATTTGGACATTCATTTGAAATTTAAAAAGGCAATCAATGCTCTGTCTTTGTGTCCTAACTATGTGCAAATGAAGAGGTTTTACCAATCAACCTGAGTAGATGTTCCAGGACCATCTCTGTTCTTTGGCTCCCTCTAGTGTCTACCTGTAGTACTGTATCTCTCGGATGCAGTGGTAGTTTTCAACAGCTCCCGAATTTTGTCTCCTGCCTGTCTACTCATAAAGTGAGAGAGCTTCAAGTCAGGTGAAGGAGAAAATAGTCCCTTAGGCAGCTTCCATTAAGCATACTATCTACTCCTTTGTTCCCACCCTGTTCTGAAAGCAAAGCCTTTTATTACGTCTCTTCTTAGTGGAACTATGGTATGCTGTGGAGTGTATGTATGGCATGAAAAACACCATACATTGCCCAAAACCCTTTATTGGCATTCTTTTCTTGCCTTTATAAACACCTGGGTGTTCTTGTTCTCACCTCTTCTTTTACGTTTAACAGAACTTAATGCAGTCTTTATGACAGAGAAAGGTTTCCCTTACAGAGACTGCTCCTTCCAAGATTGGCTAAACTTTGTTCAGTTAGATAGAATAATTCCGACTCTTGTTATGTAGTAACTTCACCTCCTTATTCACCTGTAGTCGGTAATCCTCCTTCCTATTCAACTGTAATAAACACACCAAGCTGCTGGGGTGCTGGAGCTACTCCATCAGAGCAAGCACGATGCGCCTGATTCCAGCTTTTTCTGTACTCACGTTTGTCCTTTCTTCACATCCTCGCCACTCCAGTCAAGTCCCCGGAGACTTGCAGACACAGCAAGCACATCAGCTTTGGTTTGAACAGCAGCAGTTCCTGCGGAGATTCATAACTGATTATAGTGCTGAGAATGTCACTGTCTGTCCCTAAATGGGACATCTATAACACCCCATCCAAAGCTTAGGAAATACCATATAAAAGGGGACAAAAAGAATGTAAGAGCTGGAGGAGGGGGTGTTGTAAAATGCTGTCTTCTGGGCAGGATATAACTATAGCACTCTGGAACTCTCAGAAGCTGTGGTCACTTGCACAAGATTGGGCCTTTGACATTTGATTCTAAAGAGGTATTACTGTTAAGGCCTTGCCCTTCCCTGAGGATTTAGGAAATTAATGGTTGCTTGGAGGGAAGAACAAGCCCCCAGCTCTGTATGAGGTTTATAGGCAGTTAATAGTCACTGGGGCCACGAGAAGCATTCTAATCCATGTTGTAACCACAGCAAAGTTGCCCAAGCTCCCGTAAGTAACCTTAATTAAACTCACTGGCTCATAAGAAAATAAAAACTAGTCTGGCTAAGCTATCCTTTGAAATGAGAGATTAAATTGTGAACATAGTATTTTGAACAGCAAAGGCCTACTTGATCTTCAAAATTTACCTCATTTTCAATATAGTTTTTCAATTCATACTCCTCCCACCTAATCCAGGAAATTGGGTACATGTATAGAAACTTTTTCCTGCTCCATGCTTTTCTCCTCATCATAAGCTGTATTAGAGTATAACTTAAAGTGAGTCCTCTCCAAAGTAACCTCCGAGGTGCAGTCCATTCCAACCTTTGAGATTTAATGCTGAGAAAAAGCTTCGGTAACAAACACACTACTCATACATTATCTGTGTGCATGTGCATGTTCATCCTTACAGTGAAGGCAAAAATTCTGCTAACTTTAACATAGAACTTTATTGAAGCACAAGACTCAAATAGATATACACAAGAACAACAATTAGAAGGGCATCTTATTTACAATGGCTCAGTCCACTTTAAACTCACATATTGAACATCACAATCAAGAAACAAGTATCATCAACAAGTGTGTTTTCAGTTGTATATTCATTTGGCATCAGAAAAGTGATACAGTTACACAGAGTTGGGTAAATTTATCACCACCATTAAAGAGGTACACTGGAACACAGAATCAGCTGTGAAGCAAAAGCATTATTTTGGGAGCATTTGACTCAGGAACACAAGGAACACTCAGGAACATAAGCAAATGGTTAAGCATATTAATTTCTCTTGCTCTGCTTCAGGGTCATTTTTAATTGTCAGGTTTGCGCTTCAGGGTCCTAGCATAAATTTCAATCTCTTGGAATGCAGAAATAAGTGGGTCAAGATTCACCACCACGTCATCATCATCATCATCATCGAATAGTTCTTCTTTTTGTATATTTTTGCTAATATTGTCAAATATCGCAAGAACCAGTTGAATGTTCTCACTTGAGTCCTCCCTACTAAAGAGGGCCATAAATTCTGACATTGACTCAGTAGACAGTAAGCGTTTTGTCATGAGAATGCTTTCAGACAAATTCAGGAGCAGTTTCAGAACATGAAGCCTTGTTTTGGTATCGCCTGAATTCAGTAAGTAGAAAAACCCAGCCAAATAATTGGCAACCACTTTGTGATAGTCAGAAGTAGCAGTGAGGTGTGTAATCATTGTCAGCCCAGACAACTGGTCAGAGGAATTTAACTCATAATCAAAGGTATCCTCACAAACATGACACACGTATGTCTGAATCATGTTTAGATCTGGATATGGTGGAGCCATGCTAACCATATTTTCCAAAAACCTTGTCCTGACACGGGTAGATGGATAGTTAAGTAAGGCTTCAATCAGTGAGATAACGCCCGAGTTTCTAATGAAATCACGAGTAAACTGAGAAGCGCTTCTCATGCCCATTGCAATCTTAGAGATTTCATGGATAAAAGGGTCTCGGTTTCTGTCCATTAATAAAAGAAGTTCCTCAAACTCCTCAGAACCAATTCTAAGATCACACTGTATGCAGCTACAAGACCAGCTCTCAGGCTGCACACTTTCCTTGGCCTTAAGGTGCTCTCGAATCTCCTGGACTGATCGGTAATTGGGATCATACTGAAATGGGAACTCAGGTAGAGGCTGATCTGGAGATTCCTGCTCTCCTTCTGTCTTAGGTTTTCCCCCAAACATTTCAGCAAACAGAGATGCTGCTTCTTTTGGGAATCTGAAGGGGCTTATGGATGGGAAGCCAGCCTTTCCCCATGGACCAGGCTTAAACTGAACAGTGACCTCGTCCCAGCTCTGGGGTCTGCGGGAAGGATCAGGTTCCTGCTCAGCTGAAGACTTAGGCTCGCAAACGGCCTTGAACACAGGGGTAGGATTTGATTCAAAACTAGTTTCATCCCCTTCCCAGAACCAGGATCCCACCATGGTTTCAGCTTCTGTATTAAATCCACAGTTATCTCCACTGTCAACCTTGTTAATCACCTCATCTTTTGGCCCTTGCTCATTTTCTGGATTGGACCCACTGATGGCAGTTTCAGAGTCTCCAGTGCCCTTGTCACTAGACCAGAAACGGGACCCAACAATCATTTTGCCCTCACCCTCTGGCTTGGACACACGGTTTGCTCCTATATTGCCATTTTTTGCAGCCCACATCAAAGACTCAAAAATTGCCTCCTCTTCAGTTTCTGACCCAGTTTCGACTGTCTGCGACACAGCCCCTATTTTGGCTTCTTCAGCCCAGAACCATGACCCAATAATTTTCTCCTCCTTAATTCCAGGAGTGGACTCAAAAGCACCCCTCCTCCTTGCATCTAGACTGGCCTCTTCCTTGCCCCAGAACCAGGATCCAATTGTATCTTCTTCCTCTTCGGATGCTACCTTGCTCTCTTCATTAATCTCAGGAGCTGGCTGAAATTTGTCCTCATCCCCAGCCCAAAACCAAGAGCCAATGATGTCTTCCTCTTCAGCTTCTGGCTTGGCTTCCTCTCTGGTAGTAGCCTCTACAATGGGTTCTTCATTTTCGTTCCAGAACCAAGAATTGAATGTGTTATCCTCCAAAGTTGGTAGCTTGATCTGTTCTCCAGTCTCATCATCTATATTTCCCTCTTCTGCAGCCCATAACCAGGACCCTGCAATGGCCTCCGTCTTTGGATAATTATTGGACCAGAGCCATGAATCAACAGTGTCCTCTTGCTCTCTCAGAGTAGACTTCAAGCTTTCTCTATTGGTAGGGCACAAACTGGGCTCTTTTGCCCAGAAGCAAGACCTTTTATTAGTGTCCTTAGCTTCTGCCACAGGCTTGTATCTGCTATCAGCTGCGTACTTCATATTGGCTTGTTCTCTGGCCCCAAACCAAGGTGATATAATGGGCTCTTCCTCATCCTCCAGGCTAGACTTACTATTAACTTCAGCCTCCACACTATTGTCTACTTTAGCCCAGAACCAGGGCCCAATGATGGGCTCCTCCTCAGCTCCTGCCATGATGTCAGAACAAGGTTCAGTCCCTAAATCCACATGTGTCTGCTTTTCAGACCAAAACCAAGGCACAAAGATTGTCCCTTTTGCAGATGCTGGCCTGGCCTGTTCTTCAACCTCAGCCTCTGTATTGGCTTTTCCAGCCCAGAACCAGGAATCTGTACCTTCTTTTTCCTCAGGCTTTGGCATCTTTTCACAACTGACTCCAACGGATCTCAAGCTGTTCTCACCAACGCCCCAGAACCAAGATCCAAAAATGGACTCATCGTCAGCCTGTAAGTTGACATCTTCATCATCAGCCCAGAACCAGGACCCAACAATGTTATCCTCCTCATTAGCTACTGGCATAGGCTTAGAGGTACCCTTAGGTTCGTTTTCCATACTGCTCTTCTTCTCAGAACCCAGAGAGAAACTATTAACTTGTTCCTCCTTATCCCTTGGTCTGGATTTCAGACAGGTCTCAGAGTCCACACTGGCTTCTTCTTCACTCCAGAACCAATCTCCAACAAAGGGTTCCTCCTCTACATACAGGCTGGCCTTAGTGCTCACCCTCTCTACCTTCCTGGACTCCTGGGTATCCCAGAACCAAGCCCCAATGAGGACTTCCTCCTCTGGTCTGGCTTCTTGTTTGGGATTTGCTTTGGCCTTGGTTTTCACTTCTTCCTTTGGCACTGCTCTGGTTTTGGGCTCTTTCTTTGTCTTAGACTTTGGAAAGGCACTAGCCTTCTCTTCAGGCATGAACCAGGACTCTTTTTTATTTGTATCTAGAGATCCAGACGGGACATCACTGCAAGCTTCTCGCTTGGCCTGGTGCCTGGCCCTCATATTGACCCCTTTCCTGGCTCTGGGTTTGGATCGAGATTTGGCCTCTTCTCCAGACCATAGCAAAGATTTTGCATGATTTTCACATTCAGATCCAGAGGTGGATTCAACACGGATCTCTTTCTTAGGCCTAAACCAGGACCTATTGTTGGGCTCTTCTTTGGGCCTAGACCAGACTTTAGGCTTTTCTTTGGCCCAGAACCAGGGAGTCTTAGCAGACTCATCCTCAGAATCAGAGCTAGAAATATTATAGAACTCTTGTTTGTTTTTGTGTCTAGGCATAGTATTTGCCTCTTGTTTGGCCATGTGCCTGAACCTGTTGTTATTGGCCTTCATGTTTTTCCTAGGACGAAATCTTGCACTAGTATCATCTCTGTTCCAGAAGGAGGAACTTCCTGAAGGTTTATCTGCCCATCTGAATTCAGAATTCTCATAAGCCTCTCCTTTGGGGATAGGCCTGGTACGGTACCAGGATCCCATACTGGTTCCCTCTTCTGAGCCATAGGAAGGCTGGAATCCTGCTTGAGGATGAGCCTTTTTGGGAAAACTCTCAGTGTCCATATTACCAAGTTCTCTATCTACAGACAGGCACTTAGCTTGAGCAACAGCCCCAGAATCAGTACTGACCAGTGGAGAGTCTGCACTACTGATCTGACATTGCTTGCCCATCCTTGACATGGGCTCTGCCCGAAACTTATTTGGGGCCCATACTTGGGCATCATTCTTCGACCGTGAAATAGGGATTGCCTTGGGTTTGCATTTAGCGTATGCCCCGCCTGGTGAACTGACTTCACTCCTAGGTCTTCCTCCAGGATTATTCTTAGGCTTCACTTTGGGCCGTGCTCCAGGCATGATCTGTGTTCTAACCTTGGGTCTGACCACCAACGGGACTTCATTCTCTACCCCTGCAACACTGTTATTGTTGGCATTGGCATTCTCATCCCCAGGCTTCCTTTCAGCCTTTGCCTGGGCACCAGGCTCAATCTCTGCCCTAGTCATGGTATATGTTCGATAAAGCCCTGATGTATACCGATCAACAACAGTAACCCTTCACAAGAAATCTGTTACAGGATTGATCTTCACAACACCCTTTGGTAAGAGAGGCTACGAGATTGAAAAGAACCAGACTGGAATGACAATCCAGCACTCAAGGAGGCTCCTACCCAAGCAGTCTCAGTCAATAACACAGATACAGTGCAGAGGAGGCGAAACCAAGCTGGAGGAAGATGGACAGGTCCTAGGTGGGCGCAGACCTGTTGACTGCACTGGTCAGCAGCAAGCGCAGAATCACCAAGCAGCCACTGTAGGTGATCTAGGAAGAGAAAAAAAGAGCAAGTCAGTCCTATACAGTTCGCTTGCCTCCTGGAGAAACTTACACAGAGACATTGGTGAATGATGGTGAGTGGAACAGCTCAGCTAGGAGAAAACCTCTATGTTCCTCTTGCCTGCTGGAACACAGGTGCAGGGTTGAGGAGACAGTGCACACGCTAGAAATGAAGACAGAGGGGAGCCCCAATCTCTCAGTAGTCAGTCTTGTTGATCTCTACTGCCCTCATCTAAACGTGAACCCTCACCCATACCCACCTTCACCGATGTGGAGCAATTCCCTCCTCTCTTCTATGTCCAGGTGGTGTTAAGATCAACAGCGGACGGCAGGAAGTCCTACAAATGCATAAAAGAAAATGGAGGCTCGGTGCCTGCTACGTGGGCACACATCTCTGAGCCCAATCCAACAACAAAACCATGCCTGCTTTCTGCCTAAAGTTCCTGTTCCCTGGTCCCAGCTCTCATGTCTTGTCCTATGGATCATAGTCTAATTCACATCTACCTCAACATTCCTAGGAGCTCTGAAAGGAAACAAAGGATGCTGTGGCAGTGAGCAAATTTAGGGGACAGCAAAGACATCATGCATCCTCTTAGGTTAGAGCAGTCTGCATCTGCCTCCTCAGTTCCTGGGTCCTCCACTGCCCCCCATTCTCACCAACCTCCAGAGATCCGAGACAGTCTCCTCGATGACTGTTTTCTTTCTTGCAGAGCTGACAAGACTTAAAGCAGGTCTGTGGACAAAGAGGAAAATGTAAGACAATCAGGACATGATGGCAGCAGCTGTGGGCAGATTTAGGGGACAGCAAAGACATCATGCATCCTCTTAGGTTAGAGCAATCTGCATCTGACTCCTCAGTTCCTGGGTCCTCCACTGCCCCCCATTCTCACCAACCTCCAGAGATCCGAGACAGTCTCCTTGATGCCTATTTTCTTTCGTACAGAGCTGACAAGACTTAAAGCAGGTCTGTGGACAAAGAGGAAAATGTAAGACAATCAGGACATGATGGCAGCAGCTGTGGGCAGATTTAGGGGACAGGAAAGACATCATGCATCCTCTTAGGTTACAGCAATCTGCATCTGCCTCCTCAGTACCTGGGTCTTCCACTGCCTAGATTCTTACCAACCTCCAGAGATCTTGAGATGCTCTCTTCAATGCTCTTCTCTTTCTTACAAACTGATCAGACTTAAAGCAGGTCTGTGGACAAAGAGGAAAATGTAAGACAATCAGGACATGATGGCAGCAGCTGTGGGCAGATTTAGGGGACAGGAAAGACATCATGCATCCTCTTGGGTTGAGCATTCTGCATTTGTTTCCTCAGTACCTGGGTCCTCTACTGCCCACGATTCTCACCAACCTCCAGAGATCTTGAGACAATCTCCTCGATGCCTATTTTCTTTCTCGCAGAACTGATCAGACTTAAAGCAGGCCTGTGAACAAAGAGATGAAACGCTAGGCAATCGGGAAATGATGGCAGCAGCTGATCTTCTTGAGAAGAACACCACAAAGGAGAAGACTGTGTGTCTTTCATCATTTAGGGTCCTACTGCTGGAACATTCTAGTTTTATTTTGCCTGGCTGCAGGGTTCCTGAGGGTAACACCCACTTCCTGATGTCATACTTATTAGTTCTGCCATTCTCCAGATTCACCACTAGGTGGCCACATTTCCTTTTCTTGCGCAGCAAAAAATGGGGGAAGGGCGCAGCACATTCTAGAAAGCAGGTACTGAAGTGGTCCTTGGATTTATGACTCCGTTATCATCCCCAAACCACCTTTTCAGACCCCAAATTTGGGAGGGAGGGAGGGAGGGAGGGAGGGAGGGAGGGAGGGAGGGAGGGAGGGAGGGAGGGAGGGAGGGAGGGGAAGGGCATTGGGGAAAGTACCTGAAAGGCTGTGAGAAATGAGATTAGGAGAGAGACACTAATGCATACCCCACCTGTCTGATCTGTCACCCCCACCATTTTCGCATCTCCACTAACAGTCTGGTGCCCACTCCCATTGCCACACACCTCCAGAAATCCACGCCATTTTCTTGTTCCTCTTTCCTCAAGCCTCTGGTATACAGATGCTCACTGTGGCCTGTCAGAACACGCCAGACCTACCGCGCAGACAGGAGACTTTGCCATCAAGCAGGAGCCTGTGGAAAGGGACAGCACCCAGGGCGCAGGGTACAAGGGTCCCACTCCGGAAACAGATCAGCGCGCTGGTAGCCTAGGCAACTCACCACCCCCACCAGCTGAGCTGGCCCCAGAGATGGACACCCGCCCCGCACCCACGGGCTCGCGGGCTCCCGCCCCCCCCAACTCCCGCAGCAGCCTCCCCTGAACCCGTGGGCTCCAGGGCGACCCCCTACCCCAATATCGCACCGTTATTTCTCCCGCGCCTGCCTATTCCGTAACCTCTGCAGGGTCCAGACACCGAGGAGGGCGGGGCACGAGCGCTGGGAAACCCCACTAGGCTGTCTACCCCGCCAGCCTCCAGACCATCACAGCCAGTCACTCCAGCCGCCCCCTTGGTCCTCAGCCCGAGCGGCGTTCCCGCTTCCTCCTCCCGCCTAGGATCTCCGGGAACCGCGCACCACTCCGGGGAGCCCCCGCGACCCGCTCGCCCCCACTGCACTGTCAGGGCCGGGCGGTGGTCCGCAGAGCGCGGCCGCCCGAGCCCTCGACACACCCCCACTTGCCTGGCCAGGCGCACGGCCCAGGTCTGCGGGCTTCCCCGCGTCCCCCGTCTGCTCTCGGCTGTGCTCGGTCCTCCGCAGCTCCTCTCTCTGGGCTCTCGGCGCTTTGCGCGCGAGTGGAATGGCAGAGACGCGTCCCGCCCCCACGCCTCTGCAGCAAACGGGCAGGGGCTGTTGCGCAGGATGCGGCAGGCACAGCTCGCCTCGAGGGTGTCGGGAAGGGGGCGGAGGGATATGGCGCACGGGCTCGACGCCCCCTCCCGGGCCCACCGTAGTTCCGACTCCGAGAGGGCGGGGCCGCACGCAGCCCAGCGCCCCTGGGGAGGGGGTGGGTCGCACAGTGAGCTCCTGCAGCCCCCTGCTCACCCTAACCAGAGACCACCACCACTTTTCTGGTGCCACTCCAGGGTGGGGGGTGCCTGAGAGCTAGGGTCTATGAGGGCTTTGGGGAGGAGGGGACTACATGAAGGGGGGTGTCTGGAGTTGGGGAGCAGGAGGCAGCGGAGGGATACTGAGTGGGCCCCTAGGTACATCAGCACTTCAAAACGAGGCTGGACATTGCCTGCCCCTCCCTGCTTCCCCCTCTACCCACTCATATGACGCCAGTGGAAGTGGGGGGCGGGGGACACTCAGTACTGCAGCCTGAGAGGGGACAGGTGACCTAGCAACAGACAGCCAGTAGGTTGTTCCTGTTGGTTCTCCCATGTTTTTTCTCACTGGTTCATGCAGCCATGAAGAGGAGGGGGGCTCTTCTGTCTCTAAGGGATCTGAAGTGGGGGCTTCTGTTACATCCTCCCCCTCCTCAACTACCCTTATTCTAAAGGGAAGACCACACTATGCCTGGCCTCCCAACCTCCCAAATCGACCACCGGTTTGCTCCTACAGATAATTCTTTCTGTCACAGTGTGTGTGTGTGTGTGTGTGTGTGTGTGTGTGGTGTATGTGTGTGTGATGTATTTTGTGTGTCTGTGTGTGGTGTGTGTGTGGTGGTGGGGGTGTGCGGGGGGGGGTGTGCGGGGGTGTGTGTGGCGCATGCGCCTGTTAAAGTGTGCTTTTCATTCTACCTTTGTGGGGAAAACGCAGTTGCATTAAGCACACACTGAAGCTGTTGGACTTGTCCATTTAGAAATTCATTTAAGCAGCTGCCCAGTGTTTCACAGAGCAACAACCCGAAGTCCATACCCAGGATACGTAAACATGTTATTTGGCCAAGGAGAATTGAGGTTCAGGTAGAACTAAGGCTGTTAATAGTGGAATTTAGCAAAAAATTATGCTAGATCATTCTAGCTAATGTAACTGCAAGGGTACTTAGGTATGACTGGCAAAGGCCTAAGAGTTTGTGTCTCAGGAAAGCAGCATTAGTAAAGCAAAACAAAACCATTGTTGCCTTTGAAGAGGGAAAGAAGCCAGAACCCATGGAATGCAGGTTGTCCGCAGAAGCTATAAAAGATATTCTTCCATAGACATCCCTGAAAGAAAGGAGCTGTTTGATTTAGTATAGTAAGGCCCTTTCTGTATCCAAGGCTATATAATATTGTCTGTCTCATTTTAAGCCACTAAATTTATAGTGATTGTGATAGCAGGAACAAAATATATATGCCATCCTTATTCATAATGTCCAACACCCCCTCCCCTTAACTGTCTTTACTGCACATCAATGCCCTGGAAGAATTCACATTGTGTATGACTTTTCACGGGAATTAATACCAATCCTGTTTCAGAAATATAACTAAAATAACCCCAGTACAAAATTGGCTCACATAGGTGGAGGTTTATTGTCCTTTCTTGTTGCTGTGGTGCTCCTGAGGATTGAACTCAAGTTCTTGAGCATGCTAGACAAGCAATCTGCCAGTGAGTTCTATCCATAGCACTGCTTAAACATTGTACTGGGAAATGGGTCTCAGCAAGTTGCCCAGGCTGATCTTAAGTTTGCCATGCAGCCCAAGCTGTCCTCAGACTTACAATTCTGTTTCAGATGTCAGAGGGGATTACATGTGTGAGCAACCATGCTCCTAACCCCAAGTACCAGTATCTTTTTACCCATTTACTTACTGATAGGATTGGTTCTAGCAATAGTTGAAAAATCTGTTGGATAATCTCCTGTCAATTCATCTACAAACTAAAGCCATTGAATGGCTAACAATTATTGATCAAAGGGGCCCTATGGAAAGCCTTTTATGTATTGATCTATTGATTCAATATCATCTTGAACTAAGATGCTGACCTATATTATGACTGCTAGACATGATTTACTTCCTTCAAAAATGCATTCAAGTCCAATGTCCAACAATGACTATTGTTCTCCCATCTTTATTTTCTGTGCAACCTGGACTTGTCTCTGAAATATAAAATTCAGAAACAAGTTACAAACATTAACCCTGGGACAAAGAGGCAGCTGTGCTCCCTTCCAGCACCTCACTTACTTTTCTCTTCCTCGTCTCCTTTGCCTCTCGTGTTTGCTCATGAACTTGCACAGTGGCATGCTTACTGCCATTATGGCTCACAGTATCTCCTCTTGTACCTCTCAAGGAACTGCTACTAAAGACTGAGGTCAACTTACCGCTCTACTGACCTCCATGTCCCTCAGTTAAGCCTTCTTTAACAAACTCTCTTCTAGATTAGGTTGGGCCAAGTTCTGTGTGTTCTTAAAATGGATTTTTCTTTACCTGGACTCCAGAAGCTTCATGCTACAGTTAGAATTATGGATATTCCCCAAAAGTCTGTGTATCCCTTTTCTTTTATCTTGATAGGTGGGCACTGAGAAGTTTTGTTCTGCTGTGTGTGTGTGCCATGATCTTGCTGCAGTCACTGGATCATGGACTAAAACCCCCAAAATTGTGAGCCAAAACCCCTTTTCTCTTTATAAGTTGATTACCATAGGTACTTTCTTATACTGATGAACAGCTAATCTATTGTACGCAGGAAATTGAATCTCTCCAGTCAAGACAAAGTAAATAAAATTGGGTGAAATACCCCCAAAATATGTACTTCTAATGCGGGAAAGAGATGCTCTGGGCAGTATCTTGGACTGTTTCTACTACTTGAGATGGTACATTTACAGAATTGGGAGAGGCCACATCTAAGAATATTTTCAGGTTATATCAAATCAGGTTCTATACATACCTATAACCCCAGAACTTGGGGTAGAGGGCAGAGACAGTAGAATCACCACAAGTTCAATGTTCAAGACCAGTCTGACCAGCCAAGGTTACATAGTACGATTTTCTATCTCAAAATAACAGAAAGACAGAGAAGGAGAATAAGAAGAAAAATGGTGTGAATTGGGAAAACAGCTAGGAACAATGTCCTTAGGCCATGAATAATGACTGGTTTATCTTCGGGAAGTACAGCTGCTCTAATGGCAACACTGTAATTAGGAATTTTCTTTGTCCTGTGTCCAGCACATGTCCTCCCCTATACATTTGTCATAACAAAGGCATGTTTCTAAGTGATCTCAGAACAATTATTTCCAAATAAACTCTAAAGCACATTACTGTGTTACTGACATAAGGACAAAGTGTGTCCTACACAAAGGAAAACAGCCTATTATCCAACATGGCTTAAAGTTTTGGCTATTACTTAGTTTTGACACCATCTAGATTCTGTATAGGGTGTTGTTTGGGGAAATGCAAGGGAACAGATGGAGACACTTAAGCGCCTGGCAATATAAAGCTAAGAATGGCAGCAGCAGCTGCAAGAACCATGGTAAAAATCACTGAAATTCTGAACATGGGAAATACTCCTTGAAATGTTTACAATTATAGGAGCTGAGGAGGGGAGTTAACCAGCTTTGTGTGGACAAGAAATTGTAAATGCACACATTTAAAGAAAGTAATATAAATGAATGGAATGCCAAACTTAACGTCTCAAAATATAAAGTGTGAGAAGTCAGTCCATATTCCTGTTTTGTTTTTGTGTGTGTGTGTGTTTTTTTTTGGGGGGGTGGGTGTTTCTTATTACCTAACTATGACCTTCTGCTTCTTCATGAGAAGACCTCATCATGACCCTCCATTAGTCCAGAAAAATGGGGAAAGTCAGGAAAATAGAAGTAATTCTCTTTCTTAAATCCTTGGTTAGGAAATTTCCACCCACATTCCCAGTACTACCCTTCCCAACTTCACGTCACATATATCATATTACCCCCTTTTCAGTTCTCCCCAAGCCTTTCATTTTTCTCATGTTCACCCTTCTAGTTTCTTGTCCTCCACACATACTCTCTCCAAATGTATATACATACAAAGAAAGAAACTGAAATCTGGAATCCACACAGTAGCAAAAATATTCAGTATTTGTCTTGAAATAATCCAATTTTAAAAGACAACGTGTAGGCCAGCAGAGTATCAGGAAGTAGGACACCTGTTTGCCCTTAGGCTGCAGGACTTAGGTTCAGTACTTGCAAGCCACCTGGTGGAGGGAGATCACCAATTATGACAAGCTGGGCTCTAATCTTCACTGAAAAAGAATGGCCCCTACAGGCGCAGGTGTTTGAATGCTTAGGGAGTGGTACTGTTTGAAAAGATTAGGAAGTGTGTCCTTGTTGAAGGAAGTATGCCACTGGGTGAGCTTTGAGGTTTTAGAGAGCCAAGCCAGGCCCAGCGGCTCTCTTCCTGCTGCTGGTGGATCTGGATCTAGACTCTCTCCTACTTTCCAGCATCTTGTCTGCCCATGTGTCACCATGCTCTCTGCCATGATGATAATGGAGTAAACCTAATAAACTGTAAGTTAACCACAATCAAATGTTTTCCTTTACAAAAGTTGCCATGCTCATGGTGTCTCTTCACAGCAAGAACACCAAGGCATTCACATATCTGTCATAGAAGGGTTCTCTCTCTCTCTCTCTCTCTCTCTCTCTCTCTCTCTCTCTCTCTCTCTCAAACACACACACACACACACGCACACATGCACACACACACACACGCACAAAGACAATATGCTATTTGAATCCAATTATATGACATATTGAAATGGTAAAACTATGGAGATAGAAACAAGTTAGTGCTTAGGATTGGAGGTGTACCTCAGTCAGTAGAGTGCTTGCTAGCAAGCGAGACATCCTCAGTTCAAGTCCCAACACTTCAAGAGACTAGTTTTCCAGGCATGGTAATACATGTCTGTAATACCAGCAGGAGCAGAAGGATCACTCCAAATTCTAGGCCAGCTTGGCCTACAAAGCAATTTCCATGCTAGCCATGTCTAGGTAGTTAGGACTTGTCTCAAAACAATGTACAAATTAAGTGGTTTCCAGGGTTGAGTTAGAGAAAGATGACAGAAGTATTTTAGATAGAGCAGTGAAATATTTTGCATGATATTATGATGGAAGACACATGTCACTATATTATATATCTGAGTCCCGATATAAATTCATGAGTAAGTCCCGAGATAAAGAATAGAGTTTGCGTGATGATACTGTGTCAACATAGATTCATCAGTTGTAACAAATGCACCACCTGCAGAACTGTTGTCGGCAGTTGTAGAAGAATATGCACAGAGATATGAGATATATGGATATTTTCATTCTTTCCATTAACTTCCACTATGAATATAAAACTTGTCTTAAAAATAATTTTGAAATAGCCTCCTCTCTATCAAAATAGTCCCATCAGTATTGAAACATGCTATACTGTCTCCCATTTTGAAAATAAAACTCCCCTATTCCTGTATCATTCCATAGCTACTGTCCCATTCCTCCTCTTTTGCCACAAATAAGCTAGCATAGGTGTCTGTACTGAACGTCCTGATGCGATCTTCTTTCTTTTGAAACCACTCGACTCCTTAATCTCCAACATCCAATGACATTTCACTACTTCACTATAGTTTCTTTCATCTTGACTGCCAATGGTCTTTATGTTGGGAAAGTGAAAAGGTTTCTGGACCTATCATCATAGAGATCATATAATTTATCATCTGAATCATGACTCTAATGAGAGTAAAAAGTGTATTGTCAATCAAGTCTTGTGAAACCAACATAAATTAGGATTGTCCTGAGACACTAAAGTTATTTGGCCTCTTTACTAATCACTTGTGTTGAGTGTCACTGACATTGCATCTTTGAAACACCTTCATTTAATTTCCAAGAGAGCTAAGGTTTCTCATACATTTCTATCTTATTGGCTACTGCTCATCACACCAGCTTCTTAGCTTTCTTTGGCTTTGCTAGTTCATTCACATCTTATGTATTGCAACACTGAAATGTCCCAAAGTTTATTCTTTGAATGTCTTCCCTTAGTGCCCAACATCATTTATATTCCTTAGTCATCACATCCATTCTTTTACCTTTAAACATTCTGTCTTTACTTTGGTGCTTCCTAAATTTCTATGTTGATGGAGGAAGGTCATTGGTTAATTAATAAAGAAACTGCTTGGCCTGATAGGTTAGAACATAGGTGGGTGGAGGAAACAGAACAGAATGCTGGGAGGAAGAGGAAGTGAGCTCAGATGCAGGGCAGCTCCTCTCAGAGCCAGACGCGATGCAGCCAGCCACCAGGTCAGACATGCTGAATCTTTCCCGGTAAGCGCACCTAGTCGTGCTATGCAGATTATTAGAAATGGGCTAAATTAATATGTGAGAATTAGCCTAGAAGAGGCTAGATATAATGGGCCAAGCAGTGATTAAAAGAATACAGTTTATGTGTTGTTATTTTGGGGCATAAGCTAGCCAGGCGGCTGGGAGCCGGGTGGCAGGAACGCAGCCCGCAGCTCCCACAACACTATGTCTAGTTTGGATCTCTCTCAAAAATCTGAGAAGCATATGTCCAATTGCTCACTTTCAATCTACATGTAGATAGCTAAAAGGCATCTCAAACTCAGTAAGTTCTGAACTGAGCCCCTGATCTTCTCTCCAACATCTGTTCCTGCCAATCTTCATCCATATCACTAAGGGTTCTTTATTCAGAGCCACACAGCATCTGAATTACTGATTTCCGTTTCTATTTTATGTTCAATCCACTTACGAAAGCCATTTGCTTTACCTCCAAAACACATCAGAAAAGTGCCTACTACCACCATTATCCACAACCAACTCCTCATCCAAAACCACTATCATCAATGTGTGGGGCACTGTTGTTTTATAATTTACAAGTAAGTCTCTGAATTTCCATTCAGGTTTCCCTAAAGTACATTTTTTTTCACACAGTAGCAAGGATCATTCATTAAAAAATGTATGTCAGATTACAGTGATCCATTTGTCAAAACCTTCTAATGGTTTTCAACAAGCCTCAGAACAAAATCCCAACTCCTTTTCACAGTGAGTCTCTACCTCACATGGGTTGGCTCTCGTCTCACACACTAAAATAAGCTCTGTTCACTGTTTCTTTGCTGTCTTCATTTTTTTCTATAGTGCTGGGGACTGAATCCAAAGTTTTGTACATGGTAAGTAGTCAGCCTTACCATTTGTCAGCCACACCAGTAAATATAATTCTCTATTTTAGCCACACCAATTATGTTCCTGTTTTTAAAAACAACCCAAGAAGTTCATTTGTTCCTTCTCAGGCTTAGATTACTCTACCACACAGAGTCCTGTCTCACTCTTTCATTTCATCTCATGCATTTTACTTATAGAGAACTTGTCTGAGTATCTCATCTAAAATAATATTCCTACATTCTAACATTCACTAGCCTCATACACTATGATTTGTTCCTATCATTTATTACTATCTATTCAGTCTTCTCTCATATATTACATCCCGGCTGAAGCCTCCTCTCTGCCCACTCCTATCAGTTCTCCCTTCAAATCTACTGCTCCTCGATTTCCCTTCAGACAAGAGCAGGCTCCCCAGGGATACATCGAGGGTGTCCCTGCATGGAGGCTCAGAGAGGCCATTGCATGCAGCTGTGAAGGTGAAGCCTGGATTTCACTGGCGGCCACAGGATGTTGGGGATGAGATGCCACAGTCATGGATACTTGTCAAGAAGAGCTGCTAACAGGGTGTGGAACCAGGTCTAGAGAGAGAAGCGTGTTGCACTAACAAAGATGATAGAGTTGAAGATCTGAAGACTGTTTTGACATCGGACATGGAGACACAGAGTAGAGTTTGTCCTGCTGAGTTTTGGTCTTACATTGGTCCGGTATTTCCTCACTATTCCCCACTTTCTTCTCTTTTGGAATGGTAATGTATATTGTGTATCACTGTATGTTGAAAGCATGTGATCTGCTTGTTCATTTTGATTTTACAGGAAGTTACAGCTAAGAGATTGCCATGAATATCAGAGAGTTTGGACTTTGGACTTTTAAACAGTATTGAGATAGTTACAGACTATGGGGATTTTTGAAGTTGGACTGAATGGATATTTACATTACGATATGGTGATATAGGTGGGTCTTCTACCTATCTGTTGCTTTCATTAGTTAATTAATAAAGAAAACTGCTTAGCCTGATATGTCAGAACATAGGTAGGCAGGGAAGACAGAACAGAATGCTGGGAATAAGGCAATGAGGCAGACACCATAGCTCTCCTCTCTGAGATGGACACAGGTTAGAATCTTCCTAGTAAGCCACCACCTTGTGGTGCTACAAACATTAATAGAAACGTACTGGCTTTGTGGGAACCTAGGCAGTTTGGATGCTCACCTTACTAGACCTGGATGGAGGTGGGTGGTCCTTGGACTTCCCACAGGGCAGGGAACCCGAATTACTCTTAGGGATGACGAGGGAGGGGGACTTGATGGGGGAGGGGGAGGGAAATGGGAGGCGGTGGCGGGGAGAAGGCAGAAATCTTTAAGAAAGAAAGAAAGAAAGAAAGAAAGAGAGAGAGAGAGAGAGAGAGAGAGAGAGAAAGAGAGAAAGAGAGAAAGAGAGAAAGAAAGAAAGAAATGGGTTAATCAAGATGTGAGAGTTAGCCAATAAGAGGCTACAGATAACGGACCAGGCAGTGTTTAAATGAATACAATTTGTGTGTTGTTATTTTGGGTGTAAAGCTAGCTGTGCAGGAGCCAGGCAGGAACGCAGCCCTCAGTTCCTTCTACAATTGGTGCTCCAACGTGATGGACTAAATCCACTTAAAAACCTGAGAGGGCTTTCAAAAAAGGAGTGAGGGCCGTGCAGTGGTGAAGAACGCCTTTAATCTCAGCACTCGGGAGGCAGAGGCAGGCAGATCTCTGTGAGTTCGAGGCCAGCCTGGTCTACAAAGGGAGTTCCAGGAGAGGCTTCAAATCTACAGAGAAACCCTGTCTGGAAAAAACATAAATAAATAAATAAATAAATAAATAAATAAATAAATAAAGGAGTGAGAGTTTAACACAGCTGTTTGCTAGGATGTGCCTTAGAGAGATTTCCTGTTTCAGCAATAGCGGCAGAAAAAAAGCTGAGTCATTTTAAAACATGGCTACCTGGGGCTGTGGCGTCAGTGCAAACTCTGGCTTTAAAGTATTTCAATGGCTTTTATGGGACTGGATGTGTGTGTGCCTACTCAGGATGGGGAAGAATGTACTCTGAGACCATGCCTGTGCTCCCCACATGGGCAGACTGTGGGATCAGGCTTAGGCAGGAGGGAAAGCATGGCCAATTCCTACCGCCATACGGAGATACGGTTCCAGGCTGTGCAGTGCTCTGCCTGTCAGATGTGCCTGTAACTTGGATGAAAAGAGTTTCTGTGCCACAGGCTTAATCTCAGAATTAAACTGCTGAGTGTGGCTCCTACCTGGTGGCCCCAGAGCTAGTAGAAAATGGTATGTCCTCCATTTTGAAATTGGAGAGTGGTGGAGCCAACATCCAGAGCAGCCTGTGGCTCTGCAGCTCAGAGGCACAACTGATTCAGTCACAAGTGGCTCTGCCCACAGTACCTGTTTTGACCTAGGAATGTCACAGCTTAGATTCTTAAGTGCTTAGTGATTTAAAACTGCAAAACAAAAATACTCCTGGATAGTAAAAAATTACAGATTCAAAATAGGACAGATTCAGACATAAAAGACCTCTAAATGGATCACAGTGTTGGATGAGTGTACGTAGGCTTGGGAGAGAGAAGAAAAAGAATATAGAGAATAAAGTTAATGTCTTTTTTTTTTTAAAAAAAAAAAGGGTAAAGTCTTTAAAGAGACAGAGTAAAGACAGTTATAGACTAAAAGAAATGAAAAATAAGCCACCTAAAAATGGAAAATTCACAGAGTTTGGATTCAGTATATTGTATTTTCTTTGAACTTTTTGACTGTGAAGGAGCTAAATACAGAGAGACATTTCATTAAATGGGCTGCTAAGCTGAACCTGCATATATGTTCTAAAGGTATCTTGACTTCAGAATTTGGATCTAAGGATATCATGCTTTGGAGAGGGTCTTCTTTTGTTTTCACAGATGATGAGACCCTGTGGATTGCTTCTATCCCAATATGGTATAATGGACCACGCCCTCCTGAAAGGTTGCTGTGAACGCCTTCAAAAAATTACTTCACTCAACTGCCGACTGAGATAAATCTGGCACACAGATTACACAATGAAAGATCTGATTAACAGAGCCCCCATTCAGCATGAAGCAGTTCGGAGAAAAATAACTATGTCCATAATCCCAAATATTGTTTATAAATGTAAATGTTCTTTACATTTAAAGGGGGAAATGATATAGATATGAATAATTTACATTGGTATAAATTTTACTCTATTGATATAAATTTAAGGTCAATTTTGTTATATGTATATATGTTTCTGCTCTTGATTGGGGTATTGTGATTGTGTAGTTCATTTTAAAATGTAATATATAATTAGGAAATATAAGTTGTTAATGGATAATCATCAATAATAAGCTTGTAGTCATGTTAGTTAGATTTTCTAGATATATAGAGATATATTTTAGTTAGATAGGCATTCTCCATATCTTTCAAAGACTACAGAATATGGCATTTAATGTTTTAATAATTTAGGGCTTTTCATGACAATGAGACATGTCTGCTCCTGACAGCACCAAGCTACTTCAAGAGGAGGATGGGCATCGAAGAGACTCCTTATGGAGTTGGTTAGCCATTTGGGCAAGAAACTGCCCTTGCCTGGAGTATTGGATAAACTGGACATAGAGAACCTGCAGAGAGAGGACTGCTGAACTTGCCTAAAGGTGAGATGGTCTTTCGGGGTTCCTGACTCATGAAAGAGTCTGTGAGACATTCTGCAGGACACAGAAAAAAGTGACTGAACTGTCTTTGCATTTTCCTGCTTCATGGAAATGTCTGCTGGAAACTATGGGCCTGTAGGCTGAAGATGGATGCCCCAATGGTACAAAAGAACTTTGGGTCACTGTCCAGGCACCAAGTTGTCTCTGTCATTTCTAGAGTTTTGGAAGTTGCTTACTTCTTGTTTGCTTAGGTAATATTATATCCTTCTGGAGTCTTTTATGGAGTTGAAGAATTGTTAGTTATAGTTTTCCTTAGTTATGATAAAAGATAAAATATAAATATTGTAACTGCGATTCTTGCTTGATAACTGTTTTGTTATATGTAATTTTACTATGTTAAAGTAAAAGCCTTTCTTTTTTGCTTAAACAGAAAAAGGGGAAATAATGTAGGTGGGTCTTCTGACTATGTGTTGCTTTCATTGGTTAATTAATAAAGAAACTGCTTGGCCTGATAGGTCAGAACATAGGTGGGTGGAGTAGACAGAACAGAATTCTGGGAAGAAGGGAAGTGAGTCAGACGCCATAGCTCTCCTCTCTGAGATGGATGTAGGTTAGAATCTTCCAGGTAAGCCACCACCTCGTGGTCCTACACATATTAATAGGAATGGGTTAATCAGGATATGAGAATTAGCCAGTAAGAGGCTAGAGCTAATGGTCCAAGCAGTGTTTAAATGAATACAATTTGTGTGTTGTTATATCAGGGCATAAGATAGCCAGGTAGCCAGGAGCCGGGTGGCAGGAACGCGGCCTGCAGCTCCTTCTACAATAGGGCTACAAGCCTATGGGAGCCAGGAATGGAATGTCGTAGTTTGAATAGGAATAGCCTCTGTAGGCTTATATGATTGAATGCTTGGTCATTAGGGAGTGCAGCTACATAAGAGGGAATAGGAGTTGGATGGGAGTGTGGAGTGTTATTGGAAGTGTGTCATTGGTGAGGGTGGGCTTTGAAGTTTGATTGCCAGGTCCAGTGGCAATCACTCCTCCTGAAGTCTGTGGATCTAGATGGAGAAGTCTCATCTTCTCCAGCATGTCAGCATATATGCTGCCATGCTCCCTGCCATGAAGAAAATGGACTAAACCTGTGAAGCTGCAAGCAAGCCCTAATTAAATACTTTCTTTTATAAGAACTGCCATGGTCATGCTGTC
Organism: Chionomys nivalis; assembly: GCF_950005125.1. Classification (NCBI taxonomy): domain Eukaryota; kingdom Metazoa; phylum Chordata; class Mammalia; order Rodentia; family Cricetidae; genus Chionomys; species Chionomys nivalis. The sequence continues at coordinate 99,456,972 of NC_080112.1, forward strand.
TCTTCACAGCAATAGAACACTGCCTAGACATATTAGGTACTTGTTGCAATAAAAGATCATCAGAACAGCATTTTCCTACATCAGAATCTAGAGCAATATACCTTTCTCTCACTAGTGTCATTTAGTGTTTTTCTTTCCCATCTTCAATACACAGATATAGTCTTTTTAATATCAAGTAGCTGTTTCCAGAAGCCATAAGATATGTATAGTCATAAATATTACACAAGCTACAGTTGAGGCACATAGACAAACAAAAGATGTTGATTTTAGAAGTATTACAACACACCATTCATGCTCCTCTGAAACCCCAATGAGGAAGAAAGCCTTTATTGGCATTCTGTTAGGTAACAACTAAACTTTCCCATCATGGATCATGAATCCAATGTGTGCATCTCAGGATTAAATCTCTGGTTAATTGAGCTAATCACTGAAGGAAAACAACACCAACCTGCCTTAGCCTACGTGCCTCAGATTGGCAAAAGACTCCTATGGGGCAGTCTGGGTCCTCACGATCCAGCCCACCTGAAGCATCCACAGGCTTGCCCAGGAGGGGCCATTATGATGAGCAAGCATGTGGTGGAGAAACGGGAGAGAAAGGAAGGCAGAATGGTTCATATGCTGTGGTAAGAGGCAGGTCTGAAGAAGCCAGGATTGTGAGAAATCGGCTGATGCTGATGGCCTGCTTGCCACTAGGGACCAGAGTGATGCCCGGGCCTGAGCTGCTGACTACAGCCATATCTGGGTCTCTGACAGCCAAGGTCTACGCTGACATCCATGACCCATGTTGCCACACCAAGGCTATGGGGATGCCCCAGGGTCTGGGCCACCACCTGGACATTTTGGGGTCATGATACTACTGGGGCCATGTTGATCTGAGTGGTCTGTGTTGCCACTGTGAGGGGGGCACAGGATGACATGGGTTGATATACATGCCTCTGGCTCCTGATCTCACTGAAGGCCATGTAAATACTTGGGGTCTGGGCTGTTATCTGGGGCCATGCTGGTGTCTAAGGGTCACGCCAATCTGAGTGACCCACACTGCCACCTGAGGCCATGGTATCATCTGGGCCCAGGCTGCTGCCATGGGCATGTCTGAGCCCATGGTCCAGCGGCAGCCAGGGTCTGGGTTGATGTCTATAGCTACTGTTGCCATGTACGGCTCTGTGATCCCTGGGGTCTGGAATGCCACCTGAGATCATGCTGGTGTCTGAGGGCCTTGCTGCCACTGGGGCCTTACTGATATGAGTGGCCTGCGCTGCCACTGGAGCCATGGTGACATCCAGGCCAAAGGTCCTGGATATATGGGTTCATGTTCTTGCTGAAGGTGGGGTCTGTGATGATGTCCATGGCCCATGTTACCACAGGGGTTAATAGGAACCATTCCTGTTGAAATCTGAGAGGCCTGCTGAGCTGGTTCAGTCTCTCACAGGCCCTGCCCCTCCCTAGACCCTGCAGCAGGAGAGCTGCCTTCCCCCAACCCCAGAGCTGGCCCCTGGCACTACACTTGGGAGAGTCAGATGGCCCCACCCTTCACCAAAGGCATAGATCTTGAAGAGGTGGCTCTGCCCTTCACCTGAGGGAGGCACTCTCAGTGGTGTGACTGACCAGCTCAGCTACCACCCAGACCCACATCCTGGGCCTTGGGTTGCCATCCCCAGCATCTACCCCATCTGTGATCTGCTGGAGTGCACAAAGGAACTGGTCCTGCAGGGCAATAACCACAGGATCTCCATGACTCAGGGCAAGAACAGGATATCCAAGAGGAGTTTTGGTGAGGGTCCAGTGATGATGGTTTTATAGGGACCTGGAACCAGACCAATGACTCATTGCAATGCACATTTTGTGAGTGGGGCTGACTGAAGAAAAGGGTGTACTGCGTGGCACGTCACAGCTCCCAATGCCACTAGGATGAAGGAAGAGGGGTTGGAAAGACAGAGGAGCAAGGTGAAGATTTTGTTGTTGTTTTGTTTTTAATTTGGAGGGGTCCTGCTGCAGGGGTGGGGGATGCATATGGAGGGACTGGGAGGTGAGTGGGATTGGGATGCATGATGTGAAATTCTCAAAGGATCAATAAAAAAGTATGTTTTCAAAAATCTACAGATGGAAGACTTTGTATGCTTACCATAACACTTCATCTGAGAAAGCTATTGAATGGGTTTTCTTGAAAATACTCATTGCCATGACAAAAACAATTATGTGCAAACTTCAAGGCCTCTAATTAGCAGTTAAGAGTCTATACAAAGAGATGTCACTACCTGACTAAACATTTGAGAGATGGAATTCCCAGAGTTTATTACACAAAAGAGTAATAACACAGGCTCCTCTTCCTTGTGTGTCAGCTTCATTTCTTTGTTCTGGGCCTCACCTTCCTGTTGTAATATGAGCGGCGGGGCTGCGTCCCCGGCACCCGGCAGCCCGCATGGTTTAGCTTATGCCCCAAAATAATTACACGGAAACTGTATTCTTTTGAACACTGCCTGGCCCATTAGTTCCAGCCTCTTATTGGCTAGCTCTTACATATTGATCTAACCCATTTCTAATATTCTGTGTAGCACCATGAGCTGGCTTACCAAGAAAGATCTTAACCTGCATCTGTCTGGAGTGGGAGAATCATGGCGACCCCCTGACTCGGCTTATTTCTCCCAGCATTCTGTTCTGTTTACTCCACCCACCTAAGGGTTGGTCTATCAAGTGGGCCTAGGCAGTTTCTTTATTAATTAACCGATGAAAGCAACAGATTAATACAAGACCCACCTCCATCACCTTCCCACAGCCCAGGTGTCTAAGGGATCTATTCAACAAGTTCCTCAAAGATACATTGAAGAGTCACAAGTTTTTAGCCTCGCCTCTATAAATAACATGGAATGCTTTTATGCAGATTTCAGGCCTTCATTTCTATCCAAGATTTTTTTTTAATTTTATTCCCAACTTGCATGTTAACAATATCATTTTGTGTATCCAACTACCCACTTTAACGAAGGTGTCTTTTCTTATGATGTCATGTAGGGATATAGCCCCACCCCTTGGGGGCGTGTTCGCCTTGGGCTAATGTTTACGGATAAATCTGCCGGGCGTGATCCCAACAGCCCTTTCTTTTGCTCCGTTTTTCCTGTTCTCCACGGGAACCTGTGGTCCTGTAAGTCTATTTCCTTATTAAAGCTGTATATATCTATATAATCTGTCTACATTCATTTACACCGCCACAATGTCATACACTAATATAATACCTTGTGTACCACTATAATAGCCGGGAGTCAATGCTCTAAACCTCTAGTGGCCAGCAGTTTTCCATGTTGTAAATTTAGCCTTATTTCTATCTACTGAAATGGTCTTTCACTTTAAGGTCAACACCTATTGTTGCTACAGGTTCTGGATCAGAAGTATCATCTGTGAGGTTCAGTACCAGTCTGGATTTGCCCACCCAACTCTTGCCAATGATGAGGGTCTTCAGAGTGATCAGTGTTCAATGTATACTCACTCCAGTCTGACCCCAGCTAGGCTCCTGTGCTCAGCCCTTCATGATGAGGATGGTCCATGCCTGTGCTGATGCTTTCGTTTTTAGATTTAAATTGGTTCAGTGCAATCTACCTACTTTTCTCTATTTTAAGTATTTGTATGTATTTCAATTAAAATGGAAGGGACAAAAAGAGAGCACGATACTTTCACTAATTATACATCCAGTTTATTTTCAATTCACACTTGATGAAAATGTTGGGATTTAGTTTGGGGCTCCTTTTTTGCTTTTGTTTTTTACTTTGTAGACAGTGTCTCCCTGTGGAATTAGTCTGGTTCAAAGTGATGGTCCTCATGCCTCAGTTTCACAAGTGCTGGGAATGCACTGTATGTGAACAGGTCTGGCTTGTTTATTTCATAGACAAAAATCCTAATGTATTATCATATACAACATTTTACTTTGAGGTATATATACATTGTGGAATGGTTAAATTCAGTTAATCTTCAAAAACTTGTCTTTTTCTGATTAGAACCAGACATAGATCTCATTCTTCTTAGCATTTTTCCAAGTATACAATATATTATTATTAGCTATAGTTACCATGAGGAACAACTGATCCCTTGAACTTATTTTCCTATCTAACCAAATATTTATAACTTTTGACCAAGTACTTGTAGCCATCCTTCAACTCCTTCTGTGAATTTAGATCTATTGCATTCTACATAAAAGTGGGAGCATACATTATCCATCTTCCTTTGCCTACTTGTTTCCTCCAGGTTCACGCATAACATCCTCCAGCCTCAGCCACATTGTCTCAAATGGAAGGATTCTTTCCTCACAAAATGGTGAAGAGAATTTCTCTGTTCATGAGTTGTTAGATTACATTTGTTTCTAAATCTGAACTTCACTGCACAGTGCTGCACTGAGTATTGAAGTGCAGATATCTTTGTAGCATACTGCTTTCATTTCCTTTGGATATTGTTGTCTAGCAATTCCTCTGGGATTAAACTGCCCAACTTGAAGGAAAGCTCCTTAAGACATGGGAATTTTAAAGGAGGTGAAACAACTGGATGTTCTAAGGCGGGTATGGGAATCATCCTGTCCTTCAGCGAAGCTCCCAGAGCACAGGAAAAACACAATTTAGACGACCTGGGAAGTCCCTGAAACTAAGCAGAGTCACTAGCTCTCAGCCCCATTCCCAAGCATATACAAGCTGGAAGGACTACTGAGAGACACTCTCAGACCAGACAAGTCACTTAAAAGACACAGAGAAGTCGAGTTGCCTGGAAGAGGCAGACCAGCCATGCTGCTTGGAAGCCTCAAAGAACAGCCAGATTGCTTTGAAGAGGGTGAGAGTACCTGAGCTGCCTGGAAAGGACTCTCCAATTTGTGCTGCCAGCAGCTGTGTACTGTGCTCCAGATTTCTTAATTTTGTAGGCTGCTATGTTGGATGGGTTTTGGTGATATAGCTCTTTTCTGTAACCCCTCACCCACATTATTGAAAGTAACCCCAATAAAATTAATTGGCTCACCAAGGTGGACTTTATATCCTTACTTTGATCTGTTGTCCGTTCCCATTTGTTCACATCTCCCCAGAAATCTGTCACACAACAGATACACCCACATGTGAGTTGTTGGATCATATTTTATCTTTTAAATGATCTGTTTCATTTTCTGTCTTATATTCATTTACTTCCTCAACAACCATGTAAAAAAAGCTTCCCTTTTCTTTATATCCTCATCAAGTCTAGTTATCTCTTCTCCTTCCTCCTTCCCCAACCCTTCTCCCTTCTGTCTCTGTCTGTCTGCTCCCCCCCCTCTCTCTGTGTGTGTGTGTGTGGACAGGCATGCTCTGGACATGTATGTGGAAGTGTGTGAGTGTGTGTGTGTGGACAGGCATGCACTGGGCATGTATATGGAAGTGTGGGGGGGGGGACAGGCATGCACTGGGCATGTATGTGGAAGTGTGTGTGTGTGTGTGGACAAGCATGCACTGGGCATGTATGTGGAAGTGTGTGTGGACAGGCATGCACTGGGCATGTATGTGGATGTCAGAGAACAACCGCCAGCATGAATTCTTCCCTTCTGTCTTTTTTAAATTAATTTTTATTGAGCTCTACCTTTTTCTCTGTTCCCTTCTATCTTCTTTAAGACAGAAGCTCTTCTTCTTTACTACTGCATACACCAGGTTAGCTAGTTGGCCAGCTTCCTGGTGCTGTTTTCCATCTTGCTGTAGGAGTTCTGGGACTACAGATACGTGCTACCATGTCTGCAATTACAAGGATTCTGGAGCTCTGGACCCTGGTCCTTATGCTAGTACAGCCAGCACTTTCCCCAGCCCCTCACAATGAAGAAAACGATGAATATGCATAGTTCAGGGGATTCTTATGGTAGTAAATAATTCCTAAATGAACAAGTATGCATAGGAATAAAAATAGGAATTACATGGATTTTGGTTTGGAAACTACAATTATTAAGCGAGTACAGTAAATTATATAAAATGTTAAAAAATAGAACCCACCATTTGTAACTTGTAATCTTCTATTCAGCCAAATGATATTTCTTGGGTAAATGTGAAATACTTTTTTCAGACAAAAATTGAAAGAATTTGATGCTGGTAAGCCTTTCTTTAAAAAAAAAAGTGTTAAAACAAATTCTTCAGAAAAAATGAAAGTTGTGTAAGTTAGAAATGTAGATCTATATTATTAGAACATGAAGGTGTTTAAGAATAGGTAAATTAAACTTTAACATATTTTATTTTTAATAGTTGATTGGTAAATAACATTTGTCCAAACTAACAATAAAAAACTACTGCATTCCATAATTATTGCTCATGAATACTTGATATCAATGAAGGCAGTGTATCAATGGATAGGAGGGACAACTTAATCCTTTGTCATAAAGCATGTGAAATACCTATGAAGCAGCACAGTATCACTTGAAATGCATTGTAAAATACTTGATGGCATATATAACAAGTTCTAGAATAACCAAAAATTCAAGGAAAGTGTAAATTAATGAGCTAAAATGGTAAATGTAATAATTTTGTAAATCCTAAATTAAAAATAGACAAGGCAAAAAGAAAAAAAAACCATGAAGGTAAGAACATGGAAACATCTAAAATGTAGTGACAAAGGAGGTAAGTACTAATCCAAACATCTCAATACTTATTGTAAATATTCTAAAGTTTTAATCATGTGTACTTGTGTGCATGTCTGTGGGCGGTATGTGCATGAGTGCAAGTCCCTAGTAGGCTAGAAGGCTTTGGATCCCCTAGAGCTGGAGTGAGTGCAGCAAACCAAACTCCAAGTCCTCTGAGCAGTACCTGATCTTAACTACTAAGCTATTTCTCCAGACTCCAAAATTCACTGTAAATGTGAATTTTCTGAACACTCTAATTAAAAGATAGATAAATTCAGCATGCATAAAAACAAATGAAGATGGAACTATCTTTTTTATTGGAATCTACTTTAGAGACTGCTGAGTAAAGAAGGCTTGTTCTGCAATCATGAGGACCAGAGTTGCGATCCCAGAAACCACATAATAAGCCTGATATCTCCATAAACACAAGGAATCCTAGCTCTGAGGGCTGTAAGGCCATGAGGATTGTTGGGGCTTGTCGGCCCAAGTCTAAGGGTGAGATTCCTACCTCAAAGGAAAAATCAGAGCATGATAAGAGTGCTCTCTTCTGATTGCTGCATTCGCATGTGCATGCACACACATGAATGAATACAGACAGTCCCTACACAGAAACACATACATAAATAAAATAAAAATATCTTCAAGTTTTTTCTTCTCAAAGAACCAGCCCTCTTAGATTTATTGATTCTTTGTATTGTTTTCTTTTTTATATTTTATTAATGCATCATTTTCCTGTTTCCCTTTACTCCCCCCAAACCCTGCAATATGTCCTCTCTTGCCCTCTTTAAAATTCATGGCCTCTTTTTTTCATACACCTTTAATCCCAGCACTCAGGAGGCAGAGACAGGAGGATCTCTGTGAGTTTGAGGCCAGCTTGGGCTACAGAGTTCCAGGACAGGCTCCAAAGCCACAGAGAAACCCTGTCTCGAAAAACCAAAAAAACAAAACAAAACAAAACAAAAAAAAACCCTGTTGTTACATAAAACCATGATATGCATACATTTATAAATACATAAATATAACCTGCTTAGTCTACATAATGATAACCAATTAGTGTGCTCTTCCTTGTGAAAAACTATTTCTCCCACTCTCAGCATCCCATTCCTTTGCTGTCTATAGTTCTTTGTGTAGGGTTGAGGCCTCTTGGGCTTTCCCCTGGTCATGTTAGCATGTGTATTGGTGTCCTTGTTCAGCTCATGTTTAGGCAGTCATGCTGATGAGACTTTTCTGACATTACTAGGAGATACAATCTCACAGCAAACTTCCTGAGTCAGTCAGGACTACATAGTGAAACCCTGTCTCAAAGAATAAAAACAGTATAGTTATACAGAATAGCACTTACAGTCAAATTGATCTAATCGATGTCTATAGAATATTTCTTCTATAAATACCAAGATATACATCATGCTCAATCTCCTAAGAAACACTATCAAAATGCACTATATTATGAGCCATAAACTATAAGTTAGCACACTTAAGAGAACAAACAACATTCTTTTCAGAATACAATGTAATACAATAAGAAATCAATAAAATGAATACAGCTTCTAAATAAATTAATAAAAGACAAATTAGGAAAATTTTTTAAAATGTACTTTGAAAAGAATGATGATAAAAATGAAACACCAAAATCCTTAAAATAAGACACTGCTTAACAGTAAAATTATAGATTTGTGTGCATATATTAGGAAAGGAATGACTTATCATCACTAACCTAATACTCCATCTTAGAAAACTAGAAAAGAGCATAGTAAGAACAAACGAGAGAACTACAAATTAATAAAACACTGAGAAAAATAAGACATTAAATCAGGAAGGGGATTTGATAGTAGGGAGAAAAGTTTCAGTTAAAAAGTTTTCATGAGCTACTAAATATTTGAAGGATAAACTTTATATTTATATTAAATATTAATAATAGTCCTCTACAAAATTATAAAAAGAGAAGCAGGTGGAGAATACTGTATAACTTATTTCATAAGGCTAAAATTATTAGTCAGGTAAAAAAGACCCAGACAAGTTACCAAGAAGAAAACAACTATCTCTTATGAATGCTAATGCAAAATTCATCAATAAAACACTAGCAGATAAAATTCATCCGTGGTGTGGGAAGCCTTCTGTCTATGTGTTACTTTTATTGATTCATGAATAAAGAAACTTTCTTGGGCCTGCACAGGGCAGAATGGAGGTAGGTGGGGAAAACTAAACTGAATGCTGGGAGAAAGAAAGTGGAGTCAGTAGCCCAGCCAGGGACAGACGCTGGACAGAACCTTGCTGGTAAGCCATAGCCACGTGGTGATCCACAGATTAATAGAAATGGCTTAAATTAAGATGTAAGAGCTAACCAATAAGAAGGTAGAACCAATAGGCCAAGCAGTGATTTAATTAATACAGTTTCTGTGTGGTTATTTTGGGGCTGAGCAGCTGGGAACAAACAAGCCGCCTCCTACAAGATATCAGCCTATTTAAAAAATGATGTTCCATGACAAATGAATTTTATTTCACAAGTATAAGGTGATTAAAAACACAAAAATCAATGTATCATGTCCTATTAAAAATGAATAAATACAAATACTTATCATTTTATGTAAAAATAACAATCTATGAAAATAAAATATACAGCCAGGCAGTGGTGGTGCACACCTTTAATCCCAGCACTTGGGAGGAAGAAACAGGCAGATCTCTGACTCTGAGGCTAGCCTGGTCTACAGAGAGAGTTCTTTAACAGCCAGGGCTACACAGAGAAACCTTGTTTCAGGAAAAAAAAATGTATAATATTTTTTATTTTGAGATTATAATATACTTACATTTCTCCCTTCCCTTTCCTTTTCTCTCTCCAAACACTCCCAAATACCGCTCACTCCCTGCTCTCCTTCAAATTCATAGCCTCTTTTTTACTAATTGTTACTACATGCATATATATGTATGTACATATATATTCCTAAATATAACTTGCTCAATCTTTATACTGTGGCCTAGTATGTATGTTTCAGGCCTGACAATTTGACACTGATGTGCTCTTCCCTGGGGTGGACTTCCTTTCCTGCTTCCAGTTTTCCTCAGTTGCCTGTAGTTCATTTTCAACACACTTTCTAAAAGAGAAAGACAAACTAGGAACAAAAGGAAACCTCTTCAACATTATAATGGCCACAGATGAAATGTTTACAGCAAACTCATATAACATGATCAAAATCTGAAAGTTTTTCCCTTAAACAAAGAATAAGACAAGAATGTTCACTTTTCCTACTTCTATTCAACATGGTTTTTCAAGTCATAACTACAGCAATCGGACAAGAAAAATAAGAGCCATATAAGGCAGAATGGAATAAATAAAACAATCTTTTTGTAAATGACCTAATTAAATGGAAAAATAACCCTAAGATTAACAAAAAAACAGTTAAAGTTAACAAACAGTATCAACACATTTTCAACATACAAAATCAATATACAAAATGTGTTGTGGTATTGGAAAGATGGCTCAGTAAATATAAGTACTAGCTACTCAAGCCTGGCAACTGGAGTCAAGCCCTAGTACCCAACTACAAAGTGTAAGAGGCCAGAAGTGGTGGCATGCATCTATGATACTAACACCAGATGGGAAGTGAGAGAGAAGGGCCTGGAAGCTCACAGGCTAGTTAACTGGAGTACACAGGTCAGCAGCAAAAACAAAAAAACCTGCTTCAACAAGGTGCATGGTGAGAACCAATTGTTGAAAAGTGTCCTCTGGCCTCCACATGCCTCGTGGCACATGCACACCTGTATTCACACACATCAAATGAATACATATACACACACTAAATAAATAATAAGTAAATAAATAAACCTTATAAAGTGTTTATAAAGGTTATAACCACCTGCTAAAAATTTAAATTGCAATATTAGAATCTTCACAAATATACTTAAAGAGGCCAAAGACTTAAACACTGAAAATACGCTGGAGAAAATTAGAGACATAAATTAATGAAGAGCCATTTCATGCTAAGTGATTTAAGAAGCTCATATTAAGATGTATTAAAATGTCAACAAACATTTTGTTACAAAGATATATGCAAAATAATGCACAAAAAATCAGTTTCTCTGTACCAGAATTCCAATGATTTGGAGAATCTTAACCCAAAATTCATATGCAATTTCAAAATTCATATGCATCAAATAAAAAAAGCAATATTGGGAAAGAACAAAAGGAAGACTAGCATTGTTAATTCAAAGCTAACTTTACAAGTACAGTAAGAGAAACAATATAGAAGTGGCATAAAAGAGATGTATCAACCAAAATCTAAAAAAAAAAAACCTCTTGAATACAGGTTCAAATGTTTGACAAAAGTATTGTGATAGCTAAAAATCATTTTCTATTTGACCAGATTTGGACTCACAGGGGAAGTAGGTGAAGGACATTTCTGAAATACTCTATGAAACATTCCAGAGACAGTAAATTGAAGGGAAGTTATTTTCTTTGGAAAAATGCACAAACACTTTATCCTTTTTAAAAGAGAGGTTTCATTGGAAACTTTGCATTATATATTCTAGATATGAATTAGTTGCCAGATTTATGATTTTCAATTAGTTTTCCTATTTTTGAGTTGCCTCTTTTGAATTTTGATGCAGTCTAATTTGTATATTTTCTTTATTATTTCTGTTTTTGGCATCGTATTCCAGGAAGCATCAATAAGCCCAATGCTGACTACTTTTCCTCTACATTTTATTTACTGGATTTTAGTTCTGTCTTTGATTTATTTGTGTCATTAGCAGTATTTTTCATGATAAGCATAAGTTAGACACCAAAATGTCCACTCATGGAAGAATAGATGAAATGTGCTACATACATACAATGTAATATTAGTCAGCCTTGAAAAGGAAAAGAAATTGTGATACATGTAACAAGGATGAATGCTGAAAATATAGTATGTGGCCACAATACACAAAGGGACAGATATTGCAATACTTACATGAAGTACCTACGAAATTCACAGAGACAGAAAATAGAATCGTGTTTTTCAGGAGCTAACAGCAAAGACTAATAGGGTTATTTTTATAATGGGTATAGAGATTCAGTTTAAAATGATTATTCTTAAAACAATTGTGATATTTGCATAGCAATGTGTACTTCATGTTACTGGAAGGTTGTAGTTAAAAGTGGCAGATTTTAAGTTGTGTGAATAATACATTTTTTTAAAAAATGGAGGTGTACAACAGAAAGGGAATGAATACTCCAAAGTCCCAAAGAGTCAAGCTAATAATAATACACTACATTCATCAAGCAGTAGTAAAGACGTACTACAGAACTACAAAGTTCGAGTAATATGGGAACACGTGCAAAGACTAGGGAAGGAGGGGAGAAGTGCAGCCATATATTGCTTAACAAAAGGCAAATGCTTAACAAGCAGGAAAATTCTGAGGAATTCTACATTAAGCAATTTCATCACTATACTGATCATAAAGTATACTTACACAAACTAAGATGGTAATTGTGCTGCCTAATTTTTTTTATAACAACTCAACACAAGTCAGAGTCATTTGGGGAAAGGGGATGACAATTGAAAAAAATGCCCCTCACCCCCAGATTGGTCTGTGTTGATGCGGAAGGGCCCAGGTCACTGTGGGTGGTGCCATCCCTGGGCAGGTGGTCCTGGGTTCTGTAAGTTGGCAGGCTGAGCCAGCCATGAGGGGCAAGCCAGTAAGCAGCACTCCTTCATCGCTTCTGCATCAGCTTCTACCTCATGTTCCTATTCCTGTCCTGACTTCCCTCAGTGATGGTCTACAAGCTGTAAAGTAAAATAAACCCTCTTCTTCCCGATTGCTTATGGTTATGGTGTTTTACCAGAGCAATAGAAACCCATACTAAGCTAGTAATGTAATCTTTCCTGATCATTATTGCATATATAGTTAGTCTTAAAATGAGACATGGTTATGTATTCATAATTAGACCGCATATGTACCTTTTAATATGTACCTCTGGTCTTTTATTCTATAAATATAAAAAGTGCTCTGATACAGTAATTTTTTTGTTTTGTTTTAAATCCAGCATTTACAATATCTTTGCTTTGTTATTCCTGGATATTTTAAAAACCAATTCATAAATGTCTGTAAATGGATCTCCAGCAATATAAACTGAATTCATGACAAGTTCAGCATACACAGGGAAGACTATTCTGTAAGTACTGAAACTAAGCTAGTGTTAATTCCAACTTAGTGTTATATAGTTAAGATATTAACATTAATCTCTAGGCTAACTACCTAAAAAGTCCTAAAAACCTGGGGAAAACCCAAGCAAAGTGAAGCTGTGTGTGGTGGCATGTGCTTATAATTTCCGCACCTGGGAGGTAGACGTAGGAAGATCAGGAGTGCAGAGATAGTATCGTGAGTTCAAAGTCAGACAAGACCATATGAGACCCTGTCTCAAAAGCCAAAAAATAAAAAAGAATGAGAGAGACACAAAGAGAGAATTGAAAGCAGTGTGCTAGACAAAGGAACAGTTCTGAATATTTGCTGTACTATTTTATATTCCTACTAGTAATGTCTAACTGTTCTGATTTCTCCACATCCTTTTCCCATTTTTTTAAAAAATAGAAATATGAATTGCTATGAAGTGGTTTGTGGTGTGGCTAGTGGATGAAGTCTTGAGTCAGTGTGTATTGTTGACATGTCATGGACCCCAATGCCTTAGACCCACAGGAATGGCAAGGCCTTCCTGGAGTCAGGTTCAGGAGAATAGCAAGTGCTAACAAGCACTGATGTTTACAGTGTGTGCAGAAAGTATTAAACAAGCTTCCTCCTCCCAGGTGACTGTAACCTGAGACTGCTCCCCTACAGAGGGGCCCTATGGAGATTAGTTAATACACTTTGTTCAGCTGGATATAATCAATGCATCTCCTCAGTCAGCTACATATACACACACTGAGTTTGCCAGCTGCTGGTGTGTCTCCATCACAATGCACAGCCCACCCTATCCCAGGTTTTCTGTATGTGTGTCTGTCTTCACTCCCAGTTGCTCAGTCAGGTCAATCCCAAAGCCATGAATGTTGTAGCTCTGCGGTGTACATTTCATTTGCATAAAAAATAATAATATTAAGCATCTTTTCGTGTATTTTTTTGCTGTAAGCATATCTTCTTTAGAGAAATATCTATCAAAATCATTTACCCAGTTTTCAATTGTGTTAGTCATCCATTTATCAACTGATAAGAGTTACTTAAGAAATCTTAGCTGAGAATACTGGTTATGCCTATAATACCAGCACTTGGGAGCTCAAGACAGGAAAATTACTACAAGTTTGAGGTTGGCGATATTTATATAGCAAGATCAGCTAGGCTGCACAATGAAACCCTATCTAAAACAAACAAACAAACAAACAAAACCCAGGAGGAACAACCAGGTGGCTCTGCTTGTGTAAAGGCACCTGTCAACAGGACTAATGACCTGAGTTCAATCCCCGGGACCCACATGATTAAAGGAGAGAATAAATCCCACATATTACTCTCTAACCTCTAAATACACACTGTGTCAAGAGCATTCCCATATGCACACAAACATGTACACAAAATAAATAGGTAAAAAGTAATGAAAAAGTAAAAATAAAAGTAAAAATTCTGGCTACTAACCAATATCCCATATATATGATGTATTGGTATATTTTCTCTTTTTATGTCAAGCAATACCTCTTATTCTCGAAAGTACTAAAGAAAAATGATAATTATATTAATTAATGATTATACTAATCACCAAACCAAGTTACTCTTGTAATGGAACAAAGACTGCAGTTGCTCAGTGTATCCATACTACTGGTTTATTGAACCCCTAGAAATCTAGGCTATTCTTCTAGATTCATCTTTTTAGATCAAGATGCTAGAATATAGTGATCCACCACACTTAATATGTTGCTTCAGTTACAATGAACTCTATCTGAACATACTATACTTATGACTGCCAAATGGGGCAGATATTTTGCAATATTATGATAAAGGACATGGCTCCATCTTTTGATATTTACCTACTGACAGCTGTTAAGATTGACTTCCTCTTTTAAAATAATATTTATATTTATTCTTTGAACATGTCTTAAATGCATATAATGCATTTTGATCTCAATTACTTTTATGCACTCTGTCTTACTTATGGCAAGCTGATAACTCCCATATGGGCACACTGAGAAGAAAATCAGGGTGCTCTCTCCATAGGCATCTAAGAAAAGTTCAAACCAAATGCAAAAACAAACAAAAAACAAAATTCAAACAAACAGACAAACAAAAAAAAACTAATCCTGGCCCAATCCCCTCACTTCCAAAAATTCCCAAGAAAGTCACTGTTTTACTCTTTCAAGCCATTGTTAAACTACCTTGCATCTGAAGAAAAATTTCAGCGAAGGTCTATTCTATCTGATGGGATGACCACAATAATTCCTAAAAGAAATATATTTTGTTTACATAATGAAGCTAGTTTGTGTAGAATAAAACTGTAATTCTAAATCTATGTCAGTAGATATGCAGAGAAGAAAGGGAAAGTTGTAAAGGTTTTTGAAAAAACGGTTTATCCTTAACATTTTGAATGTTTTAAGATATATATGTGTGGGTGTGGGTGTATAAAACATTTAGTTTTATGCAGATATGTGAAAATTATTTTTGACATATCAGAGAATTACCCAGTGAAAAAGGCACAATCTTGGAGCCTTTCTGTCTTGCTTCTTTATCTCCTTGGGATTTATACACTAATGGATGATACATATATTCATTTTGATTTTTATGATAGATTAGTTTTAATTCAGATGAAATAACTGTTTAGGAAAACAGAGAATAAAGAGCTCCTAACTAGGAACATGATTTTTTTTTTAAAATTTGGTCCTAGGCTCATTAGTTTTTAGGAGGTTTTCATCTAAGATGCTTTGGAGAACAGGAAGTTTCTTCAACTGTGTTATCTTAGTGAAATAAAACCTTGCTAAACAACCAAGACTACTGGTACTGAATTCATGATTTACCATATTGTCCGAAGATTGCAGAATTTCCTGTGGCACTGAATAAGTTGTAATAAGAATTTCAAGTAGAACAGAAACTCGATTAAAACTGTAGGAAGACTAAAAGATAAGAAATAACAAAGACAACGTGACTGCTGTGAAATTACAGAGTTAGGGAGTAACTCGAAAAGTCTATCAGGGTGAAGTTGGAAAAAACATAGGGATATTTTACAAAGAGCAAAGGAAGAAAGTATAGAAAATGGGGTTATAATAGAGGAGAGGTAGGGCCAGTAAAATGGCTCAGCAGGTTAGGCTGACAACACCGAGTTTAAACTTCATGTGTATTTGCGTGTGTTCGCACACACAAACACACACACACAAAAAGAAATAAATAAAATTAAATGTTTACTCTATTAAGAATGGAGTAAAGTGATGGCAATCAGGAAAGGAAAGTTCCTAAGAAACAAAATTTGATAGAATTTAAAGGAGAAATAAATATTTTCAAAATAATAATAGGAAGCTGCAAATGCCACAACCAATAATGAATAAAATACCTAGAAGGGAGATCAGTAAAGAAATACAGTACCAAATATGAATATATATATATATAATTCTATATCCTTACATAAAAATATATGCCTATATATAGAAATAGGTATATATACATATATATAAAACATTATCAAATAACACGATATATATATAGCACTTATTAAATAACAGCAAAAAAACTCAACCCTAATATTCTTTTGAAATAAGTCTCAATGAACTTAATTTCAAGACTGTAATCTAACTAAATGTCTACCATTACAATGGATGAAGCTAGGATGACCTCTCCCAATCCTGGCCTCCTTGAGCACCTCATGTGCACACACCCACATCCACACACACTAACATCCACACACATATACATAATTAAAAATCCAATGAATTTACTAAAGTAGGCCTTTAAGTCAGGCATTTTAGCACACATAGGCTTGTGATCCTAGTAGTCCGGGGGCTTGGAGAGGAGTTGGAGGCTACCCTAGGTACATGGTAAATCCCTGTCAGAAAATACATCAATTAGGACCTTTAAGAGATCATGAGAGCTGTTCCTTGCTAAATGGATTAATATCATCATATTAGACTGGGATACTTACCTTGAGACTAAGTCTGTTATAGCATGAAAGCCCTCACATTCTCTTTCTGATTAGCTCGGGGCCACTTGTTACTGTGCATCAAGAAAGTCCTGACCAAATCCATTTTTTCTCCACTTGGATTTTCTAACCTTCAGAATCATGAAGCATATAAACCTCCACTATTTAAAATTTACTCAATCTGTGTCATTCTGTTCTAACAGCAGAAAAGAAACTAAGGCAGACTTTGAACTACAACAAGAGTAATAAACCTCCATATGATCATCTCCATTGAAGCAAACAAAGAGGCATTTGCTATGTGATACCCTTTCATAATAAAACATACTTGTGCATCTGGGAACAGACAGAAACGTCCTTAACATAGCAGAGCAGTCATGAAAAATGCCATCTAACACCATGTTAAGCAGTTAAGAAAAATAAGAGCCGGGCAGTGGTGGCTCACACCTTTAATCCCAACACTCGGGGAAGCAGAGGTAGGCTGATCTCTGTGAGTTCAAAGCCACTCTGGACTACAAAGCAAGTTCAAGGACAGCCATAACTGTTTCACAGACAAACCCTGTCTCAAAAAAACAAAACAAACAAAAAAAATA
This sequence comes from Chionomys nivalis, assembly GCF_950005125.1. NCBI lineage: Eukaryota > Metazoa > Chordata > Mammalia > Rodentia > Cricetidae > Chionomys > Chionomys nivalis. The sequence continues at coordinate 99,474,232 of NC_080112.1, forward strand.
ACCAAAAAAAAACCCCTAAAACCCATTCACAGTAAAATAAGAAACAAGACAATTATGATCTTTTCACAATTGTTCTTTGTACTGGACATCCTAGCTGGACAAACTAAATACGAAAAAGAAACAAAATGTAGCCCATAAGGGAAGGAGGGGGACTAGAGAGATGGCTCAGCATTGAGTTGGGTGCCCAGAACTCACATCAATTGGCTCACAACTACCTTTAAGTCTAGCTCCTCTTCTGACCTCTGAGAGTACTCAAATGCATGACCACAAAGACAAGAACAGGCATGCTTGTGTGTACACACACACACACACACACACACACAAACACATGGTATAGTGCTTGCTCAGCATTCTGGAAGGCTTGGGTTTAATCCATAGCACCATGTAGTGGCACATACCTATAGTTCCAGCCCTCGGAAGGTAGATGCAGGAGGATCAGAAGTTCAAGGCTAGTCAGGCTACATCATGAGTTCTTGTTTCTAAAATAAGGGGCTGGGAAAAGAAGGAAGAAAGGATAAAAGGTACTTCCATTTATAGATGATATTACATGGTCCTACATAATACAAATTCTTAAAGAATCCACTAGAAAACTATGAAAGTCAGTAAACAAATGCAACAAAATTATAGGCTTCAAGCTCAACTCATAAGTCAGTTATATTTCTGTATACTAGCAACAAATAATCTGAAATGGAATTTTTAACTGCAAAAAAAGTGACTGGAGGTGCATGCCTATAGTTCTACCCTTTGGAACACTGAGGAGAACTACAAGTTAAGAACAAATTGGGCTACGTAGAGCTCTTGGCCAGGCTAGGCTACTTAGTGAGACCCTGACTCTTAAAAGTGACTCTATTTATAATAGTATAAAAAGAACAAAATATCGAGGAATAAATTTCAGCAAAGAGATGAATTATGTATGAGCCTAAATTTCTAAAATACTACAATAGAAATGAAAGACCTATATAAGTGTTCTATATGCATACACTGGCAATTTAATATTATATAGATAATAATATCTCCAAAGCAATCTGTAGTTCCCATGTAATTCATGTCAAAACCCTAATGACTCCCTTCTTTAAGTTTAATTTTATCATCATCATAGTGACTGATGTATGTGTATATGATATGTGTATGGGGGTGCAGGAATGCATGCATGGAGGCCAGAGGACAACTTTTCAGGAGTTGATTGATTCTCTGCTTCCACTATGGGTTCCAAGGATCAAACTCAGGTCTTCAGGGTTTCAAGGTTAAGTGTTTTTACCTGTTGAACAATCTCACAAGCTCCCAGTGACTTCCTTATGTAACCAAGAAGCTGATTCTACCCTGTCTCGAACCCTGAATATTACAATACCATTTGACAGGAAAGCTGTGCCCATAATGTAATGCGGCACAAAGGCTATGGGAATAACCAATTGCTTCCTGATTGGATTTGAAGCCTGTTTTTACTGTGATCCTGGTTTGAAGCCTATGGTTGGATGGGGGAAGTCACAGGGTGGAACCTGCAATTGTTGTTTTGCTAAATGATAATGTTGTCAAATCGCCTTCTAAATATTCCAGTTGATAACCATTTGCCAGAGAAGCTTCTGTCCACAGTGGGCAGCAGGACATGCAGAAGGAGTCATAACCAATCAAAATGCTGAGAATATCTGACTACTGAGTCCTCAGCTCTAAAGGTGACAGCTACATCAACCTCTTCCTGAGGCTCAGGGAACATCTTGGAAGAGGGGGCAAGAAGAGTGTAAGGTTCAGCCGACAGGGAGAAGCAGTGTGAAATGCTGTCTTCCACACAGAACATGGCAGCTACTCCTATAAACTGACTGTAGTTTTGATTACCTGGACAAGATCAAGCCAATAGCAGTCAACATTCCAGCAAGCAGCGCTAACTGGACTCAGTGGAATACATTAAAAAGAGAAAAGGAAGGCCGGGCAGTGGTGGCGCACGCCTTTAATCCCAGCACTTGGGAGGCAGAGGCAGGCGGATGTCTATGAGTTCGAGACCAGCCTGGTCTACAAGAGCTAGTTCCAGGACAGCCTCCAAAGCTACAGAGAAACCCTGTCTCGAAAAACCAAAAAAAAAAAAAAAAAAAAAAAAAAAAAAGAGAGAGAAAAGGACGTGAAAGTGGGAAAGAAATGTGTTGATGAGCTTGTGGTGGTGGGAAGGCAAGTTCCGAGCCCATAAGATCAAGATACTTTGTACACTTGTATCCACTGAGGCCCTTCCTTTGGAGGTCAGGAACCTGTGGAAGAAGAATTGTAGGAGCCAGAGGGGTCAAGGACACCAGAGCACGGGCCACAGAATCAACTAAGCAGGGCTCATAGGAGCTCAAAGTGACGGAAGCAGCAACCAGTGAGCTTGTATGGGTCTAAACTAAGTCCTCTGCAAATAGGTTATGGCTGTTGGCTTGGTGTGTGTGGGGGACTCCTAACAGTGGGAGTGTCTCTGACTCTTGCCTGCTCTTAGGGACACTTGTCCTCCTACTGGGTTGCCTCGATCAGTTCTGCTATGAGGGCTGTGCCTGGTCTTACTGTAACTTTTTATCCCATCTTTGGTTGCTATCCCTGGGAGGCTTGCCCTTTTCTGAAGGGACATGGAGGAGGAATGGATCTGGGGGAGAGGAGAGGTGGGAGGAGAACTGGGAGGAGGGTGGGAGGGGACTGTGGTTGGAACATATTGTATGAGAGAACAATAAAAAAGTTTTAATTGCAAAAAGAAAATATAAACAGACAATTGTCACTAGAGGAAATTCAAATGACTGAGTTCAGCATCCTTAGCTATCAGAGAAATGCAAATCAAAGCTGCTTTGAGATCAATAGCACAGGTGACAGCTCTTGCTGCCAAGCTGTGGAGTAACGGGAACACTTTTCCATTGCTGGTGAGAGTGCAACCCCTTACAGATATTTACGGAAATCAGTGAAGCAGTTCCTCACGAAGTTGGAAACTGATCTACTGCAAGACCCAGTTATACCATTCTTGAGCATATACCCAAAGGACACTTCATCCTACCACAGAGATACCTGTTCAACCATATTAATTGCTGCTCTATTCATAATAGCCAGAAACTGGAAACAACCTAGATGGTCCTCAACAGAATAATGGATGAAGGGAACGTGGCACATTTACACAATGGAGTATTGTTCAGCAGTTAAAAATAATGACATCACAAAATTTGAAGGCAAATGGATGGGACAAGAAGAAACTCATTCTGAGTAAGGTAACCCAGACCCAGAAAGGTAAGTATGGTATATATTCACTTATAAATGGATATTAGCTGTGAAGTAAAGGATATCAAGCTACAATCCAGACCCAGGGAGGTTATATAAAGAGGGCTGTGGGGAACGGGGCTTGCATGGATCTCCCTGGGAAGGGAAAACAATAGATTTTTTGGGTGGACTGGGGGTGGGGGATGGGAGTGGGTTGGGTGTGTGCCTGGCACCTGGGAGGGAAGAGATGGATGTGAGAATGCTGTGAGAGACAGCTGGGTTTTGGGGGATGGGCATTTGGAAGGCAGGGTGGAAACCTAGTGCAGAGGAAACTTCCTGGAATCTGAGGCTGATCCTAGGATTGCAGGAATACAGAGTCTGAACTGGCCATCTCTTGTAGCCTGGCAAGGCCTCCAGTGGCAGGACTGTTTGCATTCCGTTGAGTTATTGGCCAAAGGAGTCCTGTGGAGATCCCCGAACAACCCAGGCTAGAGTGAGGGCAGAGGGTTGTTCTCCAAAATCTGACAGTGGGGCCCCACTGCTGAGGACAGCATCCACACAGCTCACTGAACACAAAGAGCCCCACAGGTACCCGCATGGGGCCTTCACCCCTATGTTCCAGTCTCCTTGGAGCTTAGGGAATATCATGGAAGATGATGAAGAAAGATTGTAGGAGTCAGAGGGGATGAAGGACACCAGGAGAACGTGACCCACTGAATCAACTAAGCAGGGTCCATATGGGCTCACAGAGACTGATATGGCAAGAATAGGGCCTGTACGGGTCTGCACCAGGTCCTGTGTCTATATATTAAAGCTGTTAGCTTGGTGGTTTTTTGGAACTTCTAACAGTGGTAGCGGGTGTGTCTCTGAGTCTTTTGCCTGCTCTTGGCACTCTTTTTCTCCTATTGGGTTGCCTTATCCAGCCTTGAGAGGAGAGCTATTGCTTTGTCTTAATATTCCTGTTTTGTCATATTTGGTTGTTGTCTCTTGGAGGCCTGCTTTTTTCTGAAGGGAAATAGAGGGGGAGTGGATCTAGGAGAAAAGGGATATGGAAAGGAGCTTGGAGGAGTGGGGAGAGAGAAACTGCAATCGGGAATGCACTGTATGAGAGAAGAATCTATTTTTAACAAACAATTATATTCTTAAAAAAGAAATTGACAAATAAATGCTATTTTTCTTTAATGTTATCTTTTTGAGAATTTTACATATTACATTTTAATCATATTCATCCCTCCTAACTCCTCCCAGATCTACCCCCTCCCAATCCCATACCCACCAAATTTCATGTCCCCATTTTTTAAAAACATGTGAAGTCCAGTTTCTGCTGCCTATATATTCTTGGGTGTGTAGCCATCCAGAGGGTGGTCATGTATCAGGTACCACACCACTAAAGGAAATTCTTCCTCTCCCAGAAGTTATCAATTACCAACAACTCTTCAGCTAGTGATGGGACTTCAGGCCCACTTCCCCTTTCCATGCTTGGATTTTGTCTGGCTTGATCTTGCACATATGAACTCACAGCAATTGTGCAGCTTGTATAAGACCTGTGCAAGATAAATGTTTTTAAAAAGCAGACCATTAAACTTTACACAAAACTTACTCAAAATAATAAAAACATTCTTGAAGCAACAGAGCAAAAGTAGAACATATTCCTTTACTTACTATAAATAGTGCATGTTTGTAGATACAGGTGATCAATAGTTCAAAGGGGACCTAAGCTACATATCAAGTTTGACAATGATCTGAGCTACATGAAACTCTGTCTTAAAAAAACAATACAACAAAAACCAAACAAAAAGCATTACTATAACTTTATGGTAACTAAACATTTAATATTGGCATTAAGGATAGAGACAAATGGGGAAATTTTCATAATCCAGAAACAAACATCTATGTCTATGGTTAGTTAGTTCGGTCAGGGTTTCAAATCCATTCAAGGAAGAAAGAATAGCCTGTTTAACATACTATTGAAGGGTAAGTAGATTTCCAAATACAAAAAAAAAGAAGTCATATATCTCTTTCAATACAACCTATAAAACTTAACTCAATATGGATCAGTAAGTGAAATATATATTATCAAACTATAAAATTTTAAAATAAAATATAGATGTAAAACCTTGTGACTTAGATTTGGCAATAAATTCTTAGATATGATACCAATGATTGATTGAAAATATAAGTCAATTTAACTCATTCACACTGAAACCTTTAGGGAGCTGAGAAATGGCCCAGTGGGTAAAGGTGATGGCCTGACTTTGATCCCTAGGACATACACAGTAGGAGAGAACTGACCAAGATGTCCTTTGACCTTCATCTGTGATTGTACTGTGGTATGCAGGGCTTATATCTAGGGTATAGAAAAAACTCCTACAATGTAACAACAAAGACAAAAATCCACTTCTAAAAATGAACAGAGAATCTAAATCAGGGGATAGTAGTTCATGTCTGTGATCTTGGCAGCTGGGAAGTGATGGCAGGAGAAACAGAAATTCAAAGTCACCCTAGCTTCACACTGAATTCAAAGCCATCCCTGAGTATAAGGCATCCCTATCTCAAAAAAAAAAAAAAAAACCAAAAAGATTTCTTACAAAAAGCTTTATATGAATATAGTCATTATACATGCAAAGGTGTTCAACATCATTAATAGTTAAATTCAAATCAGAACCACAGTAAGATTCTACAACATAGAGAAGGAGATGGTTATAAAAAATAAATTGAAGGATGCAGAGCAAGGTGGCTGTAAGACCCTCAAGTGATCTAATATGATTTCCGCCCCCCAGCCAAACAAATGGGACTGCTATTCACAAACTTCTTACAAAAGCAAAGGAAGCCAATTGAGAGACCATAGTGCAATTTTAGTATAATAATAAGAGAACTAATGAAGAATATAGAATAAACACAGAGTGTGTGTGTGCGTGTGTATGAGGGAGGGAAGGAGGGAGGGATGGAGGAAGAGGGAGAACGTGAGGGGGAAAGGGAGAGAGGAGAGAGAGGGAGAGAGGGAGGGAAAGAAGGAGAGAGAAGGAGAGAGAGAGGGATAGGAGAGGGAGAGAGGGAGGAAAGAGAGAGAGAGAGAGAGAGAGAGAGAGAGAGAGAGAGAGCGCTCATAATTTGTGATAAGAGAGGGAATTACATCCAGGCCTTAAACTTGAATCCCAAAACCAGACTCATGAGCATGATTTCAAGAGGACAGACAGAGACCCATAGCCTTGTGATCAAGCCAGTACTTTTAGACTGAGTTTCTGGACTCTCTTTAGCCAGGTGTATAAGAGACAGCCTGGCTCCCAATATTTGTCTGCCAACACTGGATAGCTGACTAAGCAATACTCTATTCTCTATAGAATATGTTAGAAAAATGAGGACACATCTTTGCCTTGGAGTCCAATACTGAGCTCACAACAGAGAGACCATGCACAAGGTACATCCCAAAGACCACCCCCCACAGGCATGCATGCACATATGGAGCCTCTAGGAATACTTGGCCATCAGATAGAGTTCTTTACGCTCAGGTAGAACAGACTTGGACTTCATCCTACACTAAAGACAACCACAGCACGGGCCTGGAGTACATACCTGAGACTGTGCAGGTCTTACAGCTGTGAGACTGGAGTGTATCGCAGCTTAGCATCAGCCTAGGCAACCAAGAAAACATTTCCACCACCCTTCCTCTAACCTTGGGTGACAGCAATGGGAACTTTTTCCCAGTAAAGGACAAATCCTTACAATCAGCATTCATAAGCCAGAGGTCCTATATCCAACCTGGTGTTAGATAGAGACTTGTATGTGGTGATATTTTGTTTGTGTTTTAACAAATAAAGCTTGCATGAAGATCAGAGAATAGAACTAAACCAGTAGGGGCCAGGCAGTGGTGGCACATACCTTTAATTCCATGACTCAGGTGACAGAGTCAGACGGATCTCTGTTAGTTCAAAGCTACTCTGGACTACACGAAAATGATCCAATCTAAAAGAAAAACAGAGCCAGGCAGTGGTGGCTCAAACAAAGGTGATCCCAGCATTTGGGATCCCACACCATTAATCCCAGCACTAAGGAGGTGGAGACAGGAGTTATATGGCTGAGTGGAGAGTGGAATATAAGGAGGAAGGAGACAGCAACTAAGGATTCAGTCTGAGGTTTAGTGAAGACAGCTACAGTCCAAGGATGCAGTCTGAAACAGTCTGAAGAGGCAGTCAGAAGACAGGATCACCCTTTTGGTCTGAGCATTGGTAGAGGTAAAAGGTCTCCCTAGTGGCTGGCTGTTCTGCTTCTCTGGTCCTTCAGCTTTTATCCCCTGATAGCTGACCCTCAGTTTTTATTATTAAGAACAAGGGCCAGGCAGTGGTAGCACACACCTCTAATCCCAGCACTTAGGAGGCAGAGGCAGTTGGATCTCTGTGAGTTCGAGGCCAGCCTGATCTAGAAGAGCTAGTTCCAGGAAAGGGTCCAAAGCTACAGAAAAACCCTGTCTCAAAAAACAAAAAAAGAACAATTAGAATATGTGCTACACTTGTGACCCACCAATTGTATTTCTACTCTGACAAACATAACCTCTGGCTGATTATAGTATTCAAGGACCAGTTTGCCTCAGCAATAAGCAAACCCGTACAACAGCATGGATATGAGTCCTATTCCTATGCTGTGTAGGTCTGATTGCCCTGTGAACTGTGGGTGAAACCAAGCAATAAGACACTGGTGGCCATGGGACTGCCAATTGCATTCCTTCCATAGCCCCAGACAGCACAACAGGGAGAAAGTAATTTTCCCATGAGGAGACTAAAAGGGAGCTGGGTGTCAAGTCACTGTAGTTTGATAGGGACGCTACGTGCAGGGTAATTATGCGCTAATCAGGGCAGAATCCCACCGTGTTTGAACACAGGGCAATGATGGCAAACAAGCCAACTGGGTCTACCCTGGCTCCTAATAGAGCTTTGTGGGGACAGAGTGCTAATCTAAGGCACTCACCAGTTCATTCAAAACAACCCCACAACTGCAGATTTTGGACAAATTTGAGCGTGGAACACCCTTTAGTGTGAAAAGAGAAAACACACTGGGGCTCAATAACATGCTGAACCAGTGGAAGTAACTACAAGCTCAGAGAAAATAAAACAATCTACTTAGGATAGCTACGAAAGACATAAATAAAGCCAGGTTATGAAGATGAAAGTAAACACCTAATCTTTTAATGTGCAAATATCATCATATGCTAACAAGGATGTGCTTGGCTGAACTGATTGTGACTGGAGATGAATTTCTTCTGTCTTTTATATACTTTTCCTATAACACACATGCTAACTTATAGTTTGTGTGGTGCGGTGTGTATATTTGTGCATGTGCACAAGCAAGTGCAGGTTTTTTAAAACTTGGAAAAAAAGAACTTTCAGAAAACTGTGACCTCACTTAATGGCTACACATACGTTGTCAAAACCAACCACAGAGCAAACAAACAATATGTACAAAATCTCGGATAGAGAATTCAAAAGAGCTGTTTTAAGGAAACTCAATGACAGGAAGAAAAATAACACAGAAACATGTCAATATTCCATAAAAACTTAAGAGATGGAAGCAATTGAGAATTGGCAAAGAGAAATTCTTGAGGTACAAAATACAGTTAAAGAAATTAAAAAACAGAAATAAGGCATCAATAGCAGTACATCTTAAACAGAAGGAAGAATTAGCGGAGCTTGAAGACATACTATTTAAATGAAAAGGAGTTGGAATAAAAAGCCAGAGAAGATAAATGAAGAGATGTGGTGATATTTCATTTGCATTTTAATAAATAAAACTTGCCTGAAGATCAGATAGTAAAACAGCCACACTAGTCAGCCATAGGGGCCAGGCAGTGGTGGTACACACCTTTAATCCCAGCATTAGAGAGGAATATAAGGCAGGATGGGAAAAGAACTCGCTGTCTTTCAGTCTGAAGATTTCATAGAAGTAAGAGTTCTCTAGTGGCTTGGTTGCTTTGCTTTTGTGATCTTCAGGTTGACCCTAATATGTGTCTCTGTGTTTTTATTATTCATTTGTGCTACACAGAGAAATAAAAACGATGCTGGAATGATGGAATGATAAGGTATTTTTAAAAGCCATTTATTTGGAATAGTGAGATTCAAGGAGGTCTTCAGATGATAAATGGGTATAGACTTATTCAAAGAAACTTCCCAAACCTATATAGAAGGATATAACACCCAATTACAGAAAGGCCAAAGGCTACTATTCAAATTTAACTCTATTAATCATTCAAACACATCTTAAAATCAAGCCTCTACAAGTGAAACTTAAAGATTCTTAGCTGAAGACAAAATAAACATAGGTGTGCCAATTTGTCCAGCACTACACTTTAGGAAACCACACCTATAAGCAGATGATGATGACAGATTTTTATTTTTATTTTTTATGGATGAATACTCTGCCTGCATGCACACCTGCATGACAGAAGAAGGCATCAAATCTCATCTTAAATAATTGTAAGCAGCCACGTGGTTGCTAGGAATTGAACTCAGGACCTCTGGAAGATCAGCCAGTACTCTTAACCACTGAGCCATCTCATAAGCTCCCACCAACAGATTTTTTTTATAGTACTAAAAAAACTGTCAACAACTGTCAACCAGGAATATTAGTCTGGCTAAGCTACCCTTTGAAATGAGAGATTAAAGGTATGTCCAGACAAACAAAAGTTGAGAAAATATATTTCCATCAGACCACTATACATGAAATGCTACAGAAATTTCTTCAACTGGACAGAAAAAAATATAATGACCATAAAGAAAACATGGGCATGCATAAAACACTATGATTTCTTATGATTGGATTTGAGGCTTACTCTATAGGAGGGAATCTATGACTGTTAAGCTAAGTTCAATTAACAACCCCTACCTGAGGCAGTCATATGTCAAAGGTATGAACTCATTACTCTTAATTAATTAAATTGATATAGAATCAAATTGCCTTCTAAATATGTAATATTTATATCTATAGTAAAAAATACTCTCAAAAGCTTCTCTTTGCAGAATAAGTGACAGTTGAGGGCTCAGCACTACATAAAACGTTTGCACTATACCTTCTAAAGCTTAGGGAACAATTTGGAAGATGCATCAATTAGTAGTTACGAAACAGAAGATAAGGTAAAGGACTAGGAAATGTCATCCTCTAGGATCAACACAACCATTACAGTCATGAATATAAAATAAGCGTTGAAAAACAAACAAAAAACCACACACATATGGCTTAGTGGTAGACTACTGGCCTAATGATAGTAATACCCTGAGTTCACTCCCAAGTGTAGTGATTTTTCATTTGTATTTTAATAAGTAAAGATCAAAGAATAAAACAGTCACACTGGTCAGCTTTACAGACAAGGCAGTGGTGACACACACCTTTAATCCCAGTAGATACCGTAGTTACCATAGAAACCTGGCAGTAGAGGTGCATGCCTTTAATCCCTATAATCCTAGAGAGGATTATAAAATGGGAAGAGACAACTCTCATTCTCAATCACATTCTGAGACTTCTAGAAGCAGGATCATCATTTTGGACTGAGATAGAGGCTATTTTGCCTTTCTGACTTTCAGATTGAACTCCAATTTCTGTCTCTGGGTTTTTATTAATTGTGCTACACCTGAGATTAGAAATCATTGACAAGAAAAAATTTTAGAAACTATATACATATATGGAAATTTCAAAATACAACCTGAACAACAGGAGGTCAAAGAAGATTTCAAGAAAGAAATTAAAATACTTCTTAAAGCTGGGTGGTGGTGGACCATGCCTTTAATCCCAGCACTTGGAAGGCAGAGGCAGGTAAATCTCTGTGAGTTCGAGGCCAGCCTGGTCTACAGAGCAAGTACTAGAACAGCCAGGGCTACACGGAAAAACCCTGTCTCAAACAACAAAACAAAAAAAAATACTTCTTGAAACAAAAATGAAGACAAGGATGTCTATGAGATATAGAAAAAGCAGTATTAAGAGGGAGGGCTTGCTGTGAACCACAAACATTATACAGTAAATGTACAGCTGCGAGATCACTATAAAAACTCACAGGAGTAGTGAAGAACCTGATTTGTAAAGCTTTGGGAACACCTGACCTTTAGACAATCACTATCAATTCTGTAGGAATCTTGGGAAGCCATGACTCTTCTTCCTTCTATACTGGGATTCAGCCTGAAGTATCCCAGCAGTGTACAAATCATTCGTTGAGATCACTTTTTCCTGTACGGGCAACTGGATGGCCTTCTCTCACACTGTGGGGCCCTGGTGTAAAGCACTCACTCAGCCAAACCTTTGTTCCCATAGTCAAATCTAAATAAAGCTAGTTCCCCACAATCATCCTTATTGACAGGACTTTCACAAAGAAAGGGGGCACTGAGCAGGAGCAATAATATGTCTGTTCTTACTAATAAACAGGTCTAGGAGACCCTGAATTCTCAGACAGCGAACTCAAGAGAGTATAACGTACTGGCCTAACAAGTATTAATATTCTGTACTTACTTTTACCTTTCACTTGACACAAGGTCTTAGTGTAGGAAATTAATTGTTTGTACCTTTACCCTTAAAATATACAGGAAAAAAAGCTTGGATAACTAAGCCAACCCTAGAGAAAGAAAGTCTATCTCATCTGGGTGCCAGCGGACACAGTAGCCTGATGCTTAGCTCGGGAGAAGGGGGTGTCAAGCTCCATTCTAATCCTCCTGGTATCTGCCAGGGAGCTTCACAGTTATGCCCCTTCTAAGACATAAGGCACCTACCTTGTCAGTCTTTTATCCATCCTGTTAGCCCTAAGAAATGCATGCTTGGGCTGGGCCATGGTAGGGCATGCCTTTAATCCCAGCACTCCAGAGGCAGAGGCAGAGGCAGGTGAATCCCTGTGAGTTCAAGGCCAGTCTGGTCTACAAGAGCTAGTTCCAGGACAACTAGGACTGTTACACAGGGAAACCCTTTCTAAAAAAAAAAAAAAAAAAAGAAAAAGAAAAAGAAAAAGAAAAAGAATGAAATGCATGCTTGGTACCATTGTACCATTGTTATTATCTGTAGAATTGCTAACTATGTCTGTAAAAAAAGAACACTGAGGAAGAACACTGAAAGGGAAACATCAAGAGAGCACAGAAAGAATAAATGGGACATGATAAAAAGACTCATATGAGCTAATTTATTTTGTTTACCCTCAGACCTTATTAGTCAGGTTTTCAACTGCTATAGCAATTCTTCTGAATCCTGAAAGGTTTAGTGGGGCTTATCACCAACAGAAACCTCAATAAAGGCTGTAGTAACCAAAGCCAATAAAATAGAGAAAAATCTATTAAAAAATCAGAAAGAATGCAAGTAAACAACTCACCATTCACTTTAATTATATGAAAAATAATAAATCAAACCCCAAATTAGCACAAGAAAGCACAATTAGTATTAGCAGTTGGAAGCACTGGCAACTTTTCCAGACATCCTGAGTTCAATTCCCAGAAACTATAATCATCTATAATGAGATCTGGTGCCCTCTTCTGGCATGCAGGCATACATGAAGAAGGAACACTGTATACAAAAAAGAAAAGAAAAAGAAAACAAAATGAACCAAACCTTAGGTAGACTAAGGAAGAGAGCATTCAAATACAATAAGAAGGAAAAGCAATACAACTCACACCACAAAAGTACAATGGATCATTAAAATTAGGAATACATGCCAACAAATTTGATAATCTAGAGTAAATGAACCAATTTGTAGACATGTATACCCTTGCAAGATGGAATCATGAAAACCAGAAAAGAACAGTATCTCCTAGCTGAAAGTTCTCTCTCCAATCAAAAGATACAGTTTAACTATCTCTCAGAGCTGGGCAGTGGTGGTGTATGCCTTTAATCCAAACACTCAGGAGGCAGTCTACAGAGTGAGATCCAGGACAGGCTCCAAAGTTACACAGAGAAACCCTGTCTCAAAAAACAAACAAAAACAAAAAACAAAAACAAAACGATCTCTCAGAATACAACAAAGTATGGGCAGAAACCAATCTTCTAAGACTGGTCAATACCAAGTTCCTGTAATTGCTCAACTAACCAGTTCAGCTACCTCCATCCAGATTAAAGAATACCCAATGATTCTGGAAACAAAAAAGGAAATTGCAGTCTATATTGCCTGGTTTGGAGAGACAGGCATCCTGATGTCCTGATAGTCGCACCTCTCCTGCCTGGGACCTCTGATTTTCATGAGTTTGAGTCCTCGAGAGAAACAGGTATACAATGTCTTGGACCTGAAAGATGCATTCTTCAGCTTCCCATTGTTGGAGATCAGTTAACTCATATATACTTTTAAATGAACAGACCCAGATGGAGGTTACAGTGGGCATTGTACCTGAACTTCATTGCCCCTTGTCCCAAGGACTTAAAGACAATAAATGTTCACTTCCTTCCCTTCCATCAGGGGTTTCTAAGGACCTGATGCATGATTAATAAAAACTCAGAGGCAGATATTGGGGTTCAACCTGAAGACCAGAAAAGCAAAGCAACCAGTCACTGGCTCTTACCTCTACCTCAATCCGAAATGGCAATCCTGCCTCCGGGAATCTCAGAATGAGACTGAGATTGAGAGCTGTTTTCTCCCGTTTTATAATTCTCTCTAGGGATGGGATTAAAGGTGTGCACCATTGGGATTAAAGGCATGCACTGCCCTGTTTCTATGGCAACTAGTGTGGCTACTGGGATTAAAGGTGTATGTTACCACTACCTGGTCTGTAAGGCTGAGCAGTGGGGCTGTTTTACTTTCTGATCTTCAGGCAAGCTTTATTTATTAAAATAAAAATGAAATGCCACGACAAGGACCATACTCTTAAGATATGTAAATGACCTCCTCCTACCTTCTAAAAGTAAAATAAATTATCAAAGGGCCACTGAGGGACTGTTGCAAGAGTTATAGACCTTGGGCTACAGAATACTGCTTAAGATAGCTCAACTTTGTACATCAGAGGCTACCTATCTAGACATTCAGCTGAGAAGAGGCAAAAAGAGTCTGTCTCAAGACTAAGATTGCTGTCTTCCTTCAGATCCCAACTACAAAGATTAAGAGACAAGTTTGAGAGGTCCTAGATACAGCTGGGTCTTGCTGCATCGGGATAATGGAGTTTGTAGGAATAGTAAGCCTTCTATACACCAGCATAAAGGGAGAGCCCCTAATCTGGACTGAGACTAAACACAAGAAATTTCAGGATTTCAAAACAGCTGACTTTAGCTCCATCCCTAGCACTTCCTGTTATCTCAAAAACCTTTTTATCTGTTTGCCTGTAAAAGAGAGAGAGAGAAAGACAGAGAGACAGAGAGAGAGAGAGACAGAGAGAAAGAAAGAGAAAGAGAGAGATTACAAAAAGCTTTTGGGGAGGAGGTGTTCAAGACAGGGCTTCTCTATGTAGCCCTGGCTGTCTTGGAACTCACTCTGTAGACCAGACACACTAGCCTTGAATTCAGAGGTCCACCCACCTCTGCCTCCCAAGTGCTGGTAGTAAAGGCATGTACCACCATTGTCCAGCACCAAAAAGGTTTTTTTAACTTAAACTTTGGGGTCATGGAAATACCCTGTGATATACCTGTTCAAACGATTGAACCCTGTAGCCACAGGACAGCCCACCTGTCTAAGAGGTGCGGTGCAGCTGTGGAAAGGTTTACAGCTAGTAGCCTCAGAGACTTTTTACCCGGATGTGGAAGCGCGTCCAGCTCCTTCTCTCGTACCCCTGCTTCCCGTTTGGCTCCTTTGGATTGTTTTGGATCTCATCTCTATCCGCTGTTCAAACACAGAATCCTGGTTTGTAAGTTTTCCTCCTAAATAAAAAACTGTCTATCTCTCAGTTCTGAGCGAATGTGAGATTTTTTTAAGTGTCCAGGTGGAATTATACCCCACACATCTTGGGCAGATTGCCGAGCCGATTCACTGCCCTAATCCCCTCAAAATCACCGCCACAATGGAGCACTTAATGGAGCACTTAAGCAGCAGCCGAAGCACAGGCAGCTGCAGTGTTTACCAACCCCTTTGTTGCTGGACAGCGGGCTGGTTTGCGGCTTCTGGGCTTCTGTTCTCTGCGCCTGGACTCTGGGTTTACTTACTCCAAGTATGGAATTGATTTGATTACATCTAATGTCTTGAGTGACTCATTTTTCCCCAGTTTTTTAACAAGCACCAAAGTGGATTTTAACACAGGACCTGTCCTGTCACCATTGTATTGATTCTAGTCATGACTAAGAAACAGCACCATCTGCTGGTTAACAGGTAAAATGGCAGATTTCGTTTCTGATGGGACTTCTGCTGCATTTTTCACTACCACAATGGAAAGCATTACACGAGGCCTATGTGACTATGGAGGTACCTCAATTTACTGGTTATTAGGTTTCAGTTTCCTTCTCCATATTATATCATTAAGGAAGAATATGGCACTAGTTGACAGGATTAATATAATCGAAAATCAGAGATTATCTGAACAAGTGGATACCATGATAGGCAAAATTGACTCCATTTCTAATGCTACCAGGAAGTTACCTGAAAGGGTTCATACTGTTGAATTTGATGTTCAGAAGTTATCACAATGCTTTGATAAGGTAACAGACAGAATGTACCTCCAGGATGGCAATCTATACACTATCCAAGTCAAGGAAGAGATGTTATCTTTGAAGGGAAACCTTGGAATCACAAGTACAGAATGGGGACCAGAAAATTGATACTTTAGGGAAATCACTAGAAATATAAACAGGTGAGGAGATTCAGGCTTTAGGAGAGACAATGATAAAAAGATTTGAAATGATCAAGGAAATGATTGGAGCTAGTGAACAGGATAAGAAATCACAAGGATAGAGTACAACCTCACCACCGGCTGTCAGAACTGGTTTACCCAGGGTTTTAGCATCATAACCTGTAATTTACTCTGACAAAGCATCAACTTCTAAAGCCTCAAAAGGAGCCAAAGAAAGTAGATGGACGCCAATAGCAATGAATGATCTAAAAGAAATTAAGCAAGTCATCATTACTTATGGCTTGCACTCTGCATTTGTTAAGGAAATGATTGGGCTGCTAATGTCAGAGCTACCCCCCATGATTTCTCTTGGTTACTGTCAGCGGTATTGGATGATGGCCCTTCCTTGATGTTTGGAATTTATTTCAGAGAAGAATCCAAACATATGGAACATCAAGGAAGAGCAAAAGGTGTGAAGGTTTCCCAGGATCAAATTCTTTGCGTAGGAGCATATGCTGATCCACGGGTCCAAGCTCTTTATGATGAAGAAGTATTGTCCCTATGCCACAAAGCAATACACAAACAGAAGGAACTCCTACAGCATGGTGCTACTGCTAGTCTAATGAAAGCAAGCAAGTCTAGATCAGTATTTTATACCCACAGTACCCCAAGACAAGGTTGAAGCCCTCCTCTGAGGAACACCAATGTTGGCCGTCTAATGCCTATTTGACCCAGAATCAGAATCTACTCCTGGCTCACACTCCAGTCCTCCTTGACAAATTTGCCACCATCAATTCTGCTGCCCTCTTGCCTGGTGATGACCTGCACGTGCTCATCCATGACTCATAAGATGAAAGATGAAATCAGGTATCTGGGAGTTGCAGTAGTTACTTTAACTTAAAACGATCTGGTCCCCGGTCAGGTTCCTCAGCTCAGAGAGCAGAACTGATTGATCTGACCCAGGCTCTCAGATGGGGAAAAGGAAAGTTCACCGACATATAAATGGAGAGTTGCCATGCTTCTACTACTGAGCATGTCCACGGTGTGACTGACAGAGAAAGTGGGCTTCTCACTACTGAGAGAAGGGACATAAAAAAACAGAACAAAAATGGCCCTTCTAAAGTCTATTTGGCTTCCCCTAAAATTGCTACCCTCCCCTGTCCACTCTGAGAACATAAAAAATGACTACCCCGCCGGGCGGTGGTGGCGCACGCCTTTAATCCCAGCACTTGGGAGGCAGAGGCAGGCGGATCTCTGTGAGTTCGAGGCCTGCCTGGTCTGCAAGAGCTAGTTCCAGGACAGGAACCAAAAAACTATGGAGAAACCCCGTCTCGAAAAATCCAAAAAAAAAAAAAAAAATGACTACCCTGAGGCAAGAACTTGACCACTGTCCTGGCTTCCTCACAAATGGCCCTAAGACCAGTGGGCCCTATTGATATTTTGAGGACATACCCTAACCTGATGTTGCTGGAGATTCCATGGTATAACCTGTGGGAGCCCACATGTGACTCAGTTTCCATCTGGAGTCAATTCTGACTTAAAAGTCATTTGAGTTCAAGCGTGCCTGCTCTTCCTGCATCCTTGAGGACTGTGAGAAAGTTCTGATTAAGTCCATGGGAAAGAGCATTTTGCCCATGGGAAAAGAACCCATTATCTATTAAGAAGTAGAAAAAAGAAACTGCTTGCTGCTAGCAGAATTCACAGGAGCAACATGAACCTGCTTATGCTTTCTCCCAAGGACAGTGCAGGGAGGAGGTTAGCTGACTGGACTGCTCTTTGTTCTGCCTTCTGCCCTTACTCTGTAAAAAAGCAAGTTCTGAAATAAACTCTGGGTTCTTTGGCTGCTTTGACATCATCAAACAGACCTCCTGATTCTATCCTGTGTTTTCTGTCTCAGTTTCTTTCATCTGACATTTCATCACACCCAATCCAGTATACCTAACTGACTTTCTTAGAGCAGGCTCCTACAATAATCAATAGGAAATAGAGAATGTAAACAAAGAAAAATGGACAGCTCAAACCTACAGGTTCGTGGAGGACATCAGAAGGAAAGATCATTACCCCAGAAAAAGCTGGCAGGACTCTGGGAACTGAACTTCACCAGGATACTCATCTGGGGTCCACAAAACTTTCTGTGTTACTCAGACCAAGGTATGTTATACCTAGACTGCACAGCATGGTTCAAAATGTCAGGTTTTTGTCCAAGTAAATCAAAACACAGAGTGTGTACCCAGGAAGGGTCTGAATGAGAGACCAGCACCAAAGAGAACTGCAGTGAGGAGCTGCGGGCGGCTTCCCACCACCCAGCTCCTGCACGGCTAGCTTTACACCCGAAATAACAACACACAAATTATATTCATTTAAACACTGCTTGGCCCATTAGCTCTAGCCTCTTACTGGCTAACTCTCACATCTTGATTAACTCATTTCTAATAATCTGTCCAGCACCACGAGGTGGAGGCTTACCGGGAAGGATCTTAACCTGCATCCATCTTGGAGAGGAGAACTATAGCATGTGTCTCACTGCCTTCTTCCTCCCAGCATTCTGTTCTGTCTTCCACACCTACCTATGTTATGACCTATCAGGCCAAGCAGTTTTCTTTATTAATCAACCAATGAAACAACAGATAGATAGAGACCCTCCTACACAGAGTGGATCCCAAAGTGGTAAATTGGATCCGTGTAAAACCTGAGAGAGCTTAATTTTAAACACAGAAAAAACAGAGTTTAACACAGCTTTTTGCTGTTTGCTAGGATGTGCCGTAGAGAGATTTCCCGTTTCAGCAATAGCGGCAGAAAAAAAGCCGTGGTCATTTTAAAACACGGCTTCCTGGGGCTGTGCCACCAGTGCAAACTCCGGCCTTAAACCATTTCAATGGCTTTTATGACACTGGATGTTTGTGTGCCTACTCGGGATTGGGAAGAAAGTACTCTGAGACCATGCCTGCGCTCCCCACATGGGCAGACTGTGGGATCAGGCTTAGGCAGGCGGGAGAGCATGGCGGATTCCTACTGCCATATAGAGACATGTTTCCAGGCTGGTAGTGCTCTGCCTGTCAGATTTGGCTGGGACCAACCATACCTCTTTAAAGCAAGATGAGGCCACAATTTGAGTCATTCGATAACACTAGTGGGGAAACTAACAGAGCCCCAGACCTTAATAGGCCTGTCAGACTATAGCATAACTGACTGACGTCATGATGGAAGTACCATTCAGGTCATAAACAGCACCACCTGCTAAATAAAACAAAGACCTACTCCATCAAAGGCCATAGTTCTAGGAAAGTCTTTAAATGTACTAACCTTGCGTTTTGGCTTCTGTAGTTCTACTTCTAGCTAACTGTTCTTGTTAAATGAAGTATGTCAACCCAGAAGATGGCTTTTGTGCTTAATAATTTACCCTGAGAAAGGCTCAGAGCTACACTGGGATCCTGAACACCCACTGTAGTTATCGGCTGGCTAACAAATGATGGAGGTGGGTTTTGTATTAATCTGTTGCTTTCACTGGTTAATTAATAAAGAAACTGCCTAGGCCCATTTGATAGGCCAATCCTTAGGTGGGTGGAGTAGACAGAACAGAATGCTGGGAGAAAGAAGCCGAGCCAGTGAGTCGCCATGATTCTCCCACTCCAGACAGACGCAGGTTAAGATCTTTCCTGGTAAGCCAGCTTGTGGTGCTACACAGAATATTAGAAATGGGTTAGATCAATATGTAAGAGCTAGCCAATAAGAGGCTGGAGCTAATGGGCCAGGCAGTGTTTAAAAGAATACAGTTTCCGTGTAATTATTTTGGATAAAGCTAGCCGCGTGAGGGCAGCCGGGTGCCAGAACTTAGCCCGCTGCTACATATTACTACAAACAAAGGCTTTCTACAAGTTTAAACCCATGTCTATGAGATCAGAATTATCCAGACAGTAACATACAGGCAAAACTATAAGCCAATGTATGATTGATCAATACATATGAAAAGAGCAGCAAATTAAACTTACTATGACCAAGTGGGATTCATTCAACAAATGCAAGATGGTTCAATGCACTGAGTAACCACATCAATGAAATGAAGGACTGCAAACCATACATGTGCAAAATATGTTTGATAAAATTTAACACCCTTTCATAATAGAACTGAAAAATTGGGAATAGAAGGAATATATTACAACATAATAAGACCTTTATAATAAGATGATAGTTAATAAAGTCAAAGGAAATAAGTTGAAAAGACTTCTTTCTAAGATCTAGAACAAGAGAGGGATGTTCTCGCCGGGCGGTGGTGGCGCACGCCTTTAATCCCAGCACTCGGGAGGCAGAGGCAGGCGGATCTCTGTGAGTTCGAGACCAGCCTGGCCTACAAGAGCTAGTTCCAGGACAGGTTCCAAAACCACAGAGAAACCCTGTCTCGAAAAAAACCAATAATAATAATAATAATAATAATAATAATAATAATAATAATAATAATAATAATAAAGAGAGGGATGTTCTCTTTCACCACTTTTATTCAGTACAGTGCCAGAAATCCTAGCAAGAACAATAAGGACAGACAAACAAGCATTCATTCGGACTGAAAAAGAAGTCAAACTGTTGCTGTTTTGAGGTTACATGTATATCCACCAAAAACAAAACAAAATTAGAATGGGCAAGTATATTCTGCAACGTTGAAGAATACAAAATTAGCATGCAGAAATTGCCTGAAATAAAAACCAAGAAAGCAATTCGATTTATATTATCTATAAAAGTAAAATTTTAAAAATAAATTTAAAAAGCCGGGCAGTGGTGGCACACGCCTTTAATCCCAGCACTCAGGAGGCAGAGGCAGGCGGATCTCTGTGAGTTCGAGGCCAGCCTGGTCTAGAAGAGCTAGTTCCAGGACAGGAACCAAAAAAGCTACGGAGAAACCCTGTCTCGAAGCCGGGCGGTGGTGGCGCACGCCTTTAATCCCAGCACTCGGGAGGCAGAGGCAGGCGGATCTCTGTGAGTTCGAGACCAGCCTGGTCTACAAGAGCTAGTTCCAGGACAGGCTCCAAAACCACAGAGAAACCCTGTCTCGAAAAAACAAAAACAAAACAAAAAAAAAGAAACCCTGTCTCGAAAATCAAAAAATAAATAAATTAATTAATTAAACAAATATGCAAAAGATCTCTATAGTAAGATGTATAAAACACTGATGAAAGAAATTAAAGGGATATAAAAATATGAGAAGCCACCCCGTGTTCATGGATTGGAAAATTCAACACTGTTAAAATATACTAGCAAAAGTGATTTACAAATCTGATCTAATTCCTATAAAAATACTATAAATGCTCTGTACAGAACCAGAAAAAATGTAGTAATAAAATCACATGGGCTGGGAGGTGGTGTCACACACCTTTAATCCCAGCAGAGGCAAGCTGATCTCTTTGAGTTCAAGGCCAGCCTGGTCTACAAAGCAAGTTCCAGGACTGTTTCACAGAGAAACACTGTCTCAAAAAACAAAAACAAACAAGCAAAAAATAAAAAAATTCAAATGGAACCACAAAAGCCCCCAAGAAACCAAATATATGCCAAATAGATAGAACAAAGTAGGAGGAACTATATTTCCTGCCTTCAAATCACATTGCAAAGCTAGAGTGATTTTTTAAAAAAAATTAGTGTGATATGATATAAAAAAGGACACACAAACCAACTACAAATAATAGAATCTAGAAACAGCCTACACATCTATAATCAACTCTTTTCTAACAAAATTGCTAAGAACACACAATGGAGAAAGAACCGTCTTTGTAGAAAACAATGCTGGGAAAAATTGATGGCCACAGGTAGAAGAATCTCTTGAAAATTACAAAAATCAACTATCTCTCACTAATTACAAAAGACCAATTTCGAATATATTAAAGGACTCTATGTATGACCTAAAATGATGAAACTACTAGAAGAAAAGTAGAAAAAATGCTTTAAGACATTGGAACTGACAGGAAATTTTAGAAAGGACCATAAAAGCAAAAGAAGCAAAAGCAAAAATTAAAATGGGGTAACATTTCACTAAATTTTCTGCACAATATAGGAAAGCAGAATGCAGAGACAGTCTACTAAATGGTGAAAATACTGGTAGTTCATACATCTGGCAAGGGTCTGATACGCAGACTTTATTAGGAACTGCAAAACACTCAGAAAATCCTCCAAAAAACACATTTAAAAATGAACAATATGCCTGGATAGGCATTTGCCAAAAGAAAACAAACATAAAAGTGGACAACAGGTGCTTGAAAAAATGCTTCACACTACTAACCTTTAGCAATAAGAGATGCCACCTGACACCAATAAGCATTGCTATTATCAAAAAGATTAAAAATAAGACATGCCAGTGAGACTGTGAAGAAAAAGATATTTTACTCTGCTCATGAGAATGCAAGTTGATACACATACTATAGAAAACAGTATGGAGGATCCTAAAAATACATAAACGGAACTACCATATGATCTAGGAATTCCACCATTAGGTATACTTCCAAAGGAAATTAAATTAGCATGCTAAAGAGCCATCTGCACTCACACACTCAATGCAGTACTGAAATTCACAATAGTCAAGAAATAGAAGAAAAACCGAAAGTATTCAAAAACTGATGAATGGATAAAGTTATGGTTCATGTACAGGATATAATATTATTCAGTCACGAAAGCCATTCTGCCATTCCTGACAACAGTGCTGGAACTAGGGATCAGTATGTTAAATAAAATAAAGTAGGCACAGAAAGACAAATGCCTTATCATTTACACATATGTGCAATCTGAAAAGGTTGACCTCGAAGTTGAGAGTAGAATTGTTGTTACAAAAAGCTAGAGAGAGTATGGGGTAAAGCTAATTAACAGTTACTAAGTTTCATTAGGAACTAGAAGTTCTGGTATGTTCCTATATGGTAGGGTAAGTACAGATAACAATAACGCACTATATTTAAAAAATCTGGAAGAAAAGACTTTTAAAGTTTTTAGCAGCAAAAAAAGATAAATGCTTGAAATGAATATGTTTAACTATATTTGAAAAGCACAGAAGTTATACATATACTACACATTACAGCAGGTTAGGCCATTAAAATATCAATTCATGTTTTTATGTATCTCTTAAAAAGAATACTTAAATGGTAGAGGAAAATAACAGCATTTTAAAAGATGTAGACACATTCAAATGATCAGATATTGATGACAGGAATACAAAATGTTATTTCCATTGTGGAAATCAGTTTGGCAGTTCCTTAAAAGCTAAACAGAATTATCATCACGTTCCCAAGCAATTCCACTTCTAAGCGCATTTGCAAAGGAAACTGGGGACTCCCACAGGTACCTGTACTGTGATGTTCACTGCAGCACTGGTCATAATAGCCCAACTGTGGGAACAGCTAAAGTGCACATCAATAGATGAAATGTCAGAAACTTAGAGAGATGGTTTTTGACTCTCAAAATTACCACTAGGGCAGGAAGACTGATTTCTTTCTTTGGCACCAATATATACACATATCCCAAACTCACCCTTCTCCTTAGCTGATACTGGAAAATTCCAGGCCATCAACTGATTAAGTGTGTGCTCCACAGGGCATTTGAGAAATAGAATGTTTCCAAAGGATTTGGTCCGATTGCACTGTGAAGAGCTCCAATGAGAGAAGTACTCACAGCTGGTATTAAAGGCTAGGGGAGATCTGTGGATTAAAAACAGTTACATAGAACTTCAAAAATCTTCTAAATCAAAGTGGCACATTGCAAGAAAAAAACACCCACTGCTTTCCCCCTAATTCACAAAGATGGAAATTATCCTTCATTTTTATTCCTAGGAATATGAAAAAGAGGTTCACATCTGACCTTCATAAAAATTAAACCAGGACTAGCTGTTAAAATTTAGGATATATTCAGGCATATTGATATTTTTTATTTAGACCTCACCTAGATACATGAAATTTGGAAAAGGAGGGTCAAAAGAAAGATCATAGGCACATTCGTGTGTGTGTGTCTGTGTGTGTACACACACACACATCCTCCAGGGATTATAATCTCTATTATTTCCAATGTTGGGGAGCAAATTGTGACTAATCAAAGCAAAAGACCTGCAAAAGGCCTGGGGAGTAGGGAAGGCAAAGGTAGTATCAAATCCCAATCTATACCTGTTGTTCTATACCACAACCCTCTGCTCTCAACCTAGCTTTTATTATATAAACGGGAGGCTGGGGTAGAATAAGCAGCATGGCTTCAAACAGTAAACTGAAAATAAGGATAGTAACGATGGGGAGATGAATTGCTTACTATGTACTACTAAAGGACTCTGATATCCGGTGGTTGTGTCACACACACAGCCATGCTCTGACCTTAATAATCAGCAAGAATAGGGAAAAATGACCAAATCAAAAGTATTGGGCAGAAAACAAAAGCAAGGGTGAGAACCAAAAATCTAGCAAGTGGAAGAGTGGATATTAATATTCAGTTTCTGTAGGTGATCCCAAGCCCTCCTCTGAGGCCCAGACTGTAGAGATAGAAAAACCTCGTTGGAAGTTGTAATCTGGTATTCCTGGATAGGGAGGGTGCTAATAAGGATACGATGTGAATGTGTGCACTTCCCACAACTCTCCATTATTTAACTGAACAGGCTGAGAAGCAGAAACTCTCTTGGGGATTAAAAACTTCAAGGCATCCTGGTGAGACAACAGATGTGAAAGGCTACTCAAAAGTAACATGAAGGCATCCGTATTCTCCTCCTCCAAAGTCTGCCATCACCCACTTCCCCAGAGTTGTCAGAATAGAAAACCCTCACTTGAAACTCTACAACCTCCAGAGAGTCAGAAGCACAGTCCTGTCTTCTTGGTCACAGAATGATTTATTTTATTCCCTGAACATGTATAAACGAAAAGATCTTCCAATCTGTGAACCCGTTTGTTTGTGCCACCCCCATCAGTAAATGGACAGACCACGATCATGGCTATCTTTACATTGTTCATCTCTGACTACAATTCAACTGAAGAACTAGGACAATGTTTTCATCATGTTTAGCATGCAACTTTATTAAAAACACGCAAATGGAATACGAAAATACACTCATATCAGTGTAACGCACAGAAATATAGCTTATTTAGGGTGAATAGGTTCAGTACTGGGTTACATTACAGATACCAAAAATACCAATTTATATTATAGATAAGCACAATAAAAACCAACAAGTGTTTACTCTCTCAAGATGACTAGCATCCATAAAATTGCCTCCCTCAACACAGAGAGTGTAAATATCAAATTTATACTTATAATATGCATTAGATTTATATTGGAAAGACAAAAATGCTCAAGGTTTTGTGAGAATATACAGCTATTCAGAGTTTGAGTATTAATCGGATAACTTTATCTCTCACATCAGGGTCACTGTGCTCTGCTAAATCATTGAGTTTCTGATCAAACTCTTTTGCCTCATGGAATATGGAAATAAGTTCAGATTTAGTGAACATTTCCTTGGTAAACAGCTTTGCCCTTTTTTTGAACTGGAAATTTATATTCTCAAATATATCAATGATATGTAGAATATTAGCCTTTGACTCGTTCTTATGAAAGAGAGCAACCAGTGACGACAGTACTTCACCACTGATCAGTTCTCTTATATTGGCTTGATTCTTTGACAAATATAAAATAACCCTTAAAATCTGAAATTTGATTTTGACACTTCCTTTGCTTAACAATGTGATAAAATAGCGAACGTAATTGACAATCACGTGGTGGTAATCAAATTTTATACTCAGGCTCGCTAACAGTTTTAGTTCCTCAACTTGTACAGAGCAGTTCAAAGGACAACAGAGTATGTCCCTACAAACTTTATTTACATGCGCTTCATTCTCTTTTGCTTCCTCAGAAGCATCAGTGCTGGCACTCACATTTAAATTTCTAGGGTACTTTTTAGCATTTGGATTGTTGACAAAATTTTCAATCATAACAGTAATACCAACATCATGAACGATATCTTGAGTAAATGGGTAAGCAGGACTGATGCCCATTATCATTGTAGCTATCTCATGAATAAAAGGATCCCTAGTTAACCTAAGTAGGGCAACAAGCTTATCAAACTCTACAGGCTCTAAACTAAAGGTACGCGATTTACAGCGACAGGTCTTTGGGTTGGGTTCATACTTTTCTCTTTCCCGGATTTGTTCTTTTACTTCAGCTAAGGTCTGGAAGTAAGGTCCTTCAAAAGGTGGAATCTTGGTCAATGGTCGAACACCCAGAGGAGTTTCAATTAAGGTCGCAACCAGAGTCCAGTTCCCTTCTGGAGGTAAAGATCGCTCGCCTTCCTCAACTGGAACTAGGACAATAAACCTGCCCCTTGCCCATGCTGCTGCTTTTTTTTTTAAAGTAAAGTCAAATGTATCTGCAGGTTCAGGTTCTTCCTCAACTTTAGGTGGGGGCTGATAAACTTGAAGAGGGTATTCATCTTTAGGCCAGAACCAGGACCCTACACTAGGCTCTTCTCCAGTCCAAAACCAGGAGCACACATATTCTTCATCATCATCAGTGGTGTTAATGACAATACTAGTTTTGCTACCAGCCCCAGATTTGACACAGGTCTCTTTCTTTATCTCAGGTTTGTGCTTCATATTGCCCTTATCACTAGCTTTGGCTGAGCACTTGCCAGACGCCTCAATAGCAGCGTCAACCTTGACTTCAGACTTGGTTACCGTAATGACCACAGACATAGGTGAGGCATCTGACTTGGAGTGAGGCACTAACCCAGGCTCTTTCAGGAGCTCTGTGTTAGTCTGAGCCTTGACTGTAATACTAGTCTTATCTTTCTTTTTTTTCACTTTCCATGTCACAGTCTCAGGCTCAGTGTGAGTCACTGTTTGTGTCCTGGCCATTGCTTTACCCCTAGCCTCAGCCTGGTTCCCCAATTCTTCTTTTGGTTCTGTCTCAACCACTTTCTTGGTCTGACTCTTGGCTTTTCCTTTAGCATTGGCAAGGCTTTTGCTTCCAGGTTTCGCGGAAGCTCCAGACTCTTCTCTACCTTTCGCTTTAGCTGTAGAGCCAATCATGGTTCAAGATAAAAGCAAAGCCCTTATATGCCCTTATCCCAGCTTTGCCTGAAAGTCAGCCCCAAGTTGGTGTTTTCACATAGAGTCCGGTAGTCAGTCAGCCCCCTTTCCAACTAGAGTTTCTGCCAATGATATAGACAGCATGCTGAGGAAGCTCACTCAAGATAAAGGATAGCTGTGCTTGGGCGCAGGCCTGTGGAGGGTGGTGGTCTTCAGCCACTCCAAGGCCACCAGATCTGGCACTGAAGTTGGACCTAGGGGTGGAGGAAGGAAATGGGGCTTTAAGTCTCTTCCAATTTTTTTCTCCTCATGCTGATTAGCACAGAGCGATATTTAAGTATGGAAATTCAGTGCTCTATGGGGGAGAAATAGACAACTAACAAACTCCTCCTTTCATTTCGCCCATTGTCTACACCTCCACGTGCTGCCAACCGTCTTTCCAGACACAAATAAGGTCAGGGAGAATAGGAAAGCGGGATGGACATGAGAGGCTACAGAATCCCTAGGCTGTTTCCTGACCTGGGATGGAGCCAACCAAATCTTGCCTATTCCATCCTCAAGGAATCCCCACATTCATACTAACCTGCACTGCTGTGAAGTAATTTTCTCTCTGCTTTGCTTCCACTGGCGACGGGCCCTGTAGTCGATCCGGTGGACCCTATATACAGACAAAGCGGACAGAACCTAAGCTCTTCAAACAAGTTTGTCTAGCTTTTCCCTTCCTGGTCCTCATCTCTACACATTACTCATCTTCAAATCTGTTCCTCCTCCTCCTCCCTTAAGGCCAACCATTTTCCTCTTCAGTGATTATTCTGGTAATTCCCTGGTTGAAAATTAGATAACAACAAGGTGTTAGAGCAAAACAAGGCAAAGGGCATGAAAAGACAGATCTGCATCCTGGATCTAGCTCCAAGGTACACGAAGACTCCTAAGGAAATTCACATACCAAATAGGGGTCACTGATAAACTGACAAAACCGAAGGATGTAAGTTTCTAGTGTCAGTGGCCCCTGTGTCTCTATCGTCACACCAACCTGAGAAACTCTTCATTATTTCCTAGGTTCCAGTCAGGTTGTTTTACAAATATTCAAACAGTCAACAGTTATATAAGCCTATGAATATGTCCTACCAATGGAAATTGGCAAATAGGAGAACATCACTAATGAATTTATTTTAGAAGACAGCATTGAAGGTATAAACCCTTTTTGGATGTAGATACTTGCTCTGCAAAGAGTTCTCTGATTCCCTTTCTTTTGTGCAACCCCCACCCCCACCCCGCCTGGAATCTCCACAATCGTCTGCTATGCTCTTAAAGCTTGAAAATTTCCATGAAGACAACTAAGTCATCCCTGCACGGTCACAGTGTTTGTTGTCAGCAGGGAGGGTAACGCCTGACAGTAACAGGAAGCTGGGAAGTAACGAAAAGGATTGTTTTCGATTTTCTTACAGGTTCTTATGATTCTTTCTCCTCCCCCACACACCTATCATATTCTGCAATATAGGTGGGGGAATGGAGAGCATATCTGGAAGGCTGGCACAGAGATCTAGAAATTGTTCTAGAGCCCTACCTATTCTTGGAGTTTTTTCCTACTATAAAGAAACCAGGTCAGTTTTGTTTATCTTCTCCCCTCCCCTAATGCCCTGAAACATGGTGAGCTGCAAACTTGGCAGCACACCTATCCACACGAATGCTTGCTAGCCCCAAATCAAATGAAAACAGTGGGCAAGATGTGGTTAAAGGTCAGATAAACAACCAGAACATGAAACAGTCTTCCATTCCAAGAGTTAAATGCCCCCACATTTGAAACCTCCCTCCCTGATTCTCAAGGCGCCTCAATTGCCCTCACCAGCTATGGCAGCCCTGCTTCCTCTGAAAAGTACCCCATCTCCCCAATGGATAACGCCATTACAGCCATCTCCCTTCCCGAACGCGAGTTGATGTGAAAATGTAAATAGCTTTTTACCATCCCCCCCCCCCTCCCGCCCCGGCGCGCCCGCTTCTGCCCCCCCCCCCACACACACACTTTTCCACACCCAGGTCACAAAATCCCGCCGCAATCTCAGAACCCGCATTCACAGCCCCAAGCAATGTCCTCCTTACTAACCTGTTCAGCCTCGGAGGCTGTTTTGCGTGTCTCCAGAGGTATCTCGCCTCAAGAAACGGAGGCAGGCAAACGCAAGCGGCAGTCAGGTGCGGGGAGCAGAGACAATGGCAGCCGCTGTATTTAGGGGCTGACCGAGCACTTGGGACAAAGATGCTTACTTTACTGATGAAGGGCCATGACTAGCAAACTATTATCACCTTTCGGCAGTGTCTCTCCACTGCCGCAGGCTCGTCAGGAACCCCCTCGAAGAGACTAAACACCTTCAGCCTACATCCGCCGGGACGCACTAGGCGTGGCTGCGTCACGTTACGGAAGCCCGCAGAGGGCGGGGCTAGAGTTGAAAGGAGATCCGGCTTCGGGAAGTGGAGTGATACTTCTGCTCTTGATAGATGGCCCCGTTTCTTCCACGCTGCGGCGCTACGGTTCTGGTGCCAAGCAGAAAAAACAGCGCAAAACATCAGGAAGGAGACTGTTACCAAATGTCTGTATTAGCTTCCCGCTTGGGAGTGCCTCCCATCAAGCTCACCATGCCTTGCCGTTGTCACGTATACTATTCATACGATTTTCATGTTGTGACGTCAGGAAAAAAGCTGTGGTTTAGCGCGGAAGGATAGCGAGAATTGTAGTGTTTATACATTTGTCACTAAACTCCAAAGCCCACCAAAGTGGGCTGATTAGGTAGGGGAGGGACCCAAGGTAGAAAAGCAGGGGTGGGGGATGCCGAATTCTCAATGCTGAGTTAGAAGTAGAAATGCTAAATTATCCCCCCCAAAATTATAATCCGTTCCTTTTACAAGGAAAATCCTCTAGCGATGCACTTGTAAATGCTTGTTTACATAAAATGTGTGGGCGTAGTGGCAGAGCCCAATAAAAATCGCTCCCATTTTATTTTTCCTGTTGCTATCACTTGAATGTTTTGCTCTTATTGCCTGGCATACTTCTTGCTTTGAAATCGTCTTACATAACATGAGATAAAGATATAGGAAAACCAGTGGTGGAGAAAAACAGCGGTCCCTCACCACCTAAAGATGCAGTGACCTAGATTTGATCTGGGCACAGGGAAAACAACTACATTCTTCATGAATAGAAATAATACCAAAATATTTTCGTATCTATGAACTGACACGGGTCCCTGCTCTATGGATTCCTTGATCCACCATATTTCTTGCCCCCCCAAATCTGTGATTATATAAACTCTTTAATTTTGAATGTTGGGCCTCATGTTTGTATTATATATTTGAAAATAAATTTAATGAAAATAAGCCTTAGAATTAGAAAGCATTTTAGACATGGATACCATATGTTCTCAGAAATGTTCCAGCACATCAGTCCGACACAACTCAACACTAAACTGAGTTGTCGACCATAGTCTATTATATGGTAAGAGGAATTTTTCCTACTTTAGGGATGATTATAATTTTGAAATTGCATTAGTAAAAGTAGATTGTTTTCCCTCAATATTTGAAAGAGAGATTTCTGAAGTTCCTTTAGCCACTTACTGCACAATCTACATTACCAGAAAACCTGATAATGTTATTAGACTGGAGGTTAACTTTTGGAAGGAATAACTGGGCCATAAGGAACCATAATGAGTGATGATGGTCAGTCTCACCAGACCATTTTCAGAGCCCAAAAAACAGAGATGCAAATCTATTTGGTGGGAGGTTCAATAAAACTTGATTGTAAAAATAAGTGGTAATAGTCCCTCTAGATGGGCCAGCTCAGGACCCTAAAAACAGTCCAAAAAGAAAAAAAGAGAAAGAAAGAAAGAAAGAAAGAAAGAAAGAAAGAAAGAAAGAAAGAAAGAAAAGAGGTTGTAGTTGCCAATTCTGGACAAGTCTACTCAAACCAACTTCAGAGATTTCTTGGCCATGGAAACATACACAAAGTGCTGTCACTCTTTCCCGCAGTGACCTTTAAGATTAAGCTTTAAGATTGTCTGTAAACACCTAAACATACACTTGCATGTTCAACAACATTTGCTGCCAATTGCTTTTTTTTTTTTTTTTTTTTTTTTGGTTTTTTTGAGACAGGGTTTCTCTGTGTAGTTTTGGAGCCTGTCCTGGAACTCACTCTATAGACCAGGCTGGCCTCGAACTCACAGAGATATGCCTCCTGAGTGGTGGGATTAAAGGCATATAACCACCACACATACAATTAAAGAAAAGACTGTCCCCTTAACAAACGATGGAGGAAAAACTGCATTTCCATATGTAAAAGAATAAAACTAGATTTACCCCCCCCACACACACACAAATTGAAAATGCCTGAAAGGTCTTTACATTAGCCCTCAAACTTTGACAATGCTAGAGGCATACATATGGGATAGAAGCCCTTTAATCCCAGCACTTGGGAGACAGAGGCAGGCGGATCTCTGTGAGTTCGAGACCAGCCTGGTCTACAAGAGCTAGTTCCAGGACAGGTTCCAAAACCACAGAGAAACCCTGTCTCAAAAAACCAAAAAAAAAAAAAAAAAAAAAAAAAGAAGAAGTGATAGAAAAAGTGATAGAAGCCTAGGCAGGGTGTTCCTTAAACGGACTCTATTATCAAAATAATTATCAAAAATTAACAAACAGGATTCTATGAAATTAAGTATGCCCTTGCAGCAGAAGAAGTTATAAGTAGAATAAGGAGATAGCTTTCAGAAAAACAAGAAGATTCTGCAAGCTATATTTCAGACAGAGGTTAATATTCAGAATACATAATTAATTGCAGAAATTAAATATAAGAGATCCTTACTCCTCTCATCAGTAGGGCTAACACATTGAACAGATAATTCTTAAAGGAAGGAACACAAATGACCCATAAATACTTGAAAATGTATTCAACCTTAGCTATCAGGGAAATAGAAATTAAAACTACTTTGAGATTCCTTTTCGCTCTTGTCAGAATGGCTCATGTTTAGAAAATAAATGTTTCCCTGATACTTCCTAGAGCACCAGGAACCAAAGACTGGATAGTCCAGAGACCCAGGATAGAAGAAGAAAAAAAAAGAAAAAGAAAAAGAAAGAAATGATTCGTAATGATATAGTGCTAACCTCATGGATATGAGCCTAGCATAATCATCATCAGAGAGGCTTCATCCAACAACTGATAGAAACAAATGCAGAGAACCACAGTCAAACTCAGGGAATCTTGTGGAAGAAGGGGAGAAAGGATTGTAGGAGCATGAGGGGTCAAGAACACTACGAAAAATCCCATGGAATCAACAGACCTGGGCTCATAGGGAGTCCACAGTGTCTAAACAAACAACCAGCATGGGACTTAGCTAAACCCTCTGCATATCTTCTTGTGGAAGTCCTAACAGTGGGAACAGGGGTTGTCTATGACTCTTTGTCAGCTCTTGGTACCATTTTCCTCCCACTCAATCCCTTTGCCCAGCTTTAATATGAAGGTTTGTGCCTAGTCTTATAGTAACTTGTTATATCAGGTTTGATTGGTATCACTGGGAGGCCAGCCCTTTTCTGAAGGGAAATGGGGGAGGAGTGGATTAAGAGGGGAGGTGGGGGAGGAGAGGAGGGAGGAGAAACTGCAGTTTGGATGTGATATATGAGAGAAGAATAAATTAAAAAAATTAAAAATAAGAAAAAAAAGAGGAGAAGGGAGTACACCTAGCTGTTGTATAAAATGTATCCTTTGTGCATAAAGAACTTTGTCATTCAGAACATCCTAGGGACTACAGACATCGTGACCATTTCCAAAGTGACGTCTCCAGTGCTTATGTGCTTCCACTCTGTATGTAAAGTTATCATGTGAGTTATGTCATCCCCTGCAAAAATATTCAGGAATTGATCTTGTGAGGCCCCATGACCTCCCCTACAGCCTATGCAAAAATATGATTTCTGGGACAGGGGGAGACCCAAACAGAATGAAAACTTTAAAAAAAAATCAAGCTAAAGAAAAATTTCACTCTTCAACTTTTTGTATGTATTCATATATAATCATTTATGTGATAGATGATTAACCCTAGATTCCCACAAAACATGCAATTTTGTAAGAGACATCTGATATGTATAACTAATTTTAAACCTCTTTAGCTTTTATATGTATGAGTTTTTGCCTGCATACATACTTAAATATGTATGTGTACCATGTGCATGCCTGGTATACACAGAAGGCAGAAGACAATGAATCCTCTGGAACAGAAGTTACGGGTGGCTGGGTGCTGTGAACTGAATTGGGGTCCTCTACAAGAGCAGCCAAATGTGCTTAACTGCTGACCTAGCACTCTAACCCCTCTATAACTGATTGACAACAAGATGGACTTTCTCATTTGTTGTATTTTTGTGTTGCTGTGTTCTTCTTTTTGAGTCAAGATCCCACCATGTAGCGAAGGCTGGCATGAAAGAGTCAATTCCCAATTCAGTCCCTTGAGTGCCACCAGACCTGGCTGATTATAGGGCATTTCTTGTTTGATTTTTAATCTATCTCTCACACTTTTAGGCTGGTCTCAGACTTGCTATGTAGCCAAGGTTAGCCTTGATCTCCCAATCCTCCTTGCCTCTAATTTCCTACTGCTGAGATTACAAGCATATACCACAACACACAATACATGGGGCATGTCATTGGACCAAAATGAGCCTAATGAGTTTCTATAGAACTTCTTTCAAAGGACTGAACCAGTAATTAATGTAACCATTCAGACAATAGTTGTTCCTTAGGAAATGCAAGTTCAAGTCTGTTAACACCAAGGTACTATTTATACATAGTTTAACTTTACCCTCCTTTGTGGTACTGGATAATGACCAGGGCCTTACATAAGCTAGAATCTCAATATACAGCCAAGGCTAGCCTGGAAGTTATGATTCCTCTGTATCCACACTGCAAGTACTAGGATTATAGCCGTGACTGATTTGTCTGTTTTGAGATGTCAGTATATGCTGCAGAGTCTGGCTTTGAACTCTTCATCCTGCCTCAGCCCTCTGCCAATAGCTGAAACTACATATGGGCCACAGCTAACAGTCTCACGTCTCTACGATCCTCTCTCCTCTGCTTCCTTTAGGGTATAACAGTTATCACCATTTAAGATGCAATAATTTGACTTGGTGGTTTATTATCTTCTGCTATGAAAAAATTCTGTTCCATGCTAGTCTCTGGCTTAGAATAAAGAGTGTGGCACACTCTATCATGATCACTTACTATTTTAAAAATGAACAAAAAAGAACTGTGAATGAATGAATGAATGAATGCCACAGGCCCTGAAAGTAATGTAGAAAGGAAAGGAGCCCTATACACTGCTGGTGGTAATGTAAACTAATAAAGCCATTTTGGAAGACAGTTGCTCCTCAAACTAAAACCTCAACCACCATATGACCCAGCTCTATATTTCCTGGATATAAACACCAAAGGACTATTCATTACTACCCCGGGTAGCGTGCAGGACCATATTCATTGCTGCACTGTTCACAACAGCTAGAAATTGAGTCAGCCTAGATTTTCATTAGCAGATTAATGGGTAAAGAAGGTGTAGTATGTAGACACAGTAGAATCTTATTCTACTCTATTCTACTTTAAAGATGTGGGAGCCCACATGTGACTCAGTTTTCATCCAGAGTCAATTCTGACTTAAAAGTCATTTGAGTTCAAACGTTCCTGCTCTTCCTGCATCCTTGAGGACTGTGAGAAAGTTCTGATTAAGCCCATGAGAAAGAGCACTTTGCCCATGGGAAAAGAACCCATTATCTATTAAGAAGTAGAAAACAGAAATTGCTTGCTGCTAGCAGAATTTGACAGGAGCGATATAAACCTGCTTATGCTTACTCCCAAGGACAGTGCAGGGAGGTGGTTAGCTGACTGGACTGCTCTTTGTTCTGCCTTCTGCCCTTAATCTGTAAAAAAGCAAGTTCTGAAATAAACTCTGGGCTCTTTGGCTGCTTTGACATCACCAAGCTGAGCTCCTGATTCTATCCTGTGTTCTCAGTCTCAGTTTCTTTCATCTGACATTTCCTCATCCATGATCCAGGAAACCTAGCTGACTTTCTTAGAGCAGGCTCTGACATAAAAGCTAAAATAAAATAAAAATCATGTTATTTTTAGGAAATTGGGTGGAATAGAATTTTTGGTGATTTTGTTCTTTGAGAGTTTTATATATTTATTTAGTGAATTATAGGCACTTCACCCCTTTCTTCTCCCCCTTCCTCTCCCATTGACCCCATTCTTTCCAACAAATCATCCTTTCATGTCTTCCTTTTGTGTATAACCCACTGAATTTAGACAGTGAATGAACAGTCCACCTCTCTTTCAAGAACATTAACTGCCAACAGTCTCTAAGGGCCAGTTGGAACTTCATGCTCTCCTCCCCGTCCACTGATGATATGCTGATGGGGGCTGACCTTGAATGGGTCTGGTGTCTATAACTACAGCCACAACAAGTTTATTAATGTAATGGCTATGCCATGCCATAAAGACATCTTTCTGCTCTACATCTCCCCATCTTCTGCCTGGGGAATGCCTCCCAGTTTAGAGAGGATGGGAGATAGTCTCCCAAACATGACTTCAAAAGTACTAAACTCCTTTGCTCAAAGTTTGTTTCCAGATGGTCCTATCTTGTGTCACCACCACTGCTCCTGCATTTCTGCTCCCATCTTGGATGAAGCTGCTCCCTTCTTTGAACAATATTTTCTCTAATAAAGCCAATAAGACATTAGTCAGAATGGGCCTGATGGCCTGAATCAGGCCAATTACCTCCAGTCATGCAGAGATTACTCAGGGTTGTCATCTGATAGGAGATTGGCAAGGAGAAGAGCCTATGTCTTTTTTTTTGAAAGCCTATGTCTTATGGAACAAAATAATATGGTTTATCCAGAATTGGGGCTTGGTTTTCGATCATCTGGGTGTTAGACATCCATCTCTCTGGAGATCCCCTTAAGAGGGCTTCAGTAGAGTATCGAACTGTGAGGACCAGTTCTTATCCTAAAGTTAACTTTTCAACTTTGTTGACCAGCAGGCATGGTGGTTATTACCCTTACACATGCTGGTCATCCAGCTTAAACTGGGTCAAGTATTTTGGACCTACCACTGGTCTTTTTTTTTTTTGGTTTTTCGAGACAGGGTTTCTCTGTAGCTGTGGAGCCTGTCCTGGAACTCCCTTTGTAGACCAGCCTGACCTCGAACTCACAGAGATCCGCCTGCCTCTGCCTCCCAAGTGCTGGGATTAAAGGCGTGCGCCACCACTGCCCGGCACCACTGGTCTTTTCTAAGTTCCTAGGGTTTGCGTGAGGACTCCCTTGGCAATACTTATGGTCTCATCCATATACAGATGAAATGACATAGTAAAGCCGGGGAAAGTCTAGGCTGGGGTAGACACCAGGGCCTTTTTAAAAGTTTTGGAGGCCCACCTGCTCATTCATAGCCCATTCAGAAGGCATGGTGCTGGCACAGAGGGACTTGGCTATCATCAAATTCCATTGTCTTAGTCAATGTTCTATTTCTGTGAAGAGACACTATGATCACAGCCATTCTTATGAAGGAAAGCATTTAATTATGGCTTGCTTACATTTTCAGAGGGTTAGTCCATTATAATCATGGCAGAAAGCATGGTGGCATGCAGACAGCCATAATGCTGGAGGAGAAGGTGGGAGTTCTACATCTTGATCTGCAGGAAACAGGGAGAGAGAGAGACAATGGAATAGGCTTGAGCATTTGAAACCCCAAAGCCTATCCCTAGTTGCACACTTTCTACAACATGGCCACACCTCCTAAAACCTATCAAGTAGTGCCACTCCCTAATGAACAAGCATTCAATCATATGAGCCTATGGGGTTATTCCCATTCAAAGCACCACATCCATTGTTTTAGTTAGGGTTTCTACTGCTGTGAAGAGACACCATGACCACAGCAACTTCACAGTTTCATGCAATGGTCTTTCTAGGCCTCCATCCAAGGACACCCCTGAAACATACATGGCCTCAGCATCTTTCCTTCGTCTCTGTGGCAAATTCCATGGTCCCTTTCTTCTATGGTTGATTTCCAGAACCACATGACTGAGGCTGCAAATTTCTGCTGTTTACTGGGCCTGGAACATGGCCCTCTTGTTCACTTACATCTTTGCTAGCTTTCTGTCCTTCACTGCCTAAACTTGGATGTCCTAAAACTGAATCTCTAGGCCAGGCTGACTTCAAACTCGAATTTGATAGCCTCTGCTTTCCAAGTGCATGGATTAAAGATGTGAGACACAGCAGCCAGCTAGCTCTAAGCTTTTCTTTAGTTCCTTTTCACAAATTGGAAACCTAGCTGGGTAGGATCTTGCCCTGAGGTCACCACTCCCTTTATTCCATTTCTTAATCTGTTTATGTCCTCCATCACAGGATTTAGCTCTATTCCACTTCCTGGTGCTCTTTTTCTCAATCTGTACATTTTATATTTTTATTTGCTCAGCTTGTTCCTTTTCATTATAAATCTTCATTAGAGTTACCACTAATAACCACACAAGAGTCTACACTAGGCTGTTTTGAGATTTCCTCTGCCAATGGAATTTTCCAAAGCTCTTCACTTTATCCTCAGACAGACTCTTCAGACAAGGGCAAAAAGCACCCACATCCTCATCTAAATATTATAAGAACCATCTCTAGGTGACATACTAAAATTCTTCTCCTCTGAAACCTCTTGAGCCAGCCTCCAACAGTTCAAATAACTCTTAGCACCACTGTCTTCCGTGTTCCTATTAATATATGGCCTGTTAAACAGTTCTTAAAGTGTTCCACTGCTTTCCTAACTCAAAGTACCAACGTCCAAATTCCTTCAAACAAAAACATAGTCAAGCATATCACAATACCCTAGTCGTTGGTACCAACATCAGATAGAGCCGGGCGGTGGTGGCGCACGCTTTTAATCCCAGTATTTGGGAGGCAGAGGCAGGCGGATCTCTGTGAGTTCGAGACCAGCCTGGTCTACAAGAGCTAGTTCCAGGACAGGCTCCAAAGCCACAGAGAAACCCTGTCTCGAAAAAGCAAAAAAAAAAAAAAAAAAAAAAAAAAAAAAAAAAAAAAAAAAAAAAAAAAAAAAAAAAACCAACATCAGATAGAGAGAAGAATAAGCTTACCTTGGTTTTACCTCACTTATAGGTAAGGAATGCAGTGACCCCAAACTAACCTTGCATTAAAAGATTCCTAACTCCTTATACTCACCTTCACCTCAGTTTACTGATGATTTTAGTCCAGGAAATTTACTGTTTGTGTTTTACTCTCAAGGACAGCAGAAGAGATAATTAACCACAACCCAGAGAAAAGACTTTCTTCCTGCTGATGCCACAGACCCACAATGCCTACGATCAGAATGACTGATAACAGCCTACCCCGGAAACTGATAATTTAGAGACCTGGGTCTCCACTTTGTTTCTACTGCTTAGAGGAGGAAGTGTAAACTCCAGACCTAGGCCCAAAGAAATTAGAATGTCTGGTGAATGTGCTGATCAGATCAGGAGCCATTAGCTTCCCCCTGACTGTTTACATAGGTTGCCTGGTTACCTGGTATACATGCTGGAAGAAAAAAAGCGGTGCACTCATTTAAAAAGTAATCCATGCTCTATTCATATTTTTACTGAAAATAAACCTTTTAGCTTCATCCAACCACCTAAAAATGTAGTGTAGTGCACTAGCCTTCCTTTCTAGAATTCTCTGATGATTTAATTCCTTTCTGAACTAATTTTCTCCATTAAGGAGTTCCCTGGACATGCACTAGCCGCTCTCACCTTTGAGCTGTCAGCCACAGATCTCTCTCTCTCTCTCTCTCTCTCTCTCTCTCTCTCTCTCTCTCTCTCTGTGTGTGTGTGTGTGTGTGTGTGAGAGAGAGAGAGAGAGAGAGAGAGAGAGAGAGAGAGAGAGAGAGAGGGGCTGGGAATTGCTGGTTATAAAGGTATATATTACTGGGAACATCTGTAACAGGAAGAGAATGAATAAGGAATAAGAGAAAAGAGGAAAAGAATAAAGAGACATAGACAGACGGATCCTGTTGTGAGTAGATTTCTTACCCTCAGATTTTAGGTCCTTTTGCTTTTTGTGGAGACTTTAATTGAACCCTGAGAGGGAATTCTTAAGAGCCGGACTCTTATAAGGACCCCATTAATCCAGCAATGCCCAACCACCCCCAGGAATTCTTGTACCTCTATTTTCCATATGGGAGCAGAGATTCGCAGAGTGTCTGAAATACAATCATTGGAAAGTGTCTACTTTCTTCTCAACAAATCTGCACTCAGGGCTTCTTCATCAAGCAACATTGGTGGGTTTCGAACCTGTGCAGCAACCGAGTCCATGTTAGTTGGCTGATATATCCACCCTCTGGGTCAGTCTATTCAAAGGCAAATATGGGTTGGCTGACTGGTGCCAGTGGAAGGTAGAAGAAAGCATCTTTTAGGTCTAGGACTATATAGATACAGATATTCCTTTCAGGAGACAACAAAGTTAGCAGAGTGTAAGTGTTCAGTGTTGTGGGATGGATGGTTTTGACACAATTGTTGACCTCCCTTAAATCCTGTACTGGTTGGAAGTCTTGAGTTTAGGGCTTCAGAGAAGGGAACAAAGGAGTGTTCCATGAGGAGTGGCAGAGAACAAGAATTCCTGCTTCCCTCAACTCCCTCAAATGGTTGATGTTTTTGATCCTTTGCTTGGCCTCCCAGCTCAGGAGGTATTGTTTGACCACACCTGTGTTACAAAACTTGAACTATGATGAATGTCTGGTATGCTTCTAAGCCCCTTAGCCCAAACATCAGGGTACCTTGTTTTGAATTCCTGCAGGTAGCCTGAGGATAGCTCTTTCTTACTAGTGGCTAAGTTTTTGTGTAAGGAGTATCTCTTACCCAAGAATTTGGCCACCATAAAGGACATGTGTAATTGGTAGGTGCTTGGCCTATGTCAAAAGTTAAACTAACCAAATTTCTCCTGAAAGAGATGATGGCTCTGAGTTTTTGTTAAAGTTCCTTCCTATCAATGGGTATAGACAGTCCAGCACAGCCATAAAAGAATGAATCACAGTTCCTTTTCCTAGGTCTAAGGTCCAGGAGGTTATCTATGGGAAGTAGGAGGCTTGCTATTCCTTGGACTGATGTCTTCCTGCAGGTGAGGAGTCCGAGAGGTTCTGTCAAGACAGAGTGGGCTGCTCCAGTAACTATTAGGAAGTTCCTAATAGTTTGTCCCCTGTCTTGCTGTCATCCTAGGCTCCCATGGGTAAGTAGTACAGAGCCCAGCCCATCAGTTTTCAACTAGCTGGAGGATGGGCTGACTCTCCTCTTTTTCTTTTCTGCTAGGACATTCATTCTTCTAGTAATCCTTGGTCTTAAAACAGGCACACTGGTTGTTTTCCAGATGTTTTTTCTTGACCTATTTCCCTAGTTCCTGTCTTGTGCATTTCCCTAAGGGCAGCAATCCCTACAAGGAGTATTTCTTTATCTGTCTGTCCTTGCCTGAATCTCAGCTATTGCAACCTTTTGGGAGCAATTATAAAAGTTGAGATGCATTTATCCCTTTAAGTTCCTCTAATTTCTGGAGCTCTCTCTTGGCTGTAAACAGGGTGGCCAAGAGATGTTGATAATCATTCTCAGTCAGCTGGTATGTATAGAAAATAGTTTCCAACAGGTTGGTAAGAGTCTTCAGCTTCTCTGAAAAAAGAAGGGTTTTGGGTCTTCCAATTATATAAATTACTAGTGGTGAAGAAGACGCATACCATAAATGGGAGCGGGGAACCTCCTCCCTTGCCTTCTTCTTTCCCTTGTCTGTAACTGGGTCCTGGCACTTCCCTCAAGGAGGAGACAGATGATAGTCTCACAGTGTCAGACAAAGCCTGTCTGTCCTTGCTGTAGGTATAGCCGCTTTGAGTGCATGCGAGAGAGGAAGGGTCGGGTGTAGCAGAGTGGGCCTCCTAGACTTCTCTCTGCACAGGACCACTTCGTTTGGTCCCTCTCACATTTCCTGTTGATTCAGTCAGAGCATAAGGAGGCAGAATCTCCATCTCTTTAGATGGAACAGAGAAAACCTGCAATAGTCTTGGCTTCTCTGATTATTCCTGCTGGACCAAGAGAACTCTGATTCTCATAGAAAGAACACAGGTTTTCGACCATGGTGGGTGGATGAGGGCAAGGGTTAGCCAACAATTTACATAAGAGAACTGATCAGGGCCAGGCAGGCCATTAATCTCAGCACTTGAGAGGCAGAGGCAGAAGCAGATGGATCTCTGTGAGTTCAAGGCCAGCTTGGCCTACAGTGCTAGTTTCAGGACAGTTAGGGCTGTTACACAGAGAAAACTTGTCTCAAAAACCAAGAAGGGAGAGAGAGGGGGGAGGGAGAAAGAGAGAGAGAGAGAGAGAAAGAGAGAGAGAGAGAGAGAGAGAGAGAGAGAGAGAGAGAGAGAGAGAGAGAACTGATCAGGAAGATTGGGGGAGCCTGTCACAATGTTCCAGACTGTCCTGACTG
The DNA here is from genome assembly GCF_950005125.1 of Chionomys nivalis. Taxonomy (NCBI): domain Eukaryota; kingdom Metazoa; phylum Chordata; class Mammalia; order Rodentia; family Cricetidae; genus Chionomys; species Chionomys nivalis. The sequence goes on from NC_080112.1 coordinate 99,515,648, forward strand.
CATATGAATCCAAAGACCCCTCAGATGGCTACCCTACCTTAAGAAGAGGGCCACTGATGAATACAGAATGTGGCGTATTCCTCAGGAGAAATGAATCCCATAATACTCTACATCCTAGAAGCCCTCTGAAAATGTTTTAACATACACTGTTCTTGGGCAGCTTGCATTTCTTCCTACCACAAGGGCAAGTGGCAGACCGACTTAAAGAGACAGAGACAAACAACACACAGACAACAGCAACAACTAGACAATCGCAGATGGCCATTGAGCAATCATTCATCCAGCAAAACGGGGGGCTCTGGTGATGTTCCACACAGACCCCAGCAAAGAATCTAGAGGACCAGCAGTGTCTGACCTCCCTTCTTATGTCCTTTTCAATTGGTGCCCTCGACAGAGTGGACTCACCTCCAGAAGCATTCCAACCAAATGACTTCCGTTTTACCCTTTTGAGTGGTGATGTCTGCGTGCCTTTGGAGAACTCAGCAACAGTCCATCAGAGAGAATTTCTTGGGGCTCTGGAATATCTAGGGGCATGGGCTCCCTAAGAATCCTCTCCACCTGGTGCACTCTTCATCATTCCTGGGGGTCCCAAAACCCTAAGCATCTGGGTCCAATCTCTGGAATCTTGGAGGGACCTCCAAAATGTTATGGGGAGTTCACCAGAGATGACCACTCAGACACAGTGTATAGACTATTGAAAGTCTTTATTCCAGCTGTCTGGTCTGAGACCACACCCAAGTGTTCAAGGACCTGGGTGTAGCCCCTAGTGTTCATAATACAAATTTTTTAAGGGCAGAAACTATGTCTGGGCATCTTGCTTGTCAGCTGCAGGGGACTTCGTAGAAGTAAGCATTAAAAGTAAGTAAGTTTAACAGAAGCTAAGATAAGCAGTTAGTTGGTGGGGGTTCTGTACAAACAGGCAGCTAAGGTAAGTTAGGTGGAGGGGATTCCATACAAAGTTTAACAGAAGCTAAGTTAGCTAGGACATCCTGATCTTTGGTTTCCTAGAACAGAGCTGGGTAGTTTTCTGTGGGGTTCTCTATCAAGGAGATAAGATTCTAGTTAAACCTGGAATGGCTTCAGCAAGAATACACGGTGGAGGAACCTCTGTACTGTCCTGCTCCCTCACATTCCCCACTGGTTCTGTGGTCATGAACCAGAAATTCTTTTGTTTCCTTTCCCCATAATACAGGTTACAGGCATTTGTGCAATCACACTCAACTTGTGTGCAATCACACCCAACTTGTTAAATGAGTGTGGGGATCTAAACTTGTTCTCATGGTTGTACAACAGCATCTTAACCACTAAGCTATCCCATCCCTGTGATATATTCTTTTTCTATGGTACACTCTTATTTTTAATGGTCTTCTAAAGAATGAAAAATACATAGATGAGTACCAAGAATGATATTTGGGACCTTCAGATTGTGTAGGTAGGTTTTGATTTTCTGTTTTATTTTTACATGCATTGGACCTGAATTTTAATGGCACAAGCATTTGGTAAGCATAGAATTAGTGGAGGCAGGAAAGTAATGTGAGAGACTAAGAAAAGGCTGCATTACTATTACAGAGTAATGGACAGAGTAAATATAGTTTCTCCACCCGGATAAGCATCTCTGGTGATGCAGCAATCCAAACCAGACTAAATCAAGTGAAATTAGAAAAGATCCAGGTTTAAAGAGTAAAATCTTTCGGATGATTTTCCAGCCACTCCAGCGAGGAGATGGGGAGGAGAGCCTGAAAAACTACGTGTCTGTTTTTTTTGGGGCGGGGGGAGGACAGTTTAAATACCCTGTGGGAATGATCTTGAGCATCTCTTGAGCCATGTTTAGTGGGCTTTCTGAGATGAGGCAGGGTTTGGGGAGAGCGAGATGGGGAAGGGGGATTGAGATGGAGCTTCCGCCAGAACAGGGCTCTGGCTTACATTAAAGGTGGTAAGAAATGATGTGGTTCATCTTTTGAATCAAGTCTTGTACTTTCTCACTTGTTTCAGAACACACTCACAGCCAGAAGTCCATTATGCAAAGGCTTTTTCTTAACAATGTGCTGTCTTAGTGACTTGGACCTAATTCACTGTTATCTAGTAGTAAACTTCTTGCACATATATGAATTTAGATCTAGTTTTCTGTGATTCTTCAAATAACATTGAAACAATAGTTGTCATCCAGAGTCTGCTTCTCTCAGCCTCAAGTTAAGACATATATGTGCAAATGGAATGTGCTAGGCTGGAGCTCGACTTCTCTGCTAATGCTGCTGGTCACCAGTAGTTTTAGCTGTATTTTTCCCAAGCAGCTGAATTATTTGGGTATCAATTTTGAATTATGCCATCAGTGCACACAGAAAGATGTTACCTTGGTTACTAAGAACCGAGGAAAAAATATCAGAAAGGAATAATATGCTAGAAGCTAATCCAAAGAGGAAACATATTTAAATAAAATTTCATGCCTAGTTTATCTCTTAGATCAAAAGAATCTCATTTACTGTGATTTAAAATTTCTTATAAAATGCCACAGCGTATTAATTTCATTAATGTGGTTCTTGGCGAAAGCTTGACCCAGATGTCACCATGGACCTGGTGGCAGTAGAGACCTCCCAGATCAGTATGACCCTGACTGCAGCAAAGCCCTCAGATGCTAACATGGTCAAAGCTGATTGACTAGCCCCTGGGCATCCACAAAGCCCTTGGTGGTAAAAGAAGCCATGAATATTACCCAAGACTCATCTGGGTCCATGGTCCTGCTGTGGGGTGGTGGTGGTGGTGGTGGTATTTCTGCTGATGTCCATGTCCTGTGTTACCACAAGGGATCATAGGAACCATGCATGTTGAAATCCCAGGGCCATGTTGAGCTGGCCCCACCCCTCACTGGCCCTGGGTTAGCTGGCCCTTCCTGTAATATGATACTGCAGCAGGAGAACTGCCCACTCCACTAGGGAAGATGGCCCCACCCCTCACTATGGGCTATGGGCGTGAACCCCACCTAGGCAGCATACTAAAGCCAGCCCTGCTGTCAGAACAGAGGTGAGCTAGTCCTGAGGATGTGAGAGGCAAGACAGTGGAGCTGGCCCTGGTGGTGTGAGGGTGGGTGAACCAGATCTGAGGACCTGAGAGCAGGAGAACTTACTGCGCTTCTTGCTGCATGCTGCACTGGATGGACTGGCTGAGGCAGTGCTGGAGGGTTCCCCTGGATGGTGATGATGTGGGAAAGCTGGGCGGTTGACCAGCCCAGTTACCATTCAGGCCCAGAACCAGGGCTGTGAGTTAGCCCACCTTGACATCCACTCAATCTGTCAACTGCTGGAGCATGTGGAGGGGACGAACCTACAGATCCAAAACTTCAGGATCTTCATGACACAGGACAAAAATAGAATACCCAAGAGGAGTCCCCAGTGAGAGCCCATTATTGGTGCTGTAGCAGAAGCCAGAGACCTCAAATCAGGACAATGACTCAGTGCAAGGAACGCTTGCAAGTAAAGATGAAAGGCCTAAAGGGTGAACTGTGTGATTTTGTGACACACCAGGTCACACTACAGCTTTCACGACAGCATCCCCCCACAGTCTTTTTTGCTTTGCTTTATTTTGTTTGTTTGGTTTTTGTTTTTTCTTTTAAATTTTGTTTTGCTGGAAGGCAGGTAGGCTGCAATAGTGGTGAAGGGAAAAGGGTAGGATCGGGATGCATGATGTGACGTCTACAAAGAATAAATAAAAAAAGAAAATTAGTGTGGTAAGGTTTCTTTTGCCAGATACATTTATTTGAATATGAAAGCAATCACAGATATCTCAAATAATTTAATTATGTACTTCAATGTCCTGGGAAGATAAAAAAAAAAAAACAAAAAAAAAACAAAAAACAAAAAAAAAAAACAAGCAAAGCTCAAACTCTCTCTCTCTTGTCTCAGTCAATGAAAGCAGACACCAAGGCACAGATATTTGCCCACATGAGAAAAGTTGATCTGGGTGTACTTGCTTCTTGCCTCTTACATTGCTAGTCCTCAATTTTTCAAATTATTCGATTATAATTACCTCTTGGAAATTACTTGATTATCAAAACCAGTCATGGGCAACATTCCAATGTCATATTTTACAGAAATAGAAAAAAATCCTAAAATGCACACAAAAGCACAAATGATCCTGAATAGTAAAAGCAGTCTTGAGCAAAAAAAATAATGCTGTAGGCATCATCATATGTGATTTCAGCATATTCTACAGAGCAATAGCACCAGAACCAATGTGGTACCTGCGCAAAGCAAACATGTTGTTATTGGAATCGAACAATGGACATGGAACTAATGCACACAGCCTCAGTCACATAATTTTGACAAAGATACTGAGAACATACATTGAAGAAAAGATCATTTCAGTGTCTGGTAATAGCAAAACTAAATATGCACACATTTAACCGAAATATAAGATGATCTCTCACCCTGCACAAAGTTCAAATGAAATCAAAGGTCTTAATAAAAGACTTGTAACTCTAAAACTACTTCAGGAAGACATAGAAATAATGTTTCAAGATATAAGTATAGGGAAGGACTTTTTGAAAAATACTTAAATCTTGGGAAACAATTCCAAAACTAGACAAATAGCACTGTATGAAATTAAAAACCTTTAGCTCCCATGACAGTTTCTGCCAAATAAAGGAATCAATTAAATAAAGAGAGAGACAAAAAGAGGGTAGATGTTTGCTAGTTATACACCTGTGAGAGAATTTAATATATAGAATGTATACAAAGAACTCAATTGCTAAATACCAAGAGATCAAATAATTCAATCAGCAAATGAGTCAATGAAGTGAAAATACATTTCTCAGTAAATTGGCCATTAGACATGAAAAAATTCAACATCCTTAGCCATCAGAGAAATGCAAGTTAAAACTATATTGACACTCCCTCTCACCTCAGTTAGAATGACTATCAGTAAGAAAGCATGTAGCAAATGCTGTTGAAAATAAAAGGAAAAATGAACCCTTATACATACCTGGTGGAAATAAAATCTCATCCAGACACTATGTCGATCACCATGAATGTTCCTCAAAAAGACAAAGGTTAGACTATAATATGATCCAGCTACATAATTCTCAGCTGTATGCCTAAAGGATGCTAAATCATCATATCACAGAAATCACTGCCAGGCGGTGGTGGCGCACGCCTTTAATCCCAGCACTTGGGAGGCAGAGGCAGGCGGATCTCTGTGAGTTCGAGACCAGCCTGGTCTACAAGAGCTAGTTCCAGGACAGGCTCCAAAGCTACAGAGAAACCCTGTCTAGAAAAACCAAAAAAAAAAAAAAAAAAAAGAAAAGAAATCACTGCATATTTGTGTTATTGCAGCACTATTCATATAGTCAATTCTATAGAATCAGCCTAGACGATAGCCAAAAGGTGCATAGGATAAAGAAAATGTGGCACATATAGAGGTAGAGGTTCATGCATCCATAGAGAAGAATAAACTAAACTGTGGTTGGGATGTAATGTATGAGATAATATTTTTTAAAAGGAAAAAATGAATGAATTATTTCTTTTGCACAAAATTGATACAACTGTAAATAATCACATCTATTACACAATTTCTCTCATTTGTCAATATTATATTTTATGTAGATTCATAAAATCATTTATTTATATAGGACATGAAAGTGGATGTAAGACAGGATTTCAATTTCCAGCACCCGAGGGACTAGGGACAGAGTATTTATTGACAGGCAGATAAGGACAAGGACCACAAATAGATACTAAGAAATATGGCAAAGTTTTGTCTTCTTCCTCACTGTCTGGACTTCAGACAAAGGCCTGGAGGACTTTTATCCTGCCATAGGGCTACCTCCCTGCTAGTGGACAGGTCTGACAAACTCAAGGCTAGATAGGACACTTTACAAAAATGTAGATCTATCAGCTTTTCTTCCTTTGTTCAAACTGACCAACCTTAAATTAAAGGATGAACACCACCCCCTGACACACACACACACAGTCCAGTCCTTCCAGCCCTCCAAGGACCCTTAAGAACTTCAGCCCTTCAGAGGTAGCCCTTCAGCTTTTCAAGTCCCCTCTCTGATTTGCAAGTGTGCCTTGCTCCTTGTTTTATCTGTTGCCTCACCCTTAAAAAACCTTTTCTTCACTAGCTGATTCTGACTTCTCTGTCTAAGGTTCTTCCTTGCTACTACCAGTTTTTGTGTGTTCTAATTTTATTTATTTGTTTGTTTTGTTTTGTTTTTTCAAGACAGAGTTTCTCTGTGTAGTCCTGGTTGTCATGGAGCTCTCTTTGTAAACCAGGCTAGCTAGCCTTGAACTCAGATCTGCCTGCCTCTACCTCACAAGTGCTGGGAATAAATGTATTCACCACCATTGCCTGGCTCTGCCTTTTTTAACTGGCAAAGAAAACAAACCTGATCCAAACCTCTTAGATCAGTGGTTCTCTATAGTAACGAGGAGCTGTGGGCCACTTCCTGCTGCCCAGCTCCTGGTTGCCTGGCTAGCTTATGCCCCGAAATAACAACACACAAATTGTATTCATTTAAACACTGCTTGGCCCATTAGCTCTAGCCTCTTACTGGCTAACCCTCACATCTTGATTAACCCATTTCTATTAATGTGTGTAGCACCACGAGGTGGTGGCTTACCGGGAAGATCCTAACCTGCGTCCGTCTCAGAGAGGAGAACTATGGCATCTGCCTCACTGCCTTCTTCCTCCAAGAATTCTGTTCTGTCTACTCCACCCACCTATGTTCTGACCTATCAGGCCAAGCAGTTTCTATATTAATTAACCAATGAAAGCAACACATAGAAAGAAGACACTCTTATATCAGTTCTCAACCTTCCTCGTGCTGTGACCCTTTAATACAGTTCCTAATGTTGTGATGACCCCAACCATAAACTTATTTTTGTTGCTACTTCACAATTGTAATTTTCCTACTGTTATGAATTGTAACATAAACATCTGTGTTTTTCAAAGATCTTTGATGACCTTGTGAAATGTCATTCAACTCCAAAGGGGTCATGACCCATACATTGAGAACCCCTGTCCTAGACAGGAACATTCACATCAAGTGACTCCTGATGGTTGTAACTTCTGCTCCAAAGTATCTGATCCCATCTCGTAGCCTTTTCCAGTACTGCAGTTATGTGTACAAACACTCAACACATACATAAACAAAAATCATTTTAAAAAACCATCTAGACACAATAAACTGTGGAAACAGTGTCTATAAGTCACAAGAGAAATGTGTGTATGTGTGTGTGCGCGCACGTGCACGTGTTCCCATGATCATGGCTCAAAACCACCATATACCATATAGGTGAACAAAACATATATAACAACCCTAATCACCACTGTTCCTCCAACTGACGTTAGAATTTAATTTTCTCTTAAAATAATTTTTAATTGTTTGTCAAATTATGTGTACATATGTGTCTATATTTTGGTATGTGGATGTGAGCGCAGATCCCTTGCAGACCGAATTGCAGGTGGTTGTGTGCCACTCCACATGAGTGGTGCAAATTGGACTCAACAAGAGCAATACCCACTCTTAACAGATGATCCATGTAGCATAAATAATAAAAACTCAGAGACAGATATTGGGGTTCAGCCTAAGGATCGGAAAAGCTGTTACCTCTACCTCACAATGAAATGGTGATAATGCCTCCATGAATCCTCAGAATGAGATTGTGTGAGAGCTGTCTCCTCCGGTCTTATATTCCTCTCTAGTGCTGGGATTAAAGATATGCACCACTACTAACTGGTTTATATGACAAACTAGTGTGGCTACTGGGATTAAAGGTGTGTGCCACCATTGCCTGGTCTGTGTGGCTGACCAATGTGGCTGCTTTACTCTCTGATCTTCAGGCAAGCTTTATTTATTAAAATACAACTGAAATATCACGAAAAAGCCATCACTCCAGCCTAGAATTTCACTTTCTATAAGTTGGAGCCTTTGGTAATAAGGAGAAATGGGGAAGACACAACATGGAGACAAGAACTGAAGCCTAGGTACTAGAAATCCCAAACCTCATTCATGTTCCACACTCACTGTAGATGAGTACAGAAGGTGGGAAGCCACCATGGAAGAAATTTATGGTACCTCAAGCATATGACTTTGGTCCATAGTAACAAAACTAATAGAAACCCTAAAAGTTTTAGAACAGTATCCCATATATAAATCAAAAATTCCTTCAATAAATCAAGCCTTAAATAGTACATAGTTTATATCTTGATGTTAACTTGGAGTTTTTTCATTAGTATTAGCTGGCAAAATATTTTGTTGAAATTACTTACTATTATATTATCTTTAAAAACCAAGAACCAAGGATAGCAGAGATGCAATACTTTTGTCATAATGCTTTGTGATTTCTGGAAATCATTAACATTTTGTGTGCAAATGAATTAGTTATCCTTGGAATACCCTCCCCAGGGTCAAGAGTTGCTGGTCAACAATTAATCAAGAACTTAGCATAGTGTGTAATCATTTTTTTCTTGACCTTTAAACTTGTCAGGAGATAAATCATTGGTGTTAACAAAGGTTAGAGCTACCACAAGCTATTAGCAATGTTCTAATGAAGCAAATGAAATTTCCAACTATCTCTAAATATCAAGTTTGGTAATGTCATTGTTCTGACAGAGCAGATGCACTTTATAAATTTGGGAATTGAAAATAAGAATTTCTAATTTAGGGAATAAAAGATAAAACCATATCTTCGTGAAAAACCTTTTTGCCCAGTAAATATTAAGTTCAGAGACATAGTGAGAAAGTTGTTTTTAGCTTTGCATTCTTATTAATATTAGATCATATTGAAGAAGTAGAACAAAATCCATTTGGAGAAAGAACCCCATTTTAAACAGGACCTAACTAAGTGGGGGTGAATGTAGCCCAGCAAACTCATAAATATTCCCAAGAAACTATGACTGTCCTAGTCAAAGTGACCCACCAGGGTGTCCAAACAACATCTGCTTGCTTCAAATGTCCTTGTAGGTATCTGATTAACCTCTGTTTTGAAATTCTTGTGTGCTGACAGCCACTGTTTTGAAATTTCCTTATACCCCAACCAATGAATTCAAAAGTTGTATACTTTTACTCAATCCCCAAAATGCCAAGACTTGTGCCACCATGCTTGCTTTTTTCCCTTTAAAATCCCTTACTCTGAATCCTCAGGGTCATTCTCACCCACTCACTGTGTTGGTGTGTTGGATTACAGTCTGAGTTAGCTAACTTGTAATCAATAAATCCCAGTGTGTTTGCATCGGATACTGGCTCTGTGGTGGTCTTGATTGGGGGTCCTGTGAAACGGGCTTAACAATATCAGTCCAGGCACAACAATCCATTTTAAGAGATAAATATTCCACATGAGTGCTTGGCATTGAAATGTGCTGAAACTATGCAAGTATTTCAGAGATTAGAAACTGATTAGAGGTCAGTGTCCTTTTAGGTTCATGTTAACTTAGAGAACGTCTGTAACAATTTTGTGTCTTTCTGAATGTGCAGGGAGTCACACATGTATGCATCAACACATATGTTTACCCATGCTTAGGGAAATTTTTCTTATAAGTTCAATAAATATATTAAAGTAACAGAAGTAGAATTTAAAGTATTAGGACTATCTAAATCCACTCTCATTTTATGGATAAGGAACTAGTGACAAATTAGGTGTGTTAAAATTTTCATAGTTACTCATTGGGCTCAACATTAAGGTGTTGATATTTTAAAATTAATTTTGGGAGCAAGGGGGGCGTTCATGACAGTTTCTGTGTGTAACAGCACTGGCTATCCTGGAACTTGCTCTATAGACCAGGATGGCTTTGAACTCAGAGATCCACCTGCCTCTGTCTCTTGAGTACTGGTATTTAAGGCATGCACCACCATTGCCCAGCTTAAAATTACTCTTATTTTATGTTTTATTGTATGTTTGTTTCCTCTGTATGTCTGTGCACCATGTGCATGCTTGATTCACTCAGGAGTCAGAATAGGACATCAGATCCTGGAATGTCCTGTGGCTGAAGTTATAGATGATAGTGAGCCACCACGTGAATACTAGGAATTAAACCTGGGTCCCATGGAAGAGCGGCCAGTGCTCTTAAACACAGAGTCATCTCTCCAAACCCTAAAGATAATGATTTTGGTGACAACAAGAGAGGCAGAGAGAATGACAAGTATTAGTAATAGTTATTCTTACACATTTCCGTCTAGAATTGTTTCTAAAACCCTTGGTGGCCCAGGACCTGGCCCACACTTTCTTGTTGAGTGTGTCATTAAACTCCTTTAAAAATCAATCAACCACCCAATCAACTAATCAATCAATCAAACAAAAACCAAAAGCAGTCTTTCCATTCTCCCTTCCCTCTCCCCCTCTCCCCCTCTCCCCTTCCCCCACCTTCCCCCACCCCTACCCCCACCCCCATGGAGGGAGAAGGGAAAGACTGGCCAGCATTTGGGAGAGTGGGAGGGTGGAGATGGAGGAAGGACAGATATAGGAGCAGGGAAGAAGATATCTACATTAAGAGCCAGTTTAGGGTTGGCAAGAGACTTGGCTCTAGAGGGAATCCCAGGTGTCCACGGGGTTGTCCCCAGCTAGGTCCTTGTGCAGCAGAGTAGAGGGTGCCTGAACTGGCCTTGCCCCACTATCACACTGATGATTATCTCGAATATCACCATAGAATCTTCATCTGGCGATGGATGGAGATAGAGATAGAGACCCTCATCAGAGCAACGGACTGAGCTCCCAAGGTCCAGTTGAAGAGCAGAAGGAGGGAGAAGACGAGCAAGGAAGTCAGGACCACGAGGGGTTGGTCCACTCACTGAAACAGTGTACCTGATCTAATGGGAGCCTACCAAAGCCTGCTGGACCAGGACTGAATGAGCATGTGATCAAACTGGACTCTCCGATTGTGACTGACAATGGGGACTGACTGAGAAGCCATTGATAAAGGCACTGAGACTTGTTTTTACTGCATGCACTGGCTTTTTGGGACCCTAGTCTATTTGGATGCACACCTTCCTAGGCCTGGATGGAGGGGGGAGGGCCTTGGACTTCCCACAGGGCAGGATTCCCTGCCCTCTCTCAAGCAGGGAGGGGGAGGGAGGAGGGTGAGTGGGAGAGCAGGGAGGAGGGGAGGAAGTGTAAAATTTTGAGTGGAAAAATAAACAAATAAAAAAATAAACCAAAAGCAAATCAAGTAAAACAAACAAAACAATGCCTTTTTACTGAAGAAGCAGATACAGAGAAATGTGCAGGAAGGCATTTTGCCATGCTCTCCAGGAGAGGGCACACGTTTTCTATTTTTGCTGGTTAGATCAATTTTAGGTTTTTTTCACAATAGTTTTTTTTTTTTTCTACAATGGGACATTTTTTTTTCAGTTAAGATTTGAACCGTGACATGAATCAAATTATTTGACCTTATGAGGTTTAGTGTATTTGATAATCAGCATAAAAATCTCGTATAAGACCCTCAAACTCTATGTGGGATGCACCACTACTCCCCAGATAATCCATTTTGAAAGGTGGCCAAGAGGCATAAGTAGGCATATCAACATAAATAAATAAATAAATAAATAAATAAATAATCAAACAAATAAAACACACAAATGATCCATAGGCATGTGCAAAACTGTTCATCATCGCTAATCAAGAAATGTGAATGACAACTACACTGAGATATCATTTCACTCTTATTAGAATATTTATTATCAAAGGCTGAAACTAACCACAGGGGACAAAGACGAAGAGAAATAAGACCTTCCACATACTTCTGGGGAAATGTAAATTATTGTAGGCATTGTAGAAAGCAGTAAAACTACCATACTACCTAACAATATTACTACTACCTGAAAGAAATGAAAACATTAGACATCTGCACTTCTGTACTTATTGTAATACTATAACAACACTAAACTGAAGTCAATCTAAGTATTCATTGATTGATTAATGGATAATGAAAATGTTATGTGTGTGTGTGTGTGTATGATATATATGCATAACCTAGAACATTACTCTGCCACAAAATGCTGCAATCCTGCAATCTGAAACAAAATGGATGGAAATAAAAGACATTATACAAATTTGAAATAAACCAGGCACAGGAAGAAAATTAGCACATGATTTCAGTCACATAAGAGGTCTAAAGATGTTGATCTTTATTTATTTATTTTTTTCCAAGACAGGGTTTCTCTGTAAAACAGAGAACTCTCTCTGTAAACCAGGCTGGCTTCAAACTCACAGAGATCCACCTGCGTCTGCCTTCTGAGTGCTGCGATTAAAGTTGTGCGCCACCACTACCCAATAACAATGCTGGTCTTAACATAAGATAAGATGTTACATAAGAGGTTTAAAGATGTCTTACAGAAGGTAAGAAGTCACATGTTAAATCTAACTTAGATGGTGGTTACCAGAATCTAAGAGTAGTGGGGGCGTAGAGAAAACTTGGTGTAGGGAGACTATTCTCCAAATCCTACCCAGAGAGTAACTGCATCGGACAGCAAACCCTTTAACTTTCCTAACCAGCAGGCCACAACAAAACAAGTCGTTTTTTCTACAGTTGGACATACAACAGAATACAACTTTCTAGAGTCTGGCTTGGTCTGTGCTTTCTGTTAACTGAACCTGTTAGTCAACTCTGCTGCTTTAAACTCAGGTTTCTATTAATTCAGGGGACACATTGATGGCATTACAATAATTGTCCATAGCCTTCCACATAAAAAAAACCCTCCTAACCAATGAATTTAACTCATCAAAGGGAACTTGTATGAGTCATTCTTTGGGCTGTAGGTATAATTCCCATTTGGGAGTATGTTTTAATTTTATGTATCCCCAGAAAATCATATAACATTGGTACCCAAGTAGAGACCCAAGAGATTAATGGTATGCCAGGTCAGACTGTCAACAAGGATGAAGCTAAGGTAGTCTTTCTCCAGTGGTGAGTCAGAGCATGCCTTCTAGATGTGTGTGGCTTGGTATGAATATAGAGGATGCCATACAGCTAAATAGGAAGCATGGTGGACAGGACAAGTTCTTTCTCCTTTTTCCTCTCTCCTCTCCCAATATTCAAGTCCATTGGGCAAAAGGAAAACTAACCATGTGCTACCCCTCCTTAGTTTTTCAGAGGTACAAAAGCCTTTTTATCCTAACGCGTGGTTACAAGATGAACATGCAAAGATTTTTTTGTCCTCTGCATATTTTGTCTCCCTTTTCCCTTTTCTTGTTTGAATGCAAACAAGAGATTGTTTTTTAACCTAAATGCCTCTCGACCGAAGAATGGATAAGGAAAATGTGGTACATTTACACAATGCAGTACTTACTACACAGTGGAAAAAAATGACATCTTGAAATTTTCAGGCAAATGGATGGATTTAGAAAATATCATATTGAGAGAGCATCTAGTCTTCTTAATTTTTTTTTATTTTTCAGGTTATAATGTATATATATATATATATATATATATATATATATATTTCCATCCTTTATCCCTCTAAATCCTCCCATATATCTCTCTTTGCTCTCTTTCAAATTCATGATTTCTAGTTTTCATTAATTATTGTCATATGTATACACATATATTATAAATTCATAAGTACATAAATATACCATGCTGTCAGTATAATATTGCTTCTATGACTCTGTAGTCAAGGACATTTGATATTGGATGAACTACTGAGATGTCCTTTCCTGGTGAAGACTATTTGTCCCTCTCTCAGTCTTCCTTAGTTGTCACGGGTTCTTCCTGTGGGATTGGAGCTTCCTGAGCTTTCCTCCCTAGTTCACCTCACTACAACTGTTGTTGGCCTTGTTCAGCTTATGTTTAGGTTGATAAGCTAATATTCAACTTGAATCGTAATAAAGAATGGACTTAATTCAGCTGGAAGAACACAAAAGCCTAGGCCCCTTCTCTGTCCCTTGTTCTGGTTCTTTTACTACATAACTTCTATGACTTAAAAAAAAAACTAAGAATTTTTAATTTCTATGTTTGTAAACTGTGAGTTTAACAGTTTATGCCTCTGTTGTAGGGTATCCACAAGAGAAGGCTGCACAGACGGGGTCAAAGCCAATAGAAATTATTAGCTGGCCAGTGACAACACTGGGTGTTTGAGATCCCAGTGTAGCCTTGAATCTGCCAACGTTGTCTTTTAAGTATATGTCTATATCCTGGCTCGGTGTCCTCCAGTTAATAAGAACAATTAGCTAAAAGGAGAACTGCAGTGACCGAAAACCGAGGCTAGTTCATGTAGAGACTTTCCCAGAACTGTGGGCTTGGATGGAGTAGGTCTTTGTTTTCATTTTGGCAGGTGGTGCTGTCTATGTGCTGAATTTTATAACCTGAATGGTACTTTCCTCATGGGAGTCAGCCATGCTAAGGTCTGGGGCACCTCTCTCTCTGTTTTCTTTGTAGACACATTTACTCAAAAGGAAGAAAAAAAAAAAACACTTTTGCAGGAATTTGTGGTATTTCACTGTTAAGATAAATGTAAGAGAAAGTGACTTTTGAACAGCATGAAATTAAACAAGAATGTGTTCGTTTCCTTCACAAATAATTTACAATCTATAAGTTTTTTTAAAATATTTATTTATTTATTATGTATACAATATTCTGTCTGTATGTATGCCTGCAGACCAGAAGAGGGCACCAGACCCCATTATAGATGGTTGTCAGCCACCATGTGGTTGCTGGGAATTGAACTCAGGACCTTTGGAAGAGCAGGCAATGCTCTTAACCTCTGAGCCATCTCTTCAGCCCCTACAATCTATAAGTTTTATCTGGGGGTGTGGAGTTAAAAGCTTTGGATGGTTTCTTGATTTTAGACAAAACTGAAATTTAGAGATTAATTCTAATCTGGAAAGGATAGCTGCTTGAAGGCCCTAAAAAGGAAAATTTAGCCTCCTGCCTCTATTGTACAATAATCTGACCATATTTGCCTGACTGTCTACTTTGCATTTTGGGGTACCCTTGGTGTAAAATAATCCCCAACTTATTTTTATTTTGTTTTGTCTTTTTTTTTTTTTTTTTTTTTTTGAGACAGGGTTTCTCTGTGTAACAGCCCTAACTGTCGTGGCACTTGTTCTATAGACACGCTGGCTTCAAACTCAGAGAGATCTGCCTGTCTCTGCTTTCTACGTGCTGGAATTAAAGGCGTGCACCATCACAGTTTAGTGACCCCCAGTTTACTGCCCAGGAAGTCCACCATCCTTTGTGACTCAGTTTGGACTCTTTACATCAGCATCATGTGTAGGGGGTATCTGCCACGTTTCAATGATTCTGTCAAAGCCTTTCCTGCAGGTATCCCCTCTTCCTGGTTGTTCTATGGTATGGTCCAGGGACTCCCTGGATTGTTGAGCCTGAAGGAGTTTCAGTAATAAAAGCAGCTATCTTGGGGACGGCAGTCAAACATCAAGAACCAGAAAGCGTCAAGGAACCAGGTAAGATTTGTGTGCGAATGTTCCCTGTTGTCCAAGTTTAGGATACCAAATTTCTAGGTGTACCTGAAATGATAGTTCAAGAGGAAGAATCTTTTCCCAGTTTGGTTGGTAAGGTGTTTTGTCCTTTTCACTTTTGCTTGTTTAACGCTAACGCTAATCTTTAATTTTCTTAAAGGACCTTCCACTAGTCGCAAGTTGTTCGTTCTTAAGGTATGTTTCAGAACCCTGGTTCTTTCTCTTGAAGGTCCTAGAAGCACTTTCCCCCATGACAGTTTAGTCACGAAGCCTAGGACAGCAGTTGAAGAGCTCCTCTGACCTTGTCACTGAGGCAGACCCATGTTACATAAATTTTCCTCTTTTCCTTTCCATTCTAGATACCATCAATATGCCCAAGACCAAGAAAACTCCATCCAAGAATGACTCCAGTGAATCAGAAAATGAGATCCAAAAGCCTAAAGCACCAAGCAAGAATCATAAAGATGATACCAATTCAGCGGGCTCCTCTCCAGGTGGGTCGGTAATGAAAGCTATTATGGCAGGTTAAAAAGATCATGAAACCACCAGCTGTGGTGGCACATGCCTTTAAGCTCAACACCAGGGAGGCAGAGGCGGATGGAGCTCTATGAGTTCGAGGCCAGCCTGGTCTACAAAGCCAGCTCCAGTCTTGAAAAATCTAACAAAAAAATCCATGGCAGAGGTGACTTTAAGAGATGTAGAGAAAAAGCCTTTTGCAGTGAGGCTTTGCTATGTTGCTCTGCCTGTCCTCTTTTGTATTCATTTCTTGTCTGAACTCTATTTTTAGCTTTACATACAGGGATTAGGGCCTTGATTGTCAAGTGAAATTAAAATTAAATTTTAGATACAGAGTATAGTTTTCTGTGTTTGAAGCCTCATTAGTGTTGGAATCACTTAAAGACAGGGGAAATATATAGCAGACACAACAGGGCAGTTGCCCTTGTGAGGTCACAGTGATTGTGACACCATGCTCAAGATCTGTACAAGCTCAAGCTAGACAAACTCTCAGCACCGGTGGGGGAGGTAAAAACAAGGTGATAGCTTCTGGGAGATGGAGATGTTTGTTTGTTTGTTTTGTCTCTGGTAGGTCAGCCTCTCTCCAGTTATCAGTAGCTACATACTCAGTTATCAATAGCTCATCAAATCCAGCTGGACTGTGTTTTCAGCATCTATTGATTCGTGAACAGAAGATTTTCCAGCTTTTAGCATATTCGATTTGTACTTTCAGCATCTTAGAATGCTCATTTGAGAGATCTTACACTTAATTAAGCAAGGCATTTTTCTGACTACTTTGAGGGGATTACATTCATGAGTTCATTCTCTCCAAATTCATTAGGGATACCTAGAAAAACTGCTGGTTTTTACAAAAAAATTTAGGACAATTTCATGCATGTATAAAATATGAGGTTTTATGCATAATTTCATACATGGATACAGTGTATCTTATCAGATTAGCTTATTATTCTTTTCTTGTCCCCCTCCTTGTGTTCATCCATCTCTTCCGTCCAATAGTTCCCCTCCTGCTTTCATGCTCACTTTTATGACTACATAAATTTAAATAGAGCTGCTTGAATGAGGATGGGTGGGGCTATTTAGCTATATTTGGGTAGATATTAACAGTGGCTTACAGCACTGTGGAAAAGAAGTACCCCACCCCTTTGGCAGCCAGATTGGAGTGGAACCTTATGAGCTCCTCCCCCATCTACTAAGGGAACTTGATGGGCTTGATTTTGTGTGGATATTGTGCAGGTAAGTACTGTGGGTTCATGGTTGCAATGGCCATACCATATCTAGAAGATAGTATTTCACAGTACCCCTCCCAGTCTCTGGCTCTTCATTCTTTCCACATCCACTTCTCTGGTCCTTGGAGGGGGTGATAAAGATGACCCATTTAATGCTGAGCATGCAATTCTCACTTACTCTCTGCCTTTGGAACAGTTGAGTCTCTGCCTTACCTGCCTTTCCCTGTAGAAATACGCTTCTCTGACAGATGCTTAGAGCAGCACTTATGTTGGGTATAAGCACAAATATTTAGAAGACATCTTGACAGTATCCATTTAACAAAATAACTGTAGCAGATATTCCACTGGGCATGTGTCTTCCCTAACTGGGCTTTTGACCAGGTTTATAATCCCAGGCATGAGTTCTGTCCTATGGAACAGGCCCCAATTCCAATCGCAAAGCAATTGATTTGCTCCATAACAGCCATGTTATTGTTGTACCATAGGAAGTATCTTGACTGTCAGGTAGATATTTGTTCTTCTTTGAGTACAAAATATCTGGTATAGGTTCTCATATTTGGACACTTGACCCTCCCCTCCCCCCTGCTGTTGCTGCTGTTTGGGAAGTTTGTGTACCCTTTAGTGGGAGTTTTAATCAAGGAAGTGAATTGCTGAGGGAAGGCCTTGAAGTATAGCATGGCCCCTGTCTTACTCAGGGTTTTCATTGCTATGAAGGGACATCATGACCACAGCAACTCTTACAGAGGACACATTTAGTTGGGATGACTCGCTTATACTTTCAGAGGTTCAGTCTACTGCCATCACAATAGGGAGCATGACAGTGGAATGGGGCTGGAGCTGAGAGTCTTACATCTTGACTCAGAGGCAGCAAGAAGTCACACTAAATGAAGCTTGAGAAAAAGACTTCAAAGCCCGCCCCCATAGTGACACATTTCCTCCAACAAAGCCACACCTACTTAAACAAAGCCACACCTCCTTCCTAATAGTGTCACTACAGCCCTGTTTTCTGTTCACTTCCTTACCTGCTTGCTGCCATATTTTCCACCACAATGAATTACATCGCCCTGGAAGTCTAATCCAAAACAGCCCTTTCTCCCTTAAGTTGCCATTGTCGGGGTACTTTATTACAGGAACGAAGATGGTATTATATCATAGAGGGTTCTCACCAGGGATGACCACTGAGAATTTCCTTTTCTCTGCCTGTATAGCACATCCGAGCACTATTAACATAACCAGAAAGGAAGAAGCTTCTAGTTGGCCAGTCTCTGGAAGAGAAATAAATGGGACCTGCCTGGTAGAACACAGAGGCACAAGGTCTCAGAAGGCATGGTGGGGTGTTGAATAGCCTCTGTAGAAGGAACAAATTGGGAGGCTAACATGGTGGCATTTTGTGATATGCTGAGATACCTGTTGGGAAAAAAGGGGGGATCAGTAGGAACTGGAGAGGGAAAAGGTAATTGGGGATGAATATGATCACAATGAATTATGAGGTTATTCAGAAAAAAAAGAAAAATATTAAATCCTGATTCCTTCAGTAACCTACTATTCAGTCAAGAGTGTATTTTTCAGTCTCCAGGTGTTTGTGTAATTTCTGTTGGTGCTGATTTCTGTTTTATTTGAATATAATCTGTCAATATATAAGAAATTACTTTGATTCTCTTTTTCAATTTTTTTATATTAGAACTTTTAATTAATAAATTATCTATTAGTATTATTAAATTTGTTGTTTGAAAACTTATACATGTGCTGTGACCCTCATACCCCTACCTTTCCATCTCCTTACTACCTGCCTACTCCCCTACTTCTCTAAAAAGATTTTTCAATATTATTCTTATTTGATTTATTTTGTGATCTATGGAGCTTAACCAGGGCCATCTATATAACCATAGGTTTGGAACACTATCTCTTGGAATTGATGGGCTTAGCAGTGGGTACAAAAGTGAAAACAACTCTCCCTTTAACAGAAACATTTAGCTAAATTGGTCATCAGTAGAAGATAGGGCCACATTAATCACCATCTGCTTTTCATGACAGGTTCTTTACAGAACTAGTCTTGTTCCAGCCCAGTTCTGTTAGTCTTCTTGTGGTATTTTGAATGAGAATGCATGTCAGAGAGCCACTGAATGTTTAGTCACCAGGGACTATAACTGTTTGGGAAGAATTAGGAGGTGTGGCCTTGTTGGAGTAGGTGTGATCTTTTTGGAGGAAATGTGTTCCTGGGAGCAGGCTTTGGCATTTCAAAAGCTCATTACAGTCTCTCTGTCTCTGTCTCTGTTTCTGTCTCTGTCTCTCTCTCTCTCTCTCTCTCTCTCTGTGTATATCTGTATGTCTTTCTCTATATAGATCAGGATATAAATCTCTCAGCTATTGCTCCAGCATCATGCCTGTCTACTTCCAGCCATGAACATCATGGACTAATAACCCTCTAAAACTATAAACAAGCCCCAAACTAAATGCTTTATTGTAAGAGTTGCTTTGATTGTATTGTCTCTTCACAGCAATAGATCAGGAACTAAGGCACCTAGTTACTGTGAGTTCCTGTTTGCAATGGCTATATCAAATGTGAGGATGATATTTCAAAGCTCTCACCCTATCTTTAGTTCTTACACATTCCCTTGGCCTTCTTCCTCAATGGATTCTGAGCCTTAGAGGGTATGATATATATGTCTTGTTTAAGTCCTCAACTGTCATTTATTCTCAGTGTCTTGCGTAGCCATGGATCTCTACATTCATCACCATTAACTGTTGTATTTTTAAGGTTTGCTTTATCCCTATTGTGATCAATTTTAGAGACTTTGTTTATTCTCTGTCTGTTGCCTGGAATATTACGTAGATGCATGTCAAATCCAACCAATGTGTTTTATTATGTTCAATTTTCTACTACACACCTTCTTAGTATGATTTTATCTATGTGTATAGTTCTCTAATAGAAAATTTGTGTGGTCTCTTCTTTTGATGACTACTGTGCTTTTCTTCCAGCGAGCCAGCCTGTAGACCTTTCTACTGAAGATAGAAAGTCAGGTAATGAAGTTTCCAAATTGAATATTTCACATGAAATCATGGTAAACCAAGATGTCGTGGAAAAAAAGAATGATTTTTCTGAAAGCAGGTAAATATTCTTATTTATTTACTCATCTTGGCATGCTTACATAGGTTAGATTATTTTTGTCATGTTTGATTTTTTTCTATTAAAACATGCAGTGCTTGATTAAGTCTGTCTCAAATAGCATCAAATGAAATAGCAGAATAATCCATATCATCTAATTTAAAAACTTTCTGCTAGGTGGCGGCGCACATCTTTAATCTTAGCACTTGGAAGGCAGAGACATGTGAATCTCTGAGTTTGAGGCCAGCCTGGTCTACAAAAAGAGATCCAGGACAGCCATGATTACACAGAGAAACACTGTCTTGAAAAAAAAGAAAGAAAAGAAAAGAAAAGAAAAAAAGTTTAGTAGTGAGGATGAAGAGATGGCCCAGTAGCTAGGACCAGTTACTGCCCAAACATGAGGACCTAAATTCAAATCCCCAGAACCCATGTAAAACATATGACGTGGTATTGTGCACTCTTGCCCTGTAACCCAAGCAATATGTAGGGCAGAAACAAATGGATCTTTAGGCCTTGCTAGCTGCCACCCTGGCTTCAGGTTCAGTAAGAGGCTGTCTCAAGGAAATAAGGGGCAGAATGACAGAATAAGGCATCATATTCTTCTCCAGCCTCTATATGTGAATCCTCAAAGGAGCCCATAGACTGTACACACATCACAGTCGCACATAAACAGACACACAAAGTGTCAGAATATCAAATTATATCTAAATACCAAATAAATCAATGTAATTGTCAGAATGTGAATTCTTGGTTTTTAGTAAAGAATTTCAGATTCTTACAGATAGACTTGGAGGTTATAGCTGCTAGAAGCTCCTCTTAATTTTCTGCACATTCAGTGGATGCATGTAGTGGCATTCATTTGTATTTTAATAAATGAAGCTTGCCTGAAGATCAGAGAACAAAACAACCCCAATGGTCAGCCTTTTGGACTAGGTAGTGGTGACACACACCTTTAATCCCAGTAGTCACACTAGTTGCCATAGAAACCAGACGGTGCATGCCTTTAATCCCAGCACTAGAGAGGAAAATAAAATGAGAGGAGACAGCTCTCACTCTCAGTCTCATTCTGAGATTCCTGGAGGCAGGATCACCATTTTGGACTGAGCCATTCAATAAGTATAGATTGAATGCCTTTAATGGATCATTAGTCACTAAATGTGGACTGGAAAATGACTTAGAAAGCAAAGGTGCTCACCATTGACCCTGATAATCTGTTTGATCCCTGGAATTCACATGGGGGAAGGAGAGAACCAACTCATACAATTTAATCTCTTACCTCCACACAGATTCTGTGACACTTTGTATGGGGTACATGTGCATGCTCATTTGTGTGTATGCACACACATACACATACATACACACACAGTGTAAGTAGAAAGAGTCAAAAGAATTCATTTTTGCCATAAATGTTACTTTATAGCTTTTTAAACTTCTCATCTTAATGCCTCTGTTATTTTGCCACTTTAGGGATTCTGTTACTAAAGCACCATGCTCTATCTTGGTTCTTGGGATTCTCATGTATCTTGGATTTATTCTGATTGTTGCTAATAGTGAAACATGCTAAGTACACCTTCCATGAATGGAGTTTTTACCAAAACACATGTAGCCTAGAATTTTCTTTGTTCAGTTCATAGTCCCTAGAATTTGAGTTCTCTTTATTTTCTGGATTTACATTCCAGTAATTAATGGAAACACCATTGCCATTCATTCATTTACCAAACATTTATTGAGTAGTTACTAGGTGGAAAGTAGAGTGCTGAATGCTTAGGACACACAGGTAAGTAAGATTTCTTTGCCGTTGAGAAGCTCATATAGAACAGATAACCCAAGAGCTAGTGCGTAGAGGATGGATCTGTCTTAGCTAATGAATGGAGTTCTTTGTTAGTATGCAGCTGTCTGGGTGACTATTGGGGAAAAAAGACTGTCTTGAAATCATAAAATTTGAGTTGACTCCCAAGAGGATGAATAAGTACATTTTAGCTGATCTTTTGTGAAAAGTACTCTAAAGATGTCTCTTTAGACATCTTAAGGCATAGAGAGGTAGAAAATAATTACTGCTCACTCTAAACAGATTACTGTTGCTTCAGTGTAAGGCGTTAGGAGAAGAAGGACTCAGTGTTAGGGAGAGCTGATAGAGTAGCAGCATGCTGAGTCACTGAGATTATATATCTGGAGTCTGTTATGGAGCTCTTGAAAGACATTAGATGAACAAGACATGATAAGTGGAGTTGAATCTTGGGAAAAACCATTGATTTTTAGCAAGGATGTGTCACATTCTGGGGGAAGATGTTCACTTTATACACCATTGTAAATGGACAGATGTGAGATGATGTTTGGCTAGGATGGATTCCAGAGACACTTAAGATTAAGCCTGAATCAAATTTTATTTTATGGTTCTTCTGAAGGAAGAGGTAGACAGGGAGAAAGGAGAGAAGAAGAGCAGGGTTTTTTTTTTTTGTGTGTGTGTGTGTGTGTGTGAGAGAGAGAGAGAGAGAGAGAGAGAGAGAGAGAGAGAGAGGGAGAGAGAGAGAGAAAAGACAGAGGAGAGGAAGAAGACAGAGAAGAGAGAAAGGGAGAGAGTATTGTTGAGAGGGGCAGATAGAGACAGAGATACACAAGGAGATTCTAGAAGGAGGGAAAAGGAGAGAGAGAGGGAAAGAAGAAAGGAGTGGGGTATGGGTGGGGAGACAGAGACTGACTTGCACTCTGGTATCTTCCTGTGATAACCTGTGATTTTCTGTGGTTTTATTTTTTAAATCTGAGACTAACTGAAGTTTATTCGGCACTTCTCAAATCTAAACGTAGCTCCTCTCTGGCCTATCCGTTGAATGGTTTTTCATGATTTCAAATGTTCTTTGAGGGATTGTCATCCTGATCAAGTTTTGAGGTAAAGATTATTTTGCACATTTAACTTTCTCAGTGGCCTGGAAAGCAACTTTGTGGAGACTATGTACAATGCGTTTTGGGACGACTTGAAAAATCAGCTGTCAAAGACTCCCCCTGACTTTTCTTGTGCTCTTGAACTTATAAGCAACATCAGACAGGTAAGTAGCCATCCCTCTCTCTGTTGATGCAAAGTTTCCAGACCTTAGACCTTGGATTATTAATATTATTAATGTCCTAAGTAGCTTACTTTATGAACAAATATGAGATAAATTAACTCCAATTTTATTTGTATAAGACATAGCTTGAGGGTTAGGGTATTTATTACTTTAATAACATAATGTATCAGTCAATAAAACATATTTTCACTAAACTTCCACTAAGTTTTAAGTGTTCCAGAAGCACAGAAAATAATGCAAGCTCTTGTCCACAAGGAATTTACATTTTGAGTCAGAAAGTTATTTCAAGTGAATTTTTAAGATTACCTTGCTTATTTCACTCTTGCTCTTTGGAGCAAAATAATCTAAAAATGCTCTTAACGTCTGCTCAGAATGGGTTATCATTTTGTGGAGGTGCATATGTTGCTGTAACCTGAACTTACTTGTTGCCCTACTCTTATTTTTATTTATGTTTTTTTATGTCATTCTGCTTTAAGAATAATCACTACTGCTATAAATGGTATATGTGAAGCCTAGAATTATAATCATCCCCCACACAGACACAAATAACTGTCTGTGAAATTTGACCCAGAGAAGACAAAGTTTGACATGCTTTTAGCCTGGGTGTACGTTTAGGAGTCTAAGCAGAATATGGATGGCTCTTTTGATTTTCTTTTGTTGCAGATTTTGGTGTCACTGCTATTACCACGTCAGAATCGTCTAAGAAATGAGATTGAAAAAGCACTGGATATCAATCTTCTAAAGCAAGAAACAGAGCATGGGGCCCTGAATGTCCCTCATCTCTCGAACTATATTCTCAACTTGATGGCCCTCCTGTGCGCACCAGTTCGGGATGAAGCCGTACAGAACCTAGAGAGCATAAAAGATCCAGTAGAGTTGCTGAGGCAAGAATCTAGTCATGTTGTTTTATCTGTTTTCTGTTGTTAATAACGTGCTATCGCAGCATGGGTTAACAATAAAGAGAAGAAATATTTTGGTTCCCATCTTAGAAGTTTAAGGTTGAGGAGCTGTGTCCAGTGAAAGCATTCTTGCTGATGGAGTCTCGAGGTGGTGCAGAGAACCCCATGATGAAAGAAAGAGCCTGTGTGGGTGTGTCTAATTTTCAATCCCATGAGTTCTAGCCTGCCATTCTTGTGTAATCCTGATGACAGTCTAAAGGCTTCATCCATAAACTCTGTAGTTGGATTAAGTTTTCCACCCTCTCAGTATCTCACAGTTGGGTTTAAAGTTTACTAGTTTTGGATCAGCAAGCTATTTTCAAACCATAGCACACGCTGCTCCTGAAATCTGCCTTACGTACCGTGAAAGAAAACTGTGAGCCAGATATTATTTATGATAGACCTCTGTTCTTAATTGTTGTCCTCCTGTGTGGAAGACCTGATTAATATTTTTTCACTTTTTTATTTTCTACTTCTACTTTTTCATTTTTATCAAATTATTTATTTTATTTTATGTGCATAAACATTTTGCCTGTCAAAATGTATGTATGTGCACCATGTAGTACTTGCCATGACCAGAACAGGATGTTGGATCCTCTGGAACTGGAGTATGGGTGTTTGTGACCCACTATGTGACTACTAGGAATTAATCCAGCCTTCTGCAAGAGCAACAAGTGCCCTTAACAACTGAGGAATCTCTCCAGCTTCTCTTTCTCATTATCTGCTGACAGCTTCATACATATTATCCTTTATCATCCCTCTTCCAATCCTGCTGAGCCCCTTCTTCCCAGTTATTCCTCTTCTGACATGTGTGTCTGATTTCATGCAGGGTGTGTGAAGGTAGCTGCTACTGCCATGTGTTCACGATTGCAATGGATTTGCGAAATCCAGAAGTCAGCAGCATTTCCTAGCACTCTTCCTCACCCTTCGGCTTTTAGAATCTTTCTGCTCTCTCTTCTGTGATGTCTGCTGGACCATGGAGGGCATGATATACATGTCCTATTCATGTCTGGGCACTAACCAATCACTTATTCTTAGCACTTTGACCAGTCTTAACTGTTATGCGGTGTACAAAGCATCTTCTATGTCCCAAGCTGAGACGCACTACTGACTTACATCATTTTATTCCTTGTCTTTTTACAGTATCTCTGGTTTATTTTGATGCCATTTAAAATGGTTATTTGGATCCTGTCCATTACATGAAAATTTAATGTGATTCTCTTAAGACATTTAAGTATAGTACTAGTTCTATAGATTTCCACCCATCCCATCTCAAATGTCGTTCTGTTTCTCCCAGCCTAAACTCTGTGCAGAAATGGAAGTGAAGACTCTTAATGTTTCACAGCTAGAAGGACTAGGAGGAAAAAATGACTTATTTTTGAGTTGAAAATTAATCACCCACATTGCGACCACTCATAGATAATTGTTAGTGCCTTGGTGGTTTTCCTTTTTTCTCTGCCCTGTTCCGAACATAGCCAATAGCTACAGTGCAAAGACCTCTAGACTGGTTGTTGAAAGGTGCCTGTTTTTAGCTCTGCTATCAATTTACGCCCTGGCCTTTGGTCCCTGGATGGTGCATTTTTCTTTATCTATTTGATAAAAAATGTTTTTTAAATAATATTGGAATAGTCTTGGGCAGCCCAACCTCCATAGTTTTACTGGGCCCATCTTGTATAAGAAATTATTATGAATTCAAGTCTCTTATCTGCAGCTTTCTGTACTGGGAAGTTATACAGTGCTGGAGTCTTGGACGCTTCACTTCAGCTCCACTAGACATTGCCATATGTGGTACTCTTTGTCAATTCTACCTCTATGGCAGATTTCTGCCCAGGCTCCCAGAATATATATATATATGTCGAGGCAGAGGATGCTATTGTTTCAAAGCTCATATTCTTATGCTTGTAAAATTAGTCCCACAAGGGTGCTGCTAAGGCTTACTTACCATTGTCTTCTCCAGACTTTTGATTGGTGTTACACTCGAATCCAAGTTACACTTCAGCTTTTTTTGCACTGGTGTGTTGTTTGCTGAGGGACAATATACAGAAATTCAGGGAGCAGAGTCTCTAAGTATTCTTGAAGCAATTGTGACATTCTTTGGGTATGTTTATAATCTTACACTAAAGGTCCTTACTTCCCTTGAAGATCTTTGAAGTTCATTGGGGATATTTCCCTTTGCCTTCATAAACAGCACACTAGTTCTTTTGATCCATACTAATCACTTTACAGAAAGAATCACTTGGTTGTAGTAGGAGGCCACTTGTTTGTTCCTGGCTCATCAGCCCTGAAATAACCACACAGAAACTATATTAATTAAATCACTGCTTGGCCTATTAGTTCTAGCTTCTTATTGGCTAGCTCTTACATCTTAATTTTACCCATTTTCATTATTTTATATTTTACCACAAGGCTTGTGGCCTACTGGCAAAGTTCCATTTGGCAGTTCGTATTTTCCCCTCTAGTAGCTACATGGTGTCTCTTTGACTCCACCTACACTCTGTATATATCTTTTCCAACCTGGCTATATTCTGTTAAGCCATTGGCCAAAAGCAACCTTTTAATCATTAACCAATAGAAGCAATCCACTTGGTTTCATTTGGTTTGTTCTTGATGGCTTTTTACTATTTACATTGCTAGGCTTTAATTTTCCAAGTTATTCTGCTCTCCTCACGTGTCAGTTAGGACCCTCATCTTTGAATCATTGTTTCTTTTTTGTATTTCAGTACATGATTTAAAGTAGCCATGTAACTCCTTCAGTATTGTGCTGAGAAATTTAATTTCCCTAATATCTCATAATTTAATTTCCCTAATATCTTATAACTTGCCTTCTCTAAAACACTTTGACTTTGGACACAATTAATTCAAGGTATTTGCTAGTTCATATCAAGATGACTTTTACTCTACTTTCCCATGAGATAAACCTTTCTGGTTTCCAGTAAGACTCTTCATTTTCACTTGAAGCTTCATTATATTCACCTTTACTATCTATTTCTACCAACATTTTGATCATAAATACTTTGGTAGTGTCCAAGAGTATCTGACATACTACAGATATTCTCCCTCATCTGCGTCATTCTTGATACCCTGTTCACATGAACAAACCTTTTTTTATAGCCTGTTTCTCCAAGCTCTTTCAGATTCTACCCATTTCCCACATTTTCAGGTATTGTATAGATTAACAGTCCTAATTTTCAGTATTACTTTTATTCCTTATCTGTTGTTCTGTAGCAAAGTACTCACATTTCAGCAATTTCTAAAATGCATAGATTTATTTCTTAGGAGGATTGAACATCTAATACGAAGTAACTGCATCTGGTGAGGACATTCTTCATGCATTATAATATGATGGAAACCATTACTTGGTTAAACAGAGCAACACTAGATCACTAGATTTTTTTTTTTTTTTTGGTTCCTGTCCTGGAACTAGCTCTTCTAGTCTATGCTGGCCTCGAACTCACAGAGATCCACCTGCCTCTGCCTCCTGAGTGCTGGGATTAAAGGCGTGCGCCACCACCGCCCGGCGCCTCTCCTTCTTTTATAATTCAATCCACTTAGCCCTCCTGACATAAATACCTGTCATTAGGTCCCTACTCAAAGCAATTAAATACTTTTTTGGAGTGCATGTTCCAACACTAGCAGTCTGTGATTGAAGTAAGTACTTTACAGGCCCGTTCTTGTTCTAAATACTGGGACTTTATTATTTCTTCCTTGAACTCCACTCCCAAACACTAGTTTTCTGTTCAAAATTTAAATATTCTGTTTTTATCTGTGACAGGGGCATCTTCCATGTTCTTGGTCTGATGAAAATGGACATGATGAACTATACGATCAAGAACATTCAGCCATACTTGCAAGAACATTCTGTCCAATATGAACGAGCTAAATTCCAGGAACTCCTTGACAAGCAGCCCAGTATGTTTATAATTTAACTAGAGGGGGGAAATTAGTCTTTGATTTTCTTTATCTTTTTTTACAATGATTTTTTTACTTTTGAGTAGAAAGTTTATTTCTTGGATCAGGAGTGAAGAAAAGCAAAATTTTCTAAGACAGAAAGACCTATACAATTCATTTTAAAAATTAAGTTTAATCTTTGACAGTGTCATACATGTACATGGTACAATCTGATCACTCCCAACCCTAGCCTTTTTTGTGCTCTCCCACCCCCACAATTCCCCCTTTAAAGGATCCCCTGTCCTGCTTTCCTGTCTTTTTGTTTTATGACCACCTGAGTTGGAAAATTATTCATGTCATCCTGTGTGTATGGATACATCCACTGGAGTAGGAACAACTCACTTGGTGGTACATCACTAAATGACTCTCCCTCTCTTGGAAGCCACCTCCAGGTAGTTCCTGAAGGATGGCACAGACCCATGAGCCCCTTCCTTACCCATGACTGGGTTTTGACAGACGCAGTCTTGTTCAGACTCAGGATACTTAACTGTCTCAGGTGCATTAGATCGTGATTGCAAAAGCCATGTCATGTCCAGAACATAACAATTCACTGCCCTCCTCTCTGTCATCCCTAGTTTCTACTCTCTCTGCCTTCTATTCTATGGTGTTCCCTGAGCCTTGGAAGGGATGCAATGGATGTTCTGTTTAGAGCTGACTGTACAATAGTTACTTATTCTTAGCACTTTGTCCAGTCACAAGTCATTGCACTAATTGCTGTTTGCTGCAAAAAGAAGCATCTCTGATCAAGTCTGAGAACAACACATGAGTATGGATATAAATATTTAGCGGTAGTTTGACAACATTTCTAGTTAGAAAAATGAAGCAATAGGCTCATTCCTAGGGACTATGAACTCTTCAGACATGGGTCTTTGCCAGACTTACAAAGCCAGGCATGAACTCCCTCCTATGGAGTGGGTCCCTGATTCTATCAGAAAGTTATTGATTACCCCCATATTGGAGATGTTGGCATTGCACTAGTTTGCAGATCTTGCCTGAAATGTTGGTATTGTGGGAAACAGGGTCCACCAGTTGGTGGTGTGTTCCCAACCCAATACCTGCATGGCACCGTCTTATATGGTGAGGACTATTCTGGAAGGAAATACCCTGTTCCTTTATAGCTTTTAAAATTGCTCTTTTCTTCACCAAGGGACTAGCTTGAAGTCTCCAACTTTAAGCTTCACAGTTTAAACATATTCTTCCCCTTCTCTTCCATAGATCTCCTTGATTGCACCATCAAATGGATGACTAGAGCTGCCACAGATGTCACCAAACCACTGCCAAGCACATCTGTCTCGCCGAGCTCCTCTTTTGGCATAAGTTTATTTCCATTTTCAACCACTGACCCAGACCCGCCTAGTCTTACAACAGTGTTATACCAAGGCTATCTAAACCTCGTTCTTAGGGACCATGGGAATGAAGAGTTCCCTGAGGTAGGAATGTGTGTCGAGGCATTATCTCGTTACCTCTTACTCAGAAGCACCACTGCGGCCCTCCTAACAGCCTGTTCTTTCTTGCCTAACCAGACTATGCTGATGGATAAGGCGCGATTACAGGCCATGAGGTCCAAATTACACCACTTGACGATTCTTGCATCCGTTTTACTTGTTGCAAGGAGTTTCTGTTGTGGTGTTTTATTCAGTTCACCAGAATTTGTGGAAAAACTGAAAAGCATAACCACGGATCTAACAAAAGAATTTAGCTCCAAGTATGTTTTATCAATCTTTCCATTTGCGTGTCTGTGTGTGTGTATGCACATGTACGTACACGGTCATTTGTTTGTCCAAGGCTTTAACAAAAGAATTTAGCTCCAAGTATGTTTTATGTATCTTTCCATTTGCATGTGTGTGTGTGTATGCACATGTATGTACACAGTCATTTGTTTGTGCAAATGTGTGCACATGTCAAGGCCAGAGGTAACTGCAAGGATTTTTCTCTCGTTTTCCACCTTATTTTTTAAAACACGGTCTCTCATTGAACTTGAAGCTAACTAATTAGGTTAGGCTGGCTGGCCAGCAAGTTCCAGGGAGAAACCTGTCTATGCCTCCATAGTGCTGTGATGACAGTCATACACCATCACATTTGGCTTTTTGTGTGAGTACTGTGGAACCAAGCTCAGGTTCTCATTTTTGTGTGGCAGGCATGTTTCCAAGTGAGCTTCCCAGCTCTTTCACGTTTTTACAGTGCCATTTAGGCCGTAGACAGGCAATACAACATTCCATTATTCTTCACATAAAAGGCCCTCTGGGAACCAGAGCCAAAAAGATTGTTGGTATTTTAGGTTTGACATAGAGAAGAATAACAATTTACTACCCAGAAGGAGGATAAAGTGGTTACTTTGTTAAAATATTCATTATTATGTTTTCTGTCGGCAAGACACTATGTATTTCATCAGGGGGCAGTGGATTTTTGTAATTTATACCCAGAAATTGATCATTTAGTCATAAATATTGATTGCCAGTTCCATGCATGCAGAGATTCTATATCAGAGTAGAAAGAGGAACTAGAAATGTAATTTTATTAGTTTACTTGCATTTTTGTAAAGTAGGAGAGAATACTATGTAAAATATCTAAGAACAATATTTTAATGTTCAGGATATAACCAAACCCTTGCCCAATATATATTGTTCCATTTAAAGTTGGCATATAGTAATACATGAATAATTTGGTACCTTAAAGATAATAACAAAACTCTTATATGTGTTCATTGATTCATGTTGTCTATTGATGGTGAGAGGGTCACAATTCTTCTTGGGTATGCCTACTTCTAGGATGGGGCATAATAGGGTTTGGCCCTTATATCTAGAATACTCTATTTTCTTTCATTCTCCAGGCCAGAAGAGTCTATGCTCAGCGTCAGCGATCAGATATCTCAAGAAATCCATCAGGGGCTCAAGGACACTGGCCTCACTGTTCTGAGCAGTGAAAACAGGGCATCACTTGTAGGCCAACTTCGAAACATTGCCAAGAAGGAGAACTGCATTCGTACCATCATTGGTAAGAGTCCCCCAAGTGGTAAGAAATAACAGTAATATGCCAGGTAGAAGTTAAACTCTCGTTCTACAAAGCCATTCCTCCAAATCCTTCTAATCCTGCCAAAAAGTTTCCCTCCTTGGTGACTAAGCATTCAAACATATGTGCCCATGGGCATCATCTTATTCAAACCACCATATTCCACTCCCTGGCCCAGACAGGTTTATATAGCCATATCATAAGGCAAAAAAATTATTCAGTCCATCTTCAAAGTTCCCATAGCCTATCACAGTCTCAACACTGTCTAAAAAGTCCAGAGTTCAAATTTTCAGGGACTTGTGACAATCCTTTAACTGTAATCTTTTGTAAAATTAAAATTAAGTATCACATACTTCCAACATATAATACCACAGAATATACATTAATTCTCCAAAAGTGTGGAAAGGGAGTATAGTGAGCAAATACTGGTCCAAAGCAAATTCAAAACCCAGCAGGGAAAACTCCAACGTTTGCTTCTCCACATCTGATGTCAATGTACTTTTCAGAACTTCAACTCCTTTTAATTTTGATGACTACAGTATGC
Organism: Chionomys nivalis; assembly: GCF_950005125.1. Lineage (NCBI taxonomy): Eukaryota > Metazoa > Chordata > Mammalia > Rodentia > Cricetidae > Chionomys > Chionomys nivalis. The sequence continues at coordinate 99,547,398 of NC_080112.1, forward strand.
TTCTCTCTCTTGGGCTGGTTTCACGTCCAATCTGCAGCCTTCCTTGGTAGGTATCCCATTACTCTGGCATCTCCAACATCACCCAGGCTTCATCTTCACTGCCTCACACAGTAGCCTCTCTGGACCTCCATTCAGGGGATTTCCTGCTACACAGCTGGCCTCGGTGGCTTTCCTTAGCTGGGGAGGGAGACTCCAGAGCCCTTTTCTTGAAACCTCCAAGTTCTGCAGCTTGCTGGAGCTGGAACAAGGTCCCCTCCTATAATTACATTTGCATCAGATTTCTGGTTTTGATGAATTCTTCACTGTTTAATTTTTCCTTTTATTCCTTTTCACAAGTTGGAAGCTTAGCTGAGCAGGGTCTTACCCTGAGGTCACCACTCCTTTTATTTCATTGAGCATCAGGCTTTTCTTGAAATATTTTAGCTCAGTATTGACCTTAGCTTCATTACATTCATGATGTTCTTTTTCTCCACAAACTATACAGCTCATATTTTTTCTTGATCAGTTTGCTCCTTTTCATTATAGACCTGCACAAGAGTGACCATTAATAACCACACAACAGAGTCAATACTAGGTTGTCTTGAAATCTCTTCTGCCAATGACATTAATCCAAAACTTCATTTTATCTTCAGCCAGATTTTTAGGACAAGGACAAAAAGAAGCCACTTTTTTTTTAAACCAATATATCACAAAATCATCTCTAGTCCACTTACTAATTATTATTCTTCTCCTATGAAACCTCTTGAGCTGGGCCATCATAGTCCAAATTGATCTCAACAACTCCGTCTTCCACACTTTTACCAGTATGAGCCACTAAGCCCTGCTTAAAATGTCCAACTGCTTTATTTTTATGTCCTGACTGCATTTCCACCTCTCTCCTCTCCTCTCTATTCTTCCCCATTCTCCCCTCTGTCCCCCCATTTACTCCTCCTCCATCTCTGTTTAGGAAAGGGTAGGTCTCCCATGGATATTAACAAAACATGGCATAGAAAGTTGCCGTAAGACTAAGCACCACCTCATGGGCAAGGCAACCCAGTGTGAGGAAAGGGTCCCAAAAGCAGGCAAAAGAGTCAGAGACAGCTCTGCTCCCACTGTTAGGAATCCAACAAGAAGACCAAGCTACACAACTATAGCATACATACAGAGTCTGGGTCAGTTCCATGCAGGCTCTCTGGCTGTTGGTTCAGTCTCTGTGAGCCCCTGTGAGTCCAGGTTAATTGATTCTGTGAGTTTTCTTGTGGTGTCCTTGACCCTTCTGGCTCCTACAATCCTTCCTCTCTTTCTTCTGCAGGATTCCCTGAACTCAGTCTAATATTTGACTGTGGGTTTGCATCTGTTTCCATCAGTTACTGGATGAAGCCTCTCTGATGACAATTGGGCTAGGCACCAATCTCTGAGTATAGCAGAATATTGATAGGCATTATTACCATGACATTTTTTTCCTCCAGTCATGTTTGGTTCTATGCTAGGTCTCCAAGCTATCCAGCCTATGGATTCTGGTGCTCTAGTCAGTGTCAGGGGTGGGTTCCCTCTCATGACATGGGTTCAACTGCTTTCTTAATGCAAAGCCCCAAAGTCTATATTCTACCCACAAGCAGCATGGTTAGGCCTGGCATAGCAATGACCCATTTTCCAGGACCAGCTTGTGTTTTAGTCATTGTTCTACTGCTGTGCAGCAATACCATAACCAAGGGAATTCATATAAAAGAAAACATTTAATTGAGGCTTTCTTACAGTTTCAGAGGCTTAGTCCATTATCACCATGGCAGGGAACATGGTGGTAGGCAGGAGTGGTGCTGGGGAAGTAGCTGAGAACTACATAATGATCTGTAAGCAAAGAGAGGCAGAGACTGGACATGGCATGGACTTTTGAAACTTCAAAGCCCATCCCCAGTAACATTCCTGCTCCAACAAGGCCACACCTCATAGTCCTTCTAATCCTGGTAACTAAGTATTCAAATATATGAGCCTATGGGGGCCATTCTTATTCAAACCTCCATAGTGAAAAAAATGTAAAATTTTTGTGAGCAGACAGTGAATGTTAAGTTTATTCTGAAACCCCTTCTTTCTACTTTTCATTTTGTTCTCTTTAACAGAACAACGGATACATTTGTTTCTTAAATGCTGTTTGATTCATGGAATGCGGGAATCTCTTCTAGACTTCCCAGGAGGACTTCTTTTCATTGAGCCAGAGTTGGCACAACTAGGGTGGAAGTTTGTCAGTCTGATGCATTACAACCAGCATGTATTTAGTCCATACTATGCTGAGATCCTAAAAAATATCTTCTCTCCACCAAATGCTGAAAAAAATGAAGAAAAACCTATCTGATAATGCTGGTCCTGAATCCTGGCATGAGGAATCTGAAGAGAGGCTCATCGTACTCCCAGAATAACATCATTACAAGCAGCCTTCTTCCTCACAAACAGCCAGGATCCAACTGCAGGGGCCAACCATATAAACACCCAATGGCCCAACCCCCTCATTAATAAATTCCTGAGCTGCAAGAAAACCTCAGTGTCTTTTTGTTGCAACTAAAGTCATGTCTCTTGCCCTTTTCTCCTATCAGAAAAACCACTGGGATCTCAGTTTCCCTGCAATGACTAAGAAGGTCAGTTATTAGTATGGTGGCTTGGACAGGCAGCAGGGAATGTTATTAATATTATTTTCTTCAGTTGAAAAAAGTTTCCTTGATTGGTACAAGAAATCTAAAAATTATCTAGAATTAAGAAATCAGAAACCTATTGAATTATAAAATGAAAGAGAATACAAAGCAACAATTGTGCTATCGAAGTTTCCTATAAACTTAAAGAACATAGTGATAATATTACCACAACCTATTTTGGGATGTAGTTTGAAGCATCATGAAACATCATGGAAATGAGAACAAGATGAAAGTTGCTGTTGTCTGCTTACATTCAAGTGAGACCAAGATTGATGAAAATTAAACATTTAAACATTAATTAGTTAAGAGAGAACATCTCCCATACAGTGAATTACTAATATCTTTGGGAATTCAAATAGCATTGACTTAGTATTTTATGTCCTGACCTCAGTTGTTCTCACTAGAAACTGGGCTTGTTTTAAATCTTCCATTCTCCCATGAAGGGACCATTGACAATGAGTTATTCCCACTCTGGGGGAAAAGCAGTAACAACAAAATTTTAACCAAAGTTAAGCAAACAGAACAAAATTCTGCAGACAGGCAGACTGCAGCCAGAGAGAGAGAGAGTGCGCTTTGATTTTTAACGATTCTCAATTTTTTATATTGGAAAGAGTCCTTTTATTTTCTCTGTATCTGCTGGGAAGATACTCCCCCCTTTTCCCCATAGGGCTTTTTTTAATTTCTAGATTTTGATTCAATATTTTCCCTTTTTAGTGGGAAAACCCTTTTTTATTAATCATTTTTCCTTTTTTGAGAGATTTTCTTTCCTTCTCTTTTCTCTATAGGGAAGATTTTCTTTTTTCTTTGTTGGAAAGTCTTCTGTTTTTCTTTCTTTGTCTCAGGAGCTCTTATCCTTTAAATGTGCAAGTAATCGCTCAGCCTTTCTAATTTCTAAATCGGTTTTATCTGATGAAGAAGGAGGGCATTCATCTCCAGTGTCCTGTCTTTTTTCACTTTATTGTCCTTCTATTCTCAAGAAAGGAGATTGTACAGGGAGGCTTTTCAGGAAAACACAAATGATTACAACTACAGCTGGATAGTTAGTGATGGAAGAAGAAAAAGGAGGCATTGGGGCAAGAGAAAAATTTCAAATACCCACTCAACCAAACCCTAAAGTAGATAATTGGGATGCATTAATGTGTAGTAGGCACAGATTTCTACCTGTCTGAAATTTTAAACTTTTGCTTCATGAACGATGGGCAATGAAATAACCAGTAGGATGTGTTCGACTGGATGGTACGAAGAAAAAGAAAAAAAATACAATCAGCATTGTGGGATAAAAGTTGAACAATAAATGATTAGGGCTTTATCCACTAAGTCTGACACTGGCTATAGATTTATATATTTATTTGCTGGTAACTAACACTTTCCATAACCTAACACTAGCCCTAACCCTAGCTCTAACCATAACCCTACCCCTAGCCATACTCTAATCCCGAATCCCCAATTCCTAAGGCAGGTGAGTGAGCACATAATCTAAACCTGCTGGTACTGCAGCCTGGTCACTGGTCTCGAGGTGCAGCGGAAGTTAGGAGCCTCGAGGTAGAGCCTGTAGTGGAAGGGTTCGAGACAAGTCAGCTGACCTTGCAAAGCCAATCAGAATAGTGCAACGGCTGCTTTAAATAGGGGAAGGAACCGTTGAGGGGCTGCCGCCACCAAAGACTATGGCGTGCCCACCACCGGGAACTCCTCTCCAGAAATGAGCGGCTGCCACTGCTGAGGGAGTGGATAAGTCAAGAAAACTTCACGAATCCGCCAAAGTAAGTAAACTATAATAGGCTCTTTTAATTAATTAAACTTGTTTGGGGCTAAATGGCAAGGGTAGAGTGGACGGATCCCTCAGTGGTCCCAGCCTGTGTGGGGAGTCATTTTCGTCAAGTATGTAACTAATCATCTCCTACTTTCTCTTTAAAGTTCTCCATACAACCTTTCACCCCCTCTTCCAAGATTTATATTCCTGAGCCAGGCATGGTGGCATTTCCGGAGCCGTAAGAGGATTTTGAAGTCTGCTTCAACTGGGATAGCGAACGTGGTGAGACCTTAAAAGAATCATATTCCGTAATTACATCTTAGTTTCCTAGGCCATTAGTTTGTATGTGTTGGTCTTTTCCAACAGCAAGGACTGAACTGTATAGGTATTTCTTTCCATTTCTATTGTATTCAATACTTTAAAATCTATGCCCACCTACCTGCTGTAAATAAGTGTGATTTCATTTCCTATAATGGGGTCTTTAGGACACATGGTTGCTCCCAGTGTCACTGGGTATCTACTCATTGGCTTTCTGTTTTTTAATACTGGGATTACAGATTTATGCTTCCAGACCTACCATTTTAATCCTGATTTTATGAAATGATTTTAGACTTGTAAGAGAGTGCTCACAAAGATTTGCATAGTATAGATATCTCATAAAAGTGTAAGATTACCCAGCCTAGGATATTAACATGGCTCATGTGCTGATAAGTTAACTACAGATTTCATTTGCTTTTAGTGAGTTACTTAAGTAATGTTTTTTATTCCAGATACTTTATTGAATTTGACCAGAATTTCTCCATAGTCTCATCTAGATTGGCAGGTCTTCAATCTTCTCTGGATTCACAGCTCTGACACATTTGAAGAATACTGGACAGTCACTTTTTTCTCAAAATTCTGACAGTTTTGTTTCATCTCAACTTTTCTTACATAATGTACACACTGCAAGGTTTTCATATGACATTTACACAAAACACTACATACACATATACTTGTATATATATATATAAAGTATATAGATATATGTATATATTATATATGTATTATACATACACACATGTGTATTCTATGTGTATATATTTATATATTATATATCATATTATACATTATATTATACACTATATTATTCATTACATATTGCATATTATATTATATATTATGTACCATATATTATGTATTGCATATTACATGTTATATGTATTATATTTATATGTGTTACATATTATATTATATGTATTACATATTATATTGTATACATGCAAATGTAAAAAGAAGAATGTTTGAGTGGAGCAAGGGGACTTGTAGAAAAGGACACTGTAATATTTGTCTTTTTAAAACTTCTAATAGTGTGTGTGACTGTTCTTTCTTCCCACGTTCTACCCAGCATTTGTTATTTGTTTCCTTGATGGGAACCATTGTGACTGGGGAAGGTATTTCAGTATGCTTTATACAAGCATTTATCTGATGGTTATGGGTAGTTAACAATTTGAAATGCATTTATTAGCCGTATTCCTTGGAGAACTCTCCACTTCATTCGTTATTTGTTGGTTCCTTTATTTATTAATATTTGTGTATCTTTATAGATTGTAGTTATTATTCTTGTTAGGTCCATAGCTGGAAATGATTGTTTCTGTTCTGAGATTTGTCTCTTCACTGTTACTTGTTTCCTCTACAGAAGCTTTTTTCAAAGAGCTGCCTATTTTTTTGTGTAGAAGAGTATTTTGCCTTTACGTATGTATGTGCACCGTGTGTGTTCTTGAGTCTGTACAGGCCAGAAAAGGGTGTCAGGTCTCCTAGCATTGGAGATATTGACTGTCGTTAGCTGCCACCAGGGTGCCAGTAGTTAAACCTGGGACCTCTGCAAGAACAGCAAGTATTATTAACCACCCAGCCATCTCTCCAGCCCTTTCTACAGAATATTTTAAATTTATCACTTTTGATTGTTGTTTCCTAAGATGTTTTCAGAGTCCTCTTTAAAAAGTCTTTGCAGCCGGGCAGTGGTGGCACATGCCTTTAATCCCAGCACTTGGGAGGCAGAGGCAGGTGGATCTCTGTGAATCTGAGGCCAGCCTGGTCTACAAGAGCTAGTTCCAGAACAGGCTCCAAAGCTACAGAGAAACCCTGTCTTGAAAAACCAAAATAAATAAATAAATAAAAATAACAAGTCTTTGCTGTGCCTATATATTAAGGCACTCTCCTCATGGTTTGTTAGAGATTTCAGCATGTCCCATCATTCATTAGGATTTTTCTTTAATCTATTTTGAGTTAGTTTTGGAGGAGTGAGGGACAAGAATGAGTGATCATCCATTTAGATCTAGTTATCCAATTTTACCAGATTCATTTGTTGAAGGAGTTTTCCTCAATTTTTTTTTTTTTTTTGGTTTTTTGAAAAATATATAAGTGGCTATGGCTGTATAGTTGCATTTCTGAGTCTTCTATTCTATTCCAGGGGTCTACATATCTCTTCTTGCAGCAGAATTCGTTTTGTTGTTGCTGTTGTTGTTGTTTTGCTGGCTCCATAGTGTAATCTGAGAGCAGATGTTGTACCACCTCCAGCATTGCTATGGCTACTTTTGTTTTCATCTCTGTATTTTGGGACTATGTTTTCCTTTGAGATAAATAGAATTGGGATTTTCCAAGGCATTGCATTGCATCTGTATATAACATTCAGTAACATAGTCATGTTGTTCATCTATGTGAGTAGGAAGCCTTTTACTCTTCTAACGCTGTAACACCCGATTCTGTGTTACACCCTCGGTACAGTTCGCGTGCCACTGTACCTTACGCAAGTCGGGCAAGGCCTGGAGATTGAAAGAACACACAAAGAGACCAGGGTCATTCGAAAGGAGATCAGCCGAATGCCAGTTTATTCAGACTTGGGGAAGTCCTTAAGTACCTAACTGCTGCACAAGGACCTCTGCCCCGGCAGGTGGGAAATTACCATACCAACAAAGGAGTCAATGCCTAATTGACTAATCATCAGGCGGGGCAGGAAGAGCACAGGAACAAACAGGATGCTTAGTTAGCTGACCGGAAACTGTCCTCGAGATGCACCCAAAAACAAGGGCAGGCCCGGGCCCTACATAGCACCTCTTTCAATTTCTTCAGTGTTTTAATATTTTCATTGTTCAAGTACTTCACTCATCAGTTAGGTTTATTCCTAGGTAGTTTAATTTTTTTTTTTTTTTTGATTTTTCGAGACAGGGTTTCTCCGTAGCTTTTTGGTTCCTGTCCTGGAACTACCTCTTGTAGACCAGGCTGGCCTCGAACTCACAGAGATCCGCCTGCCTCTGCCTCCCGAGTGCTGGGATTAAAGGCGTGCATCACCACCGCCCAGCTGGTAGTTTAAATTTTTGAAACCAATTACTGTGCATGTGTTTCTGTTTTATTTCTCAGTATCAGGGGTTTGGGTCACTATGAAATGGACATTTTTTTATGTTGTTGTGTACCCTGCTTCCATGGTGAAAGGGTTCAGCACATACTAGTGTTTATGTTTGAGTGTTTGTACTCTTTTAATCACATTAACATGTCACTTGTACATAGAGATTATTTAATCTCCTTTTCATTTGCTTTATTTCTCTTTATTGACTCTTTGTGGGCTTCTCATCAGGCATTCCGATCCCACTTATCTCCTTTTCCCCTTGCATCTGCCCTCTGCCCTTGCAACCCAACAATCAAAACCAAATTTAGAAGACAAACCAAGCAGAGCAAAGAAACAAAACAAAACAAAATATAAATAAATAAAAGAGAGAAGACTCGTGTTGTGGAAGCTGTAGTGTGGCCCATTGAGTCACACAGTTTACCCTTTACTTCATTCATCTTTTAAGTGTTCACTGCTATGACTCATTGGTCTGGTTCAAGGCCTCTGGCCTGTAGTGGGAGCTGCGGGCCTGCTTTTCGTCCTGCCCGGCTCCTGGCCGCCTGCACGGCTAGCTTTATACCTGAAATAATTACACGGAAACTGTATTCTTTTAAACACTGCCTGGCCCATTTCTATTCATGTGTGTAGCACCTTAAGGTGCGCTTACCAAGAAGATTCTAGCCTACGTCCATCCTGGGTCGGAGCTTCATCGCGTCTGCCCCAGAGAGGAGAGCATGGCGTCTGTCTCTCAGAGGAGCTGCCCTGCATCTGCCCGGGAGAGGGGAGCATGGCATCTGAGCTCACTTCCTCTTCCTCCCAGCATTCTGTTCTGTTTACTCCACCCACCTATGTTCTAACCTATGAGGGCCAAGCAGTTTCTTTATTTTTTAACCAATGACCTTCCTCCATCACTGGCCTCTGCTAGACCATTGATAATGGGCTCTCATTGGGGCTCCTCTTGGATATCTTGAAGTTGTCCTGGGTTGTGGAGATCCTGCTGTTTTGGGTCTGTAGGTTCGTCACCTTCACATGCTCCAGATGTTGATAGATAAGGTGGATGAGTTCATAAATGAAGTTGGCTAACTCATAGTCCTGGTGCTGGGCCTGGGGGTGGGAAGGGACTGGTATCTGGATGGTCAGCCCCCCTTCTTTCTCTCATCAACACTACCAGGTAAGCTCTCCAACACTGCCTTGGCTAGCTCAACCAATGCAGCCTGTAGCAAGGAGAGGGGCCAGTTTTCCTGCTCTCAGGTCCTCAGATCAGTCTCCCACACTCACACCACCAGGGCCAGCTCTACTGTTTTGCCCAGGCAAGGTGCAGTGCCCTCTTTCCCATTGCTGTAGGGGGCATACAAGGCCAGACAGGGTCATCTATCCTGCTCTCAGGCCTTCAGGGTTAGTTCACCTTTGCTCCAGACCACAGGGTCAGCTCTAGTGTGCTGCCCAGACAGGGGGCGCCTGCTCTTCCTTGCACTGCGGCTGCTGTGTGTTAGGGCTAGCTCTCCCACTCTTGTGAGCCCAGGGTCAGTTCTCTCACCTGCCCCAGGTTGTAATGGGTGAGGGGAGAGGAAACTTTTCTCTCACCCATGCCACCATGTGACAGATGAGAGGAGGCAGGATCAGAACTCCTGCTCTCATGCCTTTAGGGTCAGCAAACTTGCTTCCTGACCACAGGGTCAGCTTCAGTGTCTTGCCCAGGTGAGGTGCACACCTGTGGCAGTGGGAGGCATTTTACCTGTATTGGGGCGAGCTCTCCCTGTAGTGGTAGGAGCCAACTCCCCTGTATAGTATCCAGTGAGGGGCAGGGACAGCTATCCCAGGACCAGTGAAGGGTGGGCCTGGCTCAGCAACAGCATGGTTCCAAAGATCCCTTCTGCTAACATGGGCCATAGGCATCTTCACAAACCTTAGCGCAGCAGGACCATGGACCCAGACATGGTCCTGGGCAGTGGCCAGTGCTAGACATCTCCATGGCTTCAGGTGGCAGCACCAGCCACCCAGATCAGTAAGGCCCTGACAGCAACGTGGTCCTTAGGCACCAACATTGAATGGGGTGACTGACCAGTGCCCTGGTCATCTACTTGGCCCTCGGTGGTAACAGGAATCCCAGACATCAACCCAGACCCTGGTTGCTATAGGGACAATGACCCAGACATGGCACTTGGAAGTAACCCTGGCCTGGACAATACCATGGCTCTGAGTGCCAGTGCAGCCACTCAGATCAGGATGTCCCTGGTAGCAGAATGGCTCTCAGACACCCTGATGGCCGTAGGTTGCAGCCCAGACCCTGGCTGTGGTAGGAGCACAGACCCCAACATGTTCCTAGGCAGCAGCCTGGATCCTGATGTCAGCATCATCTCAGGTGGCAGTGCAGGCTACTTGGACCAGCATGGCTCCTGTGGCAGCATGGCTCTTGGACACCAACGTGGCCCCAGGTGGTGGTCCAGACCACATGTCCCTCCCCTGCACAGTCCTCAGCCCCAACAGGAGCCGCAGACTTCAACTCAACCCCCCTCGGCTGCTCCAGGACCCCAGAGCAAGACTTGGCTCTTGGTCATAGCCCAGGCCTGGACATCAGGTAGCCAACTGACCATTCATGTCAGCTCTCTCTTCACCACCCTCACCTCTCCAGATCTGCCTTTCACAGGGGGCACAGGTAGTACTTCCTACCCTCAGCCACAAGGCATGGCACGGAGCTGTTGCCTTCACTCTCTCTTGTGCCTGGGCCTAGAAAACTCAGGCAGTGCTTGGTATGCTGGCACCTGATTGATCTGCTGGTTGGGCTGTTGGTTGATTCTGACCTCCCCATAGCAAAAACTCTGGGGGGGGGGGGTGCCATCTGTTTCCTCTGCCTATTCAGGCCTGGAATTAGCTTCTTGTTTTATCCTATTTTCTTTTGCATTATTGTTGTGGGCAAACCCTTCAAGCAGCATATTGAAAAGGGTTTTACAGAGCAGATCCCATTGTTTTATTCCTTGGCTTTAGATAAAATGATTTCTAGTCTTCACAGTTTAGTATAATGTTAGCTATAGGTTTGTTATGTAGAACCATTTTATGTTGATGTGTGTTCTTGGAATCTTCAGGACTTTTGTCATGAACAGGTCTTTAGCTTTTTCAATGTCTTTTCTGCATGTTTTTCCAGTTTTAGCATGTGCCCTGCTTAAGTAAGCACATTTTCCTGCATGTGTGAGACTGCCCTGTGGTCTCAGTTCTGAATGTATTTATGTGCTGTATTGCCTTTATTGATTTTTGTAACTTCAACCACCCCTGACCCTGATAGAAACCAACTTAATTGTGCTTTTTTGGAGGGGGGTTGAGACAGGGTTTCTCTGTAGCTTCGGAGCCTGTCCTGGAACTAGCTCTGTAAACCAGGCTGGCCTCAAACTCACAGACATCTGCTTGTCTCTTCCTTCCGAGTGCTGGTATTAAAGGTCAGCACCACCACTGCCTGGCAATCATGAGGTTTTAATGTGAGCTGGTGAGCATGCTGTATGGCCCGAGTTGAGCTAGGTCTTCTCAGAGTTCACCTTCATTATTTATTATTTTTATGTTATTGATATTTAAATGTAGAATTTGCCTGGTTCTTTTGTCCAGTCCTAATGGTCTTTAACTTAGCTGATACTGATAGAGTTTACTGGTGAGCCTTTCTACACGGCTTTTCCTTTGATTGTTTTATTTGTACTTTTAATGTTTCTATTTTTTTGTTTGTTTGTTCTCAGTCTCTCAATTTCTTGCTGAAGTTCTCATGTAGTTTTTGGTTTGCATCTCCATGTCCTTAGCTGGATTCCTTCACTCGTTACTTGGTATCTTCCTTGAAATCACTGAAATTTTTTCACACGTAGTTTGCATTCTTAGCCCAGACTTTCAACCACTTCATTGCCTTTAGTTTCATTATTTGAGCGCTTATGATTATTTTCCCTGCTTTTCCTATTACTTGTGCTATGATTTCTACATCAGTTCCTGTTGGTTTCTCTTCAAGTTTCATTGGGTGAGGCTAGCGAGCAGCCTACTGTTCAGAGAGGACAGAAATAACTATTATAACAGCTGTAACACCAATATAGACCGTGACTATAAAGAGACATAAAATTAATTAAGTCCCACTACCCACAGCCCAAACGAGAATAGAACAGGGTCAAAAATAGTGTGCAGAGAAGTATGGGATGTGGCTCCAAGGGGATATATAGTCAATGAAGTAAATTAACTGAGCAGGATGAGAGGGAGCCTTAAGCAATGTTGAATGACAGAAAGGAAAATGGAGACGGAAAGAAGGGAAGCATGTTAGGAAGAGGAGGGGAAAGAGGAAGAGATAATGATACGCATGCCTAGTTACAAACGTGGGAACGAAATGACGGCAGTGTACAGAAAGGAATAACAGCTACGAGGTTTGAAAATGCTGTAAGGTGTAAGTGATACAGAAGCCTAGCAGAAAGAAAAAGAGGAAACACAATGGGCAAGACCAAAACATTTTTTAAGTGTCCAAGTCTTAGAGATGCTTATTTCCAGGTCCACTAATATTGGAGCCTGCCAGTTGGACTTCGTGGGGAACTAAAACTGGATTATCTTTCTGGAAATTGTTTATTTTTAATGTGTGTGTGCCCTTGCGTGAGAAATACATGTGCGCCGGGCCCTGTGGAGTTTGGAAGTGGAGCGAGTTCCTATGGTTGCGAGCTGTCAAGTAGGCTTTGTGAACCAAATCTGACCAGTGTTTTTTTTTTTTTTTTTTTTTTTTTTTTTTTGTGAGATGAGTCAATTTTTAAACGGCTGAGCCATCTCTCCAGCTCAGAATTTGGATCGTTTTACCCTTGGTAGCTGTTAGGTTGGTGCTGAAGCCCCTACCAATCAAACTTCAGTTGTCTAATGTAGCTGTCTTTCTTTTCAAAGCATCCCTTCTTTGTGTCCCAGGGACCTCTGGGCCACACATTGTTTTGATGTCTCTGAGAAGAGTGGGTTGTCCCTCTCTCCAGAGACTCTCTGGTTTATAAATTCTGAGTGTGCTAATGTCCATGTCAGGGTGTATGTCACAAGTGGCCTTTAAGACTAGGGAAAGGGAATAGAGCACTGAGGTGTGTGTTGGGATTTTTGTCTTACCGCACTCATTTCTCACCCAACAGTAGACCATCTGTGAGAGGGAAGAGGCTGCTACAACCTAAGGCCTTCGTGGACCTGAAACTCAGGATTCTCAGTTTCACCAGCACTGAACCAGAAGGTAAATGGCTTCAGATGTAGGACTGCTCCCCAACCTCGCGCCTGGGATCATCAGTGTCCTCACAGGGTGGCAGAGATTTCTCACTAACATGCAAGTGGTGTGACCTCAGAGTGGTGGGGCCTTCAGCTCCTGAGGATCTGTTGCGTGTCTTTTTCAGCGCGTCCTTGCTGTCATTCACCCAACCCTTCACTGCCTTCTACAGGTGTCTCTCCATAAATCTGGTGCGGCAGCCTCTCTCTAGTTCTTATTTACCAGAGTAGCTTTGTCTTAAATAGTCGGCCGCTCTCGAGATTACACCTGGAAGGACAAAACTTTGGAACAATAGGAGTAAAAAAAATCAGACTTTTTTCTTCATGATCATTTGTCACACATATAGAACCAGTGTCATCCCAGATTTCCCAGCTCAATTTAAACATTGTGAAAATGGTAGGCACGTCCTGTTCATAGAACCCCAGTCTCAGGGATGAAATACTGGCTCAATGGTTAAAATATGCTCTTCCAGAGGACCTGAGTTCAAATTCAGTACCTACTTGGTGACTTAGAACTGTCAGTAACCCCAGTTCCAGGGGATCCGGTGCCTTCTTCTGGCCACCTCAGGTATTCAGAGACAAGTGCGGTGAGCAATCATATATGCAGGCAAAACATCCACACACAAGACAAAATTAAAATAAAATAAAATAGAAATATCAGTCTCTTTACCTGGGTCTCCTCTTTTCCACTAGGATGAGTGTTTTCCTTTACTAGTCGTGACAGGAGGGTGATGTTGAAGTTTTAAGGAGTGGCTGCTTTGGGCTGCCCGGCCTTTCTGTTTCTCCAAATTGTTCAGCTGACCTGTAACATCTTTGCTGATTTCTGCTGCTTCTTATCATGACTCTTTCTTTTTATGTGTATTTCCTTATTTATTTAGATACAGGGTCTGATGTAGCCCAACTCCAACTCCCTATTTGGCCAACAATGACTTTGAACTCCTGACCCTCCTTTCTCCACCTCCCAGATACTGGGATCATAAGTGTAGGCCACCATGGCTAGCTTTTATAGTGGCTCTTCAATTCAGGATTTGACACAAAGGCAGTTTCTAGTCTGCCAGCTTCACCCTGACTTTCATGACTTGTAATGGTTTGATTGAAACTATTCATTTTTGGCAAAAATTACCTGTTTTTCTGTCCTCTCCTTCATCCTATTTATGCAGGAGGGATGCCTTCCATTGGGTTGGTAAGTGTATGATACCTGACACTGAACAGATAAATTACACCGATATTTACTAGTAACATATACAGCCCAAGACTGGTGGATATCACACGGTAAGAAAACCCACAAAGTGGAAGAAAGTAAGCAAGCAATCACCGTGTGGACACTCTTAGTACTAATGAGGCAACAGAATAACGTGGTTAATACAAAGATGATTTGCCTGCTTGAACAGTACCATGGATTCGCGGGGAACTGAAATCTGCTACTCAGACATAAACAGACAGTGTGTTGCAGTGTACATCATAAGGAAAGAGGCTACCTTAGCTAAGGATCGTCTTTCCATGGCGAACGGTGCGGGGGACAACTCATTCCGCAGAAATCCACTTTGTTTTTCCTTCTGATGGCAAACCAGGCATATTTTTGGTATTTCATTTTAAATCTCGTATCACATTGCCACAAAAATGATTTTGTTCCTTGTCTTGCTTCCTATCTGGGCAGTAACACTGCATACATATGTTGCATTACTGATAAAGTTTACTTTAACCCCATCATTAAATGTAACATTTATGTTGCTCCAGTGCGATGCTACTATTATCTTTTTTTTAAAAAAAAATAATAATAACCTGGCGAAGGAAACAGTTTCAGATATAAAATACCCTTTGTCTTCTCAAACTCTGACTCACTACATTTAGATCGTTTCTAGGGACCTAACCTGAAACAAATGTCACCTAACGGTGGTCTTCAGCTTTTCTCGTTCTTACCAGATATGTTGATTGGAATTCCTTTAAAGAAGGAGCTATCTTTTCTTCAACCACTTCATTTAGTTGTTCAGTTTATTTCTATTGATATATGGTTATGAGTAATTAATATACCTTACATTATAATCATATTAAAATATATTTTTGTTCCTTAAACTGTTCTAGCTTTGGCCATTGGGATTGCCTTTTAGTTAGTTTTATACCCACATCTCTTTCTTACACTCATTTTTCCACCATGATCTTAAGTCTACTTTCTGAAGGAGTCTTTTTTCCCCTCTAAGAATGATAGAAACTAATGTCTTTGTGTATGTTCATTTTAAATTGGGTTTCACTTGTGCTAGGTCCTGTCCATAGAGAGAGGTGGGATGCATATTGTGTTTACCTACCCATGTTTATATTAACACATGTTTATGTATTTCTGCATTTAGCTGTATGTGTTGATACTAAAACTTAGGACTCAAATACACGAGATACCAATCTATTCTAGCCTTATCTGTAAGTTACTTTTTCTGATCTGTTTTGTATCATCTGTGACATATTTCTTAATTTTTTTCGTTCCTAGTCCGTATATACAGGGTAGTTTCACAATTACTAGCCAACACCCCTGTTAGAAATGACTCATTGATAGATGTTTTTGTACATTTCTTTCGGTCTTTATCTTTTTAAAAATATACACACAATAGAATGTTATCCAACTATAGGAAGGAATGAAGTATTGATACATGCTATCGCTTGGCTAAATCTCTGAAACGTTATTAAGCAAAAGCAAGTCAAATACAAAGACAAGGCATTTTATGCTACCACTCAGATAAAATATCCAGAAGAGATAAGCCCATAGAAACAGAGAACAGGGCATGAGGAAGGGATAAATGAAGAGAAACCGCTTATACCGTGTTCATCACTTCCAAGAGAAGCTCAGTCTTTATCTTGAAGAATAAAGTTTACTCAGTGCTTTCCAAAGTTTCTTCCCAAACCATTGTCTTAGTCATTCCTCTATTGTGTTTATATTCATTTACTATCTGGTTAGTTTAAGGACTAGGAAGATGAGCAGCTTGGTGACGTGCTTGTCACACAAGCACGAGGGGTCCTAAGTTTATCTCTAGCACTAATGTAAAATTTAGGCATGGCTGAAAACATCCATAATTCCCTATGCTGGGGGAAATGAGGGAAAGACAGAGCCAAGTGCTCATTGGTCAGTCATCCTGGCCAAATCAATGAGCTCCAGTCTCAGTGAGAAACCTTATAGCCAAACATAAGGAGGAATGAGACAGAGGAAAACAACTGATGTCAATGTGTGTCTGCCACATGCACACATGCACATACATCCACATGCATGCACCCCCAAACTATAGTTAAATTTGTTAATGCTTCACTTACCCCATATTCTGTTCTCTAAAATTGTTTTACCTGTTCCTTGCTATCAACAGTGTACTGGTTCCAGAAATCTGTCAGTGAGTTTTCACTGAAATTCTGTAGAAGCTCGTGATCTTTGTATCATATGGTATAGTATTGGCATATAAGGTACTGTGTTCTTCATTATACATTAATTCATCTATAAATTACTTATAGTTTCCAATTCAATGTAAATGCTATGTGAATTATTGTGCTGTATTACTTAGGGAATAGAGGCAAGAAGACATCCTGTCCATATCCACTGCAGACAGGTTTTTCAGAATATTTTCTATCAGTGGTGGGTTGGATCTGTTAATAGAGTACTAAAGGTGCAAGAGGGCAATTGTATTTGTGTTTTGCCTATGCGAAGATTACTGTTATTCCTAAATCTCTGTTACAGAAGTCTGTGTACTGGGGGAAGTGCCACTCCTCTCTTCTACCCTCTTCTTATTTCCCGTTTCCTTCCTGTCCTCCCCCTGTAGGGATAGCTAGTGCATTCAGTCTGGACTTTTTCCTGTACTTTGCAGAAAGGAGAAATTACGTGTTACGTTATATTGCCTTCTTAATTAAAGGTAACGTAAGATACATCACCCTTCTAGTTTCATTTAACCGCATTTGTAGAAATGATGCCCTGCCACTTCATAGAAATTTCTGTTATTCTTTTTCACATTTGTTTATGGTATCGGTGTATGACCATACCGTATTTTTATTTAAATATTCATCTATTATGTTTTTAATTGTGTTTAACAGTTTGAAATTATAAATAACGCTCCTATGAATATCTTTAGGCATGTGTATTTTTGTATTCATGAAAACAGATCTTGAAGGGCCAAGAAGTAGGGTTATTGGGTCAAATTTAATATCGTATGTAGTTTTGTTAGGCAGTTTGAAATTTTTTCCTGGAAGACTTTTCTAAGTTTTCACTTCCACTAGCAATGTGTGAGAATCACTGTTTTCTCACAGCCCCATTAACAGAATTATGCTGCTTTACTTTAAACATTTGTTTCTGTAGGTGACCTGACACTAGCTGATAGTCCTAAAGTTGTTTTTATATATGCGTGCCTAATTGTCATTAAAATTAAGCTTTTTATCACTTGTGAATTGTATTTTTACATTATTGTATGATTATTATTTCACACCTTTTCCTGATTTTTATACCAAATTTCTGGTCCATTGTCTTTCAGTTTTAAATATGTGTTGATAATTAGCATATTTTCCAGTTGTCTGATATGTGTACTGATATCTGAAATTTTTTAATTGCCTTTTGATTTAATTGTGACTTTTATTCTTTGAAATACTTTCATTTTTATGTGACCACATTGCTTCTTTCTTTGCCTCCAGAATTTGTGTGATATTTAGAAAGCCCTTTCCTATAGTGAGGTTAAAGAAGAGCTACTATATTTTCTTCAAGAAGGTGTGTGGTTTAACTTCTTTTAAAATTATTTTTATTTTATGTTTATGAGTGTTTTGCCTGCATGTATGCATGTACATTACGAGTTTGCCTGGTGCCATTGGCATCCAGAAGAGTATGTTGGAATCCGTGGAACTGGTGTTATACAGGCAGTTGTGAGCTTCTATGTGGGTGTCAGGAGCTGAACTCAGTCCTCTGAATGAGCAGCCCGTACTCTTAACCACTGTTGAACCATCTCTAACTCTTGGTTTAACTTTTTGCTTACTTCTTTAATCTATGTTAATATTATGTATGTAAATGGCAATTTTATAGATCTGTTTTAAATTTTGTTCTAATTGTCTTATGCTCCGCATTGCTCCAGTGGTTTTGCATAGCACCATATTTATGCACTAATTTCCATTTGTGTTGGCTTTATTTCTAGGCTGTTTAGGCTATTCCATTGGACTGTCTATACTTTTAGTTTTGTTTTTAATTTCACTTTATGTGACTGGGTATTTTGTCTGCATGCATGTCTGTGCACTTGTACATATCTTTTCCCATAGAGGTCATAAAGGGTAATGTATCCCCTAAAATTAAAGTCACAGATGGTTGTGAGCTATCATGCGGATGCTGGGAATCAAACCTGAGTTTGAAAGAGCAGCTTTCAAACTCTCTTACTTAAATGCTTTGCCATCTCTTCAGCTCTTATTTTTTCTGTTCATATAGAAGTAATGCGATGGGGCTGGAGAGATGGCTCAGTGGTTAAGAGCATTGCCTGCTCTTCCAAAGGTCCTGAGTTCAATTCCCAGCAACCATATGGTGGCTCACATCCATCTGAAATGAGATCTGATGCCCTCTTCTGGCCTGCAGGCAGACACACAGACAGAATATTGTATACATAATAAATAAATAAATATTTTAAAAAAGAAGTAATGTGACGTTATCAATACAGTTTTCTAGAAAGATTTTGTTGCTGTTTTTGTTTGTTTAGTCTAAGTCCTTTCTCGTCTTCCTTCTCACTTCTTACCTCTCCTCATGTATTCTTTCATGTATGAATTTTACCATCAAGTTGCTTAATTCCAAAAAATATCTGAGGATATTTTTGCAATTGAATTAAATGTATATATCCGCTCAGGGAGAACAGACATATTTTTGATACTGAGCTTGTCAGGGAAAATAAAATCACACCAGTAGCATTGCTCTGGCACCCTGAAAATGGGATCCAGAACCCCTGTTTAACCAGATTTCAGGCGCGTCTGCAATTAATATTTTGAACTACACTGTCTGAGTATTGACATATTCACCCACAAACAGGCTGACCTTGGATACTAGCATGCACTTTAACTTTTGAAACAAATTTCACTAGTGTTTGTAACAGTTTGTGACATTATCACCCTTGCTTTGTGAGTCTTCCCAGTTCCTTTCTTCCAAGCAGGTTTGACTTTTACTTTAGACAAAAGAATTACAGTTCTTGACAAAGGAGATCGATTAAACCCTCTTGCTCCTCATGCTATAAAAGAAGCCCATTTTTCAGAACTTCAGAACATAGTTTTCAGGATTACTTGAATGTTGTCTCCTGAGATTGCAGTCCTAAGAAGTCTCAAGTTGATGTAATTCTTCTTCTTTGCCTTTGACCAGGGTGAATTTTATTTCAGTTGGCAAGTTATACTTTCCAAGGACTGTGCCTGAGTGTGTACAGGCTCATAGTAAAGTGCCCTAGACTAGGTATGTGACAAGAAACAGAATTTTGTTTTCTCATTTTTTAATGTTTTTGCTTAGAATTTTACTCGTTTGTATGATGTTGTATTGCTTTAGATATCTATTTTTATCATCCTGTGTTCTGGCGCTTAGCGCCATCTAGTACATTTTGCCTTTTTTTTGTGGTAGAAAATGTCTGACTACTCTGATTTTTCTTCTTATGTATTACAAGAGTCTTACTGCCTGCTTTTGTTTCTTTTCTCATTGTTACCAAAGTTCCTGGCAATGCTTCTCTCATCTCTGTGTTTCCATTCTTCCCCATAAGCTCTGTGCTTCAAACACTGAGGCTTCAAATGATTCCTATTCCTTATTAATGCCATTCATTTAGTTGTTAACACATATGAATTATACATCTGAGTGGGAGTCACTGTGGTATTTGCCCAACTGTTTCTAACTTACTTTCATCATATACAAATATACTTTCTCACCGTCAGTCCACAACTTGGCACTCTTTCCAGACCCAAGGAATCACCATTCTATTTTCAGTTTGACTGCTTTTTGGTTTTGAAATACGAGAAAAAAAATTAAGGATTTAAATTGGATTCTTAAATGGAGTCCATTCTCAAAATGGTAGCTGTTTCCTTTAGCATTGGGAAATAGTTTTTATATTTTAGGCTTATTTGAGACCTACTTTTTCTCTGAGGTTTTCTGGCAAGTTGATGCCCCTAATTAGATTTCTTCATTTCTGTCTCTTGCAGTTTTTGTTTGTCTGTTTCATTCCACATATTGTATGGTGATGGAGTAGGACTGGCTGCAATTGAAGTCTTTTTCTCTTCGATAATTGTCAATTTGTGTAGTATGGAGCTGCGGGCCTCTTCCCACAGCCCGGCTCATGGTTGCCTGGCTAGCTTATGCCCCAAAATAACGACACACAAACTCTATTCTTTTAAACACTGCTTGGCCCATTTCTGTTCATGTATGTAGCACCCCAAGGAGCGCTTACCGGGAAGATTCTAGCCTACGTCCATCCTGGGTCAGAGCTTCACCGCATCTGCCGGGGAGAGGGGAGCATGGCGTCTGCTCCAGAGAGCAGAGCTGTCGAGTCTGAGCTCACTTCCTCTTCCTCCCAGCATTCTATTCTGTTTACTCCACCTATCTAAATTCTGCCCTATCAGATGGGCCAAGGCAGTTTCTTTATTAGCCAATGACCTTCCTCCATCATTTCCCCTTTTTCTGTTTAAACAAAAAGGAAAGGCTCTAACATAGCAAAATTACATATAGCAAAACAGTTATCAAGTAAGAATTACAGTTACAATATTTACATCTATTTTATCTTTATCATAACTAAAGAAAACTATAACTATCTATTCTTCAACTCTATCAAAGACTCCAGAAGGATATAATATTACCTAAGCCAACAAAAAGTAAGCAACTTCTAAACTCTAGAAATGACAGAGACATCTCACTGCCTGGACAGTCACCCAAAGTTCCTCTGTACCGTTGGGGCATCCATCTTCGGCCTAAAGGTCCATAGTATCCAGAGACGTTTCCATGAAGCAGGAAATTTAAAGGCAGTTCAGTCACTATCTGCTGTGTCCTGCAGAATGTCTCGCAGACTCTTTCATGAATCAGGAACCCCGAAAGATCATCTCACCTTTAGGCAAGTTCAGCAGTCCTCTCTCTGCGGGTTCTTTGTGTCCAGTTTATAAAATAGTCCAGGCAAGAGCAGTTTCTTGCCCAAATGGCTATCAAACTCCATAAGGATCCTCTTCGATGCCCATCTTCTTCTTGAAGTAGATTGGTGCTGCCAGGAGCAGAGTGTCTCATTGTCATGAAAAACCCTAAGTTATTAAAACATTTAAAATACCATATTCTCTAGCCTTTGAAAGATATGATGAATGCCTATCTGAAATATATGCATGCACATCTAGAAAATCTAACTAACATGACTACAAACTTGACTATTATTGATAATTATCCATTAACAACCTATAGACATTACATTTTTAAGTGAACTACACAATCACAATACCTTAATCAATATCAGAAATACATATACATATAATAAAATTGACCTTAAATTAATATCAGTAAACCAAGATTCATATCAATGCAAATTATTCACATCTATATCATCTCCCTCTTGAAATGTAAAAGAACATTTATAAACAATATTTGGGAATATGGGCGCAGTTATTTCTCTCCAAACTGCTTCCTGCTGAATGGGGGTGCTGTTAATCAAGTCTTTCATGGTATAACCTGTGTGCTAGGTTCCTCTCAGTCGGCAGTTGAGCAAAGTAATTTTTTGAAGGTGTTCACAGCAACCCTTCAGGAGGACGTGGTCTATCATACCATATCGTGATCAAAGAAGCAATCCACAGTGTCTCATCTTCTGTGAAAACAAAAGAAGAAACTCTTTTCCAAAGTATCATATCCTTAGATCCAAATTCTGAAGTCAAGGTATTTTGAAAATATCTATCTTGGATTAGTTCAGCAGCATTTATAAACAAATATCTTTTAGCATCTGTTGCTCTTTCCTCAGCATTCAAACAATTCAAAGAGAGCATAATAGCATACAGTATCAAGATTCTCTGTGTATTTTCCATCTTTGTGCAGCTTTATTTTAACTCTATTTTGTTTACTTTTACTTTTATTTTATATTTTCTGTATATCTTCGTCCTGGAATAACTCTTTAGACCAGGCTGACCTTGAACACACAGAGATCTGTCTGTCTCTGCCTCCCAGGCAGTGGGATTAAAGGCGTGTGCTACCACACCTTGAAGTCTCAGAGGTCAATCTCCCTCTGCCTTCCAAGTGTTGGGGATTAAAGGTGTGTACTACCACACCCAACTACTCTCTTTCTTCCTTATTTTACTTTTAAGAACTTTAACTTTCAGCCTGCATATATTTTTAAACACACTGTAAATCATTTAAACATTTTCTTTGACTTTGAATCTTTCTTTTACTGTATATCTCTCTTTTTCTGACCACATGAGTCTTTAATTTACCAAGCAATATCAGTAGGATGAAAGCCGTGGCTTTGACGGCTGGATCCAGCCATTCCTTAGCTTTCCAGCCTCATGGCTGAGGTACCGGCTGTAGCCATATTTATCACAACAACTCTGTGGCGTTTCAAGGTCCTTGCCAGCAAATAAGCTACAACACTCAAATGCTCTCTCTGTAGCTGATCTCCTGCCTCAAAGAGTCAGAGTTTGCCCTGGCAGGATGGCCCACAAAGCCGGCATTTTAAAACAGCACAACTTTTTTCCTGCTACGGCTGAAAACCGAAAAGCATGCCTTCAGCTTTTCACCAACACCGTTTTAAGTGTTTCGTGGCAGGACCTCTTAAATGAGCTGCAAGGTTTCACAGCTGAAGCTGAGTCAGGAAGCCTCTCTTAGATGAGAGCACTTGCTTGCCTCTAGCAAGCAGAGCAGACCCGAGAAATTGTTGCTACCAAGAAAACATGCTTTACTCTATTCTTTCCCAAGCTTTCTCAAGCTTTCTGTAGATTCAGTGCCCCATGTCTGGGCGCCATCTGTAGTAGGGAGCTGCGGGCCTCTTCCCACAGCCCGGCTCATGGTTGCCTGGCTAGCTTATGCCCCAAAATAACGACACACAAACTCTATTCTTTTAAACACTGCTTGGCCCATTTCTGTTCATGTATGTAGCACCCCAAGGAGCGCTTACCGGGAAGATTCTAGCCTACGTCCATCCTGGGTCAGAGCTTCACCGCATCTGCCGGGGAGAGGGGAGCATGGCGTCTGCTCCAGAGAGCAGAGCTGTCGAGTCTGAGCTCACTTCCTCTTCCTCCCAGCATTCTATTCTGTTTACTCCACCTATCTAAATTCTGCCCTATCAGATGGGCCAAGGCAGTTTCTTTATTAGCCAATGACCTTCCTCCATCAAATTTGATGTTTGGTTATTTCCAAGATAATGATGATTATATCAATATTATGTATATTTACAATTTCTTTCATTATGCTTTGTATCTTTTGAGAGGAAATACACAGTGCCAGGTAGATAGGTAACCCACATTGTCTTCTACTAACTGATTATTTTTAATGCTAGCCTTTCCTGTACACACAAACACACACATACGCATGCACACACACATTTACACACACACATGTACACTCGGAACAATCAGTTTTTAATCTATGCCCATAGTAGACATCTCTAGAAGTAGTTGTGCGTTTCATAAAAACTTATTCTGCATGCAACTAATATATTTTCTACATTGCTCTCATTTGTTTTAAAGAAGAGTCTGATGGTTTCCTCTCAGGACTTCTAAGTATCTTTCATCCTGATGCAGGAATATGATGATGGAAGAAAAGGACCCATCCTCACTGTTGGATCTTGCTATACAGAGTTTACTGAGCAATGAACCGGTTGCAATTCATTCCCTGGAGGAGATTCCAAGGGAGCTTTTTATTCCCTTGTTCTCTGCTGCCTTCGTGGGAGGATATAGGAAGACACTGACAGCCATGGTGAAAATGTGGCCTTTTACCTGTCTCCACATTGGAACACTGAGTGTGCAGGAACCCCAGCGTGAACTCCTGAAAGCCATGGTGGAAAGTTTTCAGTTCCTACCTGTCCAGAAATCAGCTTCTAGGTAAGAGCCTGGATAATAGAGACATGGCGAGACCCAGGAGGTTCCACCACAGCCTGCTGCTCTTTCAAAGGTAGTAAACAGTGAATGCTGAAGATTTATGTGTGAGACTGTTGGCGCAATACTTGGTAAAACACTAAAGGTGGATAATATAGTCAATGTTCACTATGAAATTCATGTTATTGAGGGTACTATTGATGGATTTACATAGCAGGTGTTCTACATAGGAGAATAACACCAACTTTAAGATTGGAGAGGATTTAAGGATAATAAAAGATGGGGAAACTAATTAAAGGATGTTGAATTTTCATGATATCGAACTAGTTGGCATTTGGCATCAAGAATACAGACTAAGTCCCTACATGTCATTGTCGACCCCGTAGGTTTACATTAAAATTTGCATGCCTCTTAGATGTCCTCTCTTCTTTTTTCCCTACAGGAGGCCTAAACTGAGGATCCTGGATGTAAGGCAGGGTATCGACTGCAGGACAACATGCCCCGAATTTGGTATCAGATCGTATACTTGCTTTCATGGCTGTACTCACTCTGTGCACTCTATTCTGAAGTTAGAAAGCCAGTGCAGCATTGGAGATTCAAGCCCTGAGAGTCAGCCGTCAAGGCAGCCTATGGAGTTACTAGTGGACCTATCCCTTGACGGCACCTCGAGAGAAAGGGAATTTTTTGCTTTGCTTCTGAATAAAGTTGAGCAGAGCTCGGGGTCCTTGCATCTCTGCTGTCGAGATTTGCAGATTGATAAATTTTCGTATGCCAGAAACACTCTGAAGTTTCTAGATCTGGCATGCATTCACAACCTGGCAGTTGATCAGGCTTCACTGAGTGAAGTCACTACCCTTTTGGCTCACATGATCTATCTGGACAGCCTTAGTCTGTCTAAAATCACTTGTAGGTCTTTGCACGGGAAAGTCTTCAGAGTGTTTCTCAGCTATCTTGGGCGCATGACCTGCCTGAAAGAGCTCAACTTGTCGTCCTTCAGCCTCACAGATCATCTGGCCAGCCTACTCAGGTGAGGACGTGGGGTATGCACCTAGGTCTCCTGAACCTCCTGTCTCTTAACACAGGGGAGAAAGGATTCCTGGGAAGACCTGAGATTCTTAAAACTCTTTATGCCTTTTGTCTCTGGCCTCCTGTGAATTTGAAAGTAGTCGTGCCGAAAAGTCTCTTTCATAGTCTGAGGGGTGCTGTTCCAGAAACGTCAAGGTGAAAAATAGAATGCAGCCCTCCTCTGACCATCGAGAGATGAAGAGGGGGAACTGAGAGAAAGATTTTATGTTGTGCTAAAGGTGCACATATTCATATAACTATAGACAGTAATGTCCGATCATTAGGAAATTCTCCAAGCTTCAGACCATGATTGGAGAGGCTGTCATTTATGGTCTAGCCAAAGGGAGCTTCCAGTAGGCTGCTCCTTCTGTCCTGTCCCTTTCTGAGCAGGTGAACTAGCTCCCCCTTTGATTATATTGTAATTACTAAGTAGATAATATTTTCCACTAAATCTTTGGCACAAATTTCTTTATTAGCATACTGTTAAAATTTTCAAGGATACGCATTTCATGTGAGAATAGAAAAGTAGCTTTTCAGGGTCACAAATCTGTTGACTGAATTCAAGCTCGTATCGTTAGCTGCTGCTACGTATTGTGTGCGAAACAGTTTATTCTAGATTCCTCAGACGATTTCCCGTCAGTCATCTGAGAGCCGTTCTGTCTTTGTTTTCTCTCCACAGAGCCTTGCCACCTAACTTGGATTTCTTGTATCTGCCATTCTGTGATATTTCTTACCAAGATCTCAAATTTCTGTCCCAGAGCCCTCAGGCCACCCACCTAAAACTGTTGAATCTTAGTAACAACGCAATGTATTGGGATGACTGTGGGCCCCTTCAGATTCTTTTGCAGAAGCTCTCAGATACCTTGCAGCACTTGGCTATAAATCATTGCCATTTAACAGATGCTGCACTCGCGGCTATCCTTCCAGCCCTAACTAAGTGTTCCCATCTCCGTGTGATTAGCTTTGTCTCTAATCCCATTTCGATGCCGATGCTTATGAGAGTCCTTCATTACTTAACACCCTTGATGGAGCTGAAGTATGTGATTTATCCTATCCCTTTACATTGCTATGAACAATGGCACGTTCATGGCATCTTAGATCGACAGAAGCTTGCGGATGTCCAAGCGCAACTGAAGGCGATGCTACAAGCAGCAAAGCGGAATGACATGAACTGGATCACTTATTCTCAGTAAATCTCCAAGTTCACCCCAGTTTTAACCCTAATATGTGACCTGTTAAACATTCAATGTTCTTTTCTGGAGCTCCCAGAATCCTATGTAAGATTCCTATGTTATAGAAACCTATAGTTAAGAAATAAGGACATGTAACTGGTAGTTATAATGCAGTAACGCTAAGAAGAAAATGGAGAACTTTGAGAGTTCCTGTGTGTGTCTTTTTTTGTTCTTGATCTTACTTCATCTTACTACTTAAGTATTGGATATACGATATGCCATGGCTACATCATGGAATGCTGTCTAATTTCATTCACTTGTGGATATTTAACACAGTGTGATACCGTTGCAACTTTTCCTGAATTTGTTTGTATACTGGGAGGTGTCCTTGAAGACAAAGCCTTTGCCCTCCCACCAAGTTACTTTTGATTTCTCATATGTAAGATTCTCCTGGGATCTTCTATATGTTAATATTCAGTTATACTAGCACATTTGTTAAATATGCTTTTTTCCATTTTATATGTTTTGCTTCTTTGTCAGAAATCAGGTGTTCATAGGTGTGTGGATTAATATCCAGGTCTTCAATTCGGTTCCATGGTCCTCCTGTCTGTTCTTATGACAATACCAGGCTGTTTTCAGTACTGTAGCTCTGTAGTAGAATTTGAAGTCAGGGATTGTGATGCCCCCAGAAGTTCTTTTACTGTACAGGGTTGTTTTGGCTATCCTGGGTTTTTTGCTTTTCCATATGAAGTTGAGCATTGTTCTTTCAAGGTCTGTGAAGAATTCTGCTGGGATTTTGATGGGCATTACATTGAATCTGTAGATTGCTTTTGGTAAGATTGCTCTTTTTACAATGTTAATTCTACCTACCCAAGAGCATGGGAGATCTTTCCACTTTCTGGTGTCTCCTTCAGTTTCTTTCTTCAATGATTTAAAGTTATTGTCATACAAGTTTTCCACTTGTTTGGTTAGAGTTACTCAGAGATATTTTATACTATTTGTGACTATTGTGAAAGACGATGTTTCTCTGATTTCTTTCTGTGTAAAGGAGGGCTACTGAATTTTTTGGGGAAAATCTTGTATCCTGCTACATTATTGAAAGTGTTTATGAGTTGTAGAAGTTCCTTGGCAGAATTTTTGGTGTCACTTGTGTAAACTATCATATCATCAGCAAGTAGTGAGAATTTGACTTCTTCTTTTCTGATTTGTATCCCCTTGATCTCCTTTTGTTGTCTTATTGCTCTAGCTAAGACCTCAAGACCTATATTTAATAGATATGGAGAGAGTGGACAACCTTGTCTTGTTCCTGATTTCAGTGGGATTACTGTGAGTTTCTCTCCATTTAGTTTGGTGTTGGCTGTTGGCTTGCTGTATATTTCCTTTATTACATTTAGTATGTTCTTTGTATCCCTGTTCTTTCCAAGACCTTTATCACAAAGGGATGTTGTATTTTGTTGAAGGCTTTTTCAGCATCTAATGAGACGATCATGTGGTTTTTATATTTTTCAGCTTGTTTATATGGTGGATTAGGTTGACAGATTTTCGTATGTTAAACCATCCCTGCACCTCTGGGATGAAGCTGACTTGATCATAGTAGATGATGGTTCTGATGTGTTTTTGGATTTGATTTGCTAGTATTTGATTGAGTATTTTTGTATCAATGTTCATGAGTGAGATTGGTCTGTAATTCTCTTTCTTAGTAATGTCTTTCTGTGGTTTGGGTATCAGGGTGATTGTTACTTCATAAAAAGAGTTTGTCACTGTTCCTTCTGTTTCTATTGTGTGGAACAATTTGAGAAGTATTGGTATTAGTTTTTCTTTGAAAATCTTATAGAATTCTGTGATGAAACCATCTGTTCCTGGGCTTTTATTGGTTGGGAGACTTTTGATGACTGTTTCTATTTCTTTTGTTTTTTTTTTTCTTTTTTTGGTTTTTTTCGAGACAGGGTTTCTCTGTGGCTTTGGAGCCTGTCCTGGAACTAGCTCTGTAGACCAGGCTGGTCTCGAACTCACAGAGATCCGAGTGCTGGGATTAAAGGTGTGTGCCACCACTGTTTCTATTTCTTTAGCAGTTACAGGTCTATTTAATTTGCTTATATTGTCTTGATTTAATTTTGGTAAATGGTATTTATCCAGAAAGTTGTCCATTTCCTTTAAGTTTTCCATTTTTTTTGAGTACAGGTTTTCAAACTATGACCTAATAATTCTCTAGATTTCCTCCATGTCTGTTATGTCCCCATTTTCATTTCTGATTTTGTTAATTTGGATATTCTCTTTCTGCCTTTGGGTTATTTTAGATAAAGATTTGTCTATTTTGTTGATTTTCTCAAAGAACAAACTTTTTGTCTCATTGATTGTATTGTTTTCTTAGTTTCTATTTTGTTGATTTCGGCTCTCAATTTGATTATTTCCTGCCTTCTAGTTCTCCTGGGTGAGTTTGCTTCTTTTTGTTCTAGAGTTTTCAAATGTTCTGTTAATTCACTATTGTGGGATTTTTTTCAGCTTCTTTATGTGGGCATTTAGTGTTATGAACTTTCCTCTTGACACTGTTTTCACTGTGTCCCATAAATTTGGGTATGTTGTGTGGTCATTTTCATTGAATTCTAGGAAGTCTTTGATTTCTTCCTTGACCCATTTATGATACAAGTGAGCACTGTTTAATTTCCATGTGTTTGTGGCCTTCTGGAATTAGTGTTGCTGTTGAATTCTAATGTAAAGCCATGGTGATCTGATAAGGTACATAGGGTTATTCCAATTTTTTTATTTGTTGAGGTTTTTTTTCTTAGTATGTGATCAATTTTTGAGAAGGTTCCATGAGGTGCTGAGAAGAAGGTATATTCTTTATGTTTGGATGGAATGTTCTATAGGTGTCTGTTAAGTCAATTTGAGTCATAACATCTGTTAGTTCTCTTATTTCTCTGTTAATTTTTTTTTTGTCTGACAGACTTGTCCAGTGATGAGAGTGGGGTGTTGAAGTCTCCCACTATTAGTGTGTGGGTTTCAATGTGTGATTCAAACTTTAGAGGTTTTTTTTTTTTTACATATGTAGTAGGAGCTACGGGCTGTGTTCCACCGCCTGGCTCCTGGCCACTGGCTAGCTTTATACCCTTCCATCTCTTGTATTCTGTTGTTATTCTTGCATTTCTTGTTCTTGACCATTTTCTCATTATTTCTGTTTTTATAATTCTCTTGGTTTGTGTCTTCTTTATTGTATTTAATTCGGATTTCAAGTCTTGAATAGTTTCTTTCATATGTTTGATTGCTTTTTCTTGGTTTTCTTTAAGAGATCTGTTGATATCTTCCAATTTTTTGTTTGCCTTTTCCTCCATTTTTTTGAGGGAGTTTTTTATATCATCTTTAAAAGCCTCAAACATTCTCCTAAAGTTATATTTTAGGTCATTATCTTCTCCTTCATCTATATTGTTCAAGATTTACTGTTGTAGGGCCACTAGTGTTTACTGGTGTTGTGTTGCTCTATGTGGTGTTGCGTGTGTTCTTACCTTGTCTACCCATCTTTTCCTCTGATTGGTGTAGTTGTAGCTGTCTGTGACTCTGGTGATCAGTCTCCCAGGTGCCAGTTGATCCATGACTCAGAAGGTTGCTCCTTGTGTTGCAATAAGGACCACGGTTCCAGTCACCCCATTGGTCACTTTGTGTTCCTGGAGGTGGCTTGGTGTTCCCAGGGTTTGCTCTGGGCTCCTGGGGTACGCTCTGCAATACCAGGGGTCGTTTGGGCCTGCTCCCATGGAGATTGCTTGCTTAGGGCTCTTTCTGCTGAGATTGCTGCATTGGGCCTGATCTGGCAGACGTCCTGGCTCAGGCCTACTCTGTCTGAGTTTCCAGATCTGTGCCCATACCTGCAGAGGTCTCTGGTTCCTGCCTACTCCCTTGGAGGTCCCAAACTCATGCCTGGATCTGCAGAGGTCTCTGGTTCCTGCCTACTCCTTCAGCGTTTGCTCCCTTGTACCTGCTTCTGTGGAGTTTGCTGTCTCAGGCCTGCTTCACTGATATAATATTTCAAATATTTAAAAAACAAATGAAAAGTTAGTGATTTATTTATTCATAATTTTCATATTGATTGTATGATGCACACAATTGTATGATGCACACAATTTTTAAAAGCTACAAAAATGTCCATATAACGAACAATTGCTTTATATTGCTTGTGTTAGCAACATTTTTTTGTTTTTTAGCATTTGCTCCCCTGTTTCTTAACACTTCTTTTGGTTTATACTTTTTCTGATATTGCTCTTACTAGCTTGTCTACATACACTCCCATTCTGATCAATGTAACAGTAGGATGATACTAGCGAGTGAGCAATTGGAGCAAGATTTGAGTCTTTTCTTTTATGTTATAGTTCTGACTCTGTCACCACATTGTGAGATGAAAATGAGAACACACAATGGACAGATAATTAGGAATACCATTCTTATACTGGCAATGTGAATTATTTATTCCTTTTGCAAGAAGGTGACTTTCAATTATTTGCTTCTAACCAATTTGAAAAATTACCTAAGTGATTTTTTTTTTTTAGATAAGGAATGGTTAAAAGCAATTGTTAAGGATACCATATCCCAAGACTTGACTGATAATCTATAAACAAACCCTTCTATTACCATTTGTTGGGGCAATAAACACAAATTGACAGAGACTATGGGAAGTAATGAAGAACTGCTGCAGGAAAAACTCCAGCAAGTTCTGATCCCCTGTGTGTATAGTTTTCGGAAAAGGATCAAAAAAAAAAAAAAAAAGGATCTTTTTTTGTTCAAAGTCATGTGTAAGAATACATAGGGTGGAAAAGTTAGAAGATAAAAGACCCTAAAAGAAAGGAATAAGACGGAGCCATGGGCACATAACTTTAGCAGTAGCATTAAAGATTTACACTACTGCAGACATAGAGACCCAAAATTCACGTACAATTACAAATAAAGGCCTAGTTTGGATGCCTCATATAAGTGAGGGAAGTGAACTAAGATCACTCACCCCTCAGAAACACACACACACACACGCACACACACACGCACACACATGGAAACATAATGGAGAAATGTTCTGCTCACCAATAACGGGCCAGTACAAATGCTCTAAAATTTAGAAGTTTGCTAATGGTAGAGATGTGGATGTGCAATAACAGACACTGTCTGTTGTAGAGACACGCAGGGATGGCTCAAATGGGAGGATATAGCAGGAGAAAGCTTTTAGGCTGGGCATGATGTCAAATACCTGTTATCCTGGGACTATGTAGGTTGAGACAAGAGGATCAGGAGTTGTAAGTCATTTTACCATGTTCCTAGTATTGCAAATTTTTGCTACATGAAACCTCACAGGGAGTCTGCAAAGTAAACATGCTGAATGATGCAACATTTTTTAATCTAATGAACTTTTATTATATTTTGTTTTTAATGTGTGCTATAGTTTATTTTTGTCTCTTTAAAAAGTTTTAACTTCTTATTTATTCTTTTAAAATTTCGCACATGTGTATACTGTATTTTGGACATAGCCACACCTCACTTCCCTCTTCCCCTCCCTATAGGACCCCATCAGATCTCTCCCTTCTATCTTTGGTCCTCTTATAATTATGTATTTATTTTGATCCACCGAGTTCAATTAATTCTGCATATACATATACATGGCTATGGGGGTCATCTACTAGGGCATGAGGAACCTACTAGTTCTGAAGAACATTGCCTTTTCCTTCTTCAACAGTCATTGACTGCAAATAATTCACGAAGCCCCCCCCCCCTCTATGTTGACATTTTTAAGTGGCTCGGTCCTGTGCAGGTCTTGCGCAGGACTCCTGTAGGGTTCATGTGTGCAGCAGCCTTGTCATGAGCAGAGCACATTTCACCACTCGTCCCCATCTTTCAGCTTTTACATTTGTTTTTCTAGCTCTAGTCCATGTTGTTCCTTGAGCCACTGGAGTGCAGTTTGGTATGGATAGACCATCTATAGCTGATCATTTACAGTCAATTATTACCATGACTGAGATTTTTAAAGTAACCCATGTCTTCTGGGAGCAGCACTATTCACTAATGTGGTGTACTTCTGCTCAAATGCCCTAAAAACTACATTGTTAAATTAGCTTACAAATTAGTTAGTTATGGGTTCTATATGTATCCTTTGTTTTGGTTAACCCACAATTCACCCCTCATTTTTCTCCGTTCCTATCTTCATCTCCCTCTTGAACTTTTAGCTCCCTACATCCTCCTTCTGTTCTATCATTTCTATGTATATTTGTTTTGTTTTACTTGGTGCACAAGTTTGTTTTCTATTGCTGTGATAAAATACCATGACCAAAAGCAGCTTGGGGAGGAAAGGGTTATTTGACTTACAAGTTTCAATCACAGTCCATCACTCAGGGTAGTCAGGGCAGGAACTCAAAGCAGGAAACTGGAAACAGGAATTGGAGTAGAGGCCATGGAGGAATGATGCCTATCGGTTTGCTCATTATGGCTTGCTCAGTTTCTTTCCTTATACAACTCAGGACCATGTGCACAGGTGTGGAGTGGTTCCTCCCACATTAATCATGAATCAAGGAAATGTCCCACAGGTTTGCCTACTGACCAATCTGATGGGGCTCTTTCTCAGATGAGCTTTCCACTTTCCAGACGACCTTAGCAATGTCAAGTTGACAAAACTTAACCAGCACAATTGACTCTTGGTTAACTTGGCACAAGAATACTTCACTATTTGTGGCGGTTTCTCAGGAAGTTCGGGATCCACCTACCCCTGGACCCAGCAATACCACTCTTGGGAATATACCCAAGAAATGCCCTATCATACAACAAAAGTATATGCTCAACTATGTTCATAGCAGCATTGTTTGTAATAGCCAGAACCTGGAAGCAACCTAGATGCCCTTCAATGGAAGAATGGATGAAGAAACTATGGAATATATACATATTAGAGTACTACTCAGCAGTAAAAAACAATGACTTCCTGAATTTTGCAGGCAAATGGACGGAAATAGAAAACACTATCCTGAGTGAGGTGAACCAGACCCAAAAAGAGGAACATGGGATGTACTCACTCATATTTGGTTTCTAGCCATGAATAGGGGACGTTGAGCCTATTATGCGTGGTCCTAGAGAAGCTAATTAAGAAGGTGAACCCAAAGAAAAACATTTAGGCGATGAAAGGAGACAGAGACAAAGACCCACATTGGAGTACCGGACTGAAATCTCAAGGTCCAAATCATGAGCAGGAGACAGAGCACGAGCAAGGAACTTAGGGCCGCGAGGGGTGCACCCACACACTGAGACAATGGGGCTGTTCTATCAGGAACTCACCAAGGCCAGCTGGCCTGGGTCTGAAAAAGCATGGGATAAAACCGGACTTGCTGAACATAATGGACAATGAGGACTACTGAGAACTCAAGAACAATGGCAATGGGTTTTTGATCCTACTGCACGTACTGGCTTTGTGGGAGCCTAGGCAGTTTGGATGCTCACCTTACTAGACCTGGATGGAGGTGGGTGGTCCTTGGACTTCCCACAGGGCAGGGAACCCGGATTACTCTTAGGGATGATGAGGGAGGGGGACTTGATGGGGGAGGGGGAGGGAAATGGGAGGTGGTGGCGGGGAGAAGGCAGAAATCTTTAATAAATAAATAAACAATAAAAAGAAAAAAAGAATACTTCACTATTAAACCATAACTCCCCATTTTATACCCAAGATTTTATATTAATTTCACAATTTATAGCAGTATAATTTCTAAAATCCCATAGTATTTAAAAAACTTAAACCCAGCTGGGTGGCTATATTGATATATTATTTGTATTTTAATAAATAAAGCTTACCTGAAGATCAGAGGGCAAAGCAGCCATACTAATGTCAGCTATACTGGCCAGGGAATGGTGGGACACACCTTTAATTCAAGGACTCGGGAGAGACTGAGGCAAGTGGATCCTTGTGAGTTCAAGGTCACCCTGGGCTATACAAGATTGAATTTGTCTAAAAGAGAAACAGATCTTACACAAAGGTGATCCAAACACTTGGGATCACATGCCTTTAATTCCAGCACTAGGGAGATTGGAGACAGGAGCAACATGGGTAGGCAGAGAGAGAAATATAAAAGGGAAGAGACAGGAACTCAATGGAGTGCAGGAGTCTGAGAATTCCTGGAGACAGAATTTCACCCTTCAGTCTGATAATTTGGTAGAGATAAAAGGTCTTTCTAGTGCTTGACTGCTTTGCTCTTCAGATCTTCAGGTTGAACCCCAATACCTGTTTCTGGGTTTTTATTTTTCATGGTATAGGCGGCAGTAGTGTTTGCGTTTAATCCCAGCACACGGGAGCAGAGGCAAACGGGTCCCTGTGAGTTCAAGGCCAGGCTGTTTCATACATAGTGGGTTCCATGACAGCCAAGGCTACACAGAGAAATCCTGTGTCTTAGTTAGGATATCTATTGCTGTGATGAAACAACACGATCAAAAAGTAAATTGGGGAGAAAGGGGGTTATTTGGCTTACACATTAGCCTTGCTTTTCATCACTGAAGGTGTTGTTCCTGAGTTCAAGCACCCCCAAGAAGACCACCACGGAGCCACACTTTCGTGCACTTCCTTGCAAAAGCAAGGTTTCGTTTATTATGTACGGGTGGTCCTCTGCCTCACAGTTTGACACAGAAGATGGAGGGAGAAGGACCCTGTCTATTTTTGTAAGGGGTTTATAGAGACAAAAACCACAAAGCAGTCACAAGGTTATAGTTTCAAAATACAAAATTACTTATTCTATATCACAATTGGCTAAAGGTGGGGTAAAGCTCAGCTGTTACTTCCTGATAGGCTATGAGTATCTAAGGGGGAGAGCAACAGCCCCCCCTGGTTATGTCCTCCAGACATCTACTGACCCTGTGCTAACCGCAGGGGCAAAACAGTTGGTTAATCAGGTACCTACAAGGACGTTTGAAACAAGCAGATGTGAACAGATGTTGTTTGAGTACCTGGTGGGTCACTTTGACAGGGCAGATACAGTTTCTTGGGAATGTTTATGACTTTGCTGGACTGCATTCAACCCCCTAGTTTGGTCCTGTCTAAAATGGAGTTCTTTTTCAAAATGGAGTTTGTTTTGCTCCTTCAAAGGGAGTCAGCATAGAAACTCAAACAGGGCAGGATCCTGGAGACAGGAGCTGTTGCAGAGGACATGGCGAGGGGCTAGTTACTTCCAACCATGTAAACATTTCGATGTCCCGTGTCTGTGATTCACTCACAATCTTTAAGTTTCTAAAGCTCTAGGAAGCTTCATTTCTCTGCCATCCACAGCACACACAGCATGTCTAATGGGCTCAGGCTGACTCCACCGCATGACTGCTGCTGTCCCTGGTGAGCTTCCCACAGTCCTGGCATTTCCAGCATCCTAGGGTCTCCACTGCAGCTGAGGCTATATTTTCCCCAACAACCTCTCCTGCCTCTCTTCAGTGACTCGAATCTCACCACACAGTGCCGAGTCTTAGCTTCTAAAACCTAACCCCTTCAATGTTGGGGCATCCATTGCAACTGAGGCTGCAATGTTGCAGGAATTTAGCAGAGTCCCTGTATCTGGGGTAAACTTTTGAATGAATAGTTGTTTTCTAGAAAAACTTTGACCTTGAAAAATTGTTGTGATAAGCAGTAAGGAATCTGTGGGAAACAATGATTGTTTTCCATGGTTTGTAGAATCGTTTTACTGAAGAGACATTACAGCCTTCAATGACTTTGGTCACCAAATGCCTCCGGAACACCTGAGGCTCTTGGATTATTGTGTATCATAGATGAAACACAGCAAAGGACTAAAGTCCTGAGGGCATGTGATGCTTTCCTTTAGAGAGACATAGAGATTGAATTAGGGACCTTGATATGAGGAAATATTTTACCCCTAAAACCAACTTTGTGTAACAAACAAACAACAAATGATTTGTATGGCTCTTTGGGGTTCAGGCCATTGGAGAGGCTGGACCTTCCTGCTGCCACATCTTGGAGTGCCTTCTTTCTTCAACTGACCCACACTACATAGAACACCCCCACACTGCACCTTCATTAATTGCCTCTACTGACCTCTCAATATGCCAAGCTCTTCATGACCCCTTCAATCTTGTAACTTTTATGTTACCAAAAAAAAAAAAATACTACATGGGAGACTGTTACACATTATCAAGTCTGGCTTCCAGCTTGGGATGCAGCTTAGGAGCCCCACTGGGTCACAGCTTCTATGGGCTAACACTGACAAAATAGTCTCAGAATAATTCACTCCAATAATGCTGCTCTCTGATTTTTCATCTCCAGATAACTAGGATCAATTGTCCCAGTAAAGCAAAATATTCATTTCAGTGATGCTGGTCTCTGGTTAATAACAGCTGAGTCTTTGTCCCAAGATGACCAGAAACTACAGATTATTAATACAAAGTATCACAGGATTAAAGACTTTGAGAGACTCTCATGTCCCTCTGAAATGCCTCAAGTCAGGACTCCATTGACTGCATTGCTGTCAGGATTCTTATCTTTCAAGCTTCCAAACATAGCATTAATCTCTGAACACTAATGAATCTTCTAGCTCAAATTAGAACCCCTTCTGTAATTCTGCCTGAAACACCATGGGCAGGTTTGTCACAGCAATAACGCAGTCTCTGGCACAAATTTAGGTATTCATTTGCTTTCGATTTGTGTAATTATAACATCACAACCAAAAGAAACTTGAGGAGAAAGGGGTTATTTGTCTTAAAAATTCCAGTCACAGTTCATAAAGAAGGAAATTCAGGACAGGAAGTTAAAGCAGGAACCTGAAGATTGAAGACTGGAGACAGAAACTGAAACAGAGGCTATAGATAAACACTGCTTAGTGGTTTACTCTCCATTGCTTGTCCAGTCTGCTTTCTTATATACTACAGAACTGCTTGTCCAGAAGTGGCACTGACCACAGTGGGGTTGTCCCTTTCATTTCAATATTTTTTTAAAAATTTAAAAAACTTTAATAGACAGTAAGTAAATGCAGACTAAAACTACAACAAGGTATCTACCATTTCAAGCACTACATTCAACAAAGAACTGTGTTGGGCATGGTATTATTTTCTATCTTTAATCAAGAAAATGTTCCACAATTTTCCCTAAGTCTAATCTGATGGAGGTTACTCTTTCAACTTGATTCTAGATGTGTTAAATTAATAAAAACATAGCCACATGATATGGGAAGTCCTTCTGTCTATGTGTTGCTTTTGTTGGTTAATGAATAAAGAAACTGCCTTGGCCTGTTGATAGGGCAGAACTTAGGTAGGCAGGGAAGATGAAACAGAATTCTGGGAGGAAGAAGGTGGAGGGGAAGAAGCCATGGAGCAGCAAGTGACAGATGTTGGGAATTTTACCCAGTAAGCCACAGCCTCGTGGTGATACACAGATTAATAGAAATGGGTTAAACTAATCTCGAAGAGTTAGCCAATAAGAAGCTAATAAGAGCTAATGGGCCAAGCAGTGATTTACTGAATACAGTTTCTGTGTGATGATTTTGGATCTAAGCTATCCAGGAAGCCAGGAAGTACAAGCAGCCTGCTCCAGCAGCCACACATTTGGTTTGTATCTTCCCTTGGTCCTATATTTACCTATTACCATCATCCCACTATCCACTAAAACCTTTCTGTTCCCAGTATTCACACTCTTTACCTATATTCAATTATCTGTATCATTAACTACATCACTCTTGCCAATGACCCATTTCCATTTTGTTATTTTCCATATATAGTCTCTGTATACTCAACTAATTTGAAGATACGTCCCATAAATGAGAAAGAATATGAGTTCTTTGTTATTTGTGGCTTAAGTAACCATGCATAGTATAGTTTTTCCAGTTACATTCATTTAAGTACAAATTTTAGTTCACTTACCTTTAGAGCTTAGACATTTTCATTATATATTCATCAGTTGATATATATTCATGTTTATTCCATTTCCTAGCTATTGGGAATAGAGCAGCAAGGAATGTGGATTTGCAAGTGTCTCTATAGTAAGATACAAAGGTCTTTGTGCATATACCTAAGAGTGGGTACATCCAGTTCATATGATAGATCGATTCCAAGGTTGTTGAAGACCTCCAAACAGATTTCCATAGAGAATTCAGTAGTATGCACTCCCAGAAACAGTATGTGATGGTGTGAATAAGAATGTCCCTACCCCCCATAGTCCCATATATTTGAATGCTTAGGCATCAGAGAGAAGCACTATTTGAAAAGGAGTAAGAGGTATGAATTTTTTGGAGGAAGTGTGGCACAGGGGGTGAACTTTTAGGTTTCAAATCCCACATGAGGCCCAGTGTTGTTCTCTGCCCATGAACCAATATGTAACTCTCAGCTACTGCTCCAGTGTCTGCTTGCATGTTGCCATGCTTGCTTCTTGACGTGATGATAATGGATGAAACTTCTACAGCTGTAAGCAAGACCTCAATTAAATGCTTTCTTTTATAAGGTTTGCCTTGTTCATGGTGCTTTTCCGCACAATAGGATAGCAACAAGACAGAAGTGGAACCAGGGACTAGGGCATTGCTGTGGCAGGTCTGACCTTGATGATTCTTGGAGGAATATGAAGACTTTGAGACTTTGGACTAGAAAAACAGTTGAACACTTAAAACAGGGCTTACAGGACCATCTTAGTAGGAGCATAGGAGAGTACTGAGGGTGACTGTGA
Organism: Chionomys nivalis; assembly: GCF_950005125.1. Taxonomy (NCBI): domain Eukaryota; kingdom Metazoa; phylum Chordata; class Mammalia; order Rodentia; family Cricetidae; genus Chionomys; species Chionomys nivalis. Next base: position 99,586,294 of record NC_080112.1, read on the forward strand.
GGGCTCAGTTCAAGATGTTAGTAAGTAGCCTAGGGACCATTCTTGTGAGAGTTTTGACAAAGAATGGCTGTCTTTGTCTTAAAACTTGTCTTAAAACTCTGCCTGAGGCTAAACTGTAGACATTTGAATTAATGGTCTTGGCAGAGAAGATTTCAGGACAGCCTTGTATTGACTTTGTTCTGTGGTTATTACTGGCCTATACGTATACAGATCTGTATGAACAGGAGCAAGCTTAGCAAAGGAAACAGGAGAAAAGGAAGTTTAACAGAGCTAAGTCCAGAGGTCAAGAAGATAAAAGAAAATGTTTAAAGAAAAGCCTGATGCTCAATGGAATAAAGGGAGTGGTGACCTCAGGTCAAGATCCAACCCAGCTAAGATTCCAATTTGTGAAAAGGATTAAAGATAAGCTGAGCTATTACAAACAATGCCGCTATGAACATAGTTGAGCATATACTTTTGTTGTATGATAGGGCATCTCTTGGGTATATTCTCAAGAGTGGTATTGCTGGGTCCTGGGGTAGGTTGATCCCAAATTTCCTGAGAAACCGCCACACTGCTTTCCAAAGTGGTTGCACAAGTTGCATTCCCACCAGCAATGGATGAATGTACCCCTTACTCCACCTGGAAACAACCTAGATGCCCTTCAATGGAAGAATGGATGAAGAAAGTATGGAATATATACATATTAGAGTACTACTCAGCAGTAAAAAACAATGACTTCTTGAATTTTGCATGCAAATGGATGGAAATAGAAAACATTATCCTGAGTGAGGTAAGCCAGACCCAAAAAGAGGAACATGGGATGCACTCACTCATAATGGGTTTCTAGCCATAAATAAAGGACATTGAGCCTATAATTCATGATCCTAGAGAAGCTAACTAAGAAGGTGAACCCAAAGAAAAACATATAGGCATCCTCCTGAATACTAACCTTCATCAGGCGATGAAAGGAGACAGAGACAGAGACCCACATTGGAACATCGGACTGAAATCCCAAGGCCCAAATGAGGAGCAGAAGGAGAGAGAGCACAAGCAAGGAACTCAGGACCGCGAGGGGTGTACCCACACACTGAGACAATGGGGATGTTCTATCGGGAACTCACCAAGGCCAGCTGGACTGGGTCTGAAAAAGCATGGGATAAAACCGGACTTGCTGAACATAATGGACAATGAGGACTACTGAGAACTCAAGAACAATGGCAATGGGTTTTTGATCCTACTGCACGTACTGGCTTTGTGGGAGCCTAGGCTGTTTGGATGCTCATCTTACTAGACCTGGAAGGAGGTGGGAGATCCTTGGACTTCCCACAAGGCAGGGACGCCCTGACTGCTCTTTGGGCTGCTGAGGGAGGGGGAGTTGATTGGGGGAAGGGGAGGGAAATGGGAGGCGGTGGCTGGGAGGAGGCAGAAATCTTTAATAAATAAATACATACATACATACATACATACATACATACATACATACATACATACATACAGAAAGAAAAGAAAAGAAAAGAAAAGCTGAGCTGAGCGGTAAAGGAAAACAGAAAACTGACACAGAAAAATTAAATTAGGGGGCCAAGCTCCAGACCCAGGAATCAGCAGAACTCAGCAGATTTAGCCACTTGCTTCTGGATTTAGAGTCAAAGATACAAGAAAGGGGCTGTGGTATCTCCATCCAAGGCTAAGGAAAGCCACTGAGGCCAGGTGTGTGCCAAGGGTGTTCCATCATGGAGGCCCAGAGAGGTCATTTTGTAAAAATGGAAGATACAGCCCGGATTTTATTTGAGATCCCAAGATGTTGCAGATGCCAGAGTTGTGGGATACCTGCCAAAGAAAGCTGTAGACTTGGGTGTGAAAGCAGCAAAAGAGAGAGAATTTTGTTAAAATCAACAAAGCTGAAAGGAGTTCGAGATCAGAGGAGTGTTTTGACACCAGACATGGAGATGCCAAGTTTGGAGTTTTCCCAGCTGGTTTTAGGTCTCGCATTGGTCCAGTATTTTCTCACTATGCTGGTTTCCCCAACTTTGAATTGTAATGTATATTCTGTGCCAGTATATGATAGAAGTCTGTGATTTGCTTTTTAATTTTGATCCAGACAGGGTTTAAGAGATTGCCTCAAATCTCAGAAGAGACTGTGAACTTTGGCTTTTTAAACAGTGTTAAGACTGTGAAAGACTATATACTTTTGAAGTAAGACTAAATGCATTTTGCATTATGATATAGCTATACGCATGTGGGGGCCAAGGACTGGATGAGGTAAGATTTGAAAAAGGCAGGCCCCCCATGGGCCCACATATTTGAAGGCTTAGTCATCAAAGAGCAGCACTATTTGAGAAGGATGAGGAAGTATGTCCCTGTGGGAGGAAGTGTGTCACTGTTGCAAGGCCCAGTGTTGTTCTCTATCAACCAAGATAAAGCTCTCAGCTACTGCTCCAGTGACCTACCCGCATGCTGTTGTGCTCACCACCATGCTAATAACAAAACTGAATTGTAAACAAGTCCACATGAAATGCTTTGTTTCAGAAGAGTTGCTGTGATCATAGTGTCTCTTCACAGCAATAGAATCTGACTAAAGCACTTAGTAACCATGCCCAAGGGACAGCACCATCTCGACAACCTGACCCTCTAAGTGTGAACCTTGGAGCCCCAAGCAGTTAATTGGAGACTTGTTTATAGTTTCAGAGGCTGAGTCAAGGGCCATCATGGTGGGAACATGATATCAAGCAGACAGCTATGGGGCTAGAGCAGAAGCTGAGAGCTTCCTTCTTTTCCACAAGCAGCAGGCAGAGAGGGAAGCTGGGAAAGGCACTGGCTTTTGAAATCTCAAAGTTCAGGCCCAGTGACACACTTCCTTAAACAAGGTCACACCTCCTAATCCTTTGTAGGAGACAGTCCATCCACTAGGGACCAAGCTTTCAAATACATGAGCCTATGGGAACATTCTCATTCAAACCACCACAGGACAGCTACCCACAGGTCACTCAGACAGCTCCTTCAGGAAACTAAGGTAGAGTGAGATCATGGGAGCTTTGTCAAGTAAGGAACCAAACCCAGGCTGAGGTACCATGGAGCCAGTTCTGGCAATCTGTCTGTACACACAACTATCACCAACACTGGTTTTAGTTATAACGCATTTCCAATCACCAGTGTGGATTTGTCCTCTGGGAATCAAGTGCAAAACTCAGAGCTCTCCCAACCACTGTCGCTGGAGGTAATTATTAGACGTTTAGCAGGCCATCACTGGCAGGGACTAAGACAGAAACAAAGCAAGAAGTCCCAGACATGAAGTGTGGTGGGCAAAAACACAAACAGATACGTGCAGATGCTCAGACATACAGCCAAACACTCTCATAATAGCATCCAGACAGGCAAGCAAATGAACTCCCCCACACAGTTCAGACATAGAGACACCCCAAAGTTCATAAACCAGCTTGTACTCCAACACATCCATGTACAGACATAGTCTTAAACATGCACAAACTCTCTCTCTCTCTCTCTCTCTCTCTCTCTCTCTCTCTCTCTCGCTCTGTGTGTGTGTCTCTCTCTCTGTCTCTCTCTCTCATACACACACATATGCATACACACACACAACTACGTGTGTGAACATGAGCAAGTGAATTTAGCCCACTCTGTTTTTCTTCTTTCTGCTGTCTGTCTCTAGCAGGGTGTGCTCTGACAGTCAGCCATTGAACCCGGGCTACATAAACTGGTCCCTGTTCATTGTCCACACTGTGTTACGATGGGGAAATGGGTGTTTGCCCCAGTTTAGTTCACTGATGGACTCTTTATTAAGCATCCCCTTACACATGAAACACTTATCTTTGATGCCCCAGACATCCTGCCCTCCCACACCCTCACAGCTTCCCTAAACCATCTTCCCACTTACCCATTCATCAAACTATCCACACAGCTACCCACGCCTACTTCCATTCATCACTACCCAACCTCCCTTCCATCCACACATTAATCCATCTCTCTACCCCTTTACCACTCAGCCACGTCTAAATGTGTATTTATTCCTCCATCATTCTTACCCTTCCGCCAGACCATCTGTCCCCTTCCTATGAACTCCCCTGGGAAAATACTAGGTTGTGTCTACAGAAAGCCTGCACTCTGCTCACTTGTCTGTAAGAGCTCCCAAGTGAGTGTAGGCAGCAGCTCGTACCTGCAACCTTCTCTGGTGAAGCATCCTCCGGAGGACTGTGCATCACCACTGTCTCCACACCAAGAGCTCTGCCTACAAATGTGTGTTCTGTGGTGAATGGAATTTGGTTTGTGCCCATCGTCTGTATCTGTGTTGTGCTTGTCATATTTGTGTAAGAAGTGCACTGTGTGTGTGGACACACATGTTATAAATCATGCTGTGTGTTGTGAGAATGCTATTTGTTGAACAATGTATACATTATATGTGGATACGATGTCTGCTGTGTTGAATGGTGTATTGTGGTTTCAAAGTTTTCTGAATGATCAGTGGGTTGTAATACAGATGTTGAGTGTTGTATACGGTATGTGTGTTGAATCTACAGGCTTTGAGTGACGGGAAATTGCAGACTCCTATCCCTGTTACCTGGTATCTAGGCATAAAAGTCACTCCCTTGGACTACCTGGCATTCAGGTTGCCATGGAAACCATGTGGAATATGGGTAGACAAGCACATAGGCAAGTCCTAGGCATTAGCAGGAAGGTTTCTTCTGCCCCCATGAGGCTTCTCTGCCACCTCTGTACAGAGATTTGTGACTCACCAGCCTGTGCTCCAGCAAAGAAAGCAGTGGAACTGACTCAGGTTCCCCCTCCAAAAGCACCAGGTCTCCCCACTGTGTCAGCCCTGGACATTCCCCATGGGGATGGCTCTGCTTGAGAGGCAGTGTATACCCTTTGTGCAGCAGGGATGCCCATATAGGCTCGCACCCCACAGCTCTCTAGGCCTCGGCTTCTTCAGTCTGTCTGTCCTTCCCAGCCACGGCAGACTGCCTCTTACCCAGGTGTCTGCCCAAAGCACTGGTCCTGCAGGGGTCTACACTGAATGGCTCCTGGCTCTCTACCTCACTGCCCCTGCCAAGGGCTGTGTGGCCAGAACTCCCACTGTGTGGAAGCAGGAAGGGAGCCTGCACAGCTGCAGGTGTCCAGATGTTGGGAGAGGCCTGGAAGGGTCTGGGTTCTGGGTAAAAGTTTACTCTCCTCTCACCTGACCTCATCTTAGGAACTGACTGCAAGAGTCGACAGAAAAGCCAGAGTTTGGCTGGAACCGGCAAACTGCAGCTGTGGCCAGAAGCTCTCAAAAGGCTGTGAACCTAACACCAAGCTTACTGGCTACATCTCCTTTGGGTGTAAGCTCCTGCTAGTGTTTCCTTCTTCCTCCAGGAATAGGCCCACAGGCTGGGAAGGTGGTTCAGAGGATAAGAACACTTGCTGCTATAACATGAGAACCTGAATTTGAGTCACTAGAAGCCATGATAAAAGCCAGGAGTGGCTGCATCCACCCTTTTAATTCTAGCTCTGGCCATGCCAGAGGTTAGATACAGGAGGATGTGTTGAATTTTCTGGATCCCAGCGAGGCTTTATTTCAGTGAGAGGACCCTACCTCAAGAGAGTAAGCTGTAGAGTGATTGAGCGCGACACCCACTGACGTCCTCTGAGCCCCGCATATGGGCATCCTCTGAAGAAATGGTGCTGTAGACCTAGCTCCCTGGCTATAATTTCCTAAGTGCTATTTCCCTAGGCATGAGGGAAGAAGTAGAGAATTCTGTCAAGGATGCTATATAGCCTTCCCAGACATCTGAATACTATGGGATGCTATGGTTGTAGCTCACAGGGATGTTGGCATCAGGGAGAAAATAAACTTCTGTGGCCGACCTAGACCTATGGTCTCTATTGAGAACACGAGTACCTTTGCTAAGTTCTTCTTTTATCTATTTTTTTTCAGTGTTTGTTCTGTGGGTAGAATTTGGGATCTTTTGCCTCCGCCCTCCCTGCTGAGTCCTCCGAACCAGGACTGAGCATGTGCAACACCCATGCCAAGCCTCCTCACTGGGTTCTGTTTGTCATGTGGCCCTTCACTCCTGGCCCCTTTGACTCATGGCTGACACAGGCGAAGAAGAATCCAGGACACAATGTGTAAAGTAACTCTTTATTATAGAAATAAACAGGCATATTTGGGGGTAATACACAGAGCAAAAGACTCCTGGGGTGGCTATATTACCTGGCCTACATGTTAATTTTGGCCTTGTGGATAGCCACATTTATAGCTGGAGTCATGGGTAAGGCTTCAGAAACACACAAAGACAGGAGAAGTGTATGTAAGAGGAAGATGACATCCAGGGCCTCCTTTTATGCCATCTATTTGAAGAATTCCTTTGGGATCTTGTTCTCAGCCTGGAGCAATTGAGATAGGATGTCAGAAGAGCCCAGTGCCCTGAGTTCCATTCCCTGGTCACCTAGACTCCATCTTGAGGAAGGCGTCAGAGACAACCATCTTGCTACCCAGACCTCACCTGGAGCATAGTGAAGACCTCCGCAGCTCTGTTGTAGTCCCACCCGTTGTCCTCAAGACACCTGAGGCAGGAGAAGGACAGGGGACTTCCATCTGTGACTATCACAGGACAGATCCCCTGGCCACGAATGCTACCACTTCACCTATGTTACTCATTTGCTGGGACAAATAGTAATAGTGGAGAAGGACCCGGCAGAACTCACAATGTCTGTCACCATTCACGCTCAGCAGAATTCAAAGCAGAAACACACGGGTATTCCGAAGAACAGTGCAGCTCAATACCAGTACCCCACACCCTACACCCCATGTAAAAGAGAAACTCAAAAAAAATAGGAAGTGGAAATTGAAAAATAAATTATCTCTCTTAATTTTTAAAGGAAGATGTATGTATGGCACATCTGAGGTTGCTTACCATTTCAAGTGCACATTGCTCAGTCATTTTCTAGCACATTCACAAGACTCTAACAATCCCAACTAATTCTAAAACAGCCCTGTTGCTGCACAAGAAAACTCCTGACCTAGTGGAGCTCAGACCCTACTCTCCCATGTATCCCAGAACTTGGCAATTTCTATTGTGCTTTCAATCTCTACCAATTTCTTCATCCTAAATCGTTTAAATAAATGTTCTGTAAAGAATAAAATGCAGTGCCTTGGGTGGCTGGCTTCATCCACTTAGCCCAGTACTTCCAAGTTTCACTTGTGTGAGAACGTACAGCAGCGCCATATTCACTGTCATGACTGAGTAATATCCTATTGTAATATATACCATATTACATATAAACACCATATAAATATCCATCCATGAGCAAGAAGACAATGGAGTTGCTCTGCCCATTCTAAATAATGTAACATTGCTATCAGCACACAAGTTTTGGATGAAATGTGGTTTTGCTGATTGTAGTTTGTACTTTGTAGTGGATTATTGGGTCATGTGGCAACTCGATGCTTAACATTTTCAGGAATGGTGTGAAAGATCTTATACCCCACACCCACGCCCCTCTCCCTCTCTGTTTCGGTCTCTCTGTCTCTCCCTCCTCCCCAGTGTGGTTTAGTAATCTCCTAGGCACCTCCATCCAACCAATATGAGGACACTGAAGATGAACCATGACAGTTTAAGTTACATTTCTCCAATAACTAAGAATAATGAGAAAAAAATGTATGTGCCTGTAGGCCATCTGCACATCTGTTTTGGAGAAACAAAGTATCTGTTCAAATCCTTTCCCCAATCTCAGTTGTGCTGTTTGCCTTTTTTACTGTGGTTTACTAAGGGTGTTCTTTCTGTATTCTTATTAGATATGTGGTCTGCCTGTCTTTCTCTCATTCTGGCTGGTGCCTTTGCTCTTCCCTGGTGGCAACTGCTGTTGCACTGATTTGTGATGGAGTCCAATTTGCCATCATTTCTTCGGCTGCTTTGGCTTTTGGTGTCACAGCCAATACTTGGCAACCTAATTCAAGGCCATGAAGATTTATGCCTATGTTTTGTTCCTTGGGTACTGTAGTTGGAGTAACGCTTAATCTTGGATCCTCTCTACGCATGGTTGCTGTTTGCACAGGGTGTGTGGATGTTGTTGGGGGGACATGTCAAAGTACACTATTTCTTGAAGTGAACACCCAGTTCTCTCAGTGTCATGTGTTGAAAAGATACCATTACCTTAGTCTACAGTAATGACAGTGTGATAGTCTTGGTTATATACTATCTACTGACCATCAGAGTGGGAGGTTTTTCTGTACATGCTGAACCTATGCCACTCATGCAAGCACCACATAGCCTCATTTGATGTAGCTTTGCAGCTGGCTTTTCATCTGGGAGCTGTGTTTTTTTTAACTTTGTTCTTTTCACTCCAAGCTGTCGGAGGTAGTTCAGGCCCACTGCATTTCCTCAAGAACATCGGGATCACCATGTCAATTTGAAAATGTCTAAAGCTGATGTTGTTTAATGTGTATGGGTGTTTTGCCCGCGTGTATATCTGTGCACCGCCAGCCTACAGTTGCCCACCGAAGCCGTAAAATGGTGTTGGATTCCCTGGAACTGGAGGGACAGATAGTTACAAGCAGCCATGTGGGTGGTGGGAACTGAACCTGGGTCCTCAGGAAAAGTAGCCAGCACTCTTAAGTGCTATGCTAACTCAACAGCCCCTCTATGTCAATTTTTGCAAAGAAACCATTTGGTACTCAGAGGGAGATTTCAAGGAAACGGAAGAATCCTCTGGATGGTACTGGCATTGCCATGCCCTCACAAATGTGGATATTCTTTTTCTGTTATTTGGGGAATCTTTCCTTTTTTTAGTTTTAGACATATTTTTCAGACATCACAGTATGAGCTGTGTCCATCTGTGCATGTGCTTTGTGTGTGCTTTCGAGTGTGTGTGTGGGGGGAGAGATGAGGACACATAGACAGGTGTTCCGGTGAGTGTACGTGTACAAGCACAATGGTGCATGTGTGGAGGTCACAGGACCATGTGGGACGTGATACTGACACTTGAACAAAAAAACATTTTACCCACCAACGCTTCTCCCATGCCCTCTTTTGTTATGTTAGTGCCTAAGCATTTTATTCTTTTGGATGCTGTTCTAAATGGATTTGCTTCCCTTTGGGTATTTATTGCAAGTATACAGAAATATAATTGATTTCTTAAATCTTTACACCCTGCAGCCATGCTGAACAGTTCTAGGTGTTTAATGTAATGAATTCCTTTGGATTTTCCAAGTGGAAGGGAGGACATTTAAAAAATGGATTATCCTTAATTTTTTTTCACACACCCTACTCCAAAATGTTGCCACTTTTTCAGGGTGCTCCTATTTTAATTTTTGTTTGAGAGGCATTTGCAAAATATAGGCAGTTTCTTTTTTCATATGCTGCCTGAGATTCTACTTCTCACTCTTATGCATTTCCATCCTCTGCCCCAGACCCATTCTGCCCACATTTATAGCAAGTACTCACTTCTGAGACCACTCGAGTTTCATCCCTGACTGGACGGAGAAAGCCTGTGCCATTCTTTGCTGCTCTTGAGAGGGGGCGAGCTTGAAGCTGGCGCATGATGTAGGCAAGAGTATTTCAGAGGCACCCTGGGCCTCATCAGGGCTTGGATTCCTCACAAGAAGTTGGTCATTCACAATGCACAGGCTGGAGGAGAGTCAGTCCCTGAGACGCCTGGACTGGTGGACAATCTCTCCACTGCCCCAGCCAGGATTCTCTTTAACCACTGCAACTCAGCAACTGGATTCCTCACCCCCATGTGCCTGTTTGATTTGCCTAGTCACATTCTTGGCTGCTTCCCAGAGAACACTGCCACCAACCCCTGTGAAAGAATGTCTGCCAGTACCATTGGATTTGGAGAGATTTAACCACCATGCAGTTAGCCTACACAACAGGAAAAGAACCTGGTTCCCCTCATTTCTATTTTCAGAGGAAGAATCAAAGTCTCCTGGACAATTCAGTTAATGGTGTCAAGGTGACTGTTACTGACTGTTAGGATCAGAAAGAAAACTGGTATTCCAACACGGGTGCCCTAGCTCTTAATTGCTAGGCTATGCTGATCCTTTGATTGATCTACCTCATGACCTTCCAATACTGTAAGAATACCCCCAGAGAATGGTACCACTGCACTGTCTCGCTTCTGGCCCCAAGCTGGGGTGGGAGTTCCACCCACAACACTGCACTTACTTTGAATTCCTCCTGTCAAAAGTAGCAATGAAGGTACGCATGAAGGCATGAATGCATCCCTGAGAGCTCTCCTCCACTTCAAGGACAAGAAACAATAAAACATCCTTTGAATTATGCATGTTTTGCACCCTCACAAGACAGTCCCCAATCAGGATCTTATGCTAAAAGGGCTCAGGACTGGTCAACTATTGGCTTGGAGTCAGGGCTCTGTGCTGAGAATGGGGAGGGGGCAGGTAACATGGGGAAAGATCCACTCCCATTGATGGGTACCCTACCCCATGCTACCCTGTAAACATCACTTTCGGCATTCACTTGGTCTCCTTACGGGGGTGGGGGGGTTAGTTTAATAAGCAACATTTGCAAATGTAGAAACACAGAGGTTAAGCAACTGGCCCAAAGTCAAAGTAAGGATCTGGAATGAGAGCCACCAACCCCACAGCTCCCATGCCCTCCTTCACCCAGGAGCTGTGGGGTAGACAGGCACAGCCCTCGGTCAGACCAGGATGGTCTATGGGCAGGGTGCTGTGGGCAGGAGAGCACAAGGGACATCAGGAAGGAAAGGCACATAATGAGGGGACTTGGGGGAGTCAGGGATCCGTATCCAGGACAGGGAGTGGGATAGGGTCTGGAGAGGGGATTCTGCAGACACTCACCCTCCTTGAATAACCCTTTGACAGAAAAACAGAGCATCGTCTCCTGAAAGGGAAGAAGGCTTGGGCTCAGGATGTTGCTAAACTGTCTAACCACATAGGGACCTGCACCAAGGCAGAAGCTGTTGCTTACCGTCTGGAAGCACATGTCCACCTGGAATGCACTGAAGGCATGCAGGGTTTGGGGTAACGCCCCAAGAAAGTCCACGATGTCTTGTTTTCTGTACTTCAGCACCTGCCTCTGAAGGTCTATAGAGGTGTGAAGAAGCAAAGGTCAGGGATTTGCCTATCATACCCTGGTCCATGGCCTCTATGATTACCTCCTCTACACGCCCAGTTTCTCCACTCTATTGGGTCTCCTCATCACACACTTACGGAACTCCTTGGGATTCTTCATGTCCACTTCATTCTTCAAGTACTTACACATGCCACTCCTAGGAGGAAAGAGGAACAAGAGGTGGGGGTCCAGCCAGGGCAGACACTTCCTGGGGGTCAGTTGTGTCTACTTGGTGTGGGAGTGGGAGGTGGAGTCACACTGTTCCAGAACAGAGCATGCATTGTGATACTCACAGAATGGTCAGGGAGAAACAGGCCTGTTCATCGTAAACGCTGAGGAGATTCTGGCGGTTTCCATAATCATAGATCAAGTAATACCTGTGGTGTGTGGAGGTGGGTGGAACGGGCTATATCTTTGGCCAGGCCAAAGGTGACCCAAAAAGATCTCCAAGCAGCCCTGTGCTAAGGTGCCTCAGCTTAGCCAACTCCTTCCTTTCCATCTTTCAGGTTCCACCTGTACTTACTCCCGCAGGAATTGCTGTACTTGATTCTTTATGGCCTCAGAACCATTAAAGCTCTCCTAAAATACAAAGCCATTTCAGATGCAGGGTCTACTAAGAGCATTGCTGGCAACATCATAAATCTCTCTTCATCCTTCTTCCTCACCTTGCAGGGCCTTATTAATTGAGGTTCTTCAGTGTCCATTACACTTGAAAGTGGTAACTTCTTGCCATCCTGAGAAGAGAAGGAGCAGGCTGGGAGTGCATGCCAGACAGGTAGCACTGGATGTCAATGGGACGAAGAGACCCAAGGGGAACCTTGACTCAGAGACAAGGTGTAAAGTGGTCAGGAAATCCTTGGGTTGTGAGACCATAACAGGTACTGTACCATGGGGGTACTGTAAGTCCCTATCATATGTGCTTTGTAGGAGTGTTTGGTGACTGGGGATGCTTTGTTTGTGTGTATAATTATGGGACAGAATTCAGATTATTTTTTTGGAATCCATGCCATTGAAAATGTATGACTGTCTTAGGCAAACACATTATGTAGGCAAGACGCAAAGGGGCTGGGATTAAAAGCAGAGGTCGATTACGTGAGGAAGAGGAGGCAATGGTGAAGGTAGGAACATACCAGGCGAGACAACTCTGGAAAACAGTCCAGGACAGCACTGTTCAAAAAGAAAAGGCCACAGAAGTGATTGACAGTTCTGGCTTAGGCAGGATTTCTCCCCTGCCCCCACCTCACCATCGATTCTCTGATTCTTCATCCAGTTCTCCTCTGGCCCTTTCCCTGCTGCCCAACCATTGGGTGGCTCCCACCCATATGGCACTGCCCCCTTTTCCAGGGTCACAAGGAGCCATACTGGAAGCCCAGTATTCAGGGATCCTTTCTTCTCCCTGCTTTCTTTCCCAGTCTCAGGAAGGTCCACAGAAGGCCATTAAAGGAACAGGATCTCAGGCCCTACCACTTTGAATGGTGTCCAGCATTCTCTGGGATGTTGAGAGATGAAGGTGTGGGAGGCAGGGCTCAGAATGCACAAAGAAGACAGTGGGTAGGGGGTGGTAGATAGAGACAGAAAGGGAATCAGGGGAGCAAGGAAGATATGGGAGAAGAGAGGCAACGAAGCCAGAGGAAACAATGCAAAGGTGATCACAAAAGATGCCTGGTGTAGTGGGCCCACAGAACAGAGGAAAAGGGGGCTCCCCCTGTTGCTGTCATTTCTTTCCCTTGTGCTTGGCTAGCCCAGGGATCCAAAGAAAGACTGGAAACACACACTGTACTATTTCCTCAGTGAGCTGGGGACTAAAAGCCTCCTTGGAGGCAGAAACCATTTTCCAAAAGAGGAAGAAGTGATATGTGAGTCCCCACCTCAGCATGGGATGGAGGGGCTATGGTCTTATCTAAGGAATCAAATTGCTTGTCTCAGGCTACCCAAGGCTACTCTTATAGGCTAGGAAGAATGATGAGCCAGGAAGGTTGGTCCATAGGTATAGACAGGGAAGGAAGGAGGGAGGAAGGCTTCAAGGAGGCCAGTCCTTCTGCCTCCTCAACCTCTGCTGCATTCTGCCTTCTCTTCCTGACCCAGGAAGTCTTCAGCTCCCCAGTCATGGCCCACTCCTGGGTCCCTTATCCATAGAGCCAAGGTTTCCCCCAAGGAAGACAGAGATCCCAGCAGTAGTCCAGAGAAAGCAAAGACCATGTCAGCATCACCCAGGACCTCAGCCCTCAGCCTGGAACAGTACAACCTCTAGAGCAGCCTGGGACAAATGAGGGAACATTCAGGAACAAGATCCAGTGCCTCCTCTTAGGAGCAGGAAAGAGATCTGCTGTTGAGATAAGGCATGGCAGGGCCTGCTGGAAGACGCTGAAAACTCACTCAAGGGAACCACTGCCCACACTAGGTGAGGTGGGTCAGGCAGGGCAGAAGCAAAGGAGGCCCAAGTACAGAGAAGGGAGAGGGGGGCCATGATGCCTTCCCAGAGGGCCAGGCCTGCCTCCTCCCACAGAGAGTTTCTCAGGCCATCAGGAGGCAATGGTTTCCCTGAAGGGGAAGGTGTACCTAGCATGACGTACCTGACATAGGCAGAATGGTCTGGGAAGGTGCTGCACAAGGGGTTCCCTTCCAGCCACAGCTCTTCCAGCTTCAGCCCCTTCACCTTCTCCAACTCCCACACTGTCTTTAGCTGAGAAAGAATGGGAGCTGGTAAAGGTGTCCCAGGCAAAGGCAACCATCATCTACAGTTCAGGACCCATGTCTGTCTGCTTCCACTCACGGGCCACTTTGTCTGCCTCATCCTCAACCCCAGTGGCCTCTGCTCACCTTGTTTTCAGAGAGGTTCAGGGTCTTGACTTGAGGTGCCTTCTCTCCCATATCAAACAGGCTGTCTAACCGAAACAGTCTGTTGCAGCTCAAGTTCAAGGAGAGCAGCTTTGGGAAACAAGAATTACCGAGAGAGCGTTACTGTCAAGAGCCTCAGAGGCACTTCTGCCCTTCACTCCATCCTTTCTGGCCCTCCACCCAAACATCAACACCTCAGGGAAATCCTCTTGGATGATCTGAAGGGTAGCAGTCATGCAGCTTCTTCTGCTCAGAACCATATCTATTTTCTGACCCAACAAATCTGCAGAAGAAGGAGAAGGAGGAATCAGAAGGCGGAGAGGGGTCTGTCTGAATCAACCCCAGAACAGATCCCTCCACAGGTTACCACATATGTGCCTTCTTCCTAGGCAGACCTGGAACATACAGTGATTGCTGCCAGCAATACCTGGGTCAAAGTAGAGATTTTGGAGGTCCAGAGCATGCTGGGAAACATCATATCTTTTCTTCAGGGTCAGCTGCAGAGACACAGATGGAGAGGGCGGCTCTGTGGTATTGTGGGTCATGGTGTTGGGAACTTTGGGGACTGAGGGGAAGGAGAGCTGGGTCTGGGAAGCGAATACATACACTGCCTCCAGACTGATTTACCTTTAGCTGCTCCATTTGTACTTGCGTAAGCCTATTTTGCACAGAGTAGGGCACTTCTGAGGGATTGACAAAAATAGGTATCTGTGGGGAGGGGAGAAAGAGTGAGCTCCAGGAACTCTAATCCCAAAGATGGCACTCCCAGCACTGGGCCTGTGCCAGGGCTAGTTACAGAGAATGCCTCCAGCACATACCTTGTAAGTGTCCTCATCACATATCTTGTAGCTGACATCCTTCAAGGCACAGGCAGTGCTAGCATCCTGGACAAAGAACCGGATCTGGTGTCTCTCACACTGGAACTTGTGAGGGGAGAAAGAAGGGAAAGTGGTCCTGAAGTGGCCCTTGCTCCCTTCTGAGCTTGGCCTGTTCCACCTCCCAAGCCATCCTAGCTGGCTTCCCCATCTTCTCTTACATCCACCGCGGTGAAGTGCACACTGCAGAGGCTGTGGATGGATTTCATTAGCTGTGTCTTGTCAGCCTTTCTGCCACACGGAATCTAAATTTACAAACAAGGAACAAGACAGAAGAGAGACACCATTGACTTCCGGAGGAGAGCAAACATACTGCTGATTTCTTTCCTGACCTAGCTAGCTACAAAGAATGGCCACGGGGCCTCTGGCATTGCGCTTTGTTTCGTGCCCGACACAGATCTTGACCCACACTCTGTCCACGCAGTCGCTCTTCTCCCTCCAGGCAACTGATTTGTCTTGTTCATTGTGAGTTTCCTTCTGTTGGGTTTCAGAATAGTCTAATGCAGTGGGCACCAAGACACTCACCGTGACCTTGAACCAGCTCCCCAGTGTTCCATCTTCTTGGTGTTGCCCCACTTCTCTCTTTTGAGATTTGCCATCTTTCCACACTGTGATCTGGATTTGGTCCTCCCTATGCTGGTCCTCTCTATTCTTAGGTCGCGCAGCATAAGGTGTGCTACGGAAGAGTTAGGGAATGCCGATAAACGCTAAGAAATTCTTGCATGCACCCTCACTTCCCTCACTGATAGCAAGCGCACAATTAGGATTGCTCAGCCACCATCCCTCCAGTTTCCCAGGGAGAGAAGAACACAGAGGAAGAGCAGATAGAAGAGCTTCACAGTCCAAGGGGCTGCTACCCACTAACCAGGCTGCCTGGTCACTTACTATCTAACTGAGGGGTCCCAGAGAACATCTCTTATCTCCACATTTCTACCATCACCTCAGGATTTTGAAGGCTGAGCACGTACCCCATGTGTTCATAATGACCTTTCCTTTTGCCAGTATGACCCAGTGAAGATACGTAGTCTCTCTTTCTTCCCAGAAGAACACGGTTTTTACCACGGTAGGATTCTGAAATGGGAAAGGATGAAAGTTAGAAAACAAATCAGTGGTCCAGTTATCACACACTGCACTGTGGGAACGGCACCATGGGAGGGCAAGGAATGTGCCAATTGTCCCCAAAGGACAAATCAAAAACACCCAGTGGACAAACTCCTGGAGCAGTCACAGCAGTCAGCCTGCAAGAGGAAGGGGCCTGCTGGACAATTTTAAAACAGTAGGGTAGGGTTTGTGATGAACACGAGTGGAGTGGACTTGACCCATGGTGTGGATCAGACACAAAATCACATATCAGGAAGCTAAGCTAACCTGGTCCCATTCAGGGATTCTCTAATGTAACAGCCATACAAAGTCCAGGGAGCCCACCCTTCTCACCACAGCAATCCAGTCACTCACTTAACTGGCCCTGCCACACTCACCAAGCTGTATACTCCCTTGATAGCAGTGGAGACTGACACAGTAGCCTCTTATACTGTCACCAGGGAACCTGTGTGCCCTCCCAGATTCTCAGCTTGAGCTATCCAGAAGCCCTGTCTTCTCTGTCCCACCTACAGTACTTTTGAGCACAGGACACTAACCTCCCTATGCCCACACTTGTGTTAGTGGGCTCGGAAACACAAAGTGGAGTGCTAAGTGTCCGACACAGTTTCCAATTGGACTGCGATCCTGATGTTACTGATTCTCTAGTCTGTGCCCATTACACAGAAATGACTGGGATCACACATCTCCTCGGTGCTAAGGCCTGCTCCACTGGTTACAAGACTCAACTCTCACCACACCACTGCGTTACATACTTCTCCTTTTCTATCCATCAGGATTTGTTTTGAATACTCTGAGGCTCTGTTATTGGTTTCGTACAGACTTGGAACTCTGGAGGATTCCATTTTTGTTCTCAGGAG
Source organism: Chionomys nivalis (assembly GCF_950005125.1). Lineage (NCBI taxonomy): Eukaryota > Metazoa > Chordata > Mammalia > Rodentia > Cricetidae > Chionomys > Chionomys nivalis. The sequence goes on from NC_080112.1 coordinate 99,603,031, forward strand.
GTAGGAAGGCCTCACTTTGTCTCTCATGGGTAACAAGAGCAGCCTTGTTTGGCAACACAGCCCTACTTGTGCTTTTAAAGTACTTTTGCTGTGTGCCCCTCCATGTTCACACCCAGGAGTTGTTTATGCCATCCCATTCACATCTCCAACCCATACCCTCCCACCAAACTCTCCTCCTATATCTCTGATTCACCGGGGTGAGAGATTTTGTTTTCGTTTTCATTATTATTTTTTGAAATAATGGTACCTCTTTCTGTGCCCCTAAAGTATACTCAACAGAGACATTTGTATTATCAATCAGCCAAAAAAAAAAAAAAAAAAAACCCATGTGCCAGCAGAAAGTGAATGTTGATGTCTTCTATTCAGAGTAGCATCCTCGTGTATCCCAAAGTAAAAGATTCTCTCTGATCCCCAAGTTGTATATTTTGCTCATTACTTATCACCCAGTTGCCTCAGGACAATTATATGGATAAAAATTAGCTTACTTGGAATCAACTCCCAACAAACTTACAATGGCCACAGCTCAGATGAACTTTACTAGGGAACCCGGCACTTTCACCATGTACCCACTATCAGGACCTTTCCATCACACACTGTGATGGCTTCCCTGTGTCTGAGCTAGCAGCGGAAATGAAATCTAAAGGTGAATAGATTCTTTGGGGTATGCATTCAGATAGCCGCAAACACTGAAGGAGAACAGTCTTCTTTCTTTCTCTCCCTCCCTCTCTTCCTCTCTCCCTCTCCCTCCCTCTCTCTCTCCAATGTTGCTGAGCAATGGGAGCTGGAGAAATGGCTCAGAGGTTAAGAGCACTGATTGTTCTTCCAGAGGTCCTGAGTTCAATTCCCAGCAACCACGTGGTGGCTCACAACCACCTATAATGAAATCTGGTGCCCTCTTCTGGTCTGCAGGCACACATGCAGACAGAACACTGTAAACAAAATAAATAAATCTTTTTTTAAAAAAAGGTTGATGAGCACAGTTTTATTAATCAAAAACAATGGTTTTTCTACACGCCAATAACAGTTAAATTTTAATTCACGTAAAGGAACATTAATAATTGCACCCCTAAAAGGAAACAATTGAATACAAATCTAATGAAATACCTTTGGTACTGTGTATTGAGCTCTATTAAATGTTGATGAGATAAATGTATAAAGCACATAAACAATCTATTGTGCCTAATACTTGAAAGATTAGATAGTATGGAGACACGAATTCTGCTCCAAGTGACTCACAGAGTCAATGTAGTCCTAATTAAAACCTCAGAGATTTTTGGAGATATTAATAAACATTTTCCTAAATCTATATGGGGAAGTAGAGTAAAAGAAAAGCCAAAACAAGCTTTAGAAAGCTTGAACAGAAGAATGGTGCTGCACGTTTTCATAGGCATCTGTAACAATTAGAATTATATGATGCTGGAGATCGGACAGGCATATTGGGAAATTCAATGGAAAACTCAAAAGTGCCCCACAAAACATGTTTATATACACTTTTTACAGCATTCTAAAGCATTCAGTAGAAAAATAGTCACTGCAATAAATCATGCTGGAACTATAATTCTAATTGTTACAGATGCCTATGAAAACGTGCAGTCCGATTCTTCTGTTCAAGCGTTCTAAAGCTTGTTTTGGTTTTTCTTTTACTTTACTTTCCCTTATTTGTAAACAACATGAAATAAAAATAACACTTGCACTTGCGAGGCAGAGGCAGGCGGATCTCTGTGAGTTCGAGATCAGCCTGGTCTACAAGAGCTAGTTCCAGGACAGGCTCCAAAACCACAGAGAAACCCTGTCTCGAAAAAAAAAAAAATAATAACACTTGTGCTACACATCAGTTTAATTAGCAAGGGTGTAAATTCAAAATAGAATCAGACAAACGTTCTAGGAGAAGAAGGACAGGAAGAGTATAGAGAACTTCTCTCTATTCCATAGGCTACATCTAACTGCTAAGAAAATTCTCCTGCCTCCACCTTGAAAACACTGCCGGAGACTACCTCCTTTCACTTTTGCCATGGGTGTTACCCTGACCAGGTCTTCCAAACTGTTCCCTGGGTTATTCCAAGGCTGCCTTTGCATTTTCCCCTGCTGTCTCAGTCTCTGTCTTCCATGCAGCAGTAAGAGTGCTTGATTTTGTTGTAAGGCAAGCATCAAATCTTGCCTGTCCCTTCTTCAAAGTTCTGCAACTGGGTTTTGAACTTTGAAGCCCATTGTGTTAAAGATCTCTAAGTCTATAATGTGTGTGTGTGTGTGTGTGTATAAAACAGTTGACTAAAAACAACTTGATAGGTGGCATTAGGTGAATGTTAGCCAACCAGATCCTTTTCATGGAAGTTCAATTGGCAAAAAAACATGAAAACACTTATGTTGGAAGTGGGGCTAGGACGAGAGGTGGGCTCAGTAGAGACAAAAGCCATGCTCTCCTATTCATGAGAACCTGAAGTTATACATCTCACCTGCGACTCCAGAAAGTTAAAAACTGGTGGACTGAAGGAAATAGCAGACTGTGGGAAACCAGAGAAAAATCCAGATGTTCTGGATGTATTGTGCCCCACATATGGAGTAGGATGATTCCCAACCATTATGTGGGACTCAAGACTACTTCAAAAACACTTCTACTGAGGAGCATGGTTAAAGTTGATATTTCCAATGGCCACAGTTCCAGATACCATCCTCAGCAAGGGCCTCTACTGTGAATCACTGAACACGGAGAATATAAAGCTAGCTGTCACAGAGGAATTCTATGGAGAGGGACACTGTAGACAAAAACACATTAGTGCCCATCCACTTCCTGAATGCTCTGGTTATATTGCCATACCTGGATAGCGGTGGTGATTCCAGAATCAAAGTGATAGACAGCAAGAATATAAAAAACCATTTAGGTGCCAGAGAGAGAGTTCAGTGGTTAGGACCACTTGCTTTTCTTGCAGAGAACCTGGGTTCAGTTCCTAGCAGCCATACCAGGTAGCTCAGAGCCATCTGGAAGCTCCAGCTCCAGAGAGTCTGGCCCCCTCTTCTGGCTTCCAATGCCACCTGCAGGCACAAGGGGCACACACACAGGCAGACACACACCCAGGCATGCAACAAAAAGTAAATTAAAAAATTAAAAATATTTGATACACCAGCTAGTCCACCTGCACCCTGACAACTACAGTTTGCCATGAGCATACTATATAAGCACAAAGAGCATTGAGGACTTGTCTTTACCTGTGTATCTGTAGGTCCTCTGCTTCCTTTCAATGGAGTCCATCTCTCTTGTCTCTTGGCCTTTGTGGTCTGAAGAAGCTTAGAAAGGAGAAGTGGTAGGAAAAATGGGTTACTTAAGCTCTATGTCATACAAACCAGGACAACGTTCTTCAGGCACCTGGAAATCATGTTTTTCACCCCCAGGCATGAAGGCGCCATGTTGCTGCCTACTCAGCTGTGCTCGTCTACTACGCCCTTCACGATGGACTCAAGGCATCCCTTAGATTTCATCTGTATGTCTCTTCACACTACCACTTTCTGTCTGGAGGATGAATCGGGAGCTGGGAACAAGGGATCCAAGGAACAATGCTTAGTAAAGAAAATGGCAATCTCAGTGTGTCACTGGCCTAAGGAGAGCTTGAACACTAGAGGGTGAGGAAACCACGGCCAACCACCACTTTGAAAACTAAGAGTTTCAAATTAAGGAATTCAGAATGTCTACTCTGTTGCCATGTTGGCAAGCTCATTAAAATCTCAAACTTTACAAAACTCCAATGTCTCCTTTGTGCCCAACCTCCCTTCCCTTCTCTGACCATCCCTTCTTCCAGATCCCTGCTCATCCCAGGGTAAGAGCTCAGGAAGCTTGCTGAGAAAAGAAGCCAGGGCACGGTGGCAGCAAGGGGAGAAGCTGCAGGGAAAGGAAGACCTCTTCCTCTTCCTGAAATGAACTCTATGGGCATTGTCGAGTAGAAAGCCTCCTTCCGGTCAGAAGAGTGGCATTTTACTGCAGAATAGGCGGAAAATCTGACAGGGCAATGACCACAGTTGGGGGTGGGGTGGGATGGGGCAAGGGAAGGGAAGGGAAGGGTGATCCTATCTTGATTAAGGAGTCCTGCCCTGCAGAGCTGAGTACCAGTCTTTAAACCCTCGCTGGTGGTGCTCATTCTCAACCTCCCTCTCCAGCTCTACCCCTTTGCCTTGTTGGGCCTGACTCACCATGGGACCTCTTCTGAAACCAGGGTCAGAGGAAGGCTCCACACGCCCCTTGTTCTGGGTCAGGCTTTTAAACATTTGACCACAATCAGAAAGTCCTCCCACCAGCACTACAGAAAGCCTCTCCTAGGACTGTGTAGCATCTACTTGGTTACCCTTTAAGCCCTCCCCAGAGTAAATCCCAGAGAACAGCTGGTGGGCCTCCTACCATAAAAGAGGGCTTAGACAGTCAGACTGAAGTACCTTAATGTGTCGTGGACACATAGGGTGTTTAAGCCACAGCCTGACCAAGCCTTTTCCTTAGCAAGGGCAAGGCAAGAGCTCTGAAGGTTTTCAGTGGTTGGAGGTATGAATCCACTGCAAACATAGAAAGGGCCTAGCTGGATTCTTGACACGAAAAGGAGGGGGCGTAGTCACATGACCACCTGAACCCAGTGAGCAGGTTTGGCGTGGGTGTCGGACATGCTCAGTCTTGGTTCGGAGGTCTCAGCCTCTTTGGGGGAGGACTTGCACATGCGCCCACTGGCAACGTACCACGTGACCACATGAACAGCAGCAGCTGGGTAGCTGAGGTAGTCCTGTGATTGCAAGGCTTTTGCCGCATGTATTAATTTCAACCACTCCTAATCTTCTGACCTGTGATGCTGATATGGTGCCTAGCAGGGAGGGCGGAAGCAAAAGATCCCAAAGTCTACCCACAGAACATACACTGAAAAAAATAGATAAAAGAAGAACTTAGCAAAGGTACTCGTGTTCTCAATAGAGACCATAGGTCTAGGTCGGCCACAGAAGTTTATTTTCTCCCTGATGCCAACATCCCTGTGAGCTACAACCATAGCATCCCATAGTATTCAGATGTCTGGGAAGGCTATATAGCATCCTTGACAGAATTCTCTACTTCTTCCCTCATGCCTAGGGAAATAGCACTTAGGAAATTATAGCCAGGGAGCTAGGTCTACAGCACCATTTCTTCAGAGGATGCCCATATGCGGGGCTCAGAGGACGTCAGTGGGTGTCGCGCTCAATCACTCTACAGCTTACTCTCTTGAGGTAGGGTCCTCTCACTGAAATAAAGCCTCGCTGGGATCCAGAAAATTCAACACATCCTCCTGTATCTAACCTCTGGCATGGCCAGAGCTAGAATTAAAAGGGTGGATGCAGCCACTCCTGGCTTTTATCATGGCTTCTAGTGACTCAAATTCAGGTTCTCATGTTATAGCAGCAAGTGTTCTTATCCTCTGAACCACCTTCCCAGCCTGTGGGCCTATTCCTGGAGGAAGAAGGAAACACTAGCAGGAGCTTACACCCAAAGGAGATGTAGCCAGTAAGCTTGGTGTTAGGTTCACAGCCTTTTGAGAGCTTCTGGCCACAGCTGCAGTTTGCCGGTTCCAGCCAAACTCTGGCTTTTCTGTCGACTCTTGCAGTCAGTTCCTAAGATGAGGTCAGGTGAGAGGAGAGTAAACTTTTACCCAGAACCCAGACCCTTCCAGGCCTCTCCCAACATCTGGACACCTGCAGCTGTGCAGGCTCCCTTCCTGCTTCCACACAGTGGGAGTTCTGGCCACACAGCCCTTGGCAGGGGCAGTGAGGTAGAGAGCCAGGAGCCATTCAGTGTAGACCCCTGCAGGACCAGTGCTTTGGGCAGACACCTGGGTAAGAGGCAGTCTGCCGTGGCTGGGAAGGACAGACAGACTGAAGAAGCCGAGGCCTAGAGGGCTGTGGGGTGTGAGCCTGTATGGGCATCCCTGCTGCACAAAGGGTATACACTGCCTCTCAAGCAGAGCCATCCCCATGGGGAATGTCCAGGGCTGACACAGTGGGGAGACCTGGTGCTTTTGGAGGGGGAACCTGAGTCAGTTCCACTGCTTTCTTTGCTGGAGCACAGGCTGGTGAGTCACAAATCTCTGCACAGAAGTGGCAGAGAAGCCTCATGGGGGCAGAAGAAACCTTCCTGCTAATGCCTAGGACTTGTCTATGTGCTTGTCTACCCATATTCCACATGGTTTCCATGGCAACCTGAATGCCAGGTAGTCCAAGGGAATGACTTTTATGCCTAGATACCAGGTAACAGGGATAGGAGTCTGCAATTTCCCGTCACTCAAAGCCTGTAGATTCAACACACATACCGTATACAACACTCAACATCTGTATTACAACCCACTGATCATTCAGAAAACTTTGAAACCACAATACACCATTCAACACAGCAGACATCGTATCCACATATAATGTATACATTGTTCAACAAATAGCATTCTCACAACACACAGCATGATTTATAACATGTGTGTCCACACACACAGTGCACTTCTTACACAAATATGACAAGCACAACACAGATACAGACGATGGGCACAAACCAAATTCCATTCACCACAGAACACACATTTGTAGGCAGAGCTCTTGGTGTGGAGACAGTAGTGATGCACAGTCCTCCGGAGGATGCTTCACCAGAGATGGTTGCAGGTACGAGCTGCTGCCTACACTCACTTGGGAGCTCTTACAGACAAGTGAGCAGAGTGCAGGCTTTCTGTAGACACAACCTAGTATTTTCCCAGGGGAGTTGATAGGAAGGGGACAGATGGTCTGGCGGAAGGGTAAGAATGATGGAGGAATAAATACACATTTAGACGTGGCTGAGTGGTAAAGGGGTAGAGAGATGGATTAATGTGTGGATGGAAGGGAGGTTGGGTAGTGATGAATGGAAGTAGGCGTGGGTAGCTGTGTGGATAGTTTGATGAATGGGTAAGTGGGAAGATGGTTTAGGGAAGCTGTGAGGGTGTGGGAGGGCAGGATGTCTGGGGCATCAAAGATAAGTGTTTCATGTGTAAGGGGATGCTTAATAAAGAGTCCATCAGTGAACTAAACTGGGGCAAACACCCATTTCCCCATCGTAACACAGTGTGGACAATGAACAGGGACCAGTTTATGTAGCCCGGGTTCAATGGCTGACTGTCAGAGCACACCCTGCTAGAGACAGACAGCAGAAAGAAGAAAAACAGAGTGGGCTAAATTCACTTGCTCATGTTCACACACGTAGTTGTGTGTGTGTATGCATATGTGTGTGTATGAGAGAGACAGAGAGAGACACACACACACAGAGCGAGAGCGAGAGAGAGAGAGAGAGAGAGAGAGAGAGAGAGAGAGTTTGTGCATGTTTAAGACTATGTCTGTACATGGATGTGTTGGAGTACAAGCTGGTTTATGAACTTTGGGGTGTCTCTATGTCTGAACTGTGTGGGGGAGTTCATTTGCTTGCCTGTCTGGATGCTATTATGAGAGTGTTTGGCTGTATGTCTGAGCATCTGCACGTATCTGTTTGTGTTTTTGCCCACCACACTTCATGTCTGGGACTTCTTGCTTTGTTTCTGTCTTAGTCCCTGCCAGTGATGGCCTGCTAAACGTCTAATAATTACCTCCAGGGACAGTGGTTGGGAGAGCTCTGAGTTTTGCACTTGATTCCCAGAGGACAAATCCACACTGGTGATTGGAAATGCGTTATAACTAAAACCAGTGTTGGTGATAGTTGTGTGTACAGACAGATTGCCAGAACTGGCTCCATGGTACCTCAGCCTGGGTTTGGTTCCTTACTTGACAAAGCTCCCATGATCTCACTCTACCTTAGTTTCCTGAAGGAGCTGTCTGAGTGACCTGTGGGTAGCTGTCCTGCGGTGGTTTGAATGAGAATGTTCCCATAGGCTCATGTATTTGAATGCTTGGTCCCTAGTGGATGGATTGTCTCCTACAAAGGATTAGGAGGTGTGACCTTGTTTAAGGAAGTGTGTCACTGGGCCTGAACTTTGAGATTTCAAAAGCCAGCGCCTTTCCCAGCTTCCCTCTCTGCCTGCTGCTTGTGGAGAAGAAGGAAGCTCTCAGCTTCTGCTCTAGCCCCATAGCTGTCTGCTTGATGCCATGCTCCCACCATGATGGCCCTTGTCTCAGCCTCTGAAACTATAAACAAGTCTCCAATTAACTGCTTCCTTTTATAAATTGCCTTGCTCACGGTGTCTCTTCACAGCAATAGAAAAGTAACTAAGGTCCTTGCCCCTGTCTGTGTAGTCAAGACTGGCCTAGAGATTCCTTCCTAGCCCTTCTGACTAACTGAATTGCAAAATTCTGAGGTGGAGATCAAAGTGCAAGGCAAGACTCAGCATGAAGCTAAATGACGTGGGGCTCCCCAAGGTTTATGCTTACAGACCCAAGTCCTGGAGGGGACCCTGCCCCTTGGACATGGTGACCAGGTGTCTTCGTTTCTCTTCCTGTACTGTGATAATACACCCTGACAAAGCACGTTAGTGCAGGAAGGGTTTCTTTTGCTTCAGCACTCCAGGCTACAGTTCATCACAGTGGGGCATCAGAACTGCAGGAACCTGAGGGAAAGGCTTACATCAAGTCCTTTATCAGGAGCAGGGAGCAAGGACCACAACTACTGCTCAGTTCCTGTTTTCACATATACAACCCGGATCCCTTGTCTAAGGAATGGTACTGCCTCCAATTAAGATGATTCTTCCCCTATCGATTAATATAATGAAGATAATACATCACAGACATTTTCAGAGGCCCATTTTTCAAGTGATTCAAGGTGACAGCACTACGCAGAACACCAAGCCGTACGCCACATTCAGGAAGCACTCCTCACTGAACTGGCCCCTAACAGAGAACATCCCAATTGCTGTGGAGATTCCCACTCATTACGGGAAATATGGACTCAGCAGATCCAGCAATGAAGACAGAATTCATTCATGCATTCTAAAAACTGAATCTTTTCTTCCCCTCTGTATCCATGTATTGTGCTAGAAGCTGAGAATCCAGAGTATAACTTGCTTTTCTGGACATTTCCTCAATGCACCTTCACCTCTACAAACCCTGCTTCCCTCATGAAGCTATGGCCTGAACTCTGCTTGGCCCTGTTAGTAGATATGGTCACATAGGTGCATGTTAGAACACCCCTCCCAGAAATAACTGAGTTCTCTGCCACCACAGCCCAAATCAACTGGGCTCAAGCTCCCCCTGCATCTCTGGTTGGTGAGTGCACTCGTCTGTGCCGGGGATTTCATCCACCAAGGAGAACCACTGTGCCCAGCCACTGTGTCGATCCATCTCCCTCTGGCTCTCTTACCCTCTCACACATAGGGACACAGAGCAAGGACATCAGGCCCGCTTTCTGGTTCTGTCATCAGATATCTGCCTTCTGCAGGGAAGCAGAGAGGTTCATGCCTGAATCATATGGGCCTAGGACGTGGTGGCCCCAGGGACTGTCCAGAGTAAAGCAATGAGACCTACTTCGTGTCTTATGTCCAGCAGGGTCAGAGTGCACTGCCTATGGCCTTCCTCTTCCAGTGAGCAAGCATCTCAACATGTGAACACGCTTCGCTGCAGGCTCTGCTCTGGCCAGTCTCCTAGAGCCAACTCCTTGTCATCTCCCGTATCCAAGACTAACATCCTAGGTAACCACTCTGTCCCAAGAAGGTATGCTCTCAAAATGGCTCTTCGTCAGACCCTCAGGGCTCCCTGCTGTCTTCAGGACAATGCCCAGAACACTAAATTTCTATCCTGGGCCTACTCTTCTGGCTGCCCAGACCCGTCACCTCCCTCCCAGCAAAGCTCTATAACTGCAGGGAGCTTCCTGTCCCTTGAAACTCCAGACTGGCCATCTTGACCCATTAGTTCATCCCTCGGTAAAATAACTTCAGTCCTGTTTCTTTTCCTTTACCACTCACATGTTATGTGCCCTGAGTGAGTAGGAAGTGTTAAAGTACCAGACAGCAACCTCTGTGACCAGGCAGAGTATCCAGTGACAGAGACACCCAGACAAAGGAGAGAAAGGACAGGCCATGTACAGACAAGATGGTGAGGGAAAAGGGTTGGAACAGGCCATTCTGCCTGGTGGCTGGTAGTTCCAGGGGACAATTCTGTCAGTTCAACAGTACAGCTGAAGGGACCCTCCAGAGAAGATCATGAGCCAGGCAGCAGGAACAAAGGCCCTGAGGCGCACTTTACTGCAAGGTCTCAGAAGAGTCAGTGAAGCTAATGGGGGAGTGAGGGGTGCCGCTGAAGTCATGCTCAGAACATGACAGGCTGCCTGCCCACAACCTTCCAGACTGATTGAGAGAACTCTGATGTTTCAAGAAGCTGCTAGTGGTGCCTGGCACAGAGAATCTTTCATGTACACACTTGCAAAAATGCCAGAAATTCTCCCTCCACACTTCAAACAACACACAGTATCAAATCCTACTGAAACTTTCCTCCCCGAGCCCATTTTACAGACACAGAGGTGAATCACAGGGAGGTGAAGTAACCTGCCTAGGGCACCATAGAAGGTCAAAGGCAGAGCTGGTGACTGGCTCTATATCCACCTGTCACCCCAGTACCATCCATGCCTGTATTCCCCTTGAACGGTGACGTTCTTCTATAGCAGGGACTTGGTTTGTGTGAGGCCACAACATCCCCCAAAGGCTCAGAGCCCACCAGGGCACATCTGTACAGAGGAGCCCAATGTGCCCTGTCCTTATAAGCTTCACCTGCCTATCCATACACTCACCCGCCTATCCAGACACCCACCCTCCTATCCATGCACCCACCTGCCTATCCAGGCACCCACCCGTCTATCCAGACACCCACCCATCTATCCAGGCACTCACCCTCCTATCCAGGCACTCACCCTCCTATCCAGGTACCCACCCGTCTATCCAGGCACTCACCCTCCTATCCAGGCACTCACCCTCCTATCCAGGCACCCACCCGTCTATCCAGGCACTCACCCTCTTATCCAGGCACCCACCCGCCTATCCAGGCACCCACCCGCCTATCCATCACCCATTACTTATTCGCACCCACCCATTCACACAATAACTCACTCAATCATTCAATAAGTTCAGTGTAGCCAGACTTATTTCTTGACCTTAGCCAAAGATGCTGGAATGTATCACCCATGTCCTCAAACAGGAGCTTTCAGACAAAGACAACTCGGTGAGAATCCTGGGGCTGGCCTAAATCAAAAGAGGCATCTTTTCTGGGCATGGCTCACAGGGCACTCCACTCCTGGGTGGGGTGACCACTCTCTTTTTCAGGCCACTGATCCCATTTTTATTCCAGGTGTCTCAAGGATACTGCAGACCCTGTAATCACCCCTTTCCCTTGCTTCCTATTTTTGGCTAAAAAGGGAAGATGTGGCTGGCCTGACATGTCATCACAAATTCATGTACATTGACGTCAAGAACCCAACCGGATTGCCTGCCTCACCTAGAACCTGGAGCTCTGCTGGACACTGTACCCCAGAGGTCATCAGACAGGAAGGAACCAGTCAAAGTGCCTGCAGCCTCTGCTGGAGTCAAGGAAACCGGGGCATGGAAAAGGACCACGTATCTTGACCGTGTCCCACAGACAGATAAGAGCAGTCAAGTAGACTGGAGCCAAGTTCATCTGAGAAACAGAGTTCCAGGCACTGGATGTATCAGAAGGTCAAAGGGAACTCCATCCCACTGAGTCTGTAGACATATCAGGGACCTCCCCGACCGTTCCTTCCCTGCCAAAATGTGCCAGCATTAATGGTAATTAGGCAATGTCTGGAGTAGTGACTGAACCCAATGGACGCTTGGCCCTTCTATCCTAGGAGTCTGTTGACTTTGTATCACTCTGGAAGATCTGTATGGTTCACACACTGTTTACAGAGGTTTCTGTCCTGCCCGGTCCCACAGCCGTTCAGTCCCTAAGAAACACACAGAGCCCCACAGTAATTATAAATTAGTTGGCCTATTAGCTCAGGGTTTCTTGTTAACTAACTGTTACATCTTACATTAACCCATAATTCTTGTCTGTGTTAGTCATATGGCTTGGTACCTTTTATAAGCGAGGCATTCTCTTCTTGCTTCCTCTGTGTCTGGGTTACAGCTGCAGACTGAGCCTTTCCTCTTCCCAGAATTCTCCTGTTCTGGTTGCTCCACCTACACTTCCTGCCTGCCTACTGGCCAATCAGCATTTTTTTAAAAAAAACAAACAAACAGCACGAGAAATCTTTACAGTGTACATGACCATTGTCCCACAGCTCTTCCCCTTTTTTTCAAAACAAGAACTCTGAATCTAATCTCCTTTGTTTAGCTTTCTTCCTGACCATTATCCATAACAACTTGTAACTAAAACTCTAAACAAAGAAAAACATCCATAATCCATTTTTTGGGAATGTGGTCATAGATTTCTAGGCTACTTCCTGCTGACTGTGAGTGCTGATAATCTTAAAGGGACCTAAAGAAAATTTATAGCCACGTTCTGACTGCAATGTTCTGTGAGGCTTGGACATCTCAGCCAATAGTTTTGAGGCTGCTCTGGTTGTAGAACTCAGAGAAAAAAATCAACAGAGGTCCTCTGAAATGTTGGATCATCTGGGCCATCTGCTCATACTGGAGATTTTTCAGGGGGTCTTCCTTGATCAAACCTGACTTTTCTTAAGCTAGAATGAACCCACAGCCCTTCATTTCCTATGGAAACAAAAGCAAAACCTCTTATCCAAAGTAACATATATTGTGACTTGAATTTTAAAGTCAAAGCATTTTCAAAATATAGATGTTAGATTAAACCAGCAGCATTTATAATTGAATGTCTTTTAGCAACTGTTGCTCCTTTCTCAGCCATCAAACAATTCAAAGACAACAAAATAGCATACAGTATCCAGATACTCTGTGTATTTTCTATCTTCACATGGCTATATTTTAAACTCTTTCTTTAATTTTTAATTTTTGGCTTTTTGAGATAGGGTTTCTCTGTGTATCTTTTGCTGTCCTGGAACTCCCTCTGTAGACCAGGCTGCCCTTGAACTCACAGAGATTCACCTGCCTATGCTTCTCAAATGCCGGAATTAAATGTGTATGCCACCACACTCAACTACTCTCTTTCTTTTTTTTAGGACTTTATCCTTTTTTTCCTCTCTCAAGCCTACATATATTTTTAAACATACTGTAAACTGTTTAAAGGTTTTCTTTGTCTGAATCTATCTTTACTGTTTATCTCTCTTTTTCTGATCACATGAGTCTTTAATTTCCTAAGTGATATGGATAGGATTAAAGCCGTGGCTTTGACAACTGGATCCACCCCATTCCTTAGCTTTCCGAGAGTCTTGCTTCATGGCAGAGGTACTGATGGGAGCCATGTTTATTGCCACAACTCTATGGTGTTTCAAGGTCCTGTCACCACCAAGAAGCATGCTGTCAGCAATTCATAAACACCATTTGAGTGTTTGGTGGCATGGCCTCTTAAAAGAGCTGCAGTGTTTTTTGCAACTAAAGCTGAGTCAGGAAGCCTCTCTTAAATGACACCTGTTTGTCTCAAGCAAACAGCACCCACCTGAGCAAATGCTGCTACCAAGAAGCCATGCTTCTAGAATTCTTTGCCAAACTCTCTCACATTTTAAGTGGATTTAGTTGTCTATGTTGACACCATTTGTTGGCTGAGGTTTCTGTCCCTCCAGGTCCACAGTCGTTCAGTCCCAAAGAAACACACAGAGCCCCACATTAATTATAAACTGGTTGGCCTATTAGCTCAGGTTTTCTTATTAACTAACTCTTACATCTTACATTAACTCATAATTCTTGTCTGTTTTAGCCATGTGGCTTGGTACCTTTTATCAGCAAGGCATTCTCATCTTGCTTCCTCTGGGTAACAACTACAGACTGAGCCTTTCTTCTTCCCAGAATTCTCCTGTTCTGGTTGCCCTGCCTATACTTCCTGACTGGCTACTGGACCCTGAGCCATTTGTCTCATAACATAGGAATGCTAATCCTAACTCCCCCAAACAAGGGTGCAGAGCAGAGGGTACAGCTTGAACGTGAGCATAAATCCACCAGAGATCCCTTAATCCTGTCAATTTCTACAGACCGATTTTTGCATTCCTCAGACATGATCTGCTGGCCTAGGCCTCCAACTAGAAAGGAGTCAAAGAAATGAAGTTTGGAGCTCATTTTGGACTTCTGAGTCCTCATCATGCACAGGAATCTAGATTTGTGTCCCCATGTGCATAGAACGTTCTTCCAGGTAGCTAGTGAGTGATGGACTATAGATCTGGGTGCTTGGGAAACCATCCTGTTTGGTAGGAGTAGCTACTTCACAAGTCTTCTGCTCACAAAGAAGAGCATCTTAACAAAACACAGCCCCAGTACACGTGACCTGATTACTGTGGGTGAAGAATAGGGCAAGTGAAGGGACAGAATCTTGGAGATAACATGTGGAGCAGATTCTGCAAATTGCACTGTCCCCACAGAGTACCAGTGATGACTCTTCTTGGCATGGTCCAAACATGCCATCCTGATTCATATGCTGCATCTTCTTTTCAAGGCTCCCAATCATTTCCCATGATAACTTCCTACGTGGAGGTCCAACATAGATATCTTGATCAGAGTTATCTGAGATGAAGTGGCAAACAGAAAAACTCACACAAATACCACGGTTCTGTTGCCATGTGTCCTTGAGATGAAAATTCAAGCTCTCTAGTGGTTTACCAGGGCTGAAAATTCCATCTGATTCCCAGAGTTGTTTGAGAATCACTGGAGATAAAAATCACCTGGTCAAAAGGAAAATCAGAACTGGCTAAGAGCATCTTCAGGACTGGGAAGACAAGCCAGTCTTCTGAGAAGGAGCCACTGCACATCGGCCCCATTAGTTGCTAGTGGGTACTATTCACCTTAATCTACATAAATTTTAAAAAGTATTTTAAATTTCTTAAATTTTATGTATATATGTATTTTGCCAGTGGTTTCAGACTGGGTTTACAGTACCACACATGAACTTTCTTCTGTGAAGTGGTTCACGGAACGTTTATACCACAGCTGCTAAGGCTCAGGGAACACTGCAGAGGGAGAGGAAAGTATGTCAGAGATGTGAAATACTATCTTCAGGCCATCACACAGCCATTTTAAACATGATCTCACAGCAGCTGTGGTTCCCTCGTGCATTGGTCCGCATAAGACTGGGCCATTCAGGAGCAAATCACAGACTGATCTCATGGGGGATCTACACTTCACTGGTGAACTTTGGTCAGGTGAAAGATTCTGGGAACAGGCAGGGATTGATTAGAGTTGTGTTCCAAAAAGGGAGCCCACCAGGTATTGATGAATAGTTCCAAAACTCGTGAGCACACAGACTGTCCTGGTCAAAACCAGAGGGTTTGTCCGAAAACAAAAATGTACAAATGTGTGAAAGAGACTTTTAAAGAGGAATTCCCCAATAAAATGGGTGGGGGTTAAAAGTAAAAAGAATGTACTATAAACCTAAATGAAATTGTTGAAGAACAAATTTATGCACTGAAAATTTGCATTTATAAATTCTAGAGTGAGAGCTAGAAAGAGCTGTTCGAACCCCGTTTGAACAGCAACTTCCCGGAGAGGACCTCTGTCACGGAAGGCTTAGTCTGCAAAGGGACTGGGAAAGAACCACACATGCCCAGGCTACCCACATATCCCAGCCATCTTCCTTGAGCTTGCCTGCCACCAGTGGAAGTGGTTCTACTTCACACGGGCAGTGGACTTCTCCAGACCATCGGGAGCACAGCCTTTTACTCTCCATGACCCAGAACCTCCAAAGCCCTGCAGATAGCCCCACAGCTGTTGCTGAGGATCTGCAGGTCCAGTCTCAGCAAACATTCCTCAGAGGACATCTGCATGTTTCCCCCAGGCTGCCTGGACAATAGCCACAAAGCTGCCCATTGCTCAGCTAAGAAACTTTCATTTCAAAGGAGCAGGAAGGAACACACAACATTTGTTGAAGACCTGTATTCCAGAGACTGAGCCAACACTGACTCCTTTTTCTTGGAGGGGCATTCCAGTTTCCTGGAGGGCACTTAGGGAGCAGGAGGGCAGCTCCTCCCTTATCTATGCTCTGCCAGAGGTGCAGCTGCAACTGCCACAAGCCCTCTGGTCTGGGGCTTGATCTTGAGGAAGGAAAGAGATGGCAGCAGACCCCAAAGTCAGGTAGGATACTGCCAGGGATCTTCTAGGACCTCTCTTCAAAACAACGGCCTTCTACAAAGATCATTCTACAGAGAAAAACTATTCAAAGGAGACAGTCAAAGAACTTTGAACAGCTGAAACACTATCCTACCTTCTGAACACAACCAAAGGGAATGACATGCAAATGGTCCACAATTCAACATACACATTCAGGATGGTTGCAGTTTCACTTGTAATGGAACTCTAAGGATGAGTTTATTGCACTTCTGGTTTGGAAAAACGAAGAATATACTAAAAACCCTGCTGCAGAAGGTCAGAGCAGGGTGCTCCTGTGATTACATGCTAGACATAAAGTACATCGATTCAGATATGAGTACAAAGCCTGGGGCATGAGAATGGCATACAAACTGAGGAGGGCATCTTGGGTCCCTGCGGAGTGAAGGACTTTAGTAAATGACACCACTATCAAATAAACATATCTGGACTACATCAGTAGGGAATCTGAAAGGATTATTTGAATGGCACAAGGAGGGATTGTTGCAGTGGAAAGGAGCAGTTGCTTATTGAAGGGGAAAGAGTGAGGTGAGAAGACACTGCTGTAGCAGAAAGAAGTCATTGTCGTGGGACATTACAGAAGTGTGTAGACTGTGGTGTCAGTGGGCGAGGCCAGTGCTGTGACCCTGAGTTCCCTGAGCTGCTCAGGTTTAGACAGTTTTTTCATGATAGACAGGAGCGAGGGTAGTTTAAAAGAGAAGTGTGTGAACATTGGCAGCAGGGATTTCGGGACAACATGGAAGCAGGAAATACTTTCAAGCCTCAGTCCTCTGGAAGAGCAGATGGTGCTCTTGATCACCAAGCCTTGTCTTCAGCCCACACCTTATTACATTTTTAAACAGTTTTTTATTGATTTTTTTGGGGAATGTCACAACATGCACCCCAATCCCTCTCATTTCCCAGTTCCTCCATATTTATCCTTTGCCCTTGCAGCATCCCTCCCTTGAAAGGGAGACCTTAAAAAGGAATAATAAAAATCCATAAATAAAGATAAAAAATTAAAACTCACATTTTTGAAGCTCACACCACTCAGAAATTATTCTGACTGGCCTATTCAAATTATTCCTGCCATGCCTAATCAAAATAAACGGGAGGTGGATTTCTAGGGTTGCTGCTAGTCTGGTTGTTTTGCTTTCCTGCTTTCCGAGGTCCTTCTCTATCTGTCAGGCCCAAGTGCAATGTGAATACTGCAGTGTTGACCGTGAGCCCCCTGGTGGTCTACTCGGGACCCAGCACGTTCAAAGCTTAATTCTGGACGTTAAGGGATCCAATCCAGAGTTACTTCAGGTTGACTAAGCATGCATGACCTATAACACATGAAAACATAAGTCTATTGTCTACCCATTCACAAACCAGATAGGTCTGTACTGTCTTAGGAATGACGGCATTCTTAACTACTTAGAACCTATTAGAGTGGCAAGATTTGTCTCAGTGTATAAAGTCAGCTCCACCCAGGCTGGTAACCTGAGCCCAAGTCCCTGAATCCTTATGCTATAGTGAGAGAACCAACTCCTGCAAGTTATCCTAAGGCTGACACAAATGTGTGCTTGTGGCACAAGCACAACTAAAATAATGTAAGAAAAAATAACTTAAAATAAAAGATGTTCAGTGTAAGTTTTTTTTTTTGTTTTTTGTTTTTTGTTTTCTTTGTGTGTGTGTGTGTCCTCTTGGCATGAGCTATATTTATCTTTGAAGTGGACTTCAGTTGAACAAATTCCTCCGTCTGAACGTAGGCTAGTCTGTGGAGGCATTTTCTCAGTTACTGATTGATGTAGAAGTGCCCTGCTCACTCTGGGGGATGCGATCCCTGGGCAGGTGGTTCTGTGTGCTACAAGAAAGTCGAACAAGCAAACCAGGAGGAGCAATCGAGTAAGCTAGCTTCTGCCATGGTCTGCTTCAGTGTCTGCTTCCAGGTTCCTGTCCTGCTCGAGTTCCTGCCCTACTGGAGTTCCTGCCCTGACTTCCATCAGGTTCCTGCCCTGACTTCCATCAGGTTCCTGCCATGACTTCCATCAGGTTCCTGCCCTGACTTCCATCAGGTTCCTGCCCTGACTTCCATCAGGTTCCTGTCCTGCTCGAGTTCCTGTCCTGACTTCCATCAGGTTCCTGTCCTGCTCGAGTTCCTGCCCTACTGGAGTTCCTGCCCTGACTTCCATCAGGTTCCTGTCCTGCTCAAGTTCCTGCCCTACTGGAGTTCCTGCCCTGACTTCCATCAGGTTCCTGTCCTGCTGGAGTTCCTGCCCTACTGGAGTTCCTGCCCTGACTTCCATCAGGTTCCTCCCCTACTGGAGTTCCTGCCCTGACTTCCATCTCTGATGCAGCATGGCTTGAGAGTTGAAAAAGGAAATAAACTAATTCCTCTTCAAGTTGCTTTAAGTTATAGTGTTTTCCACAGCAATAGAAACCCGACTAAGCAAAAGGATATTCTTGGGTCTACTGCGTATTTAACAAAATATTTAAATGTGTGTATAGAGACTGTTTAATATATGTATCTGTGTGTTAGGTCTCAAACTCAGCACAAATGGCTAAGTAAAGTGCCTATTGAATACATCAAAGTAGGCTCTGGCTGCCAGTTTCCCTCGGCCCCTCCCTGTTACAGGATCATCCTGGTTGGCATATACTTCCCCCTACCCTAAATGCTCCTACTCAATTCCTGGGCTGGGCTTCCCCTCACAAGCTTCTCAGATTCCTATATAACCCAGTCATATTGGCCATACCTGTCTCTTGGTATCCTGACTCACTCATGGCCTCATGGCTCCTGTTCCTCTTTCTTTCTCTCTTCTCTTCCTCCACTCTCCTCTCATGACCCAACTGTCCCTTGGCACAGGTGGGTGAGAGACAATGATGGGCCAAGTTGGGTCCTCACGGTCCGGGCTGGCTGAAGACATCCACAGTCCTGTTTTAGCAGCACCTGTTGAGTAGGTCCCCTTATGATGAGCTAATATATGGTGGAGAACTGGGAGAGAAAGAGAAGCAGACAGAATCACTTGCTGTGGAAAGGGGCAGAACTGAAGAAGCAAAGGTCATAGGAACAGGCTGATGCGGTATCCTGCTTGCCAGCTCAGACCAAGGAGACCTCTGTACCTAGGCTGTCGCCAAGGGCCATGTCTGGCTCTGTGGCCCTACAGCAGACAGGGTCTGAGTTGATGCCCATGGCTCCTGTTACCACTGAGAGCTGTGCGGATACCTGCCATCTGGTCAGTCACCTGAGACCATGTTGGTGTCTGAAGAACATGTTGCCACCTGGGCCATACTGATATGGGTGCCCTGTGCTGCCACCGGGGCCATGGTGATGTCCCAGCCTGAGCTGCCACCGAGGTTCATGTCTGCATGAGTGTTTCCGCTACAGCTGAGATCTGTGTTGATGTCCATGGCCTGCGGTACCACAGGGGGCCCTAGGAACTAGGTCTGTTGAAAGTCCAGGGCATGCTGTGATGGCCTCACCCTTCACTGGTCCTGGAATAGCTGGCTTTGTGGCTGGATACTACAGAAGGAGAGCTGGCCTCACTCCTCATGGCAGAGATGTTCCTAGCCCTCACAACTGCTGTGGGAGAGCTGGCTCTGACCCTTGCCTGAGGCCAGGCTGTTCCAGCGACCTGAACTGACCGACTCAGCTGTCACCCAGGCCCACATCCTGGGCCTTGGTTTAGACGACCCTAAATCTACCTCATCTGTGACCTGCTGGAGTGTGTGAAGGGACTGGTCCTGTGGAACCATAGCCACAGGATCTCCATGACTCGGGACAACAGCACCTTATCGAAGCGGAGTTCCAAGAGGGTCCAGTGATGATGGTGTGCCAGAGTCTAGAGTTAGACCAATGACTCATTGCAATGCACATTTTCTGGGTGGCGCGGATTGGACAAAAGGGTGGACTGTGTGTCACACTGCAGTCTCCAGTGCCACTAGGATGAATGTAGAGGTGTTGGAGGGGTGGGACAGAATGAGGAGCGAGGTTTTTCTTTTGCTTGTTTTGTTTTGATTGTAATAAATTTGGGGTGTTATGCACAAAGCCTGGATCCCAAAATACCACCATGAGACAGAATCCAATGCAAAATCAAATAGTCTTTATTGTGGGTTAACGGGGTTCTCTCTGTCCATCCCTAGCAACAGCAGTAGCAGAGCAGGAGAGACATAGAGCAGCAAACAGGGAGGAGGTTTTTATAGTGGCCAGGCCCAAAGGGGAGGGCTTGGGTCATTCCAAACCTGCATAGCCACAGACTCAGGACTGGATCAAGTCCTCCAAACATACATAGTTACAGACTTGGGATTGTCTCAAACACTGACTAGGGGTATCTGGACTGAGCTGATTGGCTGCTACAGGTCTGGGGCAATTGCAACAATGTTCTCTCAGCATGAGGACACCTGGAGTTGTTTCTGATTGGCCTCTCCCTGTGCAGTGAGGCGTTGCCTGTACCTAACTGGTCTCTCTTGGTGTGTGAACTAAAGGCAGAGAAAGGTCAGGGTCAGTCATACCTGGAGAAGAAGGGCAGCCTCCTGCTAAAGATAGGGTGAGGTCACACCTTTAGACCTGAGACAGTTACTTCCCTGTTCAGGGATTGGTTGGGTTTTCCTGTTCAGAGATTGGTTGGTTCTGTGTTTCAGTTGGTCCCAGGCAGAGATGGCTCTGACTTCAGGGCCAAACTGTGTTTCTTCCACTGGTCCTTTTTAACCTTTTGGCTCTAATTTTAGGGTCAGAGCATATTTTTAACTGGCTCTGATTCTAGGGGTGTTCTTGTGTTTCTTTGGCTCTGCATTAAGGGTCAGGGTGTTTTTCTCTGGCTCTGGGTTCAGGGATAAAATGTTTCTCTCACTGGCTCACATTCCAGATTCTGGACATGTTTCTTTCACTGTCTTTGGGTTCAGAGTCATGGTGCTATGGCTACAGATCTGCTGGGGTCTGGGTCTCTCATGGGGGAGTTCTTTTAGGGAAATGCTGCAGGGGTGATGGGCAGATGTGGAGGGCCTGGGAGGTGAGCAAGACTGGGGTGTATAATGTGGAATTCCCAGAGAATCAATAAAAAACTTATTTGAGGATAGATACCAGAACTCTGATGAATTGCTTTAAGGGAAAGCTACTTCCTTGGGATGGGAAGGATGGAATACAGCTCTGGCTGTGGCTGGCTGGTGACATGACTGTAAACGGCTCTGAAGAATGACTGTCACAGACTCTCATATCGATGGTCCCTTAAGAGTTAGTTAAGCAGAGTCAGTCAGTCATCTGGTGAAGCAACAGCCCCTCATGCAGGCTGATTTTCCTGGAGCAACGCTAAGGAGAAAGGAAGAACCGTTTTCTGCACACCGAGACAAGGTCCTTGTCCCTCTCAGAAAGCCGCCCTCCACAGTGCAGACACATGCAGAGCTTTCCTCCCACAGCCCTGCAGATCTGATCAGAGAGGACGCTTTTCAGTTACCAGTCCTCCTCTAAAGCCTGAGTCTGCTTTCTGGGCATTCTTACAGCTTCTCTGTCTCTTTTGTTGTCTGCTCCCTCTGCCGTGTGACCGCATACAAATAACAAATACTGTACAAATAACTCTCCCTCTTCTCTAGCGTCCCTCTCTGAGCAAATGCCAAGATCCACAGGCTGCCAACCCTGCAGTTTTCCTCTCAAATCAGTAAAAATTGTCCGTGAGCTTCCTTCTGACTCTGTTTCTCAATTAATTTACTTACAAGACTAAGAACTCATAAATAGGCCAATCCAATTTCCCTAGTACCACCTGGCTTCCAACACGAGGGTCACCGCAAGTTCCAGTAACAGGGTGAACTAGGCTCTTTAGCAGTGTACAGATGTGGAAAATATGTCAGCTCCATCTGTAGGTCATTGGGACTGTTATAGCATCCTAAGTAACATGATATTATAAAACTGACTGTCATATCCATAGCACGGACTTCTATGCAGGTTTACAAGCACATTATAGTAAAACTAATGGCAGAAAGGAGATTCTACTAAAAACTAATGGAAGATGATTTGTAGTTGGTCTAAGTAGTGTAACCTCACATGATTTCCAGTGTGCGGGAGAGCTGGAACTTCCAAACTGTGTTTTCAGGAATGAAGTTTGTCGATGGCCTTTGTAATGTAAAGGATAATTAAAAATACAGACTTTATGATTCTGAAAAGATACCTTCAAGATTTCATTATAGACAACTGTTTGCAAGATGTACCATTGTAGGCAATAGAAACTATGACGATGGAAAATTCCCATCACTTGGGGGCTGGTGAGATACAGTTTAAGGTATCCCAGTCGACATAAAAGCCCAACCTGAAATTTCAACAAAATTTAAAATGGTGCCAGATAAACAAATGTCATGCAAACATGGTCCTGAAAAGAGCTAACACATCTTGTCATTTAGTCTGAGAAAGAAATCCCTGGCTGCAGAGATGGCTCAGTGGTTAAGAGCACCGCCTGCTCTTCCAAAGGTTCTGGGTTCAATTCCCAGCAAACACATGGTGGCTCACAACCATCTGTAAGGAGATCTGTGCCCTCTTCTGGCCTGCAGGCAGAGTACAGAGAATATTGTATACATAATAAATAAATAAATCTTAAGGAAAAAATAAGAATTCCATGCTCAGAAAGTAGGTTACAACATGAACACGTGAACCCTGGAAGGAGCCTCCTTGACCGCAGAGACTGAAGGACAATGGGAATTTCTGCACTCTGGAGACATTGGACTGACAGGCTGTTTACTTTATCTTGGGCCAGTGGTACCTTCAGGAATAGCCCTTCTATGCCCAATTCTGTTTCTGAACTTCCAGCTCTGAGAAGAAAATTCTCTTAGAAGCTGTGACCCTAGAACTAACATCTTGTGATCATAAATATAAGGTTACCAAGTTAGCTGAGCACCTGCTTCCAAAAATCCAAGAGTAAAAACGTCATCAGACAATGTTTTAATCCTATGAAAAAGCTTCCCCAAACTCGTCAATACACTCCTTTTCTGCTGTACCTGTCAATCTAGCTTAAACTTGCCTCTCTCTCTCTCTCTCTCTCTCTCTCTCTCTCTCTCTCTCTCTCTCTCTCTCTCTCTGTGTGTGTGTGTGTGAAAACATATTTTGTAAAAACCCCTGAAACTGCTTCTTCATTGGAACAAGGAAGTTTGGGTAACCTCAATCCATGTTCCTGTGCTGTGCTCACTCATAATGGCTCCAGAATAAACTGTCTTATTCCCTTTAGTACGAGAGCTGTGATTTTTACATCAGCAAGTAAAAAATGTCACATGATCACTTTTATTTGTACAGATCTCTGTGCAAAGGTCTCAGAACGTAGAAATGATGGAAAATCTTTCATTTCCGGTAGTACGGAACTTTCTATCTGATGCGAAAATTATCTTAATTTTCCCTAGAGGCCACCAGTGCCCCTCTCCTCTCTTAAAGTTCTGAACCTAGGCCTCCTCCTTCCAGAATTTCAGTTGTCTTCTAGCTGCACTTCATGATGACGCCACAAGGTGGCACTATGACAAAATAAGTGTCTCTCCACATAGACCTAAAGAAAAATCTTGGTGCTGGGGACATACAGACTCCCTGGTAGAATTCTTGTCTGGCATGGATACAGCCAACAGGAAAAATACTCACGGACGGCAGTGTAACTCCTTTGCAGAGACTTTGCTTAGCTAGAATTTACAAAGACAGGGTTTAGATTCTCCATACCACAAAATGAACACAATTCCTTAAAAATCCAGTTTGGCCAGGCATCGTGCTTCACAATTTTATTGCAAAATCCACTATACATAAGAATGCAGATGTCCGTGAATTCCAGGACAGTCTGATTTCTACCGCAGGTTTCAGGTCATGGAGGGTACAGCGAGCCTGTCTTTAAAATCGTGAGTTAATGGACCTATATACAGAATTTATATTCTGAAAATCCTGAGAGGTGTAAGGGAAGACCGTGTCCTTCAGGTTTTCTTACAGAAACAAATAGATCATTGGTTTATAAAGCAAAAGCACAGTTTTTCTAGTAGGACTGAAACACCAGACCTGGACCGTTTGATTCTGTTGCTTTTGATCTGTGGTGAGGCAGCATCCTTTGGTCTGAGTGCATGATAGAGAAAAAGCAGCCCTCTCGTGGCTAGGGAGCATAGGCTAAAAGACACAGGCCTGGGTTCGCTATATCCATCCCTTCAGAGGCTCGACTCCAAAGCACATAGGGGCTCCCACAAAGCCTTGCTTATCAAGTCTTACCACCTCCCAATAGTGTTGCCTTGACAACAAAGATTCACCAAACAGATCATTGGAGAATGTCCAAGCTTTAGTCCAGAGCACATGCTAGAGACATGTTCTCTGAGTGTCCATATTATAAAACGCCAGGTAGTTCTGGAGCCCCTGGGAATCACCAGCGTGTGCCAGGGAAGGCAGGAGTGTGTGGAAGCAGACGGAGATGCTGGTTCAGGACCAGACAGTGGTGTGCAGAGCGCACAGGAGAGCCAGGGACTCCTCCAGTGACTGGAGGAGATTGGAGAACCCTGTGAAAGAATGGGAAGTTGGGGAACCCACACTCGACTCCTGGAGAGAAATCTCGACAGTTAAGAAGGATTAATAAAAACTGAAGTTCATAAACTGGGGTTCAACCTAAAGATTCAAGCAGCAAAACAGCCAGCCACTGGCTCTTACTTCAAACTCAGTCTGAAATGGCGATCCTGTTTCCAGCAATCTCAGAATGAGAATGTGTGACTGAGACTTGTCTCCCCCCGTCTTATATCCCTCACTAAGGCTGGGATTAAAGACGTGCACCACTTGGAATAAATGTGTGTGTCACTGTGGCTACTGGGATTAAAGGCGTATATTCCCATAACCTGGTCTATAAGGCTGACGAGTGCGGCTGTTTACTCTCTGATCTTCAGGCAGTCTGTATTTATTAAAATACAACTGAAATGCCAGCACACTACAGTTTGCAGAGTTCAGTCTGCACCAAGGGAGGAAACAATGAGGCATTGAATGGCATGCAGATTTGGGGTCAACAGCAGACAGAACTGTCTTAATGTGTGTGGAGATTTGTCACATCTCAGAGCCCCTGTTGCAGTGAACATTTCAGATATTAAACTGAGAACAACTCAAAAGGAAACAGCCGTGGTGCCCCCTAGTGGCCAGAGTCAGGATTTTCCCTCTGACAGTCTGAACAGCTGACTCTGTGGTCTGGAGAGTGAGACAAAGACTAGGAACTGTCTGAGCAACATGAATGATTTAATCACTAGTTGTGACTGTTTTATGTTCACCCATTCCCAGGATGTCTAGCTTCAACCGAGAAGCCCGTGTACACTCTCTGATGGGGAAAACTGCACCTGGGAATGTACAACGCTAGAGGAGACACGATCCCCTCCTGACCCACGCGTGGATGTGTACACTCATAGGAGCAAAGCTTCACTTTTATCCATGTTCTCCCTCCATGAAATTGAAAACAATGTTTTCCAAAGACCTGTATATCCAACATACTTGTGTTAATCTGCGTACAATTACATTCTCGGCTTCCTTAAATTACGGAATTCCATTGTCTTGACAGCAGAAATTTCAAGGCTAGAGCAAGTGACATTGAAGAGGGAAATCATTCTCTCAGTGGACCAGTTCCTTGCTCCTGGTTCAGAGGTGTCTCACTCACAGACTGGGGACACCCCTCTGACACAAACATTCCACCTTCCCACATGCCCACACTATTTTAAAGTAGTAAACTCCAGCAGAGAACTTCCACTGAAGCGATTCTCTTCCATTTCCTACCCTCACCGTCCCTCAGTGACTCATGAGTGCTTGTGTTTTCACATATTAAAATATGTTGTTCAAGCTGCTCAATGAAATCACTACCTATCATGCCCATTAGTCAGTTAATCTCACAGAAAGTAGATAATAGCCTGGTATTTAGGATTTGCTTGCAAATGTTCCTCATTGGTGTTGACACAATTCAGTGTTTTTATACAGTTAGAGTGCAGCTTTTTAATAAACCTTTTAGCTATTCTTTGTGTTTTTCACAACTCACATGTCCATGCCATTCATTTCCGCATCCCTTCTTATCTGCCCCCTGCCCTTTCACCCTCCCCCAGGGAAAAGAGGAAGCAGGAGAAAATTCTCATGGTGGAAGCTGTACTGTGACACAGTGAGTCACACAGTGCACAGTTTAACATGTGTAGATAGATCATTAGCTTGGTGAGCTTTGACTGAAGTGAGATATTAAAGGCCATCTTTATTGTTTTGTAATGAGCACATGGTTTGTAATGAGAACACAGTTGAGCACATGTCCTTGTGGTATGCTTGAGCATCCTTTGGGTACATACCTAAAGGTGGAATTGTTGGGTCTTGAGGAAGGTTGTTTCCTAATTTTCTAGAAATCGCCATACTGATATCCAAAGGGGCTGTGCGAGTTTGCACTCCCACTAGCCATGCAGGAGAGTTTCCTTTACCCTACAACCTCTCCAGCATATGTTGTCATCAGTGTTTTTGATCTTGGCCATTCTTACAGGTGTAAGTTGGCATCTCAGAGTTGGTTTGATTTGCATTTCTCCGATTCAAGCCATTGTATTTAGAGGCTTGAGTGTGCAGAGCGACTGCAGGGGCTCATGCAATCAGACACTCTGATTGGAAAAGATACAAAACATAGAGTGGTGGATGATCAGATGACATGTGACACCAGCTAAACCTGCTGTCTCCCTCTGTGATCTTAGTTGATCAGACCAGCCACTTGGGTTTTCAAATGGATGAGAGACTCTGCTACACATTTCTCTAGACACACAAAAGGCCACCAAACACACAAAGATGTACACAGTACCACTTATCCTTACAGAACTGAATTTTCAAATGGCCTCATATCACAATTCTATGACCACAAAAAATAAATAAAACTCAAGAAACTCCAAAATGCAAGTGAACCTAAAAAACTTAGCTTATGCAAAACAGCACAGGTGTGGGCTACCAGGGTCAAGAGTGAAATAAATTGGGAGCTATTGCTTAGAGGAGAGAAGTTATTGGTTCTAAAGCAAATGTGTTCTGTAGGCCTGATGTATAACACAGGGATTGTGACCGTACTTGGCAGTAATGCATATTATACTGAAATTCTTTCCATTCAAAAATTTACACTTCCTCCCCTTCCTCCCATTCCCCTCCTACTCTCACACTCACCCTCCTCCCTCTCCTTCCCTCCCTCTCTCTCTCCCTCCCTCCCTCCCTCCCTCCCTCCCTCCCTCCCTAAGAGAGGGCAGGGTACCCTGCCCTGTGGGAATTTTTTTAAGAGACTAAATGTGTATTCCTGTCTAAAAAGGTAACTATATGATTCGATGGATGTGGTCATTAATTCTGTTGAGGTCATCATTTCACTATATATACATACATCAAATCAATTCTCTGTATTGTTTAAATCTATATATTTCTGTGTATCACTTATAGATCAATAGAACTGACAAGTAGAAAAGTGACTAATATTAATTACCATCAGTCTACACATTGGGAGTGGCATGTCTAGAGATTCCCAACCAAGGTCCAGAGGAACAGACAAAAGTATCTGCAATGCAATGTGTTGGTCCTTTCCACATACCCGCTGTGCACAGCACCAATGTGAGGCTAATTTTCTACCCACTCCCATTTTACAGATTAAAACTTGAGGAATAGAGATAATAGGGTTTGTATCCATGCCTACACAGTCAGCAAGTGAAAGGCCTTGAATTTGTATCCAGTACACTGTTCTGAACTATGGGAACACGTTGGTAACCTGTTGAGAGACAGAATGAGTTGAGAAAAGAAGGCACACTAAAGTAACTCTCAGAGTGTCGGTAAACTGGAACAAGGTTAGAGAAAAATAAGGTTGTGGTTTTGGCGAGAGGACACCATTGCAGTGTGGGTAGAGAAGTCCTAGTGTAGTCTGTTGAGAGTCTCTGGGAAGTCCAGAATCTTAACAGAGAATGGACATATCTATTCTTGGTGTTTTGTCTTCAAAAGGATGGGAGAGAGACAGTGACAGAGAGACAGAGATGGATAGAAATAAACAGAGACAGCGAAGGAGAGAGAGAGAGAGCATGTGTGAGAGCAGATCCATGATATCTAGAAATGCAGATGGCAGAAGAGAAAGGGGCAGATAAATGAGGAAACAAAAATCAGAACAGAGTCAAAACACGCCATTAATCCCAACAGCAATTGTGATGACCCACAGAGACGAGGATAATGGGGTAGGCACAAATATGGGAAAAGCCCCTAACTTGGCTTTTGACTACAGCAGTGATAATGAAAAATTGGGGGGGAGGCCTCACTGGCTCTCCTGGATCGTTCTACATAAACCACGGGAGTCTTGAACTCACATAGATCTGCCTGATTCTCCCTCCTATGTGCTGGGATCAGATGTGTGAGCCACCAAGTACTGTCGAAGCTATTTTTAAAATATGTCTGCTGAACTGGAGGCTAGGAAACTCCAGAGGGTAAGGTCTCTACCTGCATGTCCCTCTCTGGGAACCAAAGGCAAGTAAGTGTCACGGGACTGCTTTCTTTTTAGATGCCCGTGTGTGTGTGTGTGTGTGTGTATCTTGTGTGCAGGCTAGAGGTTGACACTGGGATGTCATCTCGGATCACTTCTTCACCTTATTTTTGGAGAGAGGGTCTCTTCCTGATTCTGCAGCTCTCCATTTTGCTGGACGACCTGGTAAGCGAGTCCCAGGATCCACCAGTCTCTGTGTGTCAGTTCTGGTGATCCAGGCACACACTGCCACAAAAGGAACAGAGGGGAGGGAATGGGAGATATATTGGATCCAAACACACTCCATCCATGTACTAATACTAATTAAAATGTCAAAACAACAACAAAGTGAGAAAACAGGAAATGTGGAGGTATCAAAGACTGAAACCATAGCACATTCAAAGCCAAGATCTGATGACGCACTGTTGGCAATTGCTCAGTCAAAACCTCCTTCTATAACGTAGTGTGTAAGTTCCCGTGAGCTGAGCTGAGAGCTGTGTTCATGGAGCGAATCTGCACTTCAAGATGACCCATCCTACCAAGGTCAAACAGAGGGCCTCCCTTGTATGCTTAGCTCAGGGGTGAACAGAACCTTCTGTTCTTTTGGAAAACAGGGCCACTTCAGACTTCAGTTGGGCAAAGTTATATCATTTTTATGTGATATTGTTTGCTGGATTCCCCTGTAGGAGCTGAGTTAAAAGGTGAGAATGCATCAGCTTTGGCAAACAGAGAGAAAATTCCAAGGTTTCTGAAAGTCAACAAATGAAGCTTTATCCTAGGAATTCTGTATCCTACTATAAAAACAGGAATAAAATGAAAAAATTCTCCATGAGTATTCATCTTTAACACGATTATATGAAAATATTTTCAATTTTTGCTTGGCAATCTAACTTAAAATTTTGTTTATATATAGATGTGTGTTGTGTACATTTGAACATGCAATTGCACACAGCTCTGGGAACAGGGTGTCAGATTACCTAGCTCTGGAGTTACAGGTTTGTGAACCAACCTACACTGGTGCTGGGAACCAAATCCAGATCATCTGTGAGGAGCAACAAGTGCTCCTAACCACTGAGGCAGCTCCTCTGAGCAATTTAATTTTGGAGACTATTTGGAAAACAAACTATTTAAGCAGAAACTACTGAAGGATGGAGAAATGATGGCAGTGTGTGAACAATGGGTATTGAAACAAAGAGCTGGGTGAAAGACATGATACCAAGTCCCAGGAACCTGCACATGCTAAAGGGAAATCACAGGGCACTGTGAAATACTCTTTAATAAATATTACTAGTTCGCTGCCTCTCCCACCAGCTCCATGAGCTGCAGCGGTTCCGGCGCGGACACCTAGGTTGCTCCAGTCTGTGCTGCCTCTGTTGTGATAGCGGCGCCTCCGGTGTCTGCTCCTGCCAAGGTGCCAACCAGCACAGCCACAAACAGCAAGGCCAGCCCCGCGGGGACGACTGGGACCCGCTGCTGGAGCCGCCACTATGGGCAAGGCCCCCATAGCCGCGCAAGCCAGGAGCTGGAGGAGCAGCGCGGGCCGGCCTAAGAGTCAGCAGGCAGCGCGGCTCCCCCTGAAGGGTCAATGTCCAACAAGGTTTTCACCCTGCTAGCGTGGCCAATGGAGAAGTGAAGCCCATAGTGGCCAGCACGCCACTGCTGGACTTCTTGATGCAGCTGGACTTCTTGATGCGATCCCAGATGCAGGGACTGATTATTACCTGAACCGTGCTGGCTTTGAAGCTTCAGACCCACGCACGATCCGGCTCATCTCACTAGCCGCCCAGAAATTCATCTCAGATAGTGTTAATGATGCCCTACAGCACTGCAAAATGAAGGGCACAGCCTCTGGCAGCTCCCGGAGCAAAAGCACGGACCGCAAGTACACCCTAACCATGGAGGACTTGACCCTGCCCTCAGTGAATATGCCATCAATGTGAAGAAGCCGCACTAGGTCGCTGAGCCAACTAACCCAGATGTATTTGTCTTTTCCTTTCTTCCCACAACAGCTTGTTTTCATAATAAACTTTATTGTGACAGGCAAAGAAAAAATAAATAAATAAATATTACTGGAACTGTCAAATTCAGAAGCTTAGCTAAAAATCAGAAATTTTTACACCGGAATTATTGGAAGCTACAGGGCAGCTTTGCAATGGGGATTCTGAGCTTTGTGTGTGGAGACAGAACTGGCTTAGAGTGCAGGCTCCTCCTGGGACAGATGGGATGAAGTTGGGAAATGGTTGCTTGGCTACCAAGCATACATGAAAGCATGCTTTCTTTGCCCATTTCGCAAACGTTCCATCAGAATCTGTACCCTGGATAAGGAGGTGGTCTTTGAGCTCAGTTCTTCACACTCTACCAGATATAAACAAGTGCTTTGCTTCTGTATACTTTTTACCTTGTTTCTAGGTACTTCATTTCTTTTAATTACTGTTATTTATTGAGACATTGTTTTTTGCAAAGTGAGGTAAGACTTTCTCATGATCATGTACGTCAGTAAAGGGGGTCCAGAGTTGAGGTAATGCCTTTTAGTCTGTATGAAAACATACGAAATAAAGCTTGTTGTGCAGTTGTTCATACTCTGCACCCCTGTCCTGATTTCTCGAGACCCTAACCCAGAGACCCCAAAGCACTAGACGTTGCCATTTGTGGGCCTCTCAGTTTGGGATGGGATTTTCCTTGGTTGGAGAGATGTGATTGGGACTGGAAGGAGTAGCTGTGAGGTGTAAGCAACTGAGCTTTTGAGATCATAGAGTGAGGCTTCCCTGCAAGGGGCAGGTCTTTCCTCGGGGCCTCTCTTCTAGGTCAGGTGGGTCAAGCTATAGGGCTGGCAAACAGCAGTGATTTCAGAGTTCAGATCACAGCCATGTGAGGAACATGAGAGAAATTCATCTAGGACAAGTGAAACATGGAGATATATCTGGTATTGGAGGCGGGGGAAAAGTCTGACCTTAATGTGTAGTTGTGCCATCAAGTCTTACCTACATGCACAATACCTATTTCAAATTCCATATCATTCTAAATTATTGCCAGTAAATCTAATTCAAGCTGTGAGTTTAGGATTTCCAGGGGTTGTTGTCTGTACTTCAAATCTTTCCATTTTTATTTTTTGAGTAGTGGTGGTTTTCTCGCATGGATGTTTGTGTACCATGTGTGTGCAGTGACCAAAAGGGCCTGAAGACAGTGTCAGATCCTCTGGATCTGGAGGTACAGGTGGTTATTGTGCCCACAGTGTGGGTGCTGGAAATCAGACCCCAGGTCCTCTGGGAGAGCAGCCGGTGCTCTTAACCACTGACCCATCTCTCCAGTCCCTTTTGTAATTTTTATGGCTCTTGAAAAATCCATTATTCAAAGCCTTTATCTCAGCTGGCTCTAACTAAAGTGTACATATGGAAATGTTCACTAAGGCCTCCTGGTGGAATATTTAAGTTTCAGCACTTTCAAACGGTAATTCTGGAAGTTAAGGCTGAGGGGAGAAAAAACTTTGCTATAGGTTTACAAAACATGATTTGTAACAAATTAAAATAGATACTAAGTATGTTAATCTATTACACATAATTTGGAACTAGATAAATCTATGCTGTCTTACAAAAGAAGGTATTTGAACTTCTTAAACACCTGTTAAAGTAGCCAGGGAGACAGAACAGCAGATAAAGGCATCTGTTGCCACACCTGACAGCGTGAGTTCAAACCATTGCACCCACCTGGCAGAAAGACAGAACAAACTCCTACAATTTGTCTCTGAACAGCACACACGCATACGTGTTTTGTATGTCAAATGTGACAAAATGTTAAAATGTATGAATATATAAACACATATATTTAAAAATTATCCCCCCAAATATTAGGTTTCATTATGGAATTTTTATGCATCATTTTTAATTTTATTAGAAACCACAGTTAAGAAACTTTGAAATTTTAAAGAGACCTTCAAGTGTTAATACTGAAAAAATTAAAGGATTTGGTATTTTGAAGGTCATATTCTTTTATGTTGTGATAGTAACGAAAGGTACTGGGAATAAACAAGGAAAGGTTCTGGTTTAGAAGCTATGTATGTGTGTCAAGAAGGCAGAGGTCTACTGTAGTGGCTAGTTAGTCACCTTACAGAAACTAGCGTCATGAAGAGAAAGGGGACCATAGATGAAGAACTGTCTCCACCAGATTGACCTGTAAGCAAGTCTGTGGGGCATTTTTCTTGATTACTGAATGGTTGATGAAATAGATCCCAGCCCACTCTGGAAAGTGCTTCCTGGGCAACTGGTCCTGGGTTGTAAAAGACATGTTGTTCAACAAGCCACAGAAAGACACTAAGCAGCTTTCCTCCATCTTTCCTGCCTCTGCTCTTGTTCAAATGCTTACTCTGACTTCCTCCAATGATGGCCTGAGATTGGGACATGTAAGTCAAACTACCTTTTCCTCCGTCAGTTGCTGCTGAAGTTTTTATCACACCCATATAGAAGCAATAGAGTACACTCACTTAGGTTACCTCTCAAATCTATGGAAAACAAAGTGTCCAGAGCACCTGTTTGCACGGGAGTCTCCAGGAATACCGTTCACATTGTCAGTACGACAGAAATAAACTCCAAGTTCTCTGTTCATTGTAGGGTCTAGTTTTCACCTCAGGGTGCAGTGTCGCTGACAGAAACATGGCAATCAAGGCAAGACAGAGAGAGAAACTATGCCAATATTGGGCCATTTTCAGCTTCCCCAGTATTCTGATACTGTTTACACATTAGTCAGATACGTACTTCTGAGAGCACAAGATCTCAGAATATATAGTCACAGCCATATGGAAAACACAAAAGAGAAAGTTCAAAGAAACAGGTAAAGTTAATTTTAATATTTTACTTAATACAAACTGTCAAAAACTCTACATTTTTAACTTGTAAACAACAAAAGTAAATCGCTCATTACAGTGTTATTTTCGTTGGTTTTTGAAATTTTGTGCATTATATAATGATGCAAGCATTATGAAAAGTGTACAAATTTGAAATGATATTTCAATTATGATACATGAATTACAGCATATTTTAAATTCTTTTTCTACTTAGAAATATGTTACCACCAAAATAAAATTAATAAAAACAAATATTACCTGCCTTGCCATTTTCTTATTACATTTTGCCTGTAAAATATAGTTTGAACCCAGGCAGTGGTAGTGCAAGCCTTTAATCCCAGAACTTGGCAGGTGGAGGCTGGTGGATCTCTGGGAGTTTGAATTCAGCCTGGCCTACAGAGTGAATTCCAGGACAGGCTTCAGTGCTACAAAGAGAAACCCTGTCTCAAAACACCAAATAATTTATATAGTTTTATACATTTACCAGTATCACTATTGAAAGCAAAATTCCATTACTTTTTTCTGTGGTCAGACTGAAACTGAGCATGACCTCACTTAAAAAAGAAGACAATGTAAAGAATTACGCCATTGCATTTACTAATTTATTTCAATAGGACAACATTATGTGTAAATTATTACTCACAATCTATTCTTTTTGATACTCAATGACTGAAATACAGTTGTTTTGGCATCTCAACAAAAGTTAATTTTGTATTTTTACCATGCTTTCTGATGCAGTATGCATGTAAAGAAATTAATAGTATGAGTAAGGTATGTTTATGTGTCCGTGTTCACGTATGGGAGAAGGTACATGCACTTGACTATGTGTGTGTGTGTGTCTGTGTGTGCACACACATGTGCTCATCCTCAAACATGAAAGAGTAAAGTCAGTATCTGTTTTTTTCCTGTATACATATTTTCTGAGGGCAGATCTCTCACTGAACGTAGAATGCACTAAATTGCTAGAATGTCTGGCTATGTAGCCCTAATGATCTTCCTTCCTCCAGCTTTTCAACACTGGAGTTACAAGTGTGCTCTTTAATGCTCAGCTTTTTACACAAATGCCAGGTTGGGAGCTGAGCACAGGAGTGCTTGTGTGGTAAGCAAATGGGTGACTGAGGCATTTCCTTAGCCCTGTGTAAATTCTTAATTACTGACATTACATACACCATTTCTAAGTAATTCTAGGATATGCTATCTGAATTTATAATGGTGTTATATTTTGGAGTATAAAGTCAGTTAGACTGAGTACTCAAACAGGGCTAGTATGTATCATACCAAATGGGGCACAGCTAATGGAAAAGAGAAGCAAAATCTATATAGGGAATGATTTATACAGCTAAGGAAATGTACAGGATTGACAGAACTAGGAGTGGAATAGGAGAACTAAAGTAGGGGGAATATTATGGCAAGGATCCTAAGCCCCACCGAAAAATTCATGTGACAAAGGCTAGATACCCAACTGACGACTTCATGGGAAGTAGTGGAAACTTTACAGTTGGCCTACATCAAGGAATTGTCCAATTATAATTATGTTCTTTCTTTCTTTCTTTCTTTCTTTCTTTCTTTCTTTCTTTCTTTCTTTCTTTCTTTTTTTTTTTTTTTGAAACAGGGTTTCTCTGTGGTTTTGGAGCCTGTCCTGAAACTAGATCTTGTAGACCAGGCTGGCCTCGACCTCACAGAGATCCGCCTGCCTCTGCCTCCCAAGTGCTGGGATTAAAGGCGTGTGCCACCACCACCCAGCTATAATTATGTTCTTGAGGTTATATTGAAACAACAGAGCCTCTGCTTGCCTGCTTTCCTTGTCCACTATTAAATCTTGATGGTTTCCCCAAAGCAACCAAAACCAGCCTTCTTAGGGGATGGAAATATTGTCTCATAAAAAAAAAAACACCACCATATCCTCAAATATAGGCAGGAAAGTCTGTCATTGGTCTGATTTGTGTGGTGTACCAACAACTGAACCAACAGTATGAGCAGAAATAGAGCAAACTAGGACTTGATCATCCTGTATTACATGCACATCACTGTGATCAGTAAAATGAAATATATTAATAGTATACAAGAGATACACAGGAATTCTCAAAGTCCTCCATTTTTTCTAAATTATTCTGTATAGGAATTAGTTTACATATCTATTTTCCATAGTGCAATTCTCCTCAATATAAGAACCGTATATATTGC
This sequence comes from Chionomys nivalis, assembly GCF_950005125.1. Classification (NCBI taxonomy): domain Eukaryota; kingdom Metazoa; phylum Chordata; class Mammalia; order Rodentia; family Cricetidae; genus Chionomys; species Chionomys nivalis. Next base: position 99,638,625 of record NC_080112.1, read on the forward strand.
ATGTATGGGTTCAGGAAATAACATTGAGTACTTAAGTAGTACATATCAGATTGAAACTGTGAAATTTACTCTGGGTAAGTGATCCATTTCATGTCACGTCTCCCTGCAACCTGTAGCATCGCCTTCAGATCTACTTGTACAATGGCAAGCCTCCGTCGGTCTAAACTGCCCAGAAAATCCCATCGTTCATAGCAATGTATAGGGATAGGATAAATCACATATTTTAGTTTAATCAAGGGTGTTAAACTACGCATGATATTCATAAGCATAGGCATTGTGATGGGGTTAGAAGCAAAGACCAGGATATAGAGATGAGTACCAGAAATTAGGGCAGGGATAAGAATAGAGATTGCAGAATCATTTATAAGGTAATAATTTATCTCTAGATGCTTAAGAGTACCAGAGAGATTTAACAGAAGAGTTTGAAAGGGCTCAAAGTCATCCCAATACATTGCATTGTTACTAAGATTCAACATCTTTAGTTGGCAAACCTGAGGGCACTGGGCTAGAAATCTGAAGTCTCTGTAGGATATATTACAGAATGACAGATACAAAAAATCCAGGTTAGGTGGCAGAACTCTGTAGGGAGAAAGCAACAATAAAACTTCTGAAGAATGAGGATTTAATGAGAAAACTTGTACCTTTATATCCAGAATAAACCACTTTTCACATGCACTATAAGTGGGTATTAATGCATTAATCTGTACTTTTTACGCTTAATACTTTTGTGACTCTGGAGAATTTTTTTTAGGCAGTAACTTACTATGTAGTCCTGGCTGTCCTGGAACTCACTATAGAGATTATACTTGCATTGAACTCGGAGAATCTGCCTGACTTTGCTTCCTGAGTGCTGAGATTAAAATTGTGTGCACCACACCTGGCTGAAAGTTTTCTTTACAACACTGAGATACAATTTTTTTAAACTTAAGAATTTGTTGAGTATATTATAATTGATGATTTTAAGAAATATTAAGAGGAAAACTAACACACTTGATACTTAAAATATTATCCATTGTAGATTTCAGTTCATGTTTTTAGTGGAAAGGGATCAGAAAGAGCAGTCAACTGAAAATTACCTTTGGTCAGTCCCTAAATACCATCCTCTACTTTCATGGCCTATACCTTGGTGACTACAAATTAGTAAAGTGATCTGACATTGTAAACCACTGGCATCAGTGCTATAGAAAAAACTCTTCCACCATCTCAATTCCTCTTTCTTCTCTTATCTAGAGGGCTAGTGGGTTTTCACCTTCAATATTCTGCACTTATTTTTACATTGCTGGCTGCTTAGTTTCTGCAATTCCTCCTCCAGTTTCAAATTCCCAAAAGTGACAAAGTAGAAAGCATAAAAGGTTTTGATGAGTTTAGGAATACCCATGAATATTTTCTATGTTGTCCCAAGACTTATCCAGGAAACCCACAAACCTGCCCGAAACTCTTACCTGCGCCTGCTGTCCAGATGGGTTTTGAGACAGAATGAAGACAAGTTGAGTTCCTTAAGGTTTTCCATACGTTGCAAATGATTATGGAAATTTTTAAAGACTTTCCGACTCAGAGATCTAAAAGGGACTTTAAGCAGACTAAGGCTCTTTGGGTGGCTCATCTGAGACGGGATGTTGGTGGTATGACTCAGAGAACCCTTATTAACTGACAGCCAATTAACACAGTTGAAATCAAGAAATCTCCGGGTGTGTCTGCGGTCACCCAATTTAACAACTTGCAAATCCCGACGGTATATGTTCAAAGCCCCTAAACTCTCCACAATTTTCCTCACAAGCAAAACCAAAAATTCCTTTTCCATTAAGGAGCTACGTAGGGAAAAATCCACTAGTAATTCGACAGGCCCCAGGGGTAAGCGAATAATGGACTCTAAATCTGTAAAACGAAGCTGTCCTTCCATTTTTTTGACAGACTGGTCAGAATAAGTGCAAGCATGTAAACAGAAAGGTGATTCGATTCTGACTTCAGGGCATGTGATCCTACAGGCAATGTCTCGCCTTAAATCTAAGATCCTCAGTTTAGGTTTCCTGTAGGGGTAAGAGGAAATAGAAGATCTGAGAAACAGCAAATGGTAATGAAAGCCAGTAGGATCAATGGTGACATATAGGAACAAATAAATCCTTTTATCCATAGCTGGTACTCTTTGTATTAAATACCAACAACTCTTTGCCATGAAAACTCATGCTCCTCTTCCCCCATCTTTTGTATACCTTAAATCCCCTCCAGTCTTAAATCTCCTGTCTTTCTCTTAAGTAACACCTGTTACATAAACCCATCAATTGAATCATCAGTATCAGATTTCTTAAGGAATATTGAGGACATCAGTCTTTAATGTGTTACCAAGTTTTAACTGAGTCTCACAAATAAACCTGCAGCATTCACTAGTTACTCCTTCTAAGAGAGTATCAAGCTGTAGAATTATCTCCTGTGTCTCACCATGTCTCCATTATACAGTCTTACCGAGAAGCAGAGTTCTTTGCAGGATATACTGGAAGATTCTCAATCATGGCTTTCAGGAGTTCACGATGAGGCTCCCGTACAGTTAATGTTCCAAGATGGAGACAGTAAAAGGGCCAAACTTTCACCATCTCACTCAATATATTCATATGCCCACCCTTGAAGGCAGCAATGAACAATGGAACAAAAAAATATCTTGGAATATTCTCCAGAGCTTGGATTGCTGCAGACTCATGTCTCAGCAAACACTGTATAGCAAGATCCATCAGAGTTGTGGGATTGTTTGCATCCATTTTTGTGAACCTGCATCAGGAGGAGAAACATTTAGAAGTTTTGCAAAAACACAGAGGGTCTTCTTTGTAACCCGTGCTAGTAAAGAAGAAATGATTTGAAGAAGACATCAATCAGATGGTCACCACCAGCTACTTCTAATATAGACACAGATTAGAAACAGACTTGTGAGTTTATAACCGTATGTGTTTATGTGTGTGTTACTACTCTCTCCCCCATGTATATATACTCTGTGTCTTATAAAATGTCATCAAAATGGGTAGTAAGTAAGCAGAAAACAGCTATGGTCACTTATCTACATGAATTCCCATATTTTCCCTCCCCTCAGTTATAGATAAGCTATGATGAGGAAAAAGATAAATCTACAAAGTGGTACAATGGTAAATATTAAAACATCAAATTAATTGTGATTAAAGAGAAAAAGAATGACATTCTAGCCCTTGATTTGTCTCACTCCCATCACTATATTTGTGGCAGATGAGGACACCAAAACTCTGCAAGATACACATGAAGGAAGATGGTTAAGAACTTAAAGTTGACCTTAAGAATACTCGGAAATATTGGTCATGAATTAATCCTAGATGAAAAAGAAAACATAAAATGAAAATAATGCATAAGTAAAAATTAAGTAGTAAATCTGATCATGGAATAAGACTCCTAGGGTCTGGGAGAGGTGGCAGGGTTAGGGGTGACAAAACAGTTAAGATATAATTCATGAAATCTTGATGTAGGTGGGTCTTCTATCTATCTGTTGTTTCATTGGTTAATTAATAAAGAAACTGCTTGGCCTGATAGGTCAGAACTTAGGTGGGTGGAGTAGACAGTACAGAATGCTGGGAAGAAGGGAAGTGAGGCAGTCGCCATGATTCTCTGACCCACTATAAATGCAGGTTAGGATCTTTCCTGATAAGCCATCATCTCGTGGTGCAACACAGATTACTAAATATGGGTTAAAGCAAGATGTGAGAATTAACCAATAAGAGGCTGAAACTAATGGACCAGGCAGTGTTTAAAAGAATACAATATATGTGTTTTTATTTTGGGTATAAAGCTAGCCGCGTGGGAGCTGGGCGGGAACTCAGCCCGCTGCTCCTTCTACATAACCTAGAGGTTGGTATGGACATATCACAATGAGTCAAATTAATACGAATTATGAGTATGTGTTACAAAAAATGCATATCAAGTGCATATCAAATAAACAATATTGAGGGATTAAAATTGCATTCTTTAAAAAATACAGGCTCTGAGAAAGAATAAATTGATGTGGATAGGAGAAACATTCGAGAAAATTTGTTAATGATGGAAAAAAATAAAATGAGGGGAATTAAGAATGCTGTAACACATAAAAGAGTCAGAAAGCTCCTAATTTTTATTCTACTGCCAGAACAGCAAAAAGTCCTCTAAAATGGCTACAGAGCACTGATAAAAAGAAACAGCATGATAAATTAGATAGATTGAAAAACAACATAGTATCATATGAATACACAAAATAAGGAAAAATTTGAAGCAAAAACATTAAAACCATCAGAAACAAAATAACTGCTGCTTATCACCTACCTAATATGGTACTTTGCTACACCATCTTGTACACTTTATGGCATTGTCTTTTGATAAAACAACTTGATGACTAAGATATAAAGAGTGTTTCATTTTCGTGAGGCTTCTGGGATTTCAATCTCAGGCACATGTCTAAGGGTCTTAAAAAGGTGGTCTTCTGTTGTAGCTCAAAGTACAAGAGAGGGCAAGTGATTCCTTTTGCTTAAGAACTTTCTTATGTGTGAAGAAAAATCAATCTAGAAAGGAAGGGACTGGGCAGTCTCATGTAACAAAGAGCTGATTTCACACACTGTTACAAATGTTAGTGAAATGTATTCAAGAATTTGCCATTTGTGCTCTATTACAAGGTCACCATGATCCTAGGAACAGGTGTGAATATTCCAGGACTTTGGTTCAAAATTCAGTTTTGGATGTGCCTGATATGATTGAATAAGGACTCCAGATGCCCTTATAAGGCTTTTGGGGCAGAGCTATTTAAATTTGACTTTTCCCTGACAAACTCAACATTAAAAAACATTTAAAAAGTTCTCCCTAATTTAATGTTTAAATGTAATTCAATTTCAAAAATATCTACATTTTATTGAGTTAGACAGCCTGATGGTAAAGTTGATAAATGAAAGAATACACTGGAATAGCTAAGAAGAGAGAAGGAAGCCACTTGAGAAGGGACTCCTGATACCAACAAAATGAAAACTTTCTAGAGAATTTCTGTAATTACAATATCTTGTTACTGCTATAAGAAGAGCTGAATTAAATATATAAATAGCTGAATGAAATAGGTGAGAACAGGTGGCCCTGTTAATCCAACATTTCAGAGCACCTCTACCGAATTTTCTTCTGAATTCTGCATCCAGAACAGCTTCAAGGCTACTGGCTGAGATGACCAAGTCTCACAGAATATTCCAGTCAGGACTCGACCATAATCACAAATTTTCTTTAGGGCCCCATAAGATTATTAGCGCCCCCAATCATGAGGAAGTAGACAAGAAAACTACTCCCACATTCCCCCCTCCCAAAAGGGTTATGGGTGCTTGTCTTTGTTTAGAGCGTTTGTTACAAGTTGTTATGTGTAATTGTCAGGAAAAAGCTAAACAAAGGAGATTAGACTCAAGAGTTCCTGTTTTGAAAAGAAAAAGGGGAAATGCTGTAAGACAATGCACTTGTACACTGTAAAGATTTGTCACTCGTATTAGTTTAATGAAACACTTATTGGTTAGTAGCCAGGCATAAAGCATAGGAGAGTGGACCAGACAAGGAGAATTGTGGAAAGACGAAAGACAAAGATGCTGCCACCAGCCAGACTTGGAGGAAGCAAGGTGAGAATGTCTCACTGATTATCAAGCCATGTACAAATGAAACCAACCAAACAAAAACTATTATGAGCATCCCTGCATGTTGTGAAGATTACACGTTTGGTAACCAGGTATCATATTTTAAGCTATTGCAGAAACACTACGGTTAACATAGCTCCTACCCCAAAATGAGCAAAGGGTGTAGACAGCCTTGTGGAGTCACACCTGATGGCTATGTGTAGAGAGCTGTGTGGAGTTGCACCTAATGTTGCTGGCTCCCGCCCTCCGCGATCCCGAAAGCGAGTGCTCTCTGTGATAATCAACTCCTAATATCAACTAGGCCTGACTTATCACGCAGTGATTGTCAGCTGCTTGCATATGCGTGGACCTATGAGCAGTGCCCACCTGGCAATCCAGGATTGGTAGCCCATTCCTACTTAAGGGCTGGGAGAGGTTTGCCCTGATAGAGAGGTAGAGAGAGAGGGAGAGAGGGAGAGTGAGTGAGTAAGAGAGAGAGAGAGAAAGAGAGAGAGAGAGATTTTACAATTGTTAACAAGGTCCTGAATAAACTGCTTAGCAAGACGAGCTCTAGTGTTGCGTGTCCTTCTTGCTGGCGGAAGGGGACCACGACAAAAGGGTAGTATGGAAGCCATTAGAACAGGTATTTTTGTCACCAATGTATAATTTCCATACAATCATAAGAAAACATGAAATTACCATACAATCATAAGAAAACATAAAATTCTTGGGTAAAATAATCATAGAAGCTACGTACATACTACATGGTAAACAGAAAGAGTCAGAAAACTAGGAATAGAGGCATATGCCTGCAATCCCAGGACACAATAGGCAGAAGCAGTTAGACTAGTAGTTCAAGTATTCTCAACCACACAGTGAGTTAAAAATGCACCTTGTACTAGATGACACACTTTCTCAAAAATCCAAAGTCATACAAACTAGCAAAACAAAAAGCAGGGTAAGAAAAGGCAGGCTACTGTAAAGGAAAGAGAGTAAAACATCAGGAATCACAAAAGAAAGGCTAGGACAGCGTAAAAGTACTGAGAAACAGAAAGGCTATCCATCCAAGAGTAGCCACGTCTCAAAAGTTCTAGCACCAGTTCTGGGTGAGGGTCTGAGGAATGAAGAAGTCACTTCCAAATATAATGTGTCTCTGATAAAATGATGGACACCCCTACCTCAAAGGTCAGTGCAAGATTCTCACTAGTATTAATTCATTCTGGGAAATTTAGGGACTGTGATTCTGCTATTGGCACCAGTCAATGTGAGAGAAAAATATTTCTTCCTCTTTAGTGTGTGAGGGATATCCAGCCAGGTGGAATCTCGAGAGCGGCCGACTATTTAAGACAAAGCTACTCTGGTAAATAAGAACTAGAGAGAGGCTGCCGCACCAGATTTACAAGGAGACACCCGTAGAAGGCAGTGAAGGGTTGGGTGAATGACAGCAAGGACGTGCTGAAAAAGACACACCACAGATCCTCAGGAACTGAAGGCCCCACCACTCTGAGGTCACACCACTTGCATGTTAGTGAGAAATCTCTGCCACCCTGTGAGGACACTGATGATCCCAGGCGTGAGGTTGGGGAGCAGTCCTACATCTGAAGCCATTTACCTTCTGGTTCAGTGCTGGTGAAACTGAGAATCCTGAGTTTCAGGTCCACGAAGGCCTTAGGTTGTAGCAGCCTCTTCCCTCTCACAGATGGTCTACTGTTGGGTGAGAAGTGAGTGTGCAGTAACATAAAAATCCCAACACACACCTCAGTGCTCTATTTCCTTCTCCTGTCCTCTTCACTCACATATTATTATTTCTACTTTTAAAATAGAACATTTTATTAATTATTTAGAAGTTTCACAATGCATAAAATGTATTCTATTAATATCTAATCCCAGTACTGCCCATATATCCTCCTAGATCAGTTCCCACCTCTAAACACCTCCCAACTATATGTGCTCTTTTTCACAGACACTGGGTATGATTAGTTTGACTTTTGCCCAAACTGAGTTTTAACTTAATAATCTACTGTACATTACTTCTGTGAGTATCTACTACATAGCTGTTGGGGCATAGTAGTTGACTTTAACAATTTCTGTGTGTACTCCTATATATAGTTTAGCTATTTCAGTGGTTTCTTTTCTTCTTTCTTTTTGGGACTTGATACTGAGCCTTCCACAGATGGCTATACACTATGAAAAGAAAAACCTGAAGGTGTCACATACCCATCCAACGTGATACAGAAGTCACAACACAAAGTTATAAGAAATATGAAAATCACAGCAAATGAAAATATCTCCTCAATGCCATATCAAAAAAATGCAGAACTACTTAAAATGCTGATCAAATAGTCTAAAAGTATACTTGAGAAAAAAGTATGATTTGCAACTGAACAAACCAGGGGTGGAAAGTCAGTAAACATAATTACTTCATGGTTTTTGCTTCCAGATTCCTGTCTTGAATTCCTGACTTTCCTGGATTGTGAATTTATAAGAGAAAAAGTGAAATAAATCCTTTCCTCCCCAAGTTGTTTTCAGTTATGGTGTTTATCACAGAAGCAAGAAAGCAAATGGGAGCAAGAATGTATAGACTATTACATTCAATAGCTACAGGATAAATACCTTCTCAGCAGTCCATGGGATATTCTGTGATATAGATACCAATGAAGGGCAAGTAAAAATTATTTAAAGGTAAAATTAGTATTTTCTATTTTATCAGATCCTAAAGTAAAATATTATAAATCACTATTAAGGGAAATGACAGAAATGAAACAATCCAAATAAAATTAAACATTGTACCACAATGATCTATATGTAAGTGAAGGAATTGGAAGGATGTTAAAATATTCTGAAATCAAAACCTGCCCTTTTGTCTCTGAGGTCCTTGCCAGCAAGAGGCCCTGCTCCTCTACCAGAAGATCCATCTGGAGGGTAAGTGTGTGCCTGCTCGTCCGACCAGACGCCCTGGGAACGGAGTAGAGGCAGTCTCCAATCTCCTAAACTTTCTGGCCATTCAGCAGGCTCCCCCACTACTGGCTTTCTCTATTTATCCCATCCCAGCTTGCCCCCAAGTACCCCTTTCCATCTCCAGGTTCCTAGGATCCCTCAACTCAGCCTGTTTTGTGGCTGAGGGTCTGGGGACACAGTGGTGAGTGCAACAGCTGCAGGAGTTTCTTTGTTCCACACAAGCCTGCACCTACCAAGCCCACCCTTTTGTCTGTGAGGTCCTTAGCCAGCAAGAGGCCCTGCTCCTGTACCAGGAGATCCATCCAGAGGGCTAAGTGTGTGCCTGTCTCACTAGCCTGATACCCCAGGAAAGGAATACAGGCCCTCCTCCAATTCCCTAAACATTCCTGGCCATTCAATGAGGTGTCTCCCTGGCTACTGGCTTTCTCTAGTTACCCCATCCCATTTTGTTCCCAAGCACTCCTTTCCATCTGTGGATCTAAGGACCCACCACCACAGCCTTCTTCGGGGATGAAGGGATCTAAAAGCCAAATCCAGTGCTGAGGGAACCTAAGAAAGAGCAGAACAAGAAAAACCACCAAGCACACAGTTAGGCACAGCAAAGATTGGACCAAGATGCCAAGACTCTCCTGACTGCATTTAAAGGAAGAGATAGGCAGGCACCAATTCAAGAATACTTCCAGCAACCTGAAAAGCATCATGATAACACCAGAATCCAGTGAACATGTAACAGGAAGACTTGAACACCCTAATCCAGAACAAGTAGAAGAAATCAACTTTAAATGTAACATTATGAAAGTGTTAGAGACCATTAAATAGGACAAGAAAAACTGCTTTAAAGAAATGGATGAGAAGACTAACAAAATGCTAGAAGAAATTAATAAATCCCTCGAAGATACCCAAGAAAACCAAGAAAAAGCAATCAAACAGGTAATGGAAACAGTTCAAGACTTGAAGAATGAAATGGAGGCAATGAAGAAAACACAAACGGAGGGATGGAAGGATATGGAAAATCTGGGTAAATGAACAGGAACTACAGAGACAAGTATAACCAACAGAATACAAGAGATAGAAGAAAAAATATCAGACATGGAAGATACTATAGAGGAAATAAACTCATTGATCAAAGAAAACAGCAAATCGAACAAATTCTTATGACAAAACATCCAGGAAATCTGGGATACCATGAAAAGACCAAACCTAAGAATAATAGGGGTAGAAGAAGGAGAAGAATTACAGCTCAAAGACCCAGAAAATATATTCAACAAAATTATAGAAACTTTCCCAACCTAAAGAAGGATATTCCTATGAAGGTACATGAAGCATACAGAACACCAAATAGACTAGATAAAAAAAATCCCCTTGCCATATAATAACCAAAACACAAAACATACAGAATAAAGAAAGAATATCAAGAGCTGCAAAGGAAAAAGGTCAAGTAACATATAAAGGTAAACCTATCAGAATTACACCTGACTTCACTATGGAAACCATGAAAGGCAGAAGGTCTTGGATAGAGGTACTGCAGACACTAAGACCATGGATGCAGCCCCAGACGACTATACCCAGCAAAGCTTGCATTCACCATCGATGGAGAAAACAAGATATTCCAGGACAAAAACAAATACAAATTCAACAATATGTAGTCACAAACCCAGACTTACAGAAAGTACTCGAAGAGAACCACAACCCAAGGAAGCCAACAACACCCATGATAACAGAGACATCTAACAACCCTCTACCAGCACAACTCAAAGAAGGGAAACACACAAACTCTAACACCAAAAAAAAAAAAAAAAAAAAAACACCACTGGTCATTAATATCACTTAATATCAATGGACTCAATTAACTTATAAAAAGGTACAGGTTAAGAGAATGGACACAAAAACAGGATCCAACATTCTGCTGTTTACAAGAAACACACCTCAACCACAAAGACAGACATTACCTCAGAGTAAAGGGTTGGGAAAAGGACTTTCAATCAAACGGACCTAAGAAACAAGTGGGTGTGGCTATAGTAATATTCAACAAAATTAACTTCTAACTAAAATCAATCAGAAGAGATGGAGAAGGACTCTTTATACTCTTAATAGGAACAATTCATCAGGATGAAGTCTCGGTCCTGAAGATCTATGCCCCTAATATAAAAGCACCCACATACATAAAAAAATATTACTAAAACTCAAAGCATACATCAAACCCCACACGCTAATAGGAGGAGACTTAACACTCCTCTCTCACCAATGGACAGGTCAACCAGACAGAAACTTAATGGAGAAATAAGAGAACTAACAGAGGTAATGAATCAAATGGACTTCACAGACATCTATAGAACATTCTACTCAAATAGGAAAGAATATACCTTCTTCTCAACACCTCATGGAACCTTTTCAAATATTGATCACATACTCGGTAACAAAGCAAACTTCCACAGATATAAAAAAATATTAGTAACCACCTGTGTCTTATCGGATCACCATGGAATAAAGTTAGAATTTAACAACATTTTACCCCCAGAAAGCCTACAAACTCATGGAAATGTAACAGTCAACTACTGAACCACCACTGGGTCAGGGAAGAAATAATGAAAGAAATTAAAGTCTTCCTTGAATTTAATGAAAATAAAGACTCAACATACTCAAACCTATGGGACACTATAAAAGCAGTGCTAAGAGGAAAGTTCCTAGCACTAAGTGCCCACATAAAGAAAACGGAGAAAGCACACATTAGAGACTTAACAGCACACCTGAAAGCTCTAGAAAAAAAGAAGCAGACTCACCCAGGAGGAGTAGAAGACTGGAAAGAATCAAACTGAGGGCTGAAATAAACAAAATAGAAAGAAAACAATCCAAAGAATCAATGAAACAAAGAGCTGGTTCATGGAGAAAATCAACAAGATTGACAAACCCCTATCCAAACTAATCAAAAGGCAGAAAGAGAACACACAAATTAACAAGATCAGAAATAAAAAGGAGGACGCTGAGGAAATTCAGAGATTCATTAGCCTGTATGCCACAAAGTTGGAAAATGTAAAAGAAATGGATATTTTTTAGATAAGTACTATATAGCAAAATTAAATCAAGACCAGGTGAACAATTTAAATAGACCTATAAGTCGTGAGGAAATAGAAGCTGTCCAAAAAAAAAAAAAAAAAAAAAAAAAAACCCTCTCAACAACAACAACAAAAATCCCAGGACCAGATGGTTTTAAGGCAGAATTCTACCAGAACTTCCAAGAAGACCTAATACCTATACCCCTTAATGTATTTCACATAGTAGAAACAGAAGAGTCATTGCCAAACTCTTTTTATGAAGCTACAGTTACCCTGATACCAAAACCACACAAAGACCCAACCAAGAAAGAGAATTTCAGACCAATCTCATTCATGAACATTAATACAAAAATTCTCAATAAAATACTGGCAAACCGAATTCAAGAACACATCAAAAAATTATCCATTATGATCAAATAGGCTTCCTTCCAGAGATGCAGGGCTATTTCAACATATGAAAATCTATCAATGTAATCCATCACATAAATAAACTGAAAGAAAAAAAGCATATGATCATTTCATTAGATGAATGAAATACCACTCTTGGGAATATACCCAAGAGATCCCTTATCATATGACAAAACATTTGTTCAACTATGTTCATAGCAGCATTATTTGTAATAGCCAGAACCTGGATGCATCCTAGGTGTCCTTCAATGGAAGAATGGATGAAGAAAGTGTGGAATATATACACATTAGAATACTACTCTGTAGTAAAAAAAATGACTTCTCGAATTTTGCATGCAAATGGATGGAAATAGAAAATACTATCCTGAGTGAGGTAACCCAGACCCCAAAAGAAGATCATGGGATGTACTCACTCATAATTGGTTTTTAGCCATGGATAGGGGGCCACTGAGTCTATAATTTGTGGTCCTAAAGAAGCTAAACAAGAGGGCAAACCCAAGGAAAAACATATAGTTATCCTCCTGGCTATGGGAAATAGACAAGATTGCCGGGCAAAAAATTGGAATCTTGGGGGTGGGGTGGGATGGGGGTAAGGGGAGATGGGGAGAGAAAAGTGTGAAGGAGAGGATGAGGGGAACTTGGGGAAACGGGATGATTGGGGATATAGGAAGGTTGGATAGGGGAGTAGGGAAACTCATATCTTAGTTAAGGGAGCCACCTAAGGGTTGGCAAGAGATTTGAACTTGGAGTGGCTACCAGATGCCCAGGGCAATGTCCCCAGTTAGTTCCTTGGGCAGCTGAGGATAGGGAACCTGAAATGAACCTATCCTATAGCCATACTCATGAATATCTTGCATATCACCATAGAACCTTCAACTAGCGATGGATGGAGATAGAGACAGAGACCCACACTGGAGCACCGGACTGAGCTCCCAAGGTCCTAATGAGGAGCAGAAGGAGGGAGAACTTGAAGAACGAAGTCAGGACCACGAGGGGTGCACCCACCCACTGAGACAGTGGGGTCGATCTATTGGGAGCTCACCAAGGCCAGTTGGACTGTGACTGAAAAAGCATGGGATAAAACCGGACTCTCTGAACATGGCGGACAATGAGAGCTGACGAGAGGCCAAGGACAATGGCACGGGGTTTTGATCCTACTTCAGGTTCTGGCTTTGTGGGAGCCTAGACAGTTTGGATGTTCACCTTCCTAGACCTGGATGGAAGGGAGAGGACCTTGGACTTTCAACAGGGCAGGGAACTCTGACTGCTCCTGGGACTGGAGAGGCAGGAGAAGAGGAGTGGGGGGAGGGGGAGAGGGGCGGGAGGGTGGGGAGGGAAATGGGACGTGGGGAGGAGGCGGAAATTTTTTTTTCAATAAAAAACAAAAGAAAAAAAAACAAATCAAATTATGTCACCGAGGAACAGAAACAAAAACAGCATGCTATTGCAACAAAATGAGATGTGTAGGTCATTGGAATGAAATAGAAAACCCTGAAATATGATCATATATCTAGAATCACCTGATTACTGAAGAAAAAAAGTCCCCAAAACATCCACTGGAGAAAAGGAACTATGTTACAACACTTTAGTTAATTTTTGTTAGTTTAGCAAAGCTAACCATCTAAATGTAGAGAGAGTAACCTGTATTCCTGTCTCTCTTTACAAACATCAATTCAAAATCAATCAATGCTCCTAATGTAAGATGTGATATCCTGAAACTTCTATAATAAAAACACTTTATAGGCACTGTATAGGCACAGTAAAACCTCTTTAAATGCATTCTGGAAACAGTTCAGGAGACAATAGCAAAAACTGACAAATTAAATTTTAATAAATTAAAAATCTGGCTGGAAAGTGGTGATGCACGCCTTTAATCCCAGCGCTAGGGAGGAAGAAGCAGTCAGATATTTGTGAGATTGAATCCAGCCTGGTCTACAAGAGCTAGTTCCAGGACAGGCTCCAAAAGCTACAGAGAAATCCTTTAAAAAGAAAAACCCAAGGAAAAAAAAAAGAAAAGAAAAAATAAGAAAAAAAGGAAAGGGAAATATAGAAATGACAAGATAAAAGGGTAGATTATTGAACTTACTTTAATCCAAAAATCAACTATTAATCTGAAACATTTTACATTGATATATATATTTTATACATTTTTTCCTCTTTTTTTGTATTGCTTTTATTGAGCTATACATTTTTTTTAATCTGCTCCATTTCCTTCCACCCCTTTCCTCTTCTACACTCTCCTGTGACTCCCACACTCCTAATTTATTCAGGAGACCTTTTACTTTTCTCCTTCATATGTAGATCCATGTGTATCTCTCTTAGGGTCCTCATTGTTACTGAGGTTCTCTGGGGTTATGGTCTGTAGACTGGGTTTTCTTTGCTTTATGTCTAAAAGTCACTTATGAGTGAATATCCACCCATTTGCCTGCAAATTTCGAGTTGCCATTACTTTTACCACTGTGTATTACTATATTATGCACCACACTTCTTTCTTTCTTTCTCTTTCTTTCTTTCTTTCTTTCTTTTTTTTTTTTTGTTTTGTTTTTTAAGACCGAGTTTCTCTTTGTAGCTTGTCCTGGAACTCACTTTGTAGACCAGACTGCCTTTGAGCTCACAGAGATCTGCCTGCTTCTGCCTCTCCAGTGCTGGGATTAAAGGCATGCACCACCATGTTCAGCTATACCACATTTTTCTTATCCATTCTTCGGCTGAGGGGCATTTAGACTGTTTCGTAGTTCTGACCATTACAAATAATGTTGCCAAGAACATACCTGAGCACATGTCCTTGTGGTATGATTGAGCATCCTTTGGATATATACCCAATTGATGAAAATTTAATTTTGTTATACAGTATGTATATTTCTACTCTTATTTGGAGTATTGTGTGTATGCAGCTTATTTAAAAATGTAATGTATAATTAAGAAATACAGATTAATAGTCAAACTTATAGTCATGTTAGGTATGTTTTCAAGGTCATAAACAGCTACATTGAGATAGAGAGATGGTCTTCAAATACTACAAAGACCTACAGAATATGACATTTAATATGTTTAATAACCTAAGACTTTTAATGACAGTGAGACATGTCTGCTCCTGGCAGAACCAATCTGTTTCAGAAAAGGTGATGGGCATTGAAGAAGCTTTGTATGGAGTTTGCTTTCCTTATGGGAAAGACTAGTTTTATAAGACGTCTTTCAGCAGAAATATCCGGGAGAATACATTTTAGATTTGTAAAATTATTTTTAAATGTTTTATAGATAAAATTCAGGCATGGAGGCAAACACTTATAACTCTCACATTCAGTATGCAGAGACATATAAATCATAAAGTTTCCAACCAGACACAGCAGGGAACTGAAAAACGTCCTAAATGCTTTGGATATGAAATCACACTCATCTCCAACAGGTATTTCTATTTCAGATGCCAAAGTATTTTAATATACATATTAAATAAACTGGAAGGGAAATCAGCATCTACCATTTTAAAAGCCTTGTATAGGAAAACTAGTAAGACGAATATGCGAAGAAAAAAACGGTGTGTTCTTTTCTTTGTGGGGGTTGTTTGTTGTTTGCTTATTTTATTTTTTTAGGACAAGGCCTTACTATGTACTCGGTCTGATGCAAATACAAAGAAAGGTCATATTTTCCTGTTATTGTTGGCTGTATATTTTTTAAGACAGAATACATCAGGTATCCAGGTTGATGCAAATATTGATGATTTTGTTAGGTACCCAGGTTGATGCAAATAATGATGATTTTGTTATTGCTGTTTGTTTTTATTTCGTTGTTATTTTTTGTTTTTTCCCCTGAGAGAAGACCTTGCCTTGTATCCAGGCTGAGGCAGAGCTTGGAGTCGGCTTACTTCAGCCTCCAATATGGCACCACACCCACTCAGAAATATAGACTTTCACTAATAGGTTAAAGAAGTGAAGCATTTTAAATAGAGAATATGACGCAACTGATCACATAATTGATGTGACCTCAGGAACTCATACCTCAAGTGAACAGGGCCGGAACGCTGCCTCGAGAAAACAAGCCGGGACCTACGCCTTGAGCGAACAGGGCGAAGAAAGGCTTCCTCGCGAGAACTGGGCTGCCTCGCGCCAACAGGGCCAAACTGTTAAGAAATCCGGGGAAATCGATGACTAATCCCCAAATAGGTTCCGTTTATGAAAAGAAACTTCTGTCGTCACTTACCTGAGTAGGGGAGCGGGGAGAGTTTTCCGACTTCTTCAGCACCTCAGACGCGGCAGACCAGAGCGCGAGAACTTCAAAAGCCGCTTGAGGACCCCAACCGGTCCTCTTCAGAGTTAGTGCGCCCAATGGAGGGCTCCAATTGGCTAGCTGGGGTCAGCTGGCTGCTCTCCAACTCCTTCCGCGTGCTGCGGCTCATGAGGCCCCGGCGGCACGGACAATTTAGGTGTCTATGCAATTGCCTACATCTTTTTGAATTAACAATTTTATGTGGACTGTGTGAGTGTGACTTAAATACTGAATGCCCAGAGAATTCTATGAAGCCGGGTCTCAAGCTTGGAGACAAAAAGTCAAATAGAATGAACTAAAGGTACAGAAGATTTTCACTTAAAAATCAGGCCTTTGCTGGACAGATGGTTCAGTGGTTAAAAGCTCTGGGTGTTCTGCTCGGCCTAAGTCCCCGGTCAGAAGGAGACACAAAAGCCTCACAGCTTTTGACACCTTTAGTTTCCCTGAATCCAGCGCACTCGTTAGGTCTCCATCAAGAACAGATGCATCTTCTGGCTTTTGTGGGCATTATATGCACAGGGTACACAAATATGCATACATGTACAACACCATTCTATACCACAAAAAATACATTGTTGGAAAACACACATATATTCACTCTCATATATTAATGTCCATACTTCTTTGATGTATATAGTAGTAGTTCTATTTTCACCAGTTCCTTTTTTCTGGATGATGATACTGTCATTTTATTTTTCTTCTTAAGTGTGTTAACATAGTGAAACCAAACTGATCTCACTTTGAGAAGTTGAGTTACTTAATAACAAGCACATTGTGTGTTGATAGATTTGATTTACTAATGTTTCACTACGTATTTTTACAACTATATACAAGAAGAATACTGGTATATTTTTTCTTCTGACAGTTTTGGTTAGGTTGCCACAGAATTTAGTGTCATAAAATAAAATGGAATGTTGGTCATATTTATATCCTTGAAAATGTTACGCAGATGAGATTTATCTCATCCTTAAATTTTGTTGAAGTTTATAAGATCATTACTATGGACATGGAGATTATTATCATTATTGCATTTGAAATTTTTCAACTATTATTTTAATATTTTAATTGCCCGAAGACTAATCAAAATTTTTGTTCTTTCCTAGGTATTGTGTATACTTTCAAAGAATTGCTAAATTGTGCTTAATTTTTAAATTATGTTGCTTTCAGTGTTTTCTTACTATAATATTGTTTATTAGTTCTGTAATGAAACCTTACTTTCATTTTTAAAAAGTTTTAAGTATTTGTCATACAATAAGATGTATTTTGTTGTGTATATATGTGTGTATTCTGTGTATCTTGTTCGAATTTATTTGTGTGTGTGTGTATGTGTGTGCTAGAGCTTTAAACCAAGGGTTTTCCTCGATTGCTCTCCTCATCATTTCATCAAAACACAATCCCCCACTTTTACCAGTTAGCAATGGAAGTTCCCTATCTCTGTCTCCCCACCTCTGAATTACAGATTGACTGCCATGCCCAGTGGACTTTTTTCTTTTTCTTTTACTTTTTTTTTTTTTTTTTTTTGAGTGCCACGATCTACCTCGGGTCTTCATGCTTTTCTGGCAAGTGAACTGTCGAATACTTTTCCCAACCCTCATAATATGGTGTTTTATATGCATAAATATGAGATCCTTTAGTCACTGTTCTATTGCTCTGAAGCAAAACCATGACAAGGCAACTAGAAAGGGAAGCATTTAACTGGGGCCTTCCTCACAGTCTCAAAGTGCATTACCATTATGATGGAGAGCCTGGCCGCAAGCACAGCAGACATGGTGCTTGGGAAGTAGCTGGGTGCAGTATCCTGATCTGCAGGTAGAGAGGCAGGGAGACTGGGACTCTCCTTGGCTTTTTGCAACCTCAACACCCACTCCTAGTAACATGCTTCTTCAGACAGGGACACATCTTCTAGTTTTTCTTAAATAATGGTACTCATTGATTGAATTACAGCTCAGATATGAAATTATTCTGGAAGTCAGGAGTAGACGAATACCACAAAGTCATACCACACAGCAAACCTCACACAAAGAGATTTATTGGGAGGGAAAAACCCAGGAGGACGGCTGCCTCACCTCTGCTCAGGTGAGAAGCTGCATAGAACTGAGCAGAAGACAGAGTTTATATATTTCTTGGTGGGACAGAGCTTTCAAAGGAGACCAGAGATTGGAAGATTATGTGACCTGTGGCCTGTTCTTGGGGCAAATTCAGGCATTAGTGGAATTTTTTTCTGTAGGCCACAGCCTGGTCACTCTCCTATATGAATGGGTGATTACATTTTTTTAAGATGGGGGACCGTGGTCTGGCTGTTGGAGCTCCTCAAAGAGGACTTATGAGGGATAGCCACTCACATGCCTTGAGGGGTCAGGTCTGCCACTAGAGTAGCTGGCAGTGGTGGCCAGAGGTCTCCAGGGTCATGTCTTGGAACAGCAGGGAAAGTTTCCACCACTATCCAAGTTGGCATGAATACCTAATACTGATGACTAAGCGTTCAAATACATGAGCCTATTGGAGCCATTCTTACTCAAACCATCACCTTCTGATCTCTGGCTCCCATAGGCTTATAACCATATCTCAATGCAAATATCCATTCAGTCCAACTTCAAAGTCCCCATAGTCTCAATACTTTTTAAGGTCCAAAGTCCAAATTACCTTCTGAGACTCATGACAATCTCTTAGCTGTAATTCCATGTAAAATCAAAATAAAAAAAAGCAGATCTCTTACTTCCTACATACAAAGGTATATGATAAGCTGGGCCTTGGTGGCGTATGTCTTTAATCCCAGCACTTGGGAGGCAGAGGCAGGCGGATCTCTGTGAATTCGAGGCCAGCCTAGTCTACAAGAGCTAGTTCCTGGACAGGCCTCAAGAAAAAAAAAAAAGAAAGAAAAAGAAAAAGAAAAAAAAAGAAAAGAAGAGAAAAAGAAAAACAAAGGCACAGGATACACATCACCATTCCTAAAGGGAGTTTCATTTATTTATTTATTTATTTATTTATTTATTTATTTATTTATTAAAGATTTCTGCCTTCTCCCCGCCACCACCTCCCATTTCCCTCCCCTCCCCCATCAAGTCCCCCTCCCTCATCATCCCTAAGAGTAATCCGTGTTCCCTGCCCTGTGGGAAGTCCAAGGACCACCCAGCTCCATCCAGGTCTAGTAAGGTGAGCATCCAAACTGCCTAGGCTCCCACAAAGCCAGTACGTGCAGTAGGATCAAAAACCCATTGCCATTTAGGGAGCATAGTGAGACAATTCCAGAATAAAGGAAATTCAAAAACTAGCAGGACAGGCTTCAAATTCTCATCTTCATGACTGATACTGAATCTCTGTTCCAAACTCCATCTTCTTTCAGTTTTGTTGACTGTAACATTCTTGTCTCTCTTAGGACGGTTCTACACCTAGTCTGCAGCTCTCCTTGGCAGATAACCTACAGCTCTGGCTTCACCTCCACAGTCTCACAAATGGCGTCTCCCAGCCTCCATGCAGGGACTACGAGGCCTCCATGCCTGGCCTCAGTTGCTTTCTGTAAGCATAGAGGAAGGCCCCACAGACCCTGTCTTTGAACGAGTTTTCTAAAGCTGACAAGTTCTG
Organism: Chionomys nivalis; assembly: GCF_950005125.1. NCBI lineage: Eukaryota > Metazoa > Chordata > Mammalia > Rodentia > Cricetidae > Chionomys > Chionomys nivalis. The sequence continues at coordinate 99,658,504 of NC_080112.1, forward strand.
CTGCTTGATGGGACTGGGAGCTTCCCCATTGTTGAGTTACTGTTGCGTCAGGTTGCTGTTGATTATGGTTTCCTTCACTGCTTCAGCTTGTCTTTATTTGCTTTCTACAACTTGTGTGCCTAGCTGGATGGGGTCTCGCTCTGAGGTCACCACTCCCTTCATTCCATTTAGCATCAAGCTTTTACTGAAACTTTTTATCTCCTTGAGCAATGAACATAGCCAACTATACTTCCTAATGTTCCTCCAGAAATTTTGGACAAGTGCAGGAAACAGTTACAATCTTTGCTAAAGTATCACAGTTATGGTCTCTAGACCTTAGTAATATTCTTTCCCTTTGAATCTTCTTGGGCTGAGCCCACATTGCCCTATCAGCATAGTCCCTTAAGTCTCCCTTCAAGTGTTCAACTGCTTTTCTATTCCAAAGTCCCACAGTCTTCCATAGTCCTCAAACAACCGTACAGTTAGCCCTTTCACAGAGATAGCACAGTCTTGGTACCACCTTCTGTCTTAGCCACTGCTTTATTGCTAGGAAGAAACATAATGGCCAACGCAACTCTTACCAAGGAAAGCACTCAAATAGGGCTTCCTTACAGTTTCAGAGCTTTAGTCCACTGTCGTCATGGCAGAGAACATGGCTGCAGGGAGGTCATCATTTCACTATATATACATACATCAAATCAATTCTCTGTATTGTTTAAATCTATATATTTCTGTGTATCACTTATAGATCAATAGAACTGACAAGTAGAAAAGTGACTAATATTAATTACCATCAGTCTACACATTGGGAGTGGCATGTCTAGAGATTCCCAACCAAGGTCCAGAGGAACAGACAAAAGTATCTGCAATGCAATGTGTTGGTCCTTTCCACATACCCGCTGTGCACAGCACCAATGTGAGGCTAATTTCCTACCCACTCCCATTTTACAGATTAAAACTTGAGGAATAGAGATAATAGGGTTTGTATCCATGCCTACACAGTCAGCAAGTGAAAGGCCTTGAATTTGTATCCAGTACACTGTTCTGAACTGTGGGAAAATGTCGGTAACCTGTTGAGAGACAGAATGAGTTGAGAAAAGAAGGCACACTAAAGTAACTCTCAGAGTGTCGGTAAACTGGAACAAGATTAGAGAAAAATAAGGTTGTGGTTTTGGCGAGAGGACACCATTGAAATATGGGTAGAGAAGTCCTAGTGTAGTCTGTTGAGAGTCTCTGGGAAGTCCAGAATCTTAACAGCGAATGGACATATCTATTCTAGGTGTTTTGTCTTCAAAAGGATGGGAGAGAGACAGTGACAGAGAGACAGAGATGGATAGAAAGAAACAGATTGACAGTGAAGGAGAGAGAGAGCATGTGTGAGAGCAGATCCATGATATCTAGAAATGCAGATGGCAGAAGAGAAAGGGGCAGATAAAAGAGGAAACAAAAATCAGAACAGAGTCAAAGTACGCCATTAACCCCACAGCAATTGTGATGACCCACAGAGACGAGGATAATGGAGTAGGCACAAATATGGGAAAAGCCCCTAACTTGGCTTTTGACTACAGCAGTGATAATGAAAAATTGGGGGGGAGGCCTCACTGGCTCTCCTGGAGAGCTCTACATAAACCACGGGAGTCTTGAACTCACATAGATCTGCCTGATTCTCCCTTTCATGTGCTGGGATCAGATGTGTGAGCCACCAAGTACTGTCGAAGCTATTTGTAAAATATGTCTGCTGAACTGGAGGCTAGGAAACTCCAGAGGGTAAGGTCTCTACCTGCATGTCCCTCTCTGGGAACCAAAGGCAAGTAAGTATCAGGGGACTGCTTTCTTTTTAGATGCCCGTGTGTGTGTGTGTGTGTGTGCGTGTGTGTGTGTGTGTGTGTATCTTGTGTGCAGGCTAGAGGTTGACACTGGGATGTCATCTCGGATCACTTCTTCACCTTATTTTTGGAGAGAGGGTCTCTTCCTGAATCTGCAGCTCTCCATTTTGCTGGACGACCTGGTAAGCGAGTCCCAGGATCCACCAGTCTCTGTGTGTCAGTTCTGGTGATCCAGGCACACACTGCCACAAAAGGAACAGAGGGGAGGGAATTGGAGATATATTGGGTCCAAACACATTCCATCCATGTACTAATACTAATTAAAATGTCAAAACAACAACAAAGTGAGAAAACAGGAAATGTGGAGGTATCAAAGACTGAAACCATAGCACATTCAAAGCCAAGATCTGATGACGCACTGTTGGCGATTGCTCAGTCAAAACCTCCTTCTATAACGTAGTGTGTAAGTTCCCGTGAGCTGAGCTGAGAGCTGTGTTCATGGAGCGAAAAGCTGGAGAAATCACTGCAGCTTCTGCACTTCAAGATGACCCATCCTACCAAGGTCAAACAGAGGGCCTCCCTTGTATGCTTAGCTCAGGGGTGAACAGAACCTTCTGTTCTTTTGGAAAACAGGGCCACTTCAGACTTCAGTTGGGCAAAGTTATATCATTTTTATGTGATATTGTTTGCTGGATTTTCCTGTAGGAGCTGAGTTAAAAGGTGAGAATGCATCAGCTTTGGCAAACAGAGAGAAAATTCCAAGGTTTCTGAAAGTCAACAAATGAAGCTTTATCCTAGGAATTCTGTATCCTACTATAAAAACAGGAATAAAATGAAAAAATTCTCCATGAGTATTCATCTTTAACACGATTATATGAAAATATTTTCAATTTTTGCTTGGCAATCTAACTTAAAATTTTGTTTATATATAGATGTGTGTTGTGTACATTTGAACATGCAATTGCACACAGCTCTGGGCACAGGGTGTCAGATTACCTAGCTCTGGAGTTACAGGTTTGTGAACCAACCTACACTGGTGCTGGGAACCAAATCCAGATCATCTGTGAGGAGCAACAAGTGCTCCTAACCACTGAGGCAGCTCCTCTGAGCAATTTAATTTTGGAGACTATTTGGAAAACAAACTATTTAAGCAGAAACTACTGAAGGATGGAGAAATGATGGCAGTGTGTGAACAATGGGTATTGAAACAAAGAGCTGGGTGAAAGACATGATACCAAGTCCCAGGAACCTGCACATGCTAAAGGGAAATCACAGGGCACTGTGAAATACTCTTTAATAAATATTACTAGTTCGCTGCCTCTCCCACCAGCTCCATGAGCTGCAGCGGTTCCGGCGCGGACACCTAGGTTGCTCCAGCCTGTGCTGCCTCTGTTGTGATAGCGGCGCCTCCGGTGTCTGCTCCTGCCAAGGTGCCAACCAGCACAGCCACAAACAGCAAGTCCAGCCCCGCGGGGACGACTGGGACCCGCTGCTGGAGCCGCCACTATGGGCAAGGCCCCCATAGCCGCGCAAGCCAGGAGCTGGAGGAGCAGCGCGGGCCGGCCTAAGAGTCAGCAGGCAGCGCGGCTCCCCCTGAAGGGTCAATGTCCAACAAGGTTTTCACCCTGCTAGCGTGGCCAATGGAGAAGTGAAGCCCATAGTGGCCAGCACGCCACTGCTGGACTTCTTGATGCAGCTGGACTTCTTGATGCGATCCCAGATGCAGGGACTGATTATTACCTGAACCGTGCTGGCTTTGAAGCTTCAGACCCACGCACGATCCGGCTCATCTCACTAGCCGCCCAGAAATTCATCTCAGATAGTGTTAATGATGCCCTACAGCACTGCAAAATGAAGGGCACAGCCTCTGGCAGCTCCCGGAGCAAAAGCACGGACCGCAAGTACACCCTAACCATGGAGGACTTGACCCTGCCCTCAGTGAATATGCCATCAATGTGAAGAAGCCGCACTAGGTCGCTGAGCCAACTAACCCAGATGTATTTGTCTTTTCCTTTCTTCCCACAACAGCTTGTTTTCATAATAAACTTTATTGTGACAGGCAAAGAAAAAATAAATAAATAAATATTACTGGAACTGTCAAATTCAGAAGCTTAGCTAAAAATCAGAAATTTTTACACCGGAATTATTGGAAGCTACAGGGCAGCTTTGCAATGGGGATTCTGAGCTTTGTGTGTGGAGACAGAACTGGCTTAGAGTGCAGGCTCCTCCTGGGACAGATGGGATGAAGTTGGGAAATGGTTGCTTGGCTACCAAGCATACATGAAAGCATGCTTTCTTTGCCCATTTCGCAAACGTTCCATCAGAATCTGTACCCTGGATAAGGAAGTGGTCTTTGTGCTCAGTCCTTCACACTCTACCAGATATAAACAAGTGCTTTGCTTCTGTATACTTTTACCTTGTTTCTAGGTACTTCATTTCTTTTGATTACTGTTATTTATTGAGACATTGTTTTTTGCAAAGTGAGGTAAGACTTTCTCATGATCATGTACGCCAGTAAAGGGGGTCCAGAGTTGAGGTAATGCCTTTTAGTCTGTATAAAAACATACGAAATAAAGCTTGTTGTGCAGTTGTTCATACTCTGTATCCCTGCCCTGATTTGCTCGAGACCCTTACCCAGAGACCCCAACGCACTAGACGTTGCCATTTGTGGGCCTCTCAGTTTGGGATGGGATTTTCCTTGGTCAGAGAGATGTGATTGGGACTGGAAGGAGTAGCTGCGAGGTGTAAGCAACTGAGCTTTTGAGATCATAGAGTGAGGCTTCCCTGCATGGGGTAGGTCTTTCCTCGGGGCCTCTCTTCTAGGTCAGGTGGGTCAAGCTATAGGGCTGGCAAACAGCAGTGACTTCAGAGTTCAGATCACAGCCATGTGAGGAACATGAGAGAAATTCATCTAGGACAAGTGAAACATGGAGATACATCTGGTATTGGAGGCGGGGAAAAGTCTGACCTTAATGTGTAGTTGTCCCATCAAGTCTTACCTACATGCACAATACCTATTTCAAATTCCATATCATTCTAAATTATTGCCAGTAAATCTAATTCAAGCTGTGAGTTTAGGATTTCCAGGGGTTGTTGTCTGTACTTCAAATCTTTCCATTTTTATTTTATGAGTATTGGTGTTTTTCCCGCATGATGTTTGTGTACCATGTGTGTGCAGTGACCAAAGGGGCCTGAAGACAGTGTCAGATCCTCTGGATCTGGAGGTACAGGTGGTTATTGTGCCCACAGTGTGGGTGCTGGAAATCAGACCCCAGGTCCTCTGGGAGAGCAGCCAGTGCTCTTAACCACTGACCCATCTCTCCAGTCCCTTTTGTAATTTTTATGGCTCTTGAAAAATCCATTATTCAAAGCCTTTATCTCAGCTGGCTCTAACTGAAGTGTACATATGGAAATGTTGACTAAGACCTCCTTGTGGAATATTTAAGTTTCAGCACTTTCAAATGGTAATTCTGGAAGTTAAGGATGAGAGGAGAAAAAACTTTGCTATAGGTTTATAAAACATGATTTATAACAAATTAAAATACAAACTAAGTATGTTAATCTATCACACATAATTTGGAACCAGATAAATCTATACTGTCTTACAAAAGAAGGTATTTGAACTTCTTAAACACCTGTTAAAGTAGCCAGGGAGACAGAACAGCAGGTAAAGGCATCTGTTGCCACACCTGACAGCGTGAGTTCAAACCATTGCACCCACCTGTCAGAAAGACAGAACAAACTCCTACAATTTGTCTCTGTACAGCATACACGATACGTGTCAAATGTGACAAAATGTTAAAATGCTTTGAATATATAAACACATATATTTAAAAATTATCCCCCCAAATATTAGGTTTCATTATGGAATTTTTATGCATCATTTTTAATTTTATTAGAAACCACAGTTAAGAAACTTTGAAATTTTAAAGAGACCTTCAAGTGTTAATTCTGAAAAAATTAAAGGATTTGGTATTTTGAAGGTCATATTCTTTTATGTTGTGATAGTAACGAAAGGTACTGGGAATAAACAAGGAAAGGTTCTGGTTTAGAAGCTATGTATGTGTGTCAAGAAGGCAGAGGTCTACTGTAGTGGCTAGTTTGTCACCTTACAGAAACTAGTGTCATGAAGAGAAAGGGGACCGTAGATGAAGAACTGTCTCCACCAGATTGACCTGTAAGCAAGTCTGTGGGGCATTTTTCTTGATTACTGAATGGTTGATGAAATAGATCCCAGCCCACTCTGGAAAGTGCTTCCTGGGCAATTGGTCCTGGGTTGTAAAAGACATGTTGTTCAACAAGCCACAGAAAGACACTAAGCAGCTTTCCTCCATCTGTTCTGCCTCTGCTCTTGTTCAAATGCTTACTCTGACTTCCTCCAATGATGGCCTGAGATTGGGACATGTAAGTCAAACTACCTTTTCCTCCGTCAGTTGCTGCTGAAGTTTTTATCACACCCATATAGAAGCAATAGAGTACACTCACTTAGGTTACCTTTCAAATCTACGGAAAACAAAGTGTCCAGAGCACCTGTTTGCACGGGAGTCTCCAGGAATACCATTCACATCTTCAGTAGGACAGGAATAAACTCCAAGTTCTCTGTTCATTGTAGGGTCTAGTTTTCACCTCAGGGTGCAGTGCTGCTGACAGAAACAAGGCAATCAAGGCAAGACAGAGAGAGAAACTATGCCAATATTGGTCCAGTTTCAGCTTCCCCAGTATTTTGATACTGTTTACACATTAGTCAGATACGTACTTCTGAGAGCACAAGATCTCAGAACATATAGTGACAGCCATATGGAAAACACAAAAGAGAAAGTTCAAAGAAACAGGTAAAGTTAATTTTAATATTTTATTTAATATAAACTGTCCAATACTTTCCATCTTTAACTTGTAAACAATAAAGGTAAATTGCTCATTACAATGTTATTTTAGTTGGTTTTTGAAATTTTGTGCATTATATAATGATGTAAGCATTATGAAAAGTGTACAAATTTGGAATGTTATATCACAAAATAATTATGATACATGAATTACAGCATATTTTAACATTCTTTTTCTATTTAGAAATATGTTACCACCAAAATAAAATTAATAAAAACAAATATTACCTGCCTTGCCATTTTCTTATTACATTTTGCCTGTAAAATATAGTTTGAACCCAGGCAGTGGTAGTGCAAGCCTTTAATCCCAGAACTTGGCAGGTGGAGGCTGGTGGATCTCTGGGAGTTTGAATTCAGCCTGGCCTACAGAGTGAATTCCAGGACAGGCTTCAGTGCTACAAAGAGAAACCCTGTCTCAAAACACCAAATAATTTATATAGTTTTATACATTTACCAGTATCACTATTGAAAGCAAAATTCCATTACTTTTTTCTGTGGTCAGACTGAAACTGAGCATGACCTCACTTAAAAAAGAAGACAATGTAAAAAATTACGCCATTGCATTTACTAATTTATTTCAATAGGACAACATTATGTGTTAATTATTACTCACAATCTATTCTTTTTGTTACTCAATTACTGAAATACAGTTGTTTTAGCATCTCAACAAAAGCTAATTTTGTATATTTACCATGCTTTTTGATGCAGTATGCAAGTAAAGAAATTAATAGTATGAGTAAGGTATGTTTATGTGTCCGTGTTCACGTATGGGAGAAGGTGCATGCACTTGACTATGTGTGTGTGTGTGTCTGTGTGTGCACAAACATGTGCTCATCCTCAAACATGAAAGAGTAAAGTCAGTATCTGTTTTTTTCCTCTATACATATTTTCTGAGGGCAGATGACTCACTGAATGTAGAATGCACTAAATTGCTAGAATGTCTGGCTATGTAGCCCTAATGATCTTCCTTCCTCCAGCTTTTCAACACTGGAGTTACAAGTGTGCTCTTTAATGCTCAGCTTTTTACACAAATGCCAGGTTGGGAGCTGAGCACAGGAGTGCTCGTGTGGTAAGCAAATGGGTGACTGAGGCATTTCCTTAGCCCTGTGTAAATTCTTAATTACTGACTTTACATACACCATTTCTAAGTAATTCTAGGATATGCTATCTGAATTTATAATGGTGTTATATTTTGGAGTATAAAGTCAGTTAGACTCAGTACTCAAACAGGGCTAGTATGTATCATACCAAATGGGGCACAGCTAATGGAAAAGAGAAGCAAAATCTATATAGGGAATAATTTATACAGCTAAGGAATTGTACAGGATTGACAGAACTAGGAGTGGAATAGGAGAACTAAAGTAGGGGGAATATTATGGCAAGGATCCTAAGCCCCACCAAAAAATTCATGTGACAAAGGCTAGATACAGAACTGATGACTTCATAGGAAGTAGTGGAAACTTTACAGTTGGCCTACATCAAGGAATTGTCCAATTATATTTATGTTTTTGAGGTTATATTGAAACATCAGAGCCTCTGCTTGCCTGCTTTCCTTGTCCACCATTAAATCTTGATGGTTTCCCCAAAGCAACCAAAACCAGCCTTCTTAGGGGATGGAAACACTGTCTCAAAAAAAAAAAAAACCACCATATCCTCAAATATAGGCAGGAAAGTCTGTCATTGGTCTGATTTGTGTGGTGTACCAACAATTGAACCAACAGTATGAGCAGAAATAGAGCAAACTAGGACTTGATCATCCTGTATTACATGCACATCACTGTGATCAGTAAAATGAAATATATTAATAGTATACAAGAGATACACAGGAATTCTCAAAGTCCTCCATTTTTTCTAAATTATTCTGTACAGGAATTAGTTTACATATCTATTTTCCATAGTGCAATTCCCCTCAATATAAGAACCGTATATATTGCATGTATGGGTTCAGGAAATAACATTGAGTACTTAAGTAGTACATATCAGATTGAAACTGTGAAATTTACTCTGGGTAAGTGATCCATTTCATGTCACGTCTCCCTGCAACCTGTAGCATCGCCTTCAGTTGTACTTGTAAAATAGCAAGCCTCCGTCGGTCTAAACTGCCCAGAAAATCCCATCGTTCATAGAAATGTATAGGGATAGGATAAATCACATATTTTAGTTTAATCAAGGGTGTTAAACTACGCATGATATTCATAAGCATAGGCATTGTGATGGGGTTAGAAGCAAAGACCAGGATATAGAGATGAGTACCAGAAATTAGGGCAGGGATAAGAATAGAGATTGCAGAATCATTTATAAGGTAATAATTTATCTCTAGATGCTTAAGAGTACCAGAGAGATTTAACAGAAGAGTTTGAAAGGGCTCAAAGTCATCCCAATACATTGCATTGTTACTAAGATTCAACATCTTTAGTTGGCAAACCTGAGGGCACTGGGCTAGAAATCTGAAGTCTCTGTAGGATATATTACAGAATGACAGATACAAAAAATCCAGGTTAGGTGGCAGAACTCTGTAGGGAGAAAGCAACAATAAAACTTCTGAAGAATGAGGATTTAATGAGAAAACTTGTACCTTTATATCCAGAATAAACCACTTTTCACATGCACTATAAGTGGGTATTAATGCATTAATCTGTACTTTTTACGCTTAATACTTTTGTGACTCTGGAGAATTTTTTTTAGGCAGTAACTTACTATGTAGTCCTGGCTGTCCTGGAACTCACTATAGAGATTATACTTGCATTGAACTCAGAGAATCTGCCTGACTTTGCTTCCTGAGTGCTGAGATTAAAATTGTGTGCACCACACCTGGCTGAAAGTTTTCTTTACAACACTGAGATACAATTTTTTTAAACTTAAGAATTTGTTGAGTATATTATAATTGATGATTTTAAGAAATATTAAGAGGAAAACTAACACACTTGATACTTAAAATATTATCCATTGTAGATTTCAGTTCATGTTTTTAGTGGAAAGGGATCAGAAAGAGCAGTCAACTGAAAATTACCTTTGGTCAGTCCCTAAATACCATCCTCTACTTTCATGGCCTATACCTTGGTGACTACAAATTAGTAAAGTGATCTGACATTGTAAACCATTGGCATCAGTGCTATAGAAAAAACTCTTCCACCATCTCAATTCCTCTTTCTTCTCTTATCTAGAGGGCTAGTGGGTTTTCACCTTCAATATTCTGCACTTATTTTTACATTGCTGGCTGCTTAGTTTCTGCAATTCCTCCTCCAGTTTCAAATTCCCAAAAGTGACAAAGTAGAAAGCATAAAAGGTTTTGATGAGTTTAGGAATACCCATGAATATTTTCTATGTTGTCCCAAGACTTATCCAGGAAACCCACAAACCTGCCCGAAACTCTTACCTGCGCCTGCTGTCCAGATGGGTTTTGAGACAGAATGAAGACAAGTTGAGTTCCTTAAGGTTTTCCATACGTTGCAAATGATTATGGAAATTTTTAAAGACTTTCCGACTCAGAGATCTAAAAGGGACTTTAAGCAGACTAAGGCTCTTTAGGTGGCTCATCTGAGACGGGATGTTGGTGGTATGACTCAGGGAACCCTTATTAACTGACAGCCAATTAACACAGTTGAAATCAAGAAATCTCCGGGTGTGTCTGCGGTCACCCAATTTAACAACTTGCAAATCCCGCCGGTATATGTTCAAAGCCCCTAAACTCTCCACAATTTTCCTCACAAGCAAAACCAAAAATTCCTTTTCCATTAAGGAGCTACGTAGGGAAAAATCCACTAGTAATTCGACAGGCCCCAGGGGTAAGCGAATAATGGACTCTAAATCTGTAAAACGAAGCTGTCCTTCCATTTTTTTGACAGACTGGTCAGAATAAGTGCAAGCATGTAAACAGAAAGGTGATTCGATGCTGACTTCAGGGCATGTGATCCTACAGGCAATGTCTCGCCTTAAATCTAAGATCCTCAGTTTAGGTTTCCTGTAGGGGTAAGAGGAAATAGAAGATCTGAGAAACAGCAAATGGTAATGAAAGCCAGTAGGATCAATGGTGACATATAGGAATAAATAAATCCTTTTATCCATAGCTGGGACTCTTTGTATTAAATACCAACAACTCTTTGCCATGAAAACTCATGCTCCTCTTCCCCCATCTTTTGTATACCTTAAATCCCCTCCAGTCTTAAATCTCCTGTCTTTCTCTTAAGTAACACCTGTTACATAAACCCATCAATTGAATCATCAGTATCAGATTTCTTAAGGACTATTGAAGACATCAGTCTTTAATGTGTTACCAAGTTTTTGCTGAGTCTTACAAATAAACCTTCTGCATTCACTGGTTACTCCTTCTAAGACCTCCTTTGTCTTACCATATCTCTATTATAGAGTCTTACCGAGAAGCAGAGTTCTTTGCAGGATATACTGGAAGATTCTCAATCATGGCTTTCAGGAGTTCACGATGAGGCTCCCGTACAGTTAATGTCCCAAGATGGAGACAGTAAAAGGGCCAAACTTTCACCATCTCACTCAATATATTCATATGCCCACCCTTGAAGGCAGCAATGAACAATGGAATAAAAAAATATCTTGGAATATTCTCCAGAGCTTGGATTGCTGCAGACTCATGTCTCAGCAAACACTGTATAGCAAGATCCATCAGAGTTGTGGGATTGTTTGCATCCATTTTTGTGAACCTGCATCAGGAGGAGAAACATTTAGAAGTTTTGCAAAAACACAGAGGGTCTTCTTTGTAACTCGTGCTAGTAAAGAAGAAATGATTTGAAGAAGTCATCAATCAGATGGTCACCACCAGCTACTTCTAATATAGACACAGATTAGAAACAGACTTGTGAGTTTATAACCGTATGTGTTTATGCGTGTGTTACTACTCTCTCCCCCATGTATATATACTCTGTGTCTTATAAAATGTCATCAAAATGGGTAGTAAGTAAGCAGAAAACAGCTGTGGTCACTTATCTACATGAATTCCCATATTTTCCCTCAGTAGTATATAAGCTATGATGAAGAAAAAGATAAATCTACAAGGTGGTACAATGGTAAATATTAAAACATCAAATTAATTGTGATTAAAGAGAAAAAGAATGACATTCTAGCCCTTGATTTGTCTCACTCCCATCACTATATTTGTGGCAGATGAGGACACGAAAACTCTGCAAGATACACATGAAGGAAGATGGTTAAGAACTTAAAGTTGACCTTAAGAATACTCGGAAATATTGGTCATGAATTAATCCTAGATGAAAAAGAAAACATAAAATGAAAATAATGCATAAGTAAAAATTAAGTAGTAAATCTGATCACGGAATAAGACTCCTAGGGTCTGGGAGAGGTGGCAGGGGTAGGGTGACAAAACAGTTAAGATATAATTCATGAAATCTTGATGTAGGTGGGTCTTCTATCTATCTGTTGTTTCATTGGTTAATTAATAAAGAAACTGCTTGGCCTGATAGGTCAGAACTTAGGTGGGTGGAGTAGACAGTACAGAATGCTGGGAAGAAGGGAAGTGAGGCAGTCGCCATGATTCTCTGACCCACTATAAATGCAGGTTAGGATCTTTCCTGATAAGCCATCATCTCGTGGTGCAACACAGATTACTAAATATGGGTTAAAGCAAGATGTGAGAATTAACCAATAAGGGGCTGAAACTAATGGACCAGGCAGTGTTTAAAAGAATACAATATATGTGTTTTTATTTTGGGTATAAAGCTAGCCGCGTGGGAGCTGGGCGGGAACTCAGCCCGCTGCTCCTTCTACATAACCTAGAGGTTGGTATGGACATATCACAATGAGTCAAATTAATACGAATTATGAGTATGTGTTACAAAAAATGCATATCAAGTGCATATCAAATAAACAATATTGAGGGATTAAAATTGCATTCTTTAAAAAATACAGGCTCTGAGAAAGAATAAATTGATGTGGATAGGAGAAACATTCGAGAAAATTTGTTAATGATGGAAAAAAATAAAATGAGGGGAATTAAGAATGCTGTAACACATAAAAGAGTCAGAAAGCTCCTAATTTTTATTCTACTGCCAGAACAGCAAAAAGTCCTCTAAAATGGCTACAGAGCACTGATAAAAAGAAACAGCATGATAAATTAGATAGATTGAAAAACAACATAGTATCATATGAATACACAAAATAAGGAAAAATTTGAAGCAAAAACATTAAAACCATCAGAAACAAAATAATTGCTGCTTATCACCTACCTAATATGGTACTTTGCTACAACAGCTTGTACACTTTATGGCATTGTCTTTTGATAAAACAACTTGATGACTAAGATATAAAAAGTATTTCATTTTCTTGAGGCTTCTGGGATTTCAATCTCAGGCACATGTCTAAGGGTCTTAAAAAGGTGGTCTTCTGTTGTAGCTCAAAGTACGAGAGGGCAAGGATTCCTTTTGCTTAAGAACTTTCTTATGTGTGAAGAAAAAGTCAGTCTAGAAAGGAAGGGACTGGGCAGTCTCATGTAACAAAGAGCTGATTTCACACACTGTTACAAATGTTAGTGAAATGTATTCAAGAATTTGCCCTTTGTGCTCTATTACAAGGTCACCATGTTCCTAGGAATATGTGTGAATATTCCAGGACTTTGGTTCAAAATTCAGCTGTGGATGTGCCTGATATGATTTAATAAGGACTCCAGATACCATTATAAGGCTTTTGGGGCAGAGCTATCTAAATTTGACTTTTCCATGACAAACTCAACATTAAAAAATATTTAAAAAGTTCTCCCTAATTTGATGTGTAAATGTAATTCAATTTCAAAAATATCTACATTTTACTGAGTTAGACAGCCTGATGGTAAAGTTCATAAATGAAAGAATACACTGGAATAACTAAGAAGTGAGAAGGAAGCCACTTGAGAAGGGACTCCTGATACCAAGAAAATGAAAACTTTCTAGAGAATTTCTGTTATTACAATATCTTGTTACTGTTATAAGAAGAGACAAATAGCTGAATGAAATAGGTGAGAACAGGTGGCCCTGATGATCCAACATTTCAGAGCACCTCTACTGAATTTTCTTCTGAGTTCTGCATTGAGAACAGCTTCAAGTCTATTGGCTGAGATGACCAAGTCTCACAGAATATTCCAGCCAGGACTCGACCATAATCACAAATTTTCTTTAGGGCCCCATAAGATTATTAGTTCCCCCAATCATCAGGAAGTAGACAAGAAAACTACTCCCACATTCTCCCCTCCCAAAAGGGTTATGGATGCTTGTCTTTGCTTAGACTGTTCGTTACAAGTTGTTATGTGTAGTTGTCAGAAAAAAGCTAAACAAAGGAGATTAGACTCAAGAGTTCCTGTTTTGAAAAGAAAAAAGGGGAAATGCTATAAGACAATGCACTTGTACACTATAAAGATTTGTCACTCATATTAGTTTAATGAAACACTTATTGGTTAGTAGCCAGGCATAAAGCGTAGGAGAGTGGACCAGACAAGGAGAATTCTGGGAAGACGAAAGACCAAGATGCTGTCTCCAGCCAGACTTGGAGGAAGCATGGTGAGAATGCCTCACTGATTATCAAGCCATGTACAAATGAAACCAAACAAACAAAAACCAATTATGAGCATCCCTGCATGTTGTGAAGATTACACGTTTGGTAACCAGGTACCATATTTTAAGCTATTGCAGAAACACTATGGTTAACATAGCTCCTACTCCAAAATGAGCAAAGGCTAGTATGGAAGCCATTAGAACAGGTATTTTTGTCACCAATGTATAATTTCCATACAATCATAAGAAAACACAAAATTACTATACAATCATAAGAAAACATAAAATTCTTGGGTAAAATAACCATAGAAGCTACGTACATACTCCATGGTAAACAGAAAGAATTAGAGAACTAGGAATAGAGGCATATGCCTGCAATCCCAGGACACAATAGGCAGAAGCAGTTAGACTAGTAGTTCTAGGTATTCTCAACCACACCTTGTACTAGATGACACACTTTCTCAAAAATCCAAAGTCGTACAAACTAGCAAAAGAGAAGACAGGGTAAGAAAAGGCAGGCTACTGTAAAGGAAAGAGAGTAAAACATCAGGAATCACAAAAGAAAGGCTAGGACAGCGTAAAAGTACTGAGAAACAGAAAGGCTATCCATCCAAGAGTAGCCACGTCGCAAAAGTTCTAGCACCAGTTCTGGGTGAGGGTCTGAGGAATGAGGAAAAGTCACTTTCAAATAAAATGTGTCTCTGATAAAATGATGGACACCCTACCTCAAAGGTCAGCGCAAGCTTCTCACTAGCATTAATTCAATCTGGGAAATTTAGGGACTGTGATTCTGCTATTGGCACCAGTCAATGTGAGAGAAAAATATTTCTTCCTCTTTAGTGTGTGAGGGATATCCAGCCAGGTGGAATCTTGAGAGCGGCCGACTATTTAAGACAAAGCTACTCTGGTAAATAAGAACTAGAGAGAGGCTGCCGCACCAGATTTATGGAGAGACACCTGTAGAAGGCAGTGAAGGGTTGGGTGAATGACAGCAAGGACGTGCTGAAAAAGACACGCAACAGATCCTCAGGAGCTGAAGGCCCCACCACTCTGAGGTCACACCACTTGCATGTTAGTGAGAAATCTCTGCCACCCTGTGAGGACACTGATGATCCCAGGCGTGAGGTTGGGGAGCAGTCCTACATCTGAAGCCATTTACCTTCTGGTTCAGTGCTGGTGAAACTGAGAATCCTGAGTTTCAGGTCCACGAAGGCCTTAGGTTGTAGCAGCCTCTTCCCTCTCACAGATGGTCTACTGTTGGGTGAGAAGTGAGTGCGCTAACATAAAAATCCCAACACACACCTCAGTGCTCTATTTCCTTCTCCTGTCCTCTTCACTCACATATTATTATTTCTACTTTTAAAATAGAACATTTTATTAATTATTTAGAAGTTTCACAATGCATAAAATGTATTCTATTAATATCTAATCCCAGTACTGCCCATATATCCTCCTAGATCAGTTCCCACCTCTAAACACCTCCCAACTCTATGTGCTCTTTTTCACAGACACTGGGTATGATTAGTGCGACTTTTGCCCAAACTGAGTTTTCACTTAATAATCTACTGTACATTACTTCTGTGAGTATCTACTACATAGCTGTTAGGGCACAGTAGTTGACTTTAACACTTTCTGTGTGTACTTCTATATATAGTTTAGCTATTTCAGTGGTTTCTTTTCTTCTTTCTTTTCGGGACTTGATACTGAGCTGTTGAAGGAGCTGCGGGCTGTGTTCCTGCCACCCAGCTCCTGGCCGCCTGGCTAGGTTATGCCCCGAAACAACAACACACAAATTGTATTGTTTTAAACACTGCCTGGCCCATATATCTAGCCTCTTCTAGGCTAATTCTCATGTATTAATTTAGCCCATTTCTAATAATCTGCGTAGCATCACTAGGTGTGCTTACCGGGAAAGATTCAACATGTCTTACCTGGCGGCTGGCTGCATCACATCTGGCTCTGAGAGGAGCTGCCCTGCATCTGAGCTTACATCCTCTTCCTCCCAGCATTCTGTTCTGTTTACTCCACCCACCTATGTTCTATCCTATAAGGCCAAGCAGTTTCTTTATTAATTAACCGATGACCTTCCTCCATCAGTGAGCCTTCCACAGATGGCTATACACTATGAAAAGATAAACCTGAAGGTGTCACATACCCATCCAACGTGATACAGAAGTCACAACACAACATTATAAGAAATATAAAAATCACAGCAAATGAAAATATTTCCTCAATGCCATATCAAAATAAATTGCAGAAGTGCTTAAAATGCTGAACAAATAGTCTAAAAGTATACTTAAGAAAAAAGTATGGTTTGCAACTGAACAAACCAGGGGTGGAAAGTCAGTAAACATAATTACTTCATGGTTTTTGCTTCCAGATTCCTGTCTTGAATTCCTAACCTGACTTTCCTGGATTGTGGCTTTATAAGAGAAAAAGTGAAATAAATCCTTTCCTCCCCAAGTTGTTTTCAGTTATGGTGTTTATCACAGAAACAAGAAAGCAAACTGGAGCAAAAATGTATAGACTATTACATTCAATAGCTACAGGATACATATCTTCTCAGCAGTCCATGGGATATTCTGTGATACAGATACCAATGAAGGCACTGGGCAAGTAAAAACTATATAAAAGTAAAAACAATGTTTTCTATCAGATCCTAAAGTGGTAAAAGTATAAATCACTATTAAGGGAAATGACAGAAATGAAACAATCCAAATAAAATTAAACATTGTACCACAATGAGCTATAGGTAAGTGAAGCAATCAGGAATGATGTTCAAAAATCCGGAAATCTACTTTGAGAAATCTAAGGAACACCCCAAGGGATAGAAGCTATTGCCATTCTTATCAGCTGCCTAAGAGGACTTGAACATATGACATTACTGTGAAAGACACCACACATTTCAGGCATAGGACTTGGAGAAACTGATCTGGAAACAGCCCTCAAGTCTCATCCATAAGGACTAGTTCTTACAATTTTCAATGTGCTATGCAAGCTGCTAACAGAGAAAAGCAATCAATAATCATATGTAGCTTTGAACCCATTGTCTTAGTTGTTTTTCTATTGCTGTGAAGAGACACCATGACCAAAGAAAATATAAAAAAGTAACATTTAATTAGGGGTTTGCTTACAGTTTCAGAGGCTTAGTCTATGAAAATCAAGGTGAGGAGTAAGGGGACAGGCAGGCAGGTATGATGATGGAGCAGTAGCTGAGAGCTTACTTCCTGATCTGCATGCAGGAGGAAGAGAGAAAGTGAGACTGGGCCTGGAAGTGGTTTTTCAAAAGTCAAAACCCACTCCCAGTAACAGGCTTTCTCAAACAAGGCCACAATTCCTAATCCTTCCTAAATATTTCCCCAACTAGGAATCAAACATTCAAATACTTGAGCCTATGGGAGCCATTCTCATTCAAACTACTCCATCCTACTCCCTGGTCCACATAAGTCTGTAGTCATATCCTAATGCAAAATGCACTCAGTCCAACTTCAAATATCCCCACAGTCTTTCAGTCTCCAGACTGTTTACAATTCCAGAGCTTAAAGTTTCTTGTGAGGTAATCTCTTAACTGTAACCCCTGTAAAATCAAAATAATAACATCAAATTACATACTTCTAACATTTAATGACACAAAAAATACATTACTGTTCCAAAAGAGAGGAGGAAAGGGTCCATAGTGAATAAATACTGGCGCAAAGCAAGAGTGAAACCCAGCAGGCAAATTCTGTATCTCTATGACTGATGTTAAAGCGATTATTAGATGGATCTTCATAGCTCCCACTCCTCCTAGTATTGGTCACTATATCATCAGTTTTCCTTAACAATGGAGCACCCCTTACACCTGTATCTCCCTTGGGAAAAAAGACAGAACCATGGGACTTAAGGTACCAAGTTATCATGTTTACCTGGGTTAAAACCTGGTCCCATGCATGACTTACATTTACATGAGCTTTGACATGGTAATAGTTTCTGATAGAATTTCCTGGTAGCTGAAAACCAAAAGTTCTGCTGACACTGTCTTAATGTCATTGTGCAACTGTTATCAGTCAGCCAAATTCATATCTCAGGAAGAACTCTTTGTTGAGACAGTTCTCAAGATGTCCTGCTGTTGTGGAACAATCTTTTTATACACTATGAATCTGTATTACTCTCCTTGGCTAACAAGAGCTCACTAACCTATAGCTGGGCAGGAGGAGGTTAGATGGGAAGACTAGATAATAGGATGCTGGGATGAAGAAGCACAGAGTCAAAGGAGTCACCAGCCAGAGGCAGAATGAATCAGACACACAAAATGGGACAGACATAAAGCTAAACAGCAGAATGTAGATGAACAGAAATGGGTCAATTTAAATTGTAACAGCTAGTACGTAATAAGCCTGAGCTACCAGCTGAGCATGTATAATATAAGACGCAGTGTGTTTGAGAGTAGCTGCAGGACAGGAAAACTTCACCTACACAAATGGCACCCAACATTCAGGGCCATATACATCCAAATAAAGCCAGAAAAGCTTTAATAAAAGGGTTCTAAACACACAAAAGTGAAGTCAAACTTGAATTTCTGGTACCACTGTTTTCTTGTTTGCTAGAGGCAAACAGAGGCATGCCTACCTTAAGATGCATTTTCCTGGTTTGTGTTACCAGCATGGATGGTTCTTTTGGGAGGTCCTGCTATTGAACACTTCAATGGGGTTTATGAGCAGCAAGCAGTGCTACTTGGTGGCAGCATGGACTCAACAATTCCCAGAGCTGGGGCAGTAAATGCTGCTCACACCTGTACCTCTGACATGAAGCTAGGCTCTCAGGGAACCAAACAGGGCAGAATCAGCTGCCAAGGCATAGGCTTTGGTCCTAGCCACACCACTTAACAGTTTGAAGTTTGGCTCATGTGGTCAGAAAAGGATAGAGATACGCAGTAAGCAGGATCAGATGGAGAAAGCCTCTAAGTGTGTCACAGTGTGTTTGAAAACATGCATAGACTTGGAAGAGAGAAGAGAAATGGTATGAAAAATAGTTTAAAATAATTAGGTCCTAAAAGAGGAAATAAAGTAATATAAAAGCAAAAGTAAAATAAAGATTAAAAAACAGAGAGAGTCTGGATCCTGTATGTTATTCTGTCATCTTTGGATTTTTTGGTTTCTAGAACATACTGTATTGTAAGGACTTCTTGATTAAACCAATACATAAATATTTTGAAAGTGCCTTGACTTTTATAATTTTAAAAAATTTCCAAATTTTAAGTCAAAATGTATACTGCTTTGCAGGAGAGGTCATGCTTTTATTGCCACAGGAAATGAGAGGCTGTGGATTTATTCTGGGTTAAAGAAAATCAGATCTGAAAGAAAAAGATCCTCTGAAACCCTAACTACAAACATAAAGAAATGAACCTAAAAGAACTAAAAGACATGCAATGCATATTTTACCTACTCAAACACATAATAAAAACTCATATTTGGCTGACTTATGTACAATGCACACTCTATACTAGAATTAATCCAAATATATATTATCTTTAAAAGATTATGTATTTTCAGAGCAAGGGGACCAAACACCAATGAAAACTGATGGCCCAGGTGATCCAGAATTTCAGAATACCTCTGTTAGAGTCTCCTTAACATTTTTCATCCAAAACAGCTTCAAGGCTGCTAGCTGAGATGGTCCAGCCTCACAGACTTCTCCAGATGGTACTTCATTATTGTCTTAATTTTCTCAAGGTTTCCCCAAAGATATCAGTACCCACAAACAACAGGAAACAGTCTAGAGAACTGTAACCACATTCTCAAACTTTAGTTTTGGATGTTTGTTATCACTTAAGGGGATTGATCACAAGTTGTTATTGGTAATAGTCATTAAAAAGCTAAACAAACTCGGGAGGCAGAGGTAGGCAGATCTCTGTGAGTTTTAGGCCAGCCTGGTCTAGAAGAGCTAGTTCCAGGACAGGAACCAAAGCTACAGAGAAACCCTGTCTCGAAAATAAAAAAAAAAAAAGAAAAAATGCTAAACAAAGATTAGATTCAAAGATCTCTTTCTGAAAAGAAAAGGGGGGATATAAAAATGGTAAGATAAAAGAAAAGATTGTTGAATCTACTTTTAAACTAAAAAGCAACTCCTAGTACTAAGTATAAATGTAAGAATATTTGAATGGATTTTTGTACCTTGATACAAATTTAAATTTAATTTTGTTATACTGCATATGTATGCACTTGTTGGTGTTTATGCAGCTCATTTAGACATGTCTCCTGCTGACAGAACCAATCTACTTCAGAGAAGGTGATGGGCACTGAAGAAACTCCATACGGAATTTTTTTTTTTTATGGCAAAAGTTAGCCATGTGGGCAAAGAAAATCCCTTTGCCTCAATTGCTGACAGCTACTGTCCAAACTGGACCAGTAAATGCAAAAGAAAGTGAGTGATTCCCAATCTTTGCCAAGACAAGGCAGGAAGTCCTTCAAAATCCCCTGCTTCTCAGAAATGTCTGTCAGATATACCAGGTCTTTAGGCCATAGTTGGATGCCCCAACATCAAAGAAGAATCTAGGTTAACTGTCCAGGCAAACTGATGTCCCTGTCATTAAATAACATTTTCATCCTTCTGAGTTCTTTGATGGAGTTGAAGACTAGATAGTCAGAGTTGTCCTAAGTTATGATCAAAGGTAAATTAGGTATAAAACTTTAGCCTCACAAAGATACGACAGATAACAGAGTATTTTCTCTAATTTTGCCAAATAGACTGAATTTTGTAACTGTAATTCTTGATAACTCTTTTTGTTATATATAGTTTTACTTTGTTAAAAGTTAAAACCTTCCTTTTAGTTAGACAAAAAGGGGGAAATTCTGTAGAACATTTTTTGTATACTATGAATATGTATTACCATAATTGGCTAATAGAGAACTCAGTGGCCTATAGCTTGGCAGGAGGAAGGTAGGTGAAAAACCAGACTAAAAGAGGATGCTGAGTTGAAGAGGGGCAGAGTTAGAGGAATTGCCAGCAAGATGCAGAATGAGTTGAACACACAAAATGGAACAGAGGCAAAAGGTACATTCCAGAACATAGATTAACAGAAATGGGTCAATTTAACTTGTAAGAGGTAGTTAGTACTAAGCCTGAGTTATCAGGCAAGCATTTATAATTAATATAAGCCTTAGTGTATTTGAGATTGTCTGTGGAACAAGAAAACTCTGTCTACAGTCTGCTTTGCCTGAACGAGAAGTTTCAAAAGGAGGAGTTCTTATGTGCTCTCTGCAGCTCTATCAACTTTCGGATACTCAAACCCCCTGCCCAGTCCTATAAGAGCCCTAACCAGCTCCTTCCCCTTCACACAAGTTCCATTCCCATGGGAAGTCATTGGCCCTTCCTGCTGTGCTAATAAATACTCTCAACTGTTGAGAGCAGACTTAGGTCTCTTTCATGGTTTTTGTTCCTTTATTATTCTTAAATATAACATTTTGGTGTAGAAACCCAGGAAGGATTCTTGGATCCCTGCCCTTTGGTAGCTCCATCCTTCTTCTGGGACCTTCTGGACTTTTTATCGACCTTGAGTCCTCTTGGGACTTGAAACTTCGGGAGCACAGATACTCTCTGAACTCACTATATAGACTAAACAGCCGCTAGTTACCATCTGAAACCCACTGGTTTTTGTAGCTTCTGCCTCTGTGAACAGTAAACTTTTATCCCAAGCTGATACAGGTATATCTGTGATTATCAGGTTTACAACAGAGCAAGATCCAGTACAGCCAGGGCTACAGATAAACCCTGACTCAAAAAAGGAAAGGGCCTCATAAACTCATATGTTTGAATGCAGGTTCCCAGTTAGTGGGACTATTAGGAGGTGTGTCACCACTCATGCCAGGCCCAATCTATCTCTGTCTGCAACTTTCAGATCAGGTGGAAGCTGTAACTAATACGCTAGCACAGTGCCTGCCACACTCCCAATCATGATGGCCATGGACTCACCCTTTGAAGTTTTAAGCAGTCGCCCAATTAAATACATTGTAAAATTGCTTTGGTCATACCTGTTCATAGCAATGAAACAGTAACTAAGACAAATAACAGTACAAATAATCAATGAAAAAGGACAGTTTCTTTCAAAAGGTAAGAGTGGCAATATCCTTAGCTGAACTAAATGAGAGAATGAATACATAAATTAGTAAAATAGAGATCCATAAAAACAATAAGATTAAAGTATCTCTCAACAAAGAAAATCCTAGAAACACATGGATGAAGGAAATATTTTATCAGACCTCAAAAATGCTCATGAGACTACCTAATTAAAACATACAGGAAATGCTAAACTTCTCCTTTGTGGACAAAATACCTTGATATTTGGCTTGTTCAGACTAAAATTTAAAAAAAGTTTTGGTGGTGAACATTATTAATGTATTACTTTTTTCTAATAAAGTCTTTATAAACTGAATTTATTTTTTTTATTAATTAATTAATTTAATTATTAAAGATTTCTGCCTCTTCCCCGCCACCACCTCCCATTCCCTCCCCCTCCCCCAATCAAGTCTTCCTTCCTCCTCAGCCCAAAGAGCAAGCAGATTTCTCTGCCCTGTGGGAGGTCCAAGGACCACCCACCTCCATCCAGTTCTATTAAGGTGAGCATCCAAACTACCTGGGCTCCCACAAAGCCATTACGTGCAATAGGATCAAGAACCCATTGCCATTGTTCTTCAGTTCTCAGTAGTCCTCATTGTCCATTATGTTCAGCGAGACCGGTTTTGTCCCATGCTTTTTCAGTCCCCGGCCAGCTTGCCTTGGTGAGTTCCCGATAGATCATCCCCATTGCCTCAGTGTGTGGGTGCACCCCTCGCAGTCCTGAGTTCCTTGCTCGTGCTCACTCTCCTTCTGCTCCTCCTTTGGATCGTGAGACTTCAGTCCAGTGCTCCAATGTTGGTCTCTGTCTCTGTCTTCTTTCATCGCCTGATGAAGGTTAATATTCAGGGGGATGCTTATATGTTTTTCTTTGGGTTCACCTTCTTTGTAAAAAACAATGACTTCTTGAATTTTGCATACAAATGGACGGAAATTGAAAACACTATCCTGAGTGAGGTAAGCCAGACCCAAAAAGAGGAACATGGGATGTACTCACTCATATTTGGTTTCTAGCCATAAATAAAGGACATTGAGACTATAATTCGTGACTCTAGAGAAGCTAAATAAGAAGGTGAACCCAAAGAAAAACATATAAGCATCCCCCTGAATATAAACTGAATTTAATAATAGATTTTAACACCATGAACAAGTTGGTTTATATTAGGTATGCAAGGATGTTTGACTTATTAATAGGTTTGTAGTCAGAGGTCACATAATGATCTTACAAGTGCAAAACAGGCCTTTATCAAAAAAGCACTGAAGAATCTAAGACTAAAAGCAACATATCATCTCATTATAAAATGCCTCTACACAATAAACCTACAGTCAAAATCATATTAAATTTGGAAAACTACAAAGCATTTGTCGGCAACGAGAAAGTATGGTCAACCCTCTCCAATCTTACTCAATGTGCTGAATGAAGATTCAGTTCACTGTAGTAAAGCAAGAGAAAATGCAAACGACACACAAAGAGTAAAGGGGGATGTCTAATGATTCCTAAGAATCTTTGCTATAATCCTATAATTAAAAGACTCCAAATGCTCTAACAGAAAACATTAGGATTTGGCAAAAGCAGCAAAAAACATTCAGTATTACAAAGTAAGTGCAAACACTGATGCTTTTCCATATTCTAATAACTATGCCATTGACAAATAAATCAGGAAAACAATTCCATGCACAATTGCTTCAAGCATTAAATACTAAGGAACAGACTTAACGAGGAAGTGAAAGACTGGAACAGCTAATTTAATAACAGTGAAGGAAGAAATCGAAGAAGACAGTAGAAGACAGAAGGCCTCTTACATACAGGAACAAGCAAGTAAACATTAGCTGCTTTCAAATTATGTCACCGAGCAATAGAAACAAAAGCAGCATGCTATTGCAACAAAACGAGATGTGTAAGTCAGTGGAATGAAATAGAAAACCCTAAAATATGATCATATATCTAGAATCACCTGATTACTGAAGAAAAAAAGTCCCCAAAACATCCACTGGAGAAAAGGAACTATGTTACAACACTTTAGTTAATTTTTGTTAGTTTAGCAAAACTAACCATCTAAATGTAGAGAGAGTAACCTGTATTCCTGTCTCTCTTTACAAACATCAATTCAAAATCAATCAATGCTCCTAATGTAAGATGTGACATCCTGAAACTTCTATAATGTGAGAAAAACACTTTATAGGCACTGTATAGGCACAGTAATCCTCTTTAAAATACATTCTGGGATCAGCTCAGGAAACAATAGCAAAAACTGACAAATTAAATTTCATGAAATTAAAAAGCTTCTGGCTGTGAGGTGGTGGTGCACGCCTTTAATCCCAGCACTCGGGAGGCAGAGGCAGGTGAATCTCTGTGAGTTTGAGGCCAGCCTGGTCTACAAGAGCTAGTTCCAGGACAGGCTCCAAAGCCACAGAGAAACCCTGTCTCGAAAACCCAAAATAAATAAATAAATAAATAAACAAACAAACAAACAAACAAATAAAAAGCTTCTGCAGAGCAATAGAAACAACAATATACTGACAACCAACAGTATGGTAATATTTTCTAGCCCTTTTTTAAAAAAAGAGAATTAATATTCAGAATCTTTAAAGAACTTAAATCTTTAAATGCCAAATACAGAAGCCAACACACTAATAAATGACTAATCAATTGGTTAGGTCTCAAAAGAAGAAATACAACTGGCTAATACATATACTCATAAATGTTTAACTTGCATAGACTTAAGGAAAATAATAATTAAAAGTATATTGATAAGCTAAATGACAACAAACACAAGGGAGGATATGAGGGCAAGGAACCCTTATAAAACACTGCTGAAAATATGAAGGTATTTATGGAAGATCCTGAAAAAAGTGGAAACTAGAACTATCTTACTATCCACACATACAACCCAAAGCAATCCAA
Organism: Chionomys nivalis; assembly: GCF_950005125.1. Taxonomy (NCBI): domain Eukaryota; kingdom Metazoa; phylum Chordata; class Mammalia; order Rodentia; family Cricetidae; genus Chionomys; species Chionomys nivalis. Next base: position 99,683,696 of record NC_080112.1, read on the forward strand.
ATCAAAACCCCACAGAGATTCCTGCACATTCGTGTTTTCTTATGTTATTTTTCACAATATCCTGGGAATGGAATCGGCTTAGAATTACATCAACAGATGAATGGATACAAGAAATAATGTGTACATATGAAATGAAGTTATTACTAAGTGAGAAAGTGAAACAAAATTATGTCATTTGTAGAAAAATACATAGCACTGAAAACCATCAGGTTACTCAAAATCATCCAGTCTAAGAATGATAAATATTACATACTTTCTCTCACATGAAGTGCCTAGATTTAAATACATATTCATACATATATAAAAATATGCAATGAAAGTAGAAAACCATCTGTTTGAGAGAAGGACAGAGAATTATCTTAAGACGCTCAATGAACATGAGAGAGCACTGAGAAGGACCAGGAAAAAAGGACCATGATATACATACTGAAAACGTCATAATGTTTATTTCATATGATAACTTGTTTTTTTTAATGAGATGCACTGTAGAAAAATCCATCTATACACTGTGAATTTGTATTACTCTTATTGGTTAATAAAGAAGCTGACTAACCAACAGCTAAACAGGGTAAGGTTAGGTGAGAGAGCCAAACTGAGAATGCTGGGAGGATGAAAGGCAGAGTCTGGAGTCACTGGGTATAATTATTCAGCTACCCATAGGCTTCATTTCCGGGTCGTCTGTCATTAGCATGTGACGTAGCCACGCAAACCCCTTTTGCTTATGTGCATGGCACGGGCCGCCCATCATAAGCGTGTGACGTGTCTTCCCACTGTGCACATGTGCTAGGCAGCCATTAAAAGCTGGAGGCACCACCTTTGCTCTCTCTGTCCCCCACGCTCGGAGATGCAGCCTCTCTCTCCCTTTCTCCCCCCCTCTCTCTGTCCTACTCTCAGAGAGGCAGCGCCCCCCCCTCTGTCCCCCGTGCTCAGAGAGGCAGCTTCTCTCCCTCTCTCTCTGTACACCATTTTTCCCAGGCCTGTGTGCACTCTAATAAACTCCTAAGTGGGTTTGTTTGAGTCTCGTGTTCTCTTCTTGCTCACGCCAGATCATTTCATTGGTGCGGTGACTTGAGAGATTCTTCCGCCCCAGGCCTCTCTCCTGGGGTCAGAATCAAAACTGGGGACCTTCTGGAAAACAACCCACCCCTCCTTATGCCTTAGCGCAACCTCTCTGAACAACACCTGCTTCGATTGGTAAGTCTTCCCACTTTGGTCAGCTTAACCGTTTCTCCGAACCCGAGGAATTGACTGTTGAGCTCTTGGCAACCCTCTGGAGTTCCTGAAGATGGGGGACCACCCCCAACCACGGTGACCGACCGCCAGATCCATGATTCTCCCTTGCCCCCTGGGGCTCAAGAACTGCCAGGTCCATGTTTCAAATGTGGTAAAATTGGTCACTGGGCCTGAGCATGCCCTAATCCTCATCTCAGTACCACGAGACCTTGTCCAAGGTGTCATAGGGAAGGTCACTGGGCAGTAGACTGTCTTCATACATGTAGTGGCATGGAGACATTTGACCCAGAGAATTACCAAGTTGACCTTCTAGGTCTGGCCATAGATGAGTGAGGCTGCTCAGGTTCCTTTGACCCGACCACAACCGTCATTTGCAATGAGGAGCCACAGATAAACATAATGGTATCAGGATGGCCCATATCCTTTCTCTTGGACACCAGAGCCACACACTCGATACTGAGGGAATTCTGGGGTCTACTTCTCCTTCTAGTTTCCCTATTGTCAGGGTAGGGGGATAGCCTTATCTACCTCAGCAGACCCCACCACTTAACTGTGTGTTTAGGGGTATTTATCTCACACATTCATTTTTAATCATGCCAGCCTGCCTGATACCTCTCATGGGAAGGGAATTTTTAGCAAAGGTAGGAGCTTCCATTTCCTTTGCTCCTCCCATTTACCTTACGCCAGACTCGCCAGTAGCTCCACTCCTCCTTCTCCTAGCCTCCCAACCTCCCAACCCTAATGTGTCTTTTCCTCTACCAGCCTCCCAGGTAGACCCCCAAGTCTGGGACACCCAAAACCCGTCTGTTGTTAAAACACCATTCCCCCACTGTTATCCAATTACAAGATCCTACTAAGTACATTACCCAAGCTCAGTACCCCCTCTCTCTAGAGCATTAAGGGACTTAAGCCTATCATCTCTGACCTTTAAAAAAAAAAAAGCTACTTCGCCTCACCCCTTTTCCCTTTAACACTCCTATACTTGCTGTTAAAAAACCTAATGGAATCTATAGTCTGGTTCAAGACCTCTGCCTCATTAACTCCACAGTGGTCCCTTTTTATGCTGTAGTGCCTAACCCTCTCACACTTTTATCCAATATTCCTCCAGGAACCTCCCACTTCTCAGTTCTAGACCTCAAGGATGCTTTTTTCTCTATCCCTCTCAGCTCTCAATCTCAAAACATCTTTGCCTTCACCTTGACTGGCTAAAACTTTTGCCTCTGGCCCTACTAAGGCTTAGGGCTCTCCCCAAAGGCCCCCTTTTTATCTCACCCTTTGAACTCACATATGGGCAGCCAATTTTAATCCCCGGCCTCTCACCTAAATCCTCTCCCCTTCCTGATCTCCTGCTTACTCCACTGTTATCCCATCTATGCTCCCTATTATGGGATTTCACCAACCACTCATTACCTCAACCATTTGTTAATTCATGCCCACCGCCGATTAAAACAGGGGATCAGGTATTATTTTCTCCCCCAGACCAATGCCCCTCACCCCTTTCTCCTAAATGGCAGGGCCGCTTTAAAGTAATTCTTGTAACTCCCACAGCTGCCAAGCTCGAGGGACTTCCTCATTGGATTCACCTGTCAAATTTTAAACCTTTTACTCTTCCAGCTCAAGATATCCCCTCATATACAGTAACTCAAACAGGGCCCTGTTCCCTCAAGTTCCAGAGGACACCAGGATCAGCCACTCTTTCTCTAGTTCCAAAAGATGAAAGTCTCATCCTTACTCAACTCTCTTGTGCCAAAACTCCATATACTCTCCCTTTTCTTCTTTCTCCTATATGCTTACAATGTCATGCTTAAATTTCCAGTTAACCACTCAGCTATTATTACAGGAACCATCATTAAACATAGAGCCAGAGGCACAAGGACTGTCAAAAGCCCAGGCGGTAAGAAACAATAATGAGTTTGCAGCCCCAAACTCCAAAAACTCACAAAACAAACTTTAACATAACAGGTTTTCTCACTTACTGCAGCAGTGTTTCCTGGATATTAAGTTCCGGGGAGCCAATTGGACCCACCTAAATGGACCAGACTCGCCCAGAATAAACATTATTTAATTCTTTTCTTGTCATTCCTGCTCTTGGGAACCCCTGGGGGAAAACCCCTCTATCTTCCATCTTGGGACTCTCCTCTGTTAATCTCTAGGATCTAAATTTTTTTCCAAGCATAATTTTTGCCTTTCCAACATTTTGTGAGGTCCAAGCTGCCAGCCAACCAATTCCTCAGAGTCTAGAAGATACAGCAGTAATCAGCCACCCCAGGACATGGTCAAACATCCCAACTCCTTGACACCCACAAAGTCAGTGTGAAGCTGTCATGAGAGAGACCTTACGACACCCCATTCACACCCATTAAGATCCTCAACCCCCCCCAAATTTTTATAATAAACAAAAGGTGGAATGTAATTATTCAGCTGCATTTCCAGGTCGCCTGTCATCAGCGTGTGACATAGCCACGTCTTCACCCTGTGCGCATGTGTTAGGCAGCCATTAAAAGCTGGACGGGCCACCTTTGCTCTCTCTGTCCCCCTGAGCTCAGAGATGCAGCCTCCCGCTCTCTCTCTCTCTCTCTCTCTCTCTCTCTCTCTCTCTCTCTCTCTCTCTTCTCTGCCTCCCTCCTTCCCTCCCTCTTGGAGAGGCAGTCTCTCTCCTTCTTTCTCTCTGTACACCATTTTTCCCAGGCCTGTGTGCACTTTTCCCCTTTAATAAACTCCTAAGTGGGTTTGTTCAAGTTTTGTGTTCTCTTCTCGCTCATGCCAGATCATTTCAGAGGGAGCAGATGAATGTGCTGTGCAAATAATGGTACTGCCACACTGCAGAACATACATATGAAATATGGTTTAACTTAAAATATGAGATAGTTAGTAATAAGCCTGAGCAACTGTCTGAGCGTTTGTAATTAATATTAAACTTCTTAATGTTTATTTGTGAGCAGTTGCAGGACAGAAAAACTCCCAACTACAAATGGTGCCCAATGTCCACGTACATCCACACAAAGCCTGAGAATGCTTTTAAAAGGATTCTAAATGCAAAGAAACAGAGAAAAATGCAGCTTCCTAGTCTCACAGTCTCATGCCAGGCACAGTGCAGAGACATCTTCCAACAGCTGCTTGAGTGATGGAGATGGCCACCAACTGCCATGAGTTAAGCAGCATGGTGGGTTCCTGCATTCTCTGAAATGGGCTGCAGTACAGAGAGGCTTCTTCCAGTCATTACCTGTGGGTTTAAACTAGAATTGTAATCTCTGCCAGCATGTTGTATGGCAAGTTTGGGGATGTTGCTCATGCAGACAGAAAAGGTTACAGAAAATGAAGTAAGACAGATTCAGATGGAAAATATTCTAGACAGGCTACAGTGTGTTTAAAAATATACTTAGTCATGAGAGAGAAAAGAAAAATGATAAAGTACTTAAAAAAAGAAATAGTAATAAAAACATTAAATAAGCCATGTAAAGATGGGAAGTACACAGAGTGTGGATCCTGTATATTATTGGACTATCTTTGAATTTTTTGGTTCTAAGAGGTTCTGGATTATTTTTAAAACACTGCTACATTCAACCAATCTATATTTTTTTAAAAAAATCTTGATTTCAAAATTTAAGTCAAAAGATATATTACTTTGGAGAAAGGCTATGATTATATTTTGACAGAAAATGAGAGACTATGCATTCATTCCAGGTTAAAGAAAATCAGGTTTGATCAAAGAAGACCCCATGAAAAATCTAACTACAAACATAAAGAAAACAACCTAGAAGAACTACAAGATATGCAAAATATATTTTACCTGCTTAAACATAAAACAAAAATAAATCATCTTTGGTTGACTTATATACAATTAACAGTCTATACTTGTATTAATGCAGAGATGTATGCTATCTTTAAGCATATGTATTTTCAGAGCAAGGGGATCAAACACCAAAAGAGAAAAAAAAAAAAAAAAAAAAAAAAAAAAAAAAAAAAAAAAAAAAAAAAAACAGATGGCCTAGGTGACCCAGCATTTCAAAATGCCCCTGTTATAGTCTCCTCAGAATTCTGCATCCAGAATTGCTTCAAGGCTGCTGTCTCAGATCATACTCCAGTCAGAACTTGACCATAATTGTAAATTTTCCCAGGATCCCCAAAAGAAAACAGTGCCCACATCAACAGGAAGTAGTCTAGAGAACAACGTCCAAATTCCAAAATGATGGATTATATTTGTTTATTATTATTTAAGGTAGATTGGTTGCAAGTTGTTATTGGTAATGGTCAGGAAAGAAAACAAACAAAAAAGTTTATATTCAGGGATCTTGTTCTAAAAAGGAAAGGGGGGCAGGCAGTGGTGGTGCACACCTTTAATATCAGCACTCCAGAGGCAGAGGCAGGCTGATCTCTGTGAGTTCGAGGCCAGCCTGGTCTACAATAGCTAGTTCCAGGACAGGCTCCAAAAGCTACAGAGAAACTCTGTCTAGAAAAAAACAAAAAAGAAAGAAAGAAGAAAGAAAGAAAGAAAGAAAGAAAGAAAGAAAGAAAGAAGAAAGAAAGAGAAAAGAAAAATGAAAGAAAATGGGGATATAGAAATGATAGGATAACAGGGAAGATCATTGAATTTACTTTAATCCAAAAAGCAAAAACAACTATCAATCTGAAATATTTTACATTGATAAGGATTTTGATTTTTTGATACATTTTTTCCTCTTTTCTTTTTTGTATTGCTTTTATTGAGCTATAAGGTTTTTTTTTTTTTTTTTATCTGCTCCCCTTCCTTCCTCCCCTTTCCTCTTCTACCCTCTCCATTTATTCAGGAGATCTTATACTTTTCTCCTTCATATGTAGATCCATGTATATCTCTCTTAGGGTCCTCTTTGTTACTTAGGTTCTCTGGGGTTATGGCCTGTAGACTGGGTTTTCTTTGCTTTATGTCTAAAAGTCACTTACAAGAGAATATCCACCCATTTGCCTGCAAATTTCGAGATGTCATTACTTTTACCACTGGGTATTACTATATTATGCACCACAATTCTTTCTTTCTTTCTTTCTTTCTTTCTTTCTTTCTTTCTTTCTTTCTTTCTTTCTTTCTTCTTTTGTTCTTTTTGTTTTTTAAGACCAAGTTTCTCTTTGTAGCTTGTCCTGGAACTCACTTTGTAGACCAGGCCGGCTTTGAACTCACAGAGATCTGCCTGCTTCTACCATTCCAGTGCTGGGATTAAAGGCATGCACCACCATGCTCAGCTATACCACATTTTTCTTATCCATTCTTTGGTTGAGGGGCATTTAGACTGTTTCGTAGTTCTGACCATTACGAATAATGCTGCCAAGAACATACCTGAGCACATGTCCTTGTGGTATGATTGAACATCCTTTGGATATATACCCAATTGATGAAAATTTAATTTTGTTATACTGTATGTATATTTCTACTCTTATTTGGAGTATTGTGTGTATGCAGCTCATTTAATTAAGAAATACAGATTAATAGTCAAACTTATAGTCATGTTAGGTATGTTTTCAAGGTCATAAACAGCTACATTGAGATAGAGAGATGGTCTTCAAATACTACAAAGACCTACAGAATATGACATTTAATATGTTTAATAACCTAAGACTTTTAATGACAGTGAGACATGTCTGCTCCTGGCAGAACCAATCTGTTTCAGAAAAGGTGATGGGCATCGAAGAATCTTTGTATGGAGTTTGCTTTCCTTATGGGAAAAACTAGCTTTATAAAATGTCTCTCAGCAGAGATATCTGGGAGAATACATTTTAGACTTGTAAAATTATTTTTAAATGTTTTAGAGATAAAATTCAGGCATGGAGGCAAACACTTATAACTCTCACATTCAGAATGCAGAGACATATAAATCATAAAGTTTCCAACCAGACACAGCAGGGAACTGAAAAACGTCCTAAATGCATTGGATATGAAATCGCACTCATCTCCAACAGGTATTTCTATTTCAGATGCCAAAGTATTTTAATATACATATTAAATAAACTGGAAGGGAAATCAGCATCTACCATTTTAAAAGCCCTGTATATGAAAACTAGTAAGACGAATATGCAAAGAAAAAAACGGTGTGTTCTTTTCTTTGTGGGGGTTGTTTGTTGTTTGCTTATTTTATTTTTTTAGGACAAGGCCTTACTATGTACTCGGTCTGATGAAAATACAAAGAAAGGTCATATTTTCCTGTTATTGTTGGCTGAATATTTTTTTAAGACAGAATACATCAGGTACCCAGGTTGATGCAAATAATGATGATTTTGTTAGGTACCCAGGTTGATGCAAATAATGATGATTTTGTTATTGTTGTTTGTTTTTATTTCGTTGTTATTTTTTGTTTTTTCCCCTGAGAGAAGACCTTGCCTTGTATCCAGGCTGAGGCAGAGCTTGGAGTCGGCTTACTTCAGCCTCCAATATGGCACCACACCCACTCAGAAATATAGACTTTCACTAATAGGTGAAAGAAGTGAAGCATTTTAAATAGAGAATATGACGCAACTGATCACATAATTGATGTGACCTCAGGAACTCATACCTCAAGTGAACAGGGCCGGAACGCTGCCTCGAGAAAACAAGCCGGGACCTACGCCTTGAGCGAACAGGGCGAAGAAAGGCTTCCTCGCGAGAACTGGGCTGCCTCGCGCCAACAGGGCCAAACTGTTAAGAAATCCGGGGAAATCGATGACTAATCCCCAAATAGGTTCCGTTTATGAAAAGAAACTTCTGTGGTCACTTACCTGAGTAGGGGAGCGGGGAGAGTTTTCCGACTTCTTCAGCACCTCAGACGCGGCAGACCAGAGCGCGAGAACTTCAAAAGCCGCTTGAGGACCCCAACCGGTCCTCTTCAGAGTTAGTGCGCCCAATGGAGGACTCCAATTGGCTAGCTGGGGTCAGCTGACTGCTCTCCAACTCCTTCCGCGTGCTGCGGCTCACGAGGCCCCGGCGGCACGGACAATTTAGGTGTCTATGCAATTGCCTACATCTTTTTGAATTAACAATTTTATGTGGACTGTGTGAGTGTGACTTAAATACTGAATGCCCAGAGAATTCTACGAAGCCGGGTCTCAAGCTTGGAGACAAAAAGTCAAATAGAATGAACTAAAGGTACAGAAGATTTTCACTTAAAAATCAGGCCTTTGCTGGACAGATGGTTCAGTGGTTAAAAGCTTTGGGTGTTCTGCTCGGCCTAAGTCCCCGGTCGGAAGGAGACACAAAAGCCTCACAGCTTTTGACACCTTTAGTTTCCCTGAATCCAGCGCACTCGTTAGGTCTCCATCAAGAACAGATGCATCTTCTGGCTTTTGTGGGCACTATATGCACAGGGTACACAAATATGCATACATGTACAACACCATTCTATACCACAAAAAATACATTGTTGGAAAACACACATATATTCACTCTCATATATTAATGTCCATACTTCTTTGATGTATATAGTAGTAGTTCTATTTTCACCAGTTCCTTTTCTCTGGATGATGATACTGTCATTTTATTTTTCTTCTTAAGTGTGTTAACATAGTGAAACCAAAGTGTTCTCACTTTGAGAAGTTGAGTTACTTAATAACAAGCACATTGTGTGTTGATAGATTTGATTTACTAATGTTTCACTACGAATTTTTACAACTATATACAAGAAGAATACTGGTATATTTTTTCTTCTGACAGTTTTGGTTAGGTTGCCACAGAATTTAGTGTCATAAAATAAAATGGAATGTTGGTCATATTTATATCCTTGAAAATGTTATGCAGATGAGATTTATCTCATCCTTAAATTTTGTTGAAGTTTATAAGATCATTACTATGGACATGGATATTATTATCATTATTGCATTTGAAATTTTTCAACTATTATTTTAATATTTTAATTGCCCGAAGACTAATCAAAATTTCTGTTCTTTCCTAGGTATTGTGTATACTTTCAAAGAATTGCTAAATTGTGCTTAATTTTCAAATTATGTTGCTTTCAGTGTTTTCTTACTATAATATTGTTTATTAGCTCTGTAATGAAACCTTACTTTCATTTTTAAAAAGTTTTAAGTATTTGTCATACAATAAGATGTATTTTGTTGTGTATATATGTGTGTATTCTGTGTATCTTGTTCGAATTTATTTGTGTGTGTGTGTGCTAGAGCTTTAAACCAAAGGCCTTCCTCGATTGCTCTCCTCATCATTTCATCAAAACAGAACCCCCCACTTTTACCAGTTAGCAATGGAAGTTCCCTATCTCTGTCTCCCCACCTCTGAATTACAGATTGACTGCCATGCCCAGTGGACTTTATTCTTTTTCTTTTTCTTTTCTTTTTCTTTTTCTTTTTTTTTTTTGAGTGCCACGATCTACCTCGGGTCTTCATGCTTTTCTGGCAAGTGAACTGTCGAATACTTTTCCCAACCCTCATAATATGGTGTTTTATATGCATATATATGAGATCTTTTAGTCACTGTTCTATTGCTCTGAAGCAAAACCGTGACAAGGCAACTAGAAAGGGAAGCATTTAACTGGGGCCTTCCTCAAGTCTCAGAGTGCATTACCATTATGATGGAGAGCCTGGCAGCAAGCACAGCAGGCATGGTGCTGGGGAAGTAGCTGGGTGCAGTATCCTGATCTGCAGGTAGAGAGGCAGGGAGACTGGGACTCTCCTTGGCTTTTTGCAACCTCAACACCCACTCCTAGTAACATGCTTCTTCAGACAGGGACACATCTTCTAGTTTTTCTTAAATAATGGTACTCATTGATTGAATTACAGCTCAGATATGAAATTATTCTGGAAGTCAGGAGTAGACGAATACCACAAAGTCATATCACACAGCAAACCTCACACAAAGAGATTTATTGGGAGGGAAAAACCCAGGAGGACGGCTGCCTCACCTCTGCTCAGGTGAGAAGCTGCATAGAACTGAGCAGAAGACAGAGTTTATATATATATTTCTTGGTGGGACAGAGCTTTCAAAGGAGACCAGAGATTGGAAGATTATGTGACCTGTGGCCTGTTCTTCGGGCAAATTCAGGCATTGCTGGGATTTTTTTTCTGTAGGCCACAGCCTGGTCACTCTCCTATATGAATGGGTGATTACATTTTTTTAAGATGGGGGACCGTGGTCTGGCTGTTGGAGCTCCTCAAAGAGGACTTATGAGGGATAGCCACTCACATGCCTTGAGGGGTCAGGTCTGCCACTAGAGTAGCTGGCAGTGGTGGCCAGAGGTCTCCAGGGTCATCTCTTGGAACAGCAGGGAAAGTTTCCACCACTATCCAAGTTGGCATGAATACCTAATACTGATGACTAAGCGTTCAAATACATGAGCCTATTGGAGCCATTCTTACTCAAACCATCACCTTCCGATCTCTGGCTCCCATAGGCTTATAACCATATCTCAATGCAAATATCCATTCAGTCCAACTTCAAAAGTCCCCATAGTCTCAATACTTTTTAAGGTCCAAAGTCCAAATTACCTTCTGAGACTCATGACAATCTCTTAGCTGTAATTCCATGTAAAATCAAAATAAAAAAAGCAGATCTCTTACTTCCTACATACAAAGGTATATGATAAGCTGGGCCTTGGTGGCGTATGTCTTTAATCCCAGCACTTGAGAGGCAGAGGCAGGCGGATCTCTGTGAATTCGAGGCCAGCCTAGTCTACAAGAGCTAGTTCCTGGACAGGCCTCAAAAAAAAAAAAAAAAAAGAAAAGAAAAGAAAAAGAAAAACAAAGGCACAGGATACACATCACCATTCCTAAAGGGATTTTATTATTTATTTATTTATTTATTTATTTATTTATTTATTAAAGATTTCTGCCTTCTCCCCGCCACCACCTCCCATTTCCCTCCCCCTCCCCCATCAAGTCCCCCTCCCTCATCATCCCTAAGAATAATCCGGGTTCCCTGCCCTGTGGGAAGTCCAAGGACCACCCAGCTCCATCCAGGTCTAGTAAGGTGAGCATCCAAACTGCCTAGGCTCCCACAAAGCCAGTACGTGCAGTAGGAACAAAAACACATTGCCATTTAGGGAGCATAGCGAGAAAATTCCGGAATAAAGGAAATTCAAAAACTAGCAGGACAGGCTTCAAATTCTCATCTTCATGACTGATACTGAATCTCTGTTCCAAACTCCATCTTCTTTCAGTTTTGTTGACTGTAACATTCTTGTCTCTCTTAGGACGGTTCTACACCTAGTCTGCAGCTCTCCTTGGCAGATAACCTACAGCTCTGGCTTCACCTCCACAGTCTCACAAATGGCGTCACCCAGCCTCCATGCAGGGACTACGAGGCCTCCATGCCTGACCTCAGTTGCTTTCTGTAAGCATAGAGGAAGGCCCCACATACCCTGTCTTTGAACGAGTTTTCTAAAGCTGACAAGTTCTGCTGCTTGATGGGACTGGGAGCTTCCCCATTGTTGAGTTACTGTTGCGTCAGGTTGCTGTTGATTATGGTTTCCTTCACTGCTTAAGCTTGCCTTTATTTGCTTTCTACAACTTGTGTGCCTAGCTGGATGGGGTCTCGCTCTGAGGTCACCACTCCCTTCATTCCATTTAGCATCAGGCTTTTACTGAAACTTTGTATCTCCTTGAGCACTGAACATAGCCAACTATACTTGTAATGTTCCTCCAGAAATTTTGGACAAGTGCAGGAAACAGTTACAATCTTTGCTAAAGTATCACAGTTATGGTCTCTAGACCTTAGTAATATTCTTTCCCTTTGAATCTTCTTGGGCTGAGCCCACATTGCCCTATCAGCATAGTCCCTTAAGTCTCCCTTCAAGTGTTCAACTGCTTTTCTATTCCAAAGTCCCACAGTCTTCCATAGTCCTCAAACAACCGTACAGTTAGCCCTTTCACAGTGATAGCACAGTCTTGGTACCACCTTCTGTCTTAGCCACTGCTTTATTGCTAGGAAGAAACATAATGGCCAACGCAACTCTTACCAAGGAAAGCACTCAAATAGGGCTTCCTTACAGTTTCAGAGCTTTAGTCCACTGTCGTCATGGCAGAGAACATGGCTGCAGGGAGGTCATCATTTCACTATATATACATACATCAAATCAATTCTCTGTATTGTTTAAATCTATATATTTCTGTGTATCACTTATAGATCAATAGAACTGACAAGTAGAAAAGTGACTAATATTAATTACCATCAGTCTACACATTGGGAGTGGCATGTCTAGAGATTCCCAACCAAGGTCCAGAGGAACAGACAAAAGTATCTGCAATGCAACGTGTTGGTCCTTTCCACATACCCGCTGTGCACAGCACCAATGTGAGGCTAATTTCCTACCCACTCCCATTTTACAGAATAAAACTTGAGGAATAGAGATAATAGGGTTTGTATCCATGCCTACACAGTCAGCAAGTGAAAGGCCTTGAATTTGTATCCAGTACACTGTTCTGAACTGTGGGAAAATGTCGGTAACCTGTTGAGAGACAGAATGAGTTGAGAAAAGAAGGCACACTAAAGTAACTCTCAGAGTGTCGGTAAACTGGAACAAGATTAGAGAAAAATAAGGTTGTGGTTTTGGCGAGAGGACACCATTGCAATATGGGTAGAGAAGTCCTAGTGTAGTCTGTTGAGAGTCTCTGGGAAGTCCAGAATCTTAACAGAGAATGGACATATCTATTCTTGGTGTTTTGTCTTCAAAAGGATGGGAGAGAGACAGTGACAGAGAGACAGAGATGGATAGAAAGAAACAGATTGACAGTGAAGGAGAGAGAGAGCATGTGTGAGAGCAGATCCATGATATCTAGAAATGCAGATGGCAGAAGAGAAAGGGGCAGATAAAAGAGGAAACAAAAATCAGAACAGAGTCAAAGTACGCCATTAACCCCACAGCAATTGTGATGACCCACAGAGACGAGGATAATGGAGTAGGCACAAATATGGGAAAAGCCCCTAACTTGGCTTTTGACTACAGCAGTGATAATGAAAAATTGGGGGGGAGGCCTCACTGGCTCTCCTGGATCGTTCTACATAAACCATGGGAGTCTTGAACTCACATAGATCTGCCTGATTCTCCCTCCTATGTGCTGGAATCAGATGTGTGAGCCACCAAGTACTGTCGAAGCTATTTGTAAAATATGTCTGCTGAACTGGAGGCTAGGAAACTCCAGAGGGTAAGGTCTCTACCTGCATGTCCCTCTCTGGGAACCAAAGGCAAGTAAGTGTCAGGGGACTGCTTTCTTTTTAGATGCCCGTGTGTGTGTGTGTGTGTGTGTGTGTGTGTATCTTGTGTGCAGGCTAGAGGTTGACACTGGGATGTCATCTCGGATCACTTCTTCACCTTATTTTTGGAGAGAGGGTCTCTTCCTGAATCTGCAGCTCTCCATTTTGCTGGACGACCTGGTAAGCGAGTCCCAGGATCCACCAGTCTCTGTGTGTCAGTTCTGGTGATCCAGGCACACACTGCCACAAAAGGAACATAGGGGAGGGAATTGGAGATATATTGGGTCCAAACACATTCCATCCATGTACTAATACTAATTAAAATGTCAAAACAACAACAAAGTGAGAAAACAGGAAATGTGGAGGTATCAAAGACTAAAACCATAGCACATTCAAAGCCAAGATCTGATGACGCACTGTTGGCAATTGCTCAGTCAAAACCTCCTTCTATAACGTAGTGTGTAAGTTCCCGTGAGCTGAGCTGAGAGCTGTGTTCATGGAGCGAAAAGCTGGAGAAATCACTGCAGCTTCTGCACTTCAAGATGACCCATCCTACCAAGGTCAAAAAGAGGGCCTCCCTTGTATGCTTAGCTCAGGGGTGAACAGAACCTTCTGTTCTTTTGGAAAACAGGGCCACTTCAGACTTCAGTTGGGCAAAGTTTTATCATTTTTATGTGATATTGTTTGGCAATCTAACTAAAATTTTGTTTATATATAGGTGTGTGTTGTGTACATTTGAACATGCAAATGCACACAGCTCTGGGAACAGGGTGTCAGATTACCTAGCTCTGGAGTTACAGGATTGTGAACCAACCTACACTGGTGCTGGGAACCAAATCCAGATCATCTGTGAGGAGCAACAAGTGCTCCTAACCACTGAGGCAGCTCCTCTGAGCAATTTAATTTTGGAGACTATTTGGAAAACAAACTATTTAAGCAGAAACTACTGAAGGATGGAGAAATGATGGCAGTGTGTGAACAATGGGTATTGAAACAAAGAGCTGGGTGAAAGACATGATACCAAGTCCCAGGAACCTGCACATGCTGAAGGGAAATCACAGGGCACTGTGAAATACTCTTTAATAAATATTACTAGTTCGCTGCCTCTCCCACCAGCCCCATGAGCTGCAGCGGTTCAGGAGCAGACCCCGAGGTTGCTCCGGCCTGTGCTGCCTCTGTTGCGATATGGGCGCCTCCGGTGTCTGCTCCTGCCACGGTGCCGACCAGCACAGCAGCAAACACCAAGGCCAGCCTCGCAGGGACGGCTGGACCCAGTGCTGGAGCCACCACTATGGGCAAGGCCCCCAAAGCCTTGCAAGCCAGGACCTGGCAGAGCGGCGTGGGCCGGCCTATGAGGCAGCAGGCAGTGCAGCTCCCCCTGAAGGGGCAATGTCCAACAAGGTTTTCACCCTGCCAAGCGCGGCCAATGGAGAAGTGAAGCCCATAGTGGCCAGCATGCCACTGCTGGACTTCTTGATGCAGCTGGAGGATTACACCCCTGCGATCCCAGATGCAGTGACTGATTATTACCTGAACCGTGCTGGCTTTGAAGCTTCAGACCCACGCACAATCCGGCTCATCTCACTAGCCGCCCAGAAATTCATCTCAGATAGTGTTAATGATGCCCTACAGCACTGCAAAATGAAGGGCACAGCCTCTGGCAGCTCCCGGAGCAAAAGCACGGACCGCAAGTACACCCTAACCATGGAGGACTTGACCCTGCCCTCAGTGAACATGGCATCAATGTGAAGAAGCCGCACTAGGTCGCTGAGCCACCTAACCCAGATGTATTTGTCTTTTCCTTTCTTCCCACAACAGCTTGTTTTCATAATAAACTTTATTGTGACAGGCAAAGAAAAAATAAATAAATAAATATTACTGGAAATGTCAAATTCAAAAGCTTAGCTAAAAATCAGAAATTTTTACACCGGAATTATTGGAAGCTAAGGGGCAGCTTTGCAATGGGGATTCTGAGCTTTGTGTGTGGAGACACAACTGGCTTAGAGTGCAGGCTCCTCCTGGGACAGATGGGATGAAGTTGGGAAATGGTTGCTTGGCTACCAAGCATACATGAAAGCATGCTTTCTTTGCCCATTTCGCAAACGTTCCATCAGAATCTGTACCCTGGATAAGGAAGTGGTCTTTGAGCTCAGTTCTTCACACTCTACCAGATATAAACAAGTGCTTTGCTTCTGTATACTTTTTACCTTGTTTCTAGGTACTTCGTTTCTTTTAATTACTGTTATTTATTGAGACATTGTTTCTTGCAAAGTGAGGTAAGACTTTCTCATGATCATGTACGCCAGTAAAGGGCGGTCCAGGGTTGAGGTAATGCCTTTTAGTCTGTATAAAAACCATACGAACTAAAGCTTGTTGTGCAGTTGTTCATACACTGCATCCCTGTACTGATTTGCTCGAGACCCTTACCCACAGACCCCAACGCATTAGACGTTGCCATTTGTGGGCCTCTCAGTTTGGGATGGGATTTTCTTTGGTTGGAGAGATGTGATTGGGACTGGAAGGAGTAGCTGCGAGGTGTAAGCAACTGAGCTTTTGAGATCATAGAGTGAGGCTTCCCTGCATGGGGTAGGTCTTTCCTCGGGGCCTCTCTTCTAGGTCAGGTGGGTCAAGCTATAGGGCTGGCAAACAGCAGTGACTTCAGAGTTCAGATCACAGCCATGTGAGGAACATGAGAGAAATTCATCTAGGACAAGTGAAACCTGGAGATACATCTGGTATTGGAGGCGGGGAAAAGTCTGACCTTGATGTGTAGTTGTGCCATCAAGTCTTACCTACATGCACAGGCACCAGAATTTCACTTTAAGTACAGCTGCATCTGTGAGACTCACCTGGAAGGGTTGGTGAAGCAGAAATACATACCTAACGGTGTGTATCATATTACATCAACTTTTCCTTAATTCACCAAGATGGACCACAATTTGTCTCTAGGTATCCTAAACAGAATTCACAAATACTGCTAAAGCTACAATCTTGTATTATTTCAAATTCCATATCATTCTAAATTATTGCCAGTAAATCTAATTCAAGCTGTGAGTTTAGGATTTCAAAGGGTTGTTGTCTGTACTTCAAATCTTTCCATTTTTATTTTATGAGTATTGGTGTTTTTCCCGCATGGATGTGTACCATGTGTGTGCAGTGACCAAAGGGGCCTGAAGACAGTGTCAGATCCTCTGGATCTGGAGGTACAGGTGGTTATTGTGCCCACAGTGTGGGTGCTGGAAATCAGACCCCAGGTCCTCTGGGAGAGCAGCCGGTGCTCTTAACCACTGACCCATCTCTCCAGTCCCTTTTGTAATTTTTATGGCTCTTGAAAAATCCATAATTCAAAGCCTTTATCTCAGCTGGCTCTAACTAAAGTGTACATATGGAAATGTTGACCTAAGACCTCCTTGTGGAATACTTATGTTTCAGCACATTCAAATGGTAATTCTGGAAGTTAAGGATGAGAGGAGAAAAAACTTTGCTATAGGTTTTCAAAACATGATTTATAACAAATTAAAATAGATACTAAGTATGTTAATCTATCACACATAATTTGGAACCAGATAAATCTATACTGTCTTACAAAAGAAGGTATTTGAACTTCTTAAAGACCTGTTAAAGTAGCCAGGGAGACAGAACAGCAGGTAAAGGCATCTGTTGCCACACCTGACAGCGTGAGTTCAAACCATTGCACCCACCTGGCAGAAAGACAGAACAAACTCCTACAATTTGTCTCTGAACAGCACACACGCATACGTGTTTTGTATGTCAAATGTGACAAAATGTTAAAATGTATGAATATATAAACACATATATTTAAAAATTATCCCCCCAAATATTAGGTTTCATTATGGAATTTTTATGAACCATTTTAAATTTTATTAGAAACCACAGTTAAGAAACTTTGAAATTTTAAAGAGACCTTCAAGTGTTAATACTGAAAAAATTAAAGGATTTGGTATTTTGAAGGTCATATTCTTTTATGTTGTGATAGTAACGAAAGGTACTGGGAATAAACAAGGAAAGGTTCTGGTTTAGAAGCTATGTATGTGTGTCAAGAAGGCAGAGGTCTACTGTAGTGGCTAGTTTGTCACCTTACAGAAACTAGTGTCATGAAGAGAAAGGGGACCATAGATGAAGAACTGTCTCCACCAGATTGACCTGTAAGCAAGTCTGTGGGGCATTTTTCTTGATTACTGAATGGCTGATGAAATAGATCCCAGCCCACTCTGGAAAGTGCTTCCTGGGCAATTGGTCCTGGGTTGTAAAAGACATGTTGTTCAACAAGCCACAGAAAGACACTAAGCAGCTTTCCTCCATCTTTCCTGCCTCTGCTCTTGTTCAAATGCTTACTCTGACTTCCTCCAATGATGGCCTGAGATTGGGACATGTAAGTCAAACTACCTTTTCCTCCCTCAGTTGCTTTGGAAGTTTTTATCACACCCATATAGAAGCAATAGAGTACACTCTCTTAGGTTGCCTTTCAAATCTATGGAAAACAAAGTGTCCAGAGCACCTGTTTGCACGGGAGTCTCCAGGAATACCATTCACATTGTCAGTACGACAGAAATAAACTCCAAGTTCTCTGTTCATTGTAGGGTCTAGTTTTCACCTCAGGGTGCAGTGTCGCTGACAGAAACATGGCAATCAA
The DNA here is from genome assembly GCF_950005125.1 of Chionomys nivalis. NCBI lineage: Eukaryota > Metazoa > Chordata > Mammalia > Rodentia > Cricetidae > Chionomys > Chionomys nivalis. Next base: position 99,701,722 of record NC_080112.1, read on the forward strand.
GGCAAGACAGAGAGAGAAACTATGCCAATATTGGTCCAGTTTCAGCTTCCCCAGTATTCTGATATTGTGAACATATCAGTCAGATCCGTACTTCTGAGAGCACAAGATCTCAGAACATATAGTGACAGCCATATGGAAAACACAAAAGAGAAAGTTCAAAGAAACAGGTAAAGTTAATTTTAATATTTTATTTAATAAAAACTGTCCAATACTTTCCATTTTTAACTTGTAAACAATAAAGGTAAATTGCTCATTACAATGGTATTTTAGTTGGTTTTTGAAATTTTGTACATTATATAAAGATGTAAGCATTATGAAAAGTGTACAAATTTGGAATGTTATATCACAAAATAAATATGACAAATGAAATACAGCATATTTTAACATTCTTTTTCTTATTAATTTAGAAATATAATGTTACCACCAAAATAAAATTAATAAAAACAAATATTAACTGCCTTGCCATTTTCTTATTACATTTTGCCTGTAAAATATAGTTTGAACACAGGCAGTGGTGGTCCATGCCTTTAATCCCAGAACGTGGCAGGTGGAGGCAGGTGGATCTCTGGGAGTTTGAGGTCAGACTGGACTACAGAGTGAATTCCAGGACAGACTTCAAAGATACACAGAGAAACCCTGTATCAAAAAACCAATAAATATATATAGTTTGAAACATTTACTGGTATCACTACTAATAACAAAATTCAATTACTTTTTTTTTTGGTCATACTGAAACTGAGCATGACCTCATATAAAAAAGAAAACTATATAAATATAAAGAAATAAGTCAGTGCTTTACTAATTTTTTTCAATAGGACAACATTATGCAAAGAATTATTATTTCTTTTTGTTATTCAATGACTGAAATGCAGTTGTTTGGCATTTCAAAATAAAAGGAAAGGAACAAAAGCTAATTTTGTATTTTTACCATGACTTTGTGATGCAGTATGCATTTAAAGAAATTAACAATATGAGTAAGATATTGTTATGTGTCCGTGTTCATGTGTTGGAGAAGGTGCATGCACTTGACCGTGTGCACACACGTGTGCTCATCCTCAAACATGAATGAGTAAAGTCAGTATCTGTTTTTTTCCTCTATACATATTTTCTGAGAGCAGATCTCTCACTGAACGTAGAATGCACTAAATTACTAGAATGTCTGGCTATGTAGCCCTAATGATCTTCCTTCCTCCAGCTTTTCAACACTGGAGTTACAAGTGTGCTCTTTAATGCTCAGCTTTTTACACAAATGCCAGGTTGGGAGCTGAGCACAGGAGTGCTTGTGTGGTAAGCAAATGGGTGACTGAGGCATTTCCTTAGCCCTGTGTAAATTCTTAATTACTGACTTTACATACACCATTTCTAAGTAATTCTAGGATATGCTATCTGAATTTATAATGGTGTTATATTTTGGAGTATAAAGTCAGTTAGACTCAGTACTCAAACAGGGCTAGTATGTATCATACCAAATGGGGCACAGCTAATGGAAAAGAGAAGCAAAATCTATATAGGGAATGATTTATACAGCTAAGGAAATGTACAGGATTGACAGAACTAGGAGTGGAATAGGAGAACTAAAGTAGGGGGAATATTACGGCAAGGATCCTAAGCCCCACCTAAAAAGGTTAGATACCCAACTGACGACTGCATGGGAAGTAGTGGAAACTTTACAGTTGGCCTACATCAAGGAATTGTCCAATTATATTTATGTGTTTGAGGTTATATTGAAACATCAGAGCCTCTGCTTGCCTGCTTTCCTTGTCCACTACTAAATCTTGATGGTTTCCCCAAAGCACCCAAAACCAGCCTTCTTAGGGGATGGAAACATTGTCTCAAAAAAACCAAAACACTACCATATTCTCAAATATAGACAGGAAAGTCTGTCATTGTTTCCATTTGTATGGTGTACCAACAACTGAACCAACAGTATGAGCAGAAATAGAGCAAACTAGGACTTGATCATCCTGTATTACATGCACATCACTGTGATCAGTAAAATGAAATATATTAATAGTATACAAGAGATACACAGGAATTCTCAAAGTCCTCCATTTTTTCTAAATTATTCTGTATAGGAATTAGTTTACGTATCTATTTTTCCTAAGTGTAATTTCCCTCAATGTAAGAACCATATATGTTGCCGTGTATGGATTCAGGAAATAACATTTAGTACTTAAGTAGTACATATCAGATTGAAACTGTGAAATTTACTCTGGGTAAGTGATCCACTTCATGTCATGCCTCCCTGCAATCTGTAGCATGGCCTTCAGTTGTAGTTGTACAATGGCAAGCCTCCGTCGGTCTAATCGGCCCTGAAAACGCCATCGTTCATAGCAATGCATAGGGATAGGATAAATGACGTATTTTAGCCTCATCAAGGGTGTTAAACTATGCATGATATTCACAAGCATAGGCATTGTGATGGGGTTAGCAGCAAAGCCCAGGACACGGAGATGAGTACAACAAACTAGGGCAGGGATAAGAACAGAGATTGCAGAATCATTTATAAGGCAATGACTTATCTCTAGATGCTTAAGAGTACCAGAGAGATTCAAAAGAAGAGTTTGAAAGGGCACAAAGTCATCCCAATTCATTGTGTTGTGACTAAGATTCAATATCTTTAGGTGGGAAACCTGAGGGCACTGGGCTAGAAATCTGAAGTCTCTGTACGATATATCACAGAATGACAGATACAAAAAATCCAGGTTAGGTGGCAGAACTCTGTAGGGAGAAAACAACAATAAAACTTCTGAAGAATGAGGATTGAATGATGAACACTATATATCTTTATATCCAGAATAAACTACTTTTCACATGCATTATAAATGGGTATTAATAAGTTAATCTTTACTTTGTTTGCTTAATAGCTTTGTGACTCTAAGAAGTGTTTTTAGGCAGTAACTTACTATGTAGTCCTGGCTCTCCTGGAACTCACTATAGAGATTATACTGGCATTGAACTCAGAGAACCTGCCTGTCTTTGCTTCCCGAGTGCTGAGATTAAAATCCTGTGCCACCACACCTGGCTGAAAGCTTTGTTTTCAACACTGATGTATAATTTCTTTTAATCTTAAGAATGTGTAAAGTGTATTATAGGTGATGATTTCAAGAAATATTAAGAGAAAAACCAACACACTTGATACTTAAAATATTATCCATTGTAGATTTCAGTTCATGTTTTTAGTGGAAAGGGATCAGAAAGAGCAGTCAACTGAAAATTACCTTTGGTCAGTCCCTAAATACCATCCTCTACTTTCATGGCCTATACCTTGGTGACTACAAATTAGTAAAGTGATCTGACATTGTAAACCATTGGTATCAGTGCTATAGAAAAAACTCTTCCACCATCTCAATTCCTCTTTCTTCTCTTATCTAGAGGGCTAGTGGGTTTTCACCTTCATATTTCTGCACTTATTTTTACATTGCTGGCTGCTTAGTTTCTGTAATTCCTCCTCCAGTTTCAAATTCCCAAAAGTGACAAAGTGGAAAGCATAAAAGGTTTTGATGAGTTTAGGAATACCCATGAATATTTTCTATGTTGTCCCAAGACTTATCCAGGAAACCCACAAACCTGCCCGAAACTCTTACCTGAGCACGCTGTCCAGATGGTTTTTGAGACAGAATGAAGACAAGTTGAGTTTCTTAAGGTTTTCCATACGTTGCAAATGACTAAGGAAATTTTTAAAGACTTTCCCACTCAGAGATCTAAAAGTGACTTTAAACAGACTAAGGCTCTTTAAGTGGCTCATCTGAGACAGAACGTAGGTGATATCACTCAGTGAACCCTTATCAACTGACAGCTGATTAACACAGTTGAGATCAAGAATTCTCAGGGTGCATTTGCAGTCACCCAATTTATCAACTTGCAAATCTCGACAGCATATGTGCAAAGCACCGAAACTCTCCCTAATTTTCCTCATAAGCACAATCACAAATTCCCTTTCCATTAAAGAGTTATCCAGGGAAAGATCCATTATTAAATCTATTGGCCTGGGTAAATGAACTGAGGACTCTAAATCTGTAAAACGAAGCTTTCCTTCCATTTTCGTGACAGAGTTTTCAGAATAAGTACAAGAGTGAAAACAGAAAGGCGGTTTGATTCTGATATTAGGGCATGTGATCCTACAGTCAATGTCTCGCCTTAAATCTAGGATCCTCAGTTTAGGTTTCCTGTAGGGGTAAGAGGAGATAGAACATCTGAGAAACAGCAAATGGTAATGAAACCCAGTAGAATCAATGATGACATATAGGAACAAATAAATCCTTTTATCCATAGCTGGTACTCCTTGTACTAACTACAAACAACTCTTTGCCATGAAAATTCATCTTCCTCTTCCCCCATGCTTTGTACACCTTAAATCCCCTCCAGTCTTAAAGCTCCTGTCTTTCTCTTAAGTAACACCCGTTACATAAACCCATCAATAGAATCCTCAATATCAGATTTCGTAAGGAATATTGAAGACATCAGTCTTTAATGTGTTACCACGTTTTAGCTGAGTCTTAAAAATAAATCTTCTGCATTCACTAGTTACTCCTTCTAAGACCTCCTTTGTCTTACCATGTCTCCATTATAGAGTCTTACCGAGAAGAAGAGTTCTTTGCAGGATATAATGGAAGATTCTCAATCATGGCTTTCAGGAGTTCACGATGAGGCTCCCGTACAGTTAATGTCCCAAGATGGAGACAGTAAAAGGGCCAAACTTTCACCATCTCACTCAATATATTCTTATGCCCACCCTTGAAGGCAGCAATGAACAATGGAACAAAAAAATATCTTGGAATATTCTCCAGAGCTTGGATTGCTGCAGACTCATGTCTCAGCAAACACTGTATAGCAAGATCCATCAGAGTTGTGGGATTGTTTGCATCCATTTTTGTGAACCTGCATCAGGAGGAGAAACATTTAGAAGTTTTGCAAAAACACAGAGGGTCTTCTTTGTAACCCGTGCTAGTAAAGAAGAAATGATTTGAAGAAGACATCAATCAGATGGTCACCACCAGCTACTTCTAATATAGACACAGATTAGAAACAGACTTGTGAGTTTATAACCGTATGTGTTTATGCGTGTGTTACTACTCTCTCCCCCATGTTTATATATACTCTGTGTCTTATAAAATGTCATCAAAATGGGTAGAAAGTAAGCAGAAAACAGCTATGGTCACTTATCTACATGAATTCCCATATTTTCCCTCAGTAATAGTTAAGCTATGATGAGGAAAAAGATAAATCTACAAGGTGGTACAATAGTAAATATTAAAACATCAAATTAACTGTGATTAAAGAGAAAAAGAATGACATTCTAGCCCTTGATTTGTCTCACTCCCATCCCTATATTTGTGGCAGATGAAGACACCAAAACTCTGCAAGATACACATGAAGGAAGATGGTTAAGAACTTAAAGTTGACCTTAAGAATACTCAGAAACGTTAGTCATAAATTAATCCTAAAGATGAAAAAAACCATAAAAACAAAATAATGCAGTACAGTTTGGGGCAAAGACTTCAAAACTGTTCACTCAAAGTTGTATGTTGTCTCACTTGTAAGTAAAAATTAAATCTGATAATGGAATAATGACTTCTAGGGTCTAGGAGAGGTGGCAGGGGTTGGGGTGACAAAACAGTTAGATATAATTCATGTAACCTAGAGGTTGGTATGGACATATCACAATGAGTCTCATTAATATGAATTATGAGTGTGTGTTACAAAAAATGCATATCAAATGCATATCAAATAAACAATATGGAGGGTTTAAGACTGCAGTCTTTAAAACACACAGGCTCTGAGAAAATAAATTGATGTGGATAGGAGAAACATTCAAGAAAATTTGTTAATGACAGAAAAAAAAATGGGGGGCATTAAGAATCTTGTAACACATAAAAGAGTCAGAAAGCTACTAAATTTTTCTTCTAGTGCTGGAATGACAACAAATCCTCTGAAATGCCTACACAGCACTGATAAAAAGAAAACAGTATGATAAATTGGATTATAAAACTATGTAGTATCATATGAATACACAAAATAAGGAAAAATTTGAAGCAAAAACATTAAAACCATCAGAAACAAAATAACTGCTGCTTATCACCTACCTAATATGGTACTTTGCTACAACATCTTGTACACTTTATGGCATTGTCTTTTGATAAAATAACTTGATGACTAAGATTTAAAAAGTGTTACACTTTCTTGAGGCTTCTAGGCTTTCAATATCAGGGACATGTCTAAGGGTCTCAAAAAGGTGGTCTTTTGTTGTAGCTCAAAGTGCAAGAGAGGGTAAGTGATTCCTTTTGGTGAAGAATTTTCTTATATGTGAAGAAAAAGTCAGTCTACAAAGGAAGGGACTGGGCAGTCTCATGTAACAAAGTAGCTGATTTCGCACACTGTTACAAGTGTTAGTGAAATGTATTCAAGAATTTTCTATTTAATGTTAGTGAAATGTATTCAAGAATTTGCTTTTTGCGCTCTATTTCAAGGTCATCTGGTGTGGGAGGGTCTTCTGTCTATTTCTTATTTTCATTGGCTAAATAAAGAAAACTGCTTTGGCTTTTGATAGGGCAGCCCTTAGATGGGCGTGGTAAACAGAACAGAATTCTGGGAGGAAGAAGACAATATGGCAGACACCATGGCTCTCCTCTCTGAGAAGGATGGTTGGACTCATGCCGGTAAGCCACAGTTAAGTGGTGATACACATTAATGGAGATGGGTAAAACGAATATGTAATAGTTAGCCAATAAGAGGCTAGAACTAATGGGCCAGGCAGAAATTTAATTAATACAGATATCCATGTGATTATTTCGGGTATAAACTAGTCTGGTAGTGGGGACAGGGCCCGCCACACCTCTTTATAACAGAGTGGCTGCCCAATGGGGTATACTAACTCCACGTAAAACCTGAGAGTGCTTAAAAAGGAGAGAGAGAGAGAGAGAGAGAGAGAGAGAGAGAGAGAGAGAGAGAGAGAGTTTAACACAGCTTTTTGCTGTTTGTGGGTGGCATGCCACAGAGATAACTCCTGACTCAGCAACCTTACAAAAAAAAGCCACACCATTTTAAAACGCGGCTTCCTGGGCCCTGCTGCCTGTGCAATCTCTGGCTATGGAGCATTTCTGGGCCCCGAAGATTTGTGTCCACTCAGGGTTGAGAGGAAACTGGTTGAGACCATTCCTGTGACTCAGCGCTACCTGCCCGGGCAGACAGCGGGATCAGGTTTACTAGGTGTGCATAACCATGGGAGCATGGTAGATTCCTGCTGCCATACACAGAGATGTTTCCAGGCTGCACAGTGGTCTGCATGGCAGATTAGGCTGTAACTCAGATAAAAAGCTCATTCTCAGAGTTAAAGTGTTGAGTGTGGCTATTACATAAAGGCGGGGGAAAAAAGCCGCAGTTTTAAAACACTGGCTTTCTGGGCTATGCTCCTACCGCAACCTCTGTTTCTTGTGGGAGACAGAGAATTTGGATGGGGTTTTGTTAGTAAAGTGCTACGGCTTGCTTGATGGCAATGTGGACTGCTGTGTGCCTGGAACTGTGTGTGGCTCAGGGGCACCAAATGACTCTGAGGCAGGAGCAGCTCCTGCCATGCTGAACTATTTTAATCTCAAGCAGAAAACAGTCGTAATTATCATAGTATCAGTGCAGTTAAGGTTTAGACTGGGCAGGAAAGAGGTGGTACCGTATTACCCCTACATGGTGCAACTTAAGTTTTTAAGAAGTGCTTAGCATTTTAAGAAGTGCTCCTGGATAATAAAGAATTACAGATTCACAATACAACAGATTCAGACATAAAAGACCTCTAAATGGGTCATAGTGTTAGATAGACATACATAGGCTTGGAAGAGAAAAGAAAAAGAGTATTAAAAAGTCATAAAGTAAAGTTAATGCTTTAAAAAAATGGTAAAGTCTTTAAAAAGACAGAATAAAGTGATAGAGTAAAAGCAAGTCATATAAAAATGGAAAATTCACAGACAGTCTGGATTCTTTGTATTACTGTGTTTTCTTTGAATTTTTTGACTGTAAAGGAACTAATACAGAGAGACATTTCATTATATGGGCTGCCAAGCTAAACCAGAATGGATATCATAAGGGCATTATGACTTCAAAATTTGGGTCTAAGGACATGATGCTTTAGAAAAGAGGTTCTTCTTTTGTTTTCACAGAGGATGAGACCCTGTGGATTGCTTCTATCCCAATATGGTATGATAGACCACGCCCTCCTGAAAGGTCATTGTGAACAACTTCAGAAAATTACTTCACGCAACTGCCGACTGAGATGACCCTGACACTCAGGTTATACCATGAAAGACCTGATTAACAGGGCCCCCACACAGCATGAAGCAGTTTGGATAGAAATAACTGCACCCGTATTCCCAAATGTTGCTTATAAATGTTCTTTTACATTAAAGGGGGATATGATATAGATATGAATAATTTTCATTGATATGATCTTGGTTTACTGATACTAATTTAAGGTCAGTCTTGTTATATGTATATGTATTTCTGCTCTTGATTAAGGTATTGTGTTTGTGTAGTTCATTTAAAAACCGGACTCGCAGAACATAGCGGACAATGAGGACTACTGAGAACTCAAGAACAATGGCAATGGGTTTTTGATCCTACTGTACGTACTGGCTTTATGGGAGCCTAGGCAGTTTGGATGCTCACTTTACTAGACCTGGATGGAGGTGGGTAGTCCTTGGTCTTCGCACAGGGCAGGAACCCCGATAGCTCTTTGGGCTGAAGAGGGAGGGGGACTTGACTGGGGGAGGAGGAGGAAAAAGGGAGGCAGTGGCGGGGATGAGGCAGAAATCTTTAATAAATAAATAAATTAATTAATTAATTAAAAATAAATAAAAAGTAGTAAAAATGAAATGTATAATTAGTAAATATAGGTTGTTAATGGATAATCTTCAATAATAGTCAAGCTTGTAGTCATGTTAGTTAGATTTTTCTAGATATATAGAGGTATATTTTAGTTAAATAGACATTCTTCATATCTTTCAAAGACTACAGAATATGGCATTTTAAAGGTTTTAATAACTTAGGGCTTTTCATGACAATGAGACACATCTGCTCCTGGTAGCACCAGCTACTTCAAGAGGAAGATGGGCATTGAAGAGGCTCCTTAAAGAATTTGCTAGCCATTTGGCAAGAAACTGCTCTTGCCTGTACTGTTGCATAAACTGGACACAAAGAACCCACAGAGAGAGGACTGCTAAACTTGCCTAAATGTGAGATGATATTACAAGGTTCCTGATTCATGAAAGAGTCTGTGAGACATTCTGCAGGATACAAAAGAAAGTGACTGAACTGTCTTTGAAATTTCCTGCATCATGGAAAAGTCTGCTGGATACTATGGGCCTGAAGGCCGAAGATGGATGCCCCAACAGTACAAAAGAACTTTGGGTGACTGTCCAGGCAGTGGGATGTCTCTGTGATTTCTAGAGTTTTGGAAGTTGCTTACTTCTCATTTACTTTGGTAATATTATATCCTTCTGGAGTCTTTGATGGAGTTGAAGAATGCTTAGTTATAGTTATAGTTTTCCTTAGTTATGATAAAAGATAAACTAGATATAAATATTGTGACTAATTTTTGCTTGATAACTGTTTTGTTATATGTAATTTTACTATGTTAAAGTTAAAGCCTTTCTTTTTGTTTAAACAGAAAAGGGGAAATGGTGTAGGAGGGTCTTCTATCTAACTGTTGCTTTCATTGGTTAAATAAAGAAAACTACCTTGACTTTTGATAGGGCAGCCCTTAGATGGGCATGGTAGACAGAACAGAATTCTGGGAGGAAGAAGACAGTGTGGCAGACATCATGGCTCTCCTCTCCAAGATGGACGCTGGTTAGACTCATGTCGGTAAGACACAGTCAAGTGGCAATACAGATTATAAGAAATGGGTTAGATCAATATGTGAGAGTTAGCCAATAAGGGGCTAGAAATAATGGGGCAGGCAGTAATTTAATTAATACAATTTGGTGTGGTCATTTCAGGTATAAACTAGCCGGGTGGTAGGGACATAGCCCGCCACTCTCATTACAACAGAGTGGTGCCCGTTCCTAAGAATATCTGTAAATATCCCGGGCCTTTGGTTCAAAATTCAATTGTGGATGTGCCTGATATGATTGAATAAGGACTCCAGATTCCATTTTAAGGGTTTTGGAGCAATGCTATTTAAATTTGACTTTTTCCTGACAAACTCAACATTAAAATACATTTAAGATGTTCTCCCTAAATTGATGTTTAAATATAATTCAATTTCAAAAATATCTACATTTTACTGAGTTAGACGGCCTGATGGTAAAGTTCATATATGAAAGAATACACAGGAATAGCTAAGAAGAGAGAAGGAAGCCACTTGAGAAGGGACTCCTGATACCAAGAAAATGAAAACCTTCTAGAGAATTTCTGTAATTACAATATCTTGTCACTTCTATAAGAAGAGACAAATAAGGCAGAAGAAATGGCTCGGTGGTTTAGAGGATTGCCTGCTCTTCCAAATGTCCTGAGTTCAATTCCTGACAAACACATGGTGGCTCACAACCATCTGTAATGAGGTCTGGTGCCCTCTTCTGATCTGCAGGCATACACGCAGACAGAATATTGTATACATAATAAATAAATATTTAAAAAAATAAAAAAGAGACAAATAGCTGAATAAAATAGATGAGAACACTCCAGAAGATAAGGCAGAAAGATTATAAGTGCCACGGGGATGGAAAACTCCAAGGAAACAAGGCCTTCTAGACACAACAGGAATGATGCCCTTATAAACTCACGGAGACTATGGCAACATGTGTATGGCCTGCGTAAGTGGATGCAAGCCTTCATACCTAATTAAAAACTTATCTATCTCTGATTAATAATACTCATAAAGAAAAAATAGTTTTCTCCATGATGAGTCTCACTGGATATGCAAACCAGATTTAAGAGCAAGATCTATGCCTAGCAGGAACTAGTTAACCCAAAATGAACTCAATGATATATTTGGAGGGTTTTTGTCAAATAATGTATCATATGGGTAATTTTTTAAATCTTATATGTCTTTTGCTTTTATATTATGGTTTCGGTGTTGTGGGATATTCTTTTTGAACATTGTGAAAATTTGTCTTTACCAAGGCAACTTCTGTTTGGTTTAAAAAAAAACTGAATGGCCAATAGCAAGGCAGGACTTCCAGGCAATGATAGGAACTCTTGGAAGAAAGTATAATTTACTAATGAGCACAGTAGAGTTATAGTATGGAGGAGAGGTAACGAGCCATGTGGCAGAATGAATATTAATATTAATGGGATAAGTTTTGAGAGCTAGTTGGGAACAAGCCTAAGACAAGGCCAAGCATTCATAGTTAATAGGAAATCAACATGTCATTATCTCGGCACTGACAGTCCAAAGATATTATGACTACACTTCAGATTTTGTTTATACGGGTTTTCTCTGTGTGTGAATGTGAGTTTTTCTTGTGTTTTTTCTGCCTTTCTTTTTTCTGTTTATCTGTTTGTACTGACCTATTCTGGTTTTCTTTTATTCTATCTTAGTTTATATTATTTTGTTAATCTTGTTTGTTTTCTAATGAGAGCAAGAGATAGAAAAGGTAAAGATTTGGGGGAATGGGGAGGAGGGAGGAGTTTGGGGAAGAGGAAATGATAATCAGAATATACTGTATTAGATGTACTTTCAGTAAAGAAAGAACTGCTGTTAAATAAAAGAATAGAAATGTGCACTCTCTCTCTCAAGTAAGAATGTGATATAAAAACATATTACTGTCCTTTGTGCAAAAGAAATGTAAGTACTATTAGAGCAAAAAGTGAAGAATATACTATTCCTTCAGTGAAGGATGTGAAAGAAATGGGAAAGGAGAAAAGGGTAGGAATGTGTAGTACTTTCTCAAATAGACAGTTTTATTCTGGGTTATGTGAATGACAGTAATATTTCCCATATCAACAATATAAATACATTTAGCATCTGTTGGGGAATATTAGTTAAAGATGTGTTTATGCTGTGGAATATTTGTTTAACTATACAAAGATGTATCGCATTTGTTTAACTGTAAAGGTATGTTACTTTGCCTGTTTAAGACACCCATTTGGGCTAATAAAGATCTGAACAGTCAATAGCTAGCCAGAGAAGAATAGGCAGGCCTGGCATGCAGAGAGGATAAATAGGAGGAGAGAAGAGAAAGAAGGGAGAAAAAGGAGTAGAAGAAGGGACAGAGGGTCCAGCCACCAAGCTATACAACAAGCTGTGGTGTTAAGAAGTAAATAAAGGTATAGAGAATAGAGAATGATAAAAACCCTTGAGGCAAAATGTAGACAGAATAATTTCAGTAAAGAAAAGCGGGCTAGAAACATGGTAAGCTAAGGCCAGGCCCTCACAAGTAAGAATGAGTCTCTGTATATAGAGTAGCCACGTCTCAAAAGTTCTAGCACCAGTTCTGGGTGAGGGTCTGAGGAATGAGGAAAAGTCACTTCCAAATATAATGTGTCTCTGATAAAATGATGGACACCCCTACCTCAAAGGTCAGCCCAAGCTTCTCACTAGCATTAATTCATTCTGGGAAATTTAGGGACTGTGATTCTGCTATGGCACCAGTCAATGTGAGAGAAAAATATTTCTTCCTCTTTAGTGTCTGAGGGATATCCAGCCAGGTGCAATCTTGAGAGCGGCCGACTATTTAAGACAAAACTACTCTGGTAAATAAGAACTAGAGAGAGGCTGCCGCACCAGATTTATGGAGAGACACCTGTAGAAGGCAGTGAAGGGTTGGGTGAATGACAGCAAGGACGCGCTGAAAAAGACACGCAACAGATCCTCAGGAACTGAAGGCCCCACCACTCTGAGGTCACAACACTTGCATGTTAATGAGAAATCTCTGCCACCTTGTGAGGACACTGATGATCCCAGGCGCGAGGTTGGGGAGCAGTCCTACATCTGAAGTCATTTACCTTCTGGTTCAGTGCTGGTGAAACTGAGAATCCTGAGTTTCAGGTCCACGAAGGCCTTAGGTTGTAGCAGCCTCTTCCCTCTCACAGATGGTCTACTGTTGGGTGAGAAGTGAGTGTGCTAACATAAAAATCCCAACACACACCTCAGTGCTCTATTTCCTTCTCCTGTCCTCTTCACTCACATATTATTATTTCTACTTTTAAAATAGAACATTTTATTAATTATTTAGAAGTTTCACAATGTTTAAAATGTATTCTATTAATATCTAATCCCAGTACTGCCCATATATCCTCCTAGATCAGTTCCCACCTCTAAACACCTCCCAACTATATGTGCTCTTTTTCACAGACACTGGGTATGATTAGTGCGACTTTTGCCCAAACTGAGTTTTAACTTAATAATCTACTGTACATTACTTCTGTGAGTATCTACTACATAGCTGTTAGGGCACAGTAGTTGACTTTAACAATTTCTGTGTGTACTTCTATATATAGTTTAGCTATTTCAGTGGTTTCTTTTCTTCTTTCTTTTTGGGACTTGATACTGAGCCTTCCACAGATGGCTATACACTATGAAAAGATAAACCTGAAGGTGTCACATACCCATCCAACGTGATACAGAAGTCACAACACAAAGTTATAAGAAATATGAAAATCACAGCAAATGAAAATATCTCCTCAATGCCATATCAAAAAAATGCAGAAGTACTTAAAATGCTGAACAAATAGTCTAAAAGTATACTTGAGAAAAGTATGGTTTGCAACTGAACAAACCGGGGGGAAAAGTCAGTAAACATAATTACTTCATGGTTTTTGCTTCCAGATTCCTGTCTTGAATTCCTAACCTGACTTTCCTGGATTGTGGATTTATAAGAGAAAAAGTGAAATAAATCCTTTCCTCCCCAAGTTGTTTTCAGTTATGGTGCTTATCAGAGAAACAAGAAAGCAAACTGGAGCAAGAATGTATAGACTATTACATTCAATAGCTACAGGATAAATATCTTCTCAGCAGTCCATGAGATATTCTGTGATATAGATACCAATGAAGGCACTGGGCAAGTAAAAATTATTTAAAAGTAAAATCAGTATTTTCTATCTTATCAGATCCTAAAGCAAAAAATTATAAACCACTATTAAGGAAAATGACAGAAATGAAACAATCCAAATAAAATTAAACATTGTACCACAATGATCTATATGTAAGTGAAGGAATTGGAAGGATGTTAAAAAATTCTGAAATCAAAACCTGCCCTTTTGTCTCTGAGGTCCTTGGCTAGCAAGAGGCCCTGCTCCTCTACCAGAAGATCCATCTGGAGGGTAAGTGTTCCCACCCTTTTGTCTGTGAGGTCCTTAGCCAGCAAGAGGCCCTGCTCCTGTACCAGGAGATCCATCCAGAGGGCTAAGTGTGTGCCTGTCCCACCAGCCTGATACCCCAGGAATGGAATACAGGTCCTCCTCCAACTCCCTAAACATTCCTGGCCATTCAATGAGGTGTCTCCCTGGCTACTGGCTTTCTATAGTTACCCCATCCCATTTTGTTCCCAAGCACTCCTTTCCATCTGTGGATCTAAGGACCCACCACCACAGCCTTCTTCGGGGATGAAGGGATCTAAAAGCCAAATCCAGTGCTGAGGGAACCTAAGAGAGAGCAGACCAAGAAAAACCACCAAGCACACAGTTAGGCACAGCAAAGACTGGACCAAGATGCCAAGACTCTCCTGACTGCATTTAAAGGAAGAGATAGGCAGGCACCAATTCAAGAATACCTCCAGCAACCTGAAAAGCATTACGATAACACCAGAATCCAGTGAACATGTAACAGGAAGACTTGAACATCCTAATCCAGAACAAGTAGAAGAAATCAACTTTAAATGTAACATTATGAAAGTGTTAAAGACCATTAAATAGGACATGAAAAACTGCTTTAAAGAAATGGATGAGAAGACTAACAAAATGCTAGAAGAAATTAATAAATCCCTCGAAGATACCCAAGAAAACCAAGAAAAAGCAATCAAACAGGTAATGGAAACAGTTCAAGACTTGAAGAATGAGATGGAGGCAATGAAGAAAACACAAACGGAGGGATGGATATGTAAGAAAATCTGGGTAAATGAACAGGAACTACAGAGACAAGTATAACCAACAGAATACAAGAGATAGAAGAAAGAGTATCAGACACTGAAGATACTATAGAGGAAATAAACTCATTGATCAAAGAAAAAGCAAATCGAACAAATTCTTATCACAAAACATCCAGGAAATCTGGGATACCATGAAAAGACCAAACCTAAGAATAATAGGGGTAGAAGAAGGAGGAGAATTACAGCTCAAAGACCCAGAAAATATATTCAGCAAAATTATAGAAGAAAACTTTCCCAACCTAAAGAAGGATATTCCTATGAAGGTACAAGAAGCATACAGAACACCAAATAGACTAGATAAAAAAAATCCCCTTGCATATAATAACCAAAACACAAAACATACAGAATAAAGAAAGAATATCAAGAGCTGCAAAGGATAAAAGTCAAGTAACATATAAAGGTAAACCTATCAGAATTACACCTGACTTCTCTATGGAAACCATGAAAGCCAGAAGGTCTTGGATAGATGTGCTGCAAACATTAAGAGACCATGGATGCAGCCCCAGACTACTATACCCAGCAGAGCTTGCATTCACCATCGATGGAGAAAACAAGATATTCCAGGACAAAAACAAATACAAATTAAACAATATGTAGTCACAAACCCAGACCTACAGAAAGTACTCGAAGAGAAACCAAAACCCAAGGAAGCCAACAACACCCATGATAACACAGACATCTAACAACCCTCTACCAGCACAACTCAAAGAAGTGAAACACACAAACTCTAACACCAAAAACAAACCACCACTGGTCATTAATATCACTTAATATCAATGGACTCAGTTAACTTATAAAAAGGTACAGGTTAAGAGAATGGATACAAAAACAGGATCCAACATTCTGCTGTTTACAAGAAACACACCTCAACCACAAAGACAGACATTACCTCAGAGTAAAGGGTTGGGAAAAGGACTTTCAATCAAATGGATCTAAGAAACAAGTGGGTATGGCTATACTAATATTCAACAAAATTGACTTCTAGCTAAAATCAATCAGAAGAGATAGAGAAGGACCCTTTATACTCTTAATAGGAACAATTCATCAGGATGAAGTCTCAGTCCTGAAGATGTATGGCGCTAATATAAAAGCACCCACACATGTAAAAGAAATATTACCAATAGAGTCAAGTCTCTTGCCAACCCTAAGATGGCTCCCTTAGTTAGGATATATACTTCGCTGCTCCTGTATCCATACTTCCTATATCCTAACCATCCCAATCCCTCAAGCTCCTCCCATCCTCCCCTCCCCTTCTCACGTTTCTCATCCCATTTCCCCTTAGCCCCAAGCCACCTCACCCACTAGTTCCCAGTTTTTGCCCGGCAATCTTGTCTACTTCCCCTATCCAGGCGGATGACTATACGATTTTCTTTGGGTTCACTTTCTTATTTAGCTTCTCTAGAGGGGCTTGCAGGTGTCCAGGGAGATGTCTCCAGCTGGTACCTTGGGCAACTGAGGAGAGGGAACCTGAAATGATCCTATCCTATACTGATGAATATCTTACATATCACCTTAGAACCTGCATCTGGAGATGGATCGAGATAGAGACAGAGACTCAATTTGGAGCAACGGTCTGAGCTCTTAAGGTCCAAATGAGGAGCAGAAGGAGGGAGAACATGAGCAAGGAAGTCAGGACCGCGAGGGGTGCACCCACCCACTGTGACATTGGAACTGATTTATTGGGAGACCACCAAGGCCAGCTGGACTGGGACTGAATAAACATGGGTTGAAACTGGACTCTCTGAACATGGCGGACAATGAAGGCTGATGAGAAGCCAAGGACAATGGCACTAGGTTTCGATCCTAATACATGAACTGGCTTTGTGGGAGCTTAGCCTGTTTGGACGATCACCTTCCTGGACCTAGATAGAAGTGGGAGGACCTTGGTCTTCCCGCAAGGCAGGGAATTTGTACTGCTCTTCAGTATCGAGAGGGAGCGGGAATGGAGTGAGGGGAGGAGAAGAGGAGTGCGGATAGGGAAAGGGGAGTGGGGGGAGGGGCGATATTTGGCAGGAGGGGGAGGGAAATGGGGAACGGGGACAGGTGGAAATTTTAATTATAAAAGAATAAAAATAATTTAAAAAAAAAAGAAAGAAATATTACCAGAACTCAAAGCATACATCAAACCCCACATGCTAATAGGAGACTTAACACTCCTCTCTCACCAATAGACAGGTCAACCAGACAGAAATTTAACGGAGAAATAAAAGAACTAACAGAGGTAATGAATCAAATGGGCTTAACAGACATCTATAGAACACTCCACCCAAATAGGAAAGAATATACCTTCTTCTCAACACCTCATAAAACCTTTTCAAATATTGATCACATACTCGGTAACAAAGCAAACTTCCACAGATATAAAAAAATATTAGTAACCACCTGTGTCTTATCGGATCACCATGGAATAAAGTTAGAATTTAACAACATTTTACCCCCAGAAAGCCTACAAACTCATGGAAATGTAACAGTCAACTACTGAACCACCACTGGGTCAGGGAAGAAATAATGAAAGAAATTAAAGTCTTCCTTGAATTTAATGAAAATAAAGACTCAACATACCCAAATCTATGGGACACTATGAAAGCAGTGCTAAGAGGAAAGTTCATAGCACTAAGTGCCCACATAAAGAAAACGGAGAAAGCACACATTAGAGACTTAACAGCACACCTGAAAGCTCTAGAGAAAAAGAAGCAGACTTACCCAGGAGGAGTAGAAGACTGGAAAGAATCAAACTGAGGGCTGAAATCAACAAAATAGAAACACAGAAAACAATCCAAAGAATCAATGAAACAAAGAGCTGGTTAATGGAGAAAATCAACAAGATTGACAAAACCCTATCCAAACTAATCAAAAGGCAGAGAGAGAACACGCAAATTAACAAGATCAGAAATAAAAAGGGGGACATAACAACAGACACTGAGGAAATTCAGAGATTCATTAGCCTGTATGCCACAAAGTTGGAAAATGTAAAAGAAATGGATATTTTTTAGATAAGTACTATATAGCAAAATTAAATCAAGACCAGGTGAACAATTTAAATAGACCTATATGTCATGAGGAAATAGAAGCTGTCATAAAAAAACCTCTCAACAACAACAAAAAAAATCCCAAGACCAGATGGTTTTAAGGCAGAATTCTACCAGAACTTCCAAGAAACCTAATACCTATACCCCTTAATGTATTTCACATAGTAGAAACAGAAGAGTCATTGCCATACTCTTTTTATGAAGCTACAGTTACCCTGATACCAAAACCACACAAAGACCCAACCAAGAAAGAGAATTTCAGACCAATCTCATTCATGAACATTAATACAAAAATTCTCAATAAAATACTGGCAAACCGAATTCAAGAACACATCAAAAAATTATCCATTATGATCAAATAGGCTTCCTTCCAGAGATGCAGGGCTGGTTCAACATATGAAAATATATCAATGTAATCCATCACATAAATAAACTAAAAGAAAAAAGCATATGATCATTTCATTAGATGCTGAAAAAGCATTTGGCAAAATTTAACACCCCTTTATGATAAAGGTCTTGGAGAGATTAGGGATACAAGGATCATAGCTAAATATAATAAAAGGAATGTACAGGAAGCCAACAGCTCACATCAAATTAAATAGAGAGAAACTCAAAGCCATTCCACTAAAATCAGGAACAATACAAGGCTGTCCACTCTCTCCATATCTCTTCACCATAATGCTTGAAGTTATAGCAATAGCAATAAGACAACATAAGATCAAGGGGAATCGAATAGGAAAAGAAAAAGTCAAACGTTTGTTATTCGCAGATGATATGATGGTGTACATCAGTGACATGAAAAACTCTACCAAAGAACTCCTAAAGCTGATAAATACCTTCAGTGATGTGGCAGGATACAAGATCAACTACAAAAAAAATTAGTAGCCCTCCTATACCCAAAGGATAGAGAAGCAGAGAGGGAAATCAGAGAAACTTCACCTTTCACGATAGCAACAAATCGCATAAAGTATCTTGGGGTAACACTAACCAAGGAAATGAAAGATCTATTTTACAAGAACATTAAGGTTTTGAAGAAAGAAATTGAAGAGGAAACCAGAAAATGGAAGGATCTCCCATGCTCTTGGATGGGTAGAATCAACATAGTAAAAATGGAAATTCTATCAAAGGCAAGCTATAAATACAACACAATCCCCATCAAAAATCCCAACAAAATTCTTCACAGACCTCGAGGGAACAATAAACAACTTTATATGGGAAAAAAACAGGATAACCCAAACAATCCTATACAATAAAGGAACTTCCAGAGACATAACCATCCCTGACTTACAACTGCATTACAGAAATACAGTAATGAAAACAGCTTGGTATTGGCATAAAAACAGAGACGTCAATCAATGGAATTGAATCAAGGACCCGGATATTAACCCACAAACCTATGAACACCTGATTTTTGACAAAGGAGCTAAAATTATATAATGGAAGAAAGAGAGCATCTTCAACAAATGGTGCTGGCATAACTGGATGTTAACCTGTAGAAGAATGAAAATAGATCCATATCTATCACCATGCACAAAACTCAAGTCCAAATGGATTAAAGATCTCAATATTAGTCTGACCACACTGAACCTGATAGAGGAGAAAGTAGGAAGCAGTCTACAACACATGGGCACAGGAGACAACTTCCTATGTATAAACCCAGTAGCACAGACAATAAGAGCAACAATGAATAAATGGGACCTCCTGAAACTGAGAAGCTTCTGTAAAGCAAAGGACACTGTCATTAAGACAAAAAGGCAACCTACTGAATGGGAGAAGATCTCCACCAACCCCACAGCAGACAGAGGTCTGATCTCCAAAATATATAAAGAATTTAAGAAACTAGACATTAATTCTAATTAACCCAATTAAAAAGTGGGGTACTGAACTGAACAGAGAATTCTCAACAGAAGTTCAAATGGCCAAAAGACACTTAAGGTCATGTTTAACTTTCTTAGCAATCAGGGAAATGCAAATCAAAACAACTTTGAGATACCATCTTCCACTTGTCAGAATGGCTAAAAATCAAAAACACCAATAATAGCTTATGCTGGAGAGGATGTGGAGTAAGGAATGCAAACTTGTGCAACCACTTTGGAAATCAGTGTGGCAGTTTCTCAGGAAATTGGGAGTCAACCTACCTCAGGATCCAGCAATATCACTCTTGGGAATATACCCAAGAGATGCCCAATCATACTACAAAAACATTTGTTCAAATATGTTCATAGCAGCATTATCTGTAATAGCCAGAACCTGTAAACAACCTAGATGCCCCTCAATGGAAGAATGGATGAAGAAAGTGTAGAACATATACACATTAGAGTACTACTCCGTGCTAAAAAACAATGACATCTTGAATTTTGCATGCAAGTGGATAGAAATACAAAACACTATCCTGAGTGAGATAACCCAGACCCAAAAAGATGAATATGGTATGTATTCACTCATTAGTAGACTCTAGCCATAAACAAAGGACATTGAGCCTATAGTTCACAAGCCTAGAGAAGCCACATAACAAGGTAAAACCCAAAGAAAAACATATATAGATCCTCCTGGAAATTGGAAGCAAACAAGATTGCTGGGCAAAAGTTGGGAGCATGAGGGTAGGGGTGGGGATGAGATGGGGGAAGGGGAGGGGGAGAGAGAAGAGAGAAGGGAACAATTGGGGAGAGCTTGGGGGAGTGGAAGGGTTGAGATGGAAGATGGGTGGATATAGGAGCAGGGAAAAAGATATCTTAATTAAGGGAGCAATTTTAGGGTTGGCAAGAGACTTGGCTCTAGAGGGGATTCCAAGTGTCCACAGATATGTCCCCAGCTAGGTCTTTGTCCCATAGTCATACTGATGAATATCTTGAATATCACCGTAGAACCTTTGTCCAGTGGTGGATAGAGAGAAAGAGAGAGAGAGACCCACATCAGAGCACTAAACTGAGATCCCAAGGTCCAGGTGAAGAGCAGAAGGAGGGAGAAGATGAGCAAGGAAATCAGGACCATGAGGGTTTGGTCCACCTGCTGAGACGGTGTGGCTGATCTAATGGGAGCTCACCAAATCCAGCTGGAGTAGGAATGAATGAACATGTGATCAAACCGGACTCTCTGAATGTGGCTGACAATGGGGGCTGACTGAGAATCCACTGAAAAAGGCACTGGGACTTGTTTCTACTGCATGTACTGGCTTTTTGGGACCCTAGTCTATTTGGATGCTCACCTTCCAGGTCTGGATGGATGGAGTAGGGCCCTGGACTTCCCACAGGGCAGGGTACTCTGCCTTATTTTAAGACTGGAAGGGGGAAGGACGGGGGTGAGTGGGGAAGTTGGAGGGGAATGGGAAGAGGGGAGGAAGTGGAAATTTTTGAATGAAAAAAAATAAAGAAAAAAAGAAAAAAATCCTGAAATCTAGTTTGGGAAATCTAAGAAACACCCCAAGGAATAGATGCTATTTCCATTGCCCTCATCTGCCTATGAGGACTTTAAGGTATGATATTACTGTAAAAGGCACCACACATTTCAGGCATAGGACTTGGAGGAACTGATCTGGAAACAGCCCTCAAGTCTCATCCATAAGGACTAGTTCTTACAATTTTCAATGTGCTATGCAAGCTGCTAACAGAGAAAAGCAATCAATAATCATATGTAGCTTTGAACCCATTGTCTTAGTTGTTTTTCTATTGCTGTGAAGAGATACCATGACCAAAGAAAATATAAAAAAGTAACATTTAATTAGGGGTTTGCTTACAGTTTCAGAGGCTTAGTCTATGAAAATCAAGGTGAGGAGTAAGGTGACAGGCAGGCAGGTATGGCGAAGGAGCAGTAACTGAGAGCTTACTTCCTGATCTGCATGCAGGAGGAAGAGAGAAAGTGAGACTGGGCCTGGAAGTGGTTTTTCAAAAGTCAAAAGCCACTCCCCAGTAACAGGCTTTCTCAAACAAGGCCACAATTCCTAATCCTTCCTAAATAGTTCACCAACTAGGAATCAAACATTCAAATACTTGAGCCTATGGGAGCCATTCTCGTTCAAACTACTCCATCCTACTCCCTGATCCACATAAGTCTATAGTCATATCCTAATGCAAAATGCACTCAGTCCAACTTCAAATGTCCCCACAGTCTTTCAGTCTCCAGACTGTTTACAATTCCAGAGCTTAAAGTTTCTTGTGAGGTAGTCTCTTAACTGTAACCCCTGTAAAATCAAAATAATAACATCAAATTACATACTTCTAACATTTAATGACACAAAAAATACATTACTGTTCCAAAAGAGAGGAGGAAAGGGTCCATTGTGAATAAATACTGGAGCAAAGCAAGAGTGAAACCCAGCAGGCAAATTCTGTCTCTCTATGACTGATGTTAAAGCGATTATTAGATGGATCTTCATAGGTTCCACTCCTCCTAGTATTGGTCACTACATCATCAGTTTTCCTTAACAATGGACCACCCCTTACACCTGTATCTCCCTTGGGAAAAAAGACAGAACCATGGGACTTAAGGTACCAAGTTATTATGTTTACCTGGGTTAAAACCTGGTCCCATGCATGACTTACATTTACATGAGCTTTGACATGGTAATAGTTTCTGATAGAATTTCCTGGCAGCTGAAAACCAAAAGTTCTGCTGACACTGTCTTAATGTCATTGTGCAACTGTTATCAGTCAGCCAAATTCATATCTCAGGGAGAACTCTTTGTTGAGACAGTTCCCAAGATGTCCTGCTGTTGTGGAACAATCTTTTTATACACTATGAATCTGTATTACTCTCCTTGGCTAACAAGAGCTCACTAACCTATAGCTGGCAGGAGGAGGTTAGATGGGAAGACTAGATAATAGGATGCTGGGATGAAGAAGTACAGAGTCAAAGGAGTCACCAGCCAGAGGCAGAATGAATCAGACACACAAAATGGGACAGACATAAAGCTAAACAGCAGAATGTAGATGAACAGAAATGAGTAAATTTAAGTTATAACAGTTAGTAAGTAATAAGCCTGAGCTACCAGCTGAGCATGTGTAATATAAGACTCGGTGTGTTTCAGAGTAGCTGCAGGACAGGAAAACTTCACCTACACAAATGGCACCCAACATTCAGGGCCATATACATCCAAATAATGCCAGAAAAGCTTTAAAAAAAGGATTCTAAACACACAAAAGTGGAGTCAAACTTGAATTTCTGGTACCACTGTTTTCTTGTTTGCTAGAGGCAGAGGCCTGCCTACCTTAAGATGCATTTTCCTGGTTTGTGTTACCAGCATGGATGGTTCTTTTGGGAGGTCCTGCTACTGAACACTTCAATGGGGTTTATGAGCAGCAAGCAGTGCTACTTGGTGGCAGCATGGACTCAACAATTCCCAGAGCTGGGGCAGTAAATGCTGCTCACACCTGTACCTCTGACATGAATCTAGGCTCTCAGGGAACCAAACAGGGCAGAATCAGCTGCCAAGGCATAGGCTTTGGTCCTAGCCACACCACTTAACAGTTTGAAGTTTGGCTCATGTGGTCAGAAAAGGATAGAGAAACGCAGTAAAGCAGGATCAGATGGAGAAAGCCTCTAAGTGTGTCACAGTGTGTTTGAAAACATGCATAGACTTGGAAGACAGAAGAGAAATGGTATGCAAAATAGTTTAAAATAATTAGGTACTTAAAGAGGAAATAAAGTAATATAAAAACAAAGTAAAGATTAAAAAATACAGAGAGTCAGGATCCTGTATGTTATTCTGTCGTCTTTGAATTTTTTGGTTTCTAGGACATCTGAATTGTGAGGACTGCTTGATTAAAATGCCTTGACTTCCAAATTTTAAGTCAAAATGTGTATTGCTTTGCAGGAGAAGTTATGCTTTTATTTCCACAGGAAATGAGAGGCTGTGGATTCATTCTGGGTTAAAGAAAATCACATGTGAAAGAGAAAGATCCTCTGAAACCCTAACTACAAACATAAAGAAATGAACCTAAAGGAACTAAAAGATATGTAATGCATATTTTACCTACTTAAACACATAATAAAAACTCATATTTGGCTGACTTATGTATAATGCACACTCTATACTAATATTAATGTGAATATATATTATATTTGAAAGTTTATGTATTTTCAGAGCAAGGGGACCAAACACCAATGAAAACTGATGGCCCTGGTGATCCAGAATTTCAGAATACCTCTGTTAGAATCTCCTTAACAGTCTTCTTCCAAAACAGCTTCAAGGCTGCTGGCTAATATGGTCCAGCCTCACAGACTTCTGCAGCTGGTACTTCAATAAACCTACAGTCAAAATCATATTAAATTTGAAAAACTGCAAAGCATTTTTTCTCAAGTCAGCAATGAGAAAGTATGATCCACCCTCTCCAATCTTACTTAATGTGCTGATTGAAGTTTCAGTTCACTGTAGTAAAGCAAGAGAAAATGGCAAATGATACACAAAGAGTAAAGGGGATGTCTAATGGTTCCTAAGAATCTTTGCTATAATCCTATATTAAAAGACTACAAATGCTCTAACAGAAAACATTAGGATTTGGCAAAAGCAGCAAAAAACATTCAGTATTACAAAGTAAGTGCAAACATTGATGCTTTTCCATATTCTAATAACTATGCCATTGACAAATAAATCAGGAAAACAATTCCATGCACAATTGCTTCAAGCATTAAATACTAAGGAACAGACTTAACGAGGAAGTGAAAGACTGGAACAGCTAATTTAATAACAGTGAAGGAAGAAATCGAAGAAGACAGTAGAAGACAGAAGACCTCTTACATACAGGAACAAGCAAGTAAACATTAGCTGCTTTCAAATTATGTCACCGAGCAATAGAAACAAAAGCAGCATGCTATTGCAACAAAACGAGATGTGTAAGTCAGTGGAATGAAATAGAAAACCCTGAAATATGATCATATATCTAGAATCACCTGATTACTGAAGAAAAAAAGTGCCCAAAACATCCACTGGAGAAAAGGAACTATGTTACAACACTTCAGTTAATTTTTGTTAGTTTAGCAAAGCTAACCATCTAAATGGAGAGAGAGTAACCTGTATTCCTGTCTCTCTTTACAAACATCAATTCAAAATCAATCAATGCTCCTAATGTAAGATGTGATATCCTGAAACTTCTATAATAAAAACACTTTATAGGCACTGTATAGGCACAGTAAAACCTCTTTAAATGCATTCTGGAAACAGTTCAGGAGACAATAGCCAAAACTGACAAATTAAATTTTAATAAATTAAAAATCTGGCCGGAAAGTGGTGGTGCACGCCTTTAATCCCTGCGCTAGGGAGGCAGAAGCAGTCAGATCTTTGTGAGATTGAATCCAGCCTGGTCTACAAGAGCTAGTTCCAGGACAGGCTCCAAAAGCTACAGAGAAATCCTTTAAAAAGAAAAACCAAGAAAAAAAAAAGAAAAGAAAAAATAAGAAAAAAAGGAAAGGGAAATATAGAAATGACAAGATAAAAGGGTAGATTATTGAACTTACTTTAATCCAAAAATCAACTATTAATCTGAAACATTTTACATTGATATATATTTTTTGATACATTTTTTCCTCTTTTTTTGCATTGCTTTTATTGAGCTATACATTTTTTTTAATCTGCTCCACTTCCTTCCTCCCCTTTCCTCTTCTACACTCTCTTGTGACTCCCACACTCCTAATTTATTCAGGAGACCTTATACTTTTCTCCTTCATATGTAGATTCATGTGTATCTCTCTTAGGGTCCTCTTTGTTACTGAGGTTCTCTGGGGTTATGGTCTGTAGACTGGGTTTTCTTTGCTTTATGTCTAAAAGTCACTTATGAGTGAATATCCACCCATTTGCCTGCAAATTTCGAGATGTCATTACTTTTACCACTGGGTATTACTATATTATGCACCACAATTCATTCATTCTTTCTTTCTTTCCTTTTTTTTTTTTTTTTTTTGTTTTGTTTTTTAAGACCGAGTTTCTCTTTGTAGCTTGTCCTGGAACTCACTTTGTAGACCAGACTGGCTTTGAACTCACAGAGATCTGCCTTCTTCTGCCTCTCCAGTGCTGGGATTAAAGGCATGCACCACCATGTTCAGCTATACCACATTTTTTTATCCATTCTTCGGCTGAGGGGCATTTAGACTGTTTCGTAGTTCTGACCATTACGAATAATGCTGCCAAGAACATACCTGAGCACATGTCCTTGTGGTATGATTGAGCATCCTTTGGATATATACCCAATTGATGAAAATTTAATTTTGTTATACTGTATTTCTACTCTTATTTGGAGTATTGTGTGTATGCAGCTCATTTAAAAATGTAATGTATAATTAAGAAATACAGATTAATAGTCAAACTTATAGTCATGTTAGGTATGTTTTCAAGGTCATAAACAGCTACATTGAGATAGAGAGATGGTCTTCAAATGCTACAAAGACCTACAGAATATGACATTTAATATGTTTAATAACCTAAGACTTTTAATGACAGTGAGACATGTCTGCTCTTGGCAGAACCAAACTGTTTCAGAAAAGGTGATGAGCATCGAAGAACCTTTGTATGGAGTTTGCTTTCCTTATGGGAAAGACTAAAGACTAGTTTTATAAGACGTCTTTCAGCAGAAATATCTGGGAGAATACATTTTAGACTTGTAAAATTATTTTTAAATGTTTTATAGATAAAATTCAGGCATGGAGGCAAACACTTATAACTCTCACATTCAGTATGCAGAGACATATAAATCATAAAGTTTCCAACCAGACACAGCAGGGAACTGAAAAACGTCCTAAATGCTTTGGATATGAAGTCACACTCATCTCCAACAGGTATTTCTATTTCAGATGCCAAAGTATTTTAAAATACATATTAAATAAACTGGAAGGGAAATCAGCATCTACCATTTTAAAAGCCTTGTATATGAAAACTAGTAAGACGAATATGCAATGAAAAAAATGGTGTGTTCTTT
This sequence comes from Chionomys nivalis, assembly GCF_950005125.1. Lineage (NCBI taxonomy): Eukaryota > Metazoa > Chordata > Mammalia > Rodentia > Cricetidae > Chionomys > Chionomys nivalis. The sequence continues at coordinate 99,728,731 of NC_080112.1, forward strand.
TCTTTGTGGGAGTTGTTTGTTGTTTGCTTATTTTATTTTTTTAGGACAAGGCCTTACTATGTACTCGGTCTGATGCAAATACAAAGAAAGGTCATATTTTCCTCTTATTGTTGGCTGTATATTTTTTTTAAGACAGAATACATCAGGTACCCAAGTTGATGCAAATAATGATGATTTTGTTAGGTACCCGGGTTGATGCAAATAATGATGATTTTGTTATTGTTGTTTGTTTTTATTTCGTTGTTATTTTTTGTTTTTTCCCCTGAGAGAAGCCCTTGCCTTGTATCCAGGCTGAGGCAGAGCTTGGAGTCGGCTTACTTCAGCCTCCAATATGGCACCACACCCACTCAGAAATATAGACTTTCACTAATAGGTGAAAGAAGTGAAGCATTTTAAATAGAGAATATAATGCAACTGATCACATAATTGATGTGACCTCAGGAACTCATACCTCAAGTGAACAGGGCCGGAACGCTGCCTCGAGAAAACAAGCCGGGACCTACGCCTTGAGCGAACAGGGCGAAGAAAGGCTTCCTCGCGAGAACTGGGCTGCCTCGCGCCAACAGGGCCAAACTGTTAAGAAATCCGGTGAAATCGATGACTAATCCCCAAATAGGTTCCGTTTATGAAAAGAAACTTCTGTCGTCACTTACCTGAGTAGGGGAGCGGGGAGAGTTTTCCGACTTCTTCAGCACCTCAGAAGCGGCAGACCAGAGCGCGAGAACTTCAAAAGCCGCTTGAGGACCCCAACCGGTCCTCTTCAGAGTTAGTGCGCCCAATGGAGGACTCCAATTGGCTAGCTGGGGTCAGCTGACTGCTCTCCAACTCCTTCCGCGTGCTGCGGCTCACGAGGCCCCGGCGGCGCGGACAATTTAGGTGTCTATGCAATTGCCTACATCTTTTTGAATTAACAGGTTTATGTGGACTGTGTGAGTGTGACTTAAATACTGAATGCCCAGAGAATTCTACGAAGCCGGGTCTCAAGCTTGGAGACAAAAAGTCAAATAGAATGAACTAAAGGTACAGAAGATTTTCACTTAAAAATCAGGCCTTTGCTGGACAGATGGTTCAGTGGTTAAAAGCTTTGGGTGTTCTGCTCGGCCTAAGTCCCCGGTTGGAAGGAGACACAAAAGCCTCACAGCTTTTGACACCTTTAGTTTCCCTGAATCCAGCGCACTCGTTAGGTCTCCATCAAGAACAGATGCATCTTCTGGCTTTTGTGGGCATTATATGCACAGGGTACACAAATATGCATACATGTACAACACCATTCTATACCACAAAAATACATTGTTGGAAAACACACATATATTCACTCTCATATATTAATGTCCATACTTCTTTGATGTATATAGTAGTAGTTCTATTTTCACCAGTTCCTTTTTTCTGGATGATGATACTGTCATTTTATTTTTCTTCTTAAGTGTGTTAACATAGTGAAACCAAAGTGTTCTCACTTTGAGAAGTTGAGTTACTGACTAACAAGTACTTTGCGTGTTGATAGATTCAATTTACTAATGTTTTACTGAGAATTTTTACAACTATATACAAGAAGAATACTGATATATTTTTTCTTCTGACAGTTTTGCTTAGGTTGTCACAGAATTTAGTGTCATAAAATAAAATAGGAAGCGTGTCGTATTTATATTCTTGAAAATGTTATGCAGATGAGATTTATCTTATCCTTAAATTTTGTTGAAGTTTATAAGATCATTACTATGGACATGGAGATTCTCATTATTGCATTTGAAAATTTTTCAACTATTATTTTAATATTTTAATTGCTTAAAAACTAATCAAAATTTATGTTCTTTCATGGGTATTGTGTGTACATTCAAAGAATTGCTAAATTTTGCTTCATTTTCAAATTATTTTGTTTTCGGTGTTTTCTTACTATACTATTGTTTATTAGTTCTGTAATGAAACCTTACCTTCATTTTTAAAAAGTTTTAAGTATTTGTCATATAATAAGATGCTTCTGTGCCCTGCGGTGGTTTTTATTTTTTATTTTCTTTTTATTTTTAAGTTTGCCTCTGGTTTTCCTTTGATCTGGTTTCTGGAATAAAGTTTGCTTCTGGTTTATTAGTCTTGGTGATGTTATCATCTAGGTAAATGGATGGAACTAGAAAAAAATCATCCTGAATGATGTATATAAGACCCAGAAAGACAAATATGGTATGCATTCACTTGTATGAGGATATTATCTGTTGAGTGAATGATAACTAAGCTTCAATCTACATAACCATAGAAGGTAGGTTAAGAGATATAATATTTGTGCTTTAATAAATAAAGCTTGCCTGAAGATCAGAATGCAAAGCAGCCACACTAGTTAGTCATACAGGTCAATCATATAGGTCAGGTGGTGATGATGAATGCCTTTAATCCCAGCACAAGAGAGGACTATAAGACAGGAGGAGACAGGTCTCACTCTTAGTCTCAGTCTGAGGATTCCTGGAGGCAGGATTACCCATTTTGGTAAGAGGTAAAGGTAAGAGCTAGTGATCAGCCACTTTGCTTTTCTGATCTTCAGCTTGAGCCCCAATATCTGTCTCTGGAATTTTATTATTCATGCTCCAGGTAGGTACAGACTAAGGAATTAAGTCGGTCAGGGACAGATAGGTTTCATTAGAAAAGAAAAACAGTAACGGATGGATAGGGGTAGAATGGAAGAATAAAATGGGGAGGGGAGGTTAATATTCAACCAACCAACATTGGAGCACTGGACTGAAGTCTCACGATCGAAAGGAGGAGCAGAAGGAGAGAGAGCATGAGCAAGGAACTCAGGACCGCGAGGGGTGCACCCACACACTGAGACAATGGGGATGTTCTATCGGGAACTCACCAAGGCCAGCTGGCCGGGGTCTGAAAAAGCATGGGACAAAACCGGTCTCGCTGAACATAATGGACAATGAGGACTACTGAGAACTGAAGAACAATGGCAATGGGTTCTTGATCCTATTGCACGTAATGGCTTTGTGGGAGCCCAGGTAGTTTGGATGCTCACCTTAATAGAACTGGATGGAGGTGGGTGGTCCTTGGACCTCCCACAGGGCCGGGAAACCTGCTTGGTCTTTGGGCTGAGGAGGGAGGAAGACTTGATTGGGGGGGGGAATGGGAGGTGGTGGCGGGGAAGAGGCAGAAATCTTTAATAATTAAATAAATTAATTAATAAAAAAATGGGGAGGGGAGAGGAAAATGAAAGAAAGAGGTAAAATGGGGAAAAACAACTAAAATTAGGGGTCATTTGAAACCTAATACAGTAGCAGCTTCCTAATATATATATATACTATGAAGGCAATGCAAATGAGATCGCCAAATAATGGGGGAGACAATGTCCCATCTCTTATCACCAAATGAAAGTTCCAGGACTGGGACTGGGTTACTTTTAATTGAGTCATAGGCCAAAAGGGTCCCATGGGAATCCTCACACAATCAAGGCTATTGCCAAGGCTAGACATTGCTCTCCACAACCTGACAGTGAATGCTGGGAAAAAGGAGGCAGAATCAAAGAGAAGCCATGAACTGCTGCCAGAGACAGATATGTTAAAACCTTGCCAGTAGGCCACGAGCTCAAAGTAAAATATAAAATAATGGAGATAGGTTAATTCTAGATGTAAGAACTAGCTGGCAATATGCTTAAATAATTGGCCAAGCAGTGATTTAATTAATACAGTTTCTGTGTGGTTATCTTGGGAGTCTGGGCAGATGAGAAATGAACAAGTGGCCTCCTACAACACCTGAACATAAATTACTTTTTAAATCAGATGAAAGCAAACAATTTAGAGCAACCTTCAGATATATACCCAGAAAATACATAGAGTCATGCTGGAAACAGGAAAACTAAAAGAAGAAGTTTAATGAAATTCATGAAATTAAATTGTAACAATATTTTATTTAATATAAAATGTCAAAATACTTTAAATTAAAATGTGTGGAGGCCCAAAAATGTGAGCCAATTTCCACCTTGTCTGAAGGTCAGAGAGTTTGGGCTTGCTCAAAATTATTGACAACAGCCAGGGCCACACATCCTGACCCAGGATGTGGTTACTTGGTTCTTTTGATATTAAGATGACCTGTACAGGTAGATCCACTCTACCCTAACAGATGGCCAGGATATGCAAGCATAGATCTGCTCCTTCTTTTGAAATGGAGGGTTTAAGGTTGGGAATGGCTGCCTTTAGGATACTTTGTCTAGGGTGGGTTCACTGCCTAAATAACAGAATGCTAATGACTTAATGTCTCAAAGTGTTGAAGTAAATAACTGTTTGGGTTGTCCTTTGTATAATGTTAAAGAAGCCTTTTTCCTTCTTCTCCCTGTTGTACTGGGGTATAAAATGTATGGAAAATTAAACGTGGGCCATATCAGTATTCACTGGAACTCCTTCCCAGTACTATTCTATGGTTTCTGTTTTATTATTTTATTTGCATCATCATACTACTTATTTATTTTTCTGATCCCTAAGGCCCTACCCTAGCAAGTGGTATTTTTGTCAAGCCTGGTACCTGATAAACAAGGAGGCAATATAAATCATTTGCTGGTGACAACATTGACTTTTTATCAGTTTTTTAAATTTTGTACATTAACATGCCATAATATAAGCAATATGAGAAATATGAATGACATTAATTCTCCATTCTTGCTTCTTTTAAAGAAACAATATACCGAGAAGAACTCTGAGACACAGACTGGGAATGCACAGCGGAATCAAGAGGTTAGTGACCAGCCACCAGGGTGGACAGCCTAGTCTCTAGGCCCTAGGTACCTGGGCAAAACCCTGGGCCCCTCCCCCACCTGCCTCATTTTCACTAGCCAGCCAGCAGTCAAGCCTCCTGCAGGTTAGTTATTCCAATGCTCCCCTGTCGATCAGACCCTTTAAACTACAAATCCCACATCACTTCCAAATTTACCCGTGCCCCATGAACTCAGAGGATCTCTGTGACACAGATTGGGACTGCACCAAGTGGACCAAGAGGTGGGTGATCAATCACCCTACTGGACAGGCCAGTTTCTAGGCATCAGGTACCAGTGCAAAACCCCGGGCCCCTCCCCCACCTGCCTCAGCTTCAGCAGACAGTGACTACACAGAGTAGACCAAGAGGTAAGTGGCCAGCTCCCCAGGTGGACAGCCCAATCTCTAGGCCCTAGGTACCTGGAGAAAAATCCCGAGCCCATCCCCCACCTGCCTCAGTTTCACTAGCCAGCCAGCAGGCAAGGCTCCTGTAGAGAGGCTGCTCCAACCCTCCCACCCAATTGATCAGACCCTGTAAGCTACAACTCTTACTCCTCTCTCAAACTCATCCTCTGTGATCTCAGAGTATCTCTGATACACAGAGGGAATCAAGATGTGAGTGAACAGCTCCCATGCTGGACAGCCCATTCTCTAGGCCTTTGAAACTGATGCAAATCCCGGGGCCCTCTAAGACCTGCCTAAGTATCATTAGCTAGCCAACAGGCAGCTACTTAACACCCATCATTAGTCAGACTTGTAATCTACAAGTCCCACTCCATCCTCTAACTCACCTATCCATGGAGACCTCAGTAGTTCCTGTGGGGGCCAGCCAAGACCAGCCATGATAAGCTAAGTATGCAGGTCACCCAAAGGAAGTTCTTTACTTCCACCCAGTATCTCCTGTCAGAGTAGAACTGGGCCATAGATAAATTTAAATGGAGGCCTGAGTCTCAGTACTTTACCCTGAGGCAATGCCTGGTTGCAGGAGGAACCACATACTGAGATTACCTGACTTCCACCCAAGAACATATCATTCGAAGGAAATGCCTGGCATTCCAACCACTCTAGATAGGATCACCTGCCAGCACACACTCAACAGGACACCCCGAGACAAATGTCAGCCAGTCAGGGGTCTTAAAACCTCAGAAACCCCTAACCCCCACCTTTACTACTATAAAAACCCAATTCTAACTGAGCTTGGGGCTCTCCGGTTATTCCAATACCTTGGCCATGCAGAGAAACCGAGTTTGCAAATTTGATTTAAATAAAGGCTCTTTGCTTGTTTTCATACGGGATTCGGTCTTCTTGTCGATTTTTGCAAGGACTTCACAGATTTGGGCATAACATTTGGAGGCTTGTCCCAGATCCCCCAAAGCCCTCTAGGACTACCACCTGTAGAGCCTTCAACCGACTGACAAGTTTTCTGTGTTTTGTTTCATGACACATGTCTGTCTGTGAGAGGGCCCCAAAACTGTAGTGCCTGAAGACAATCTGTGGATGCAGGAAAAGATCATAGGCAGGGCACCTGGGAAGACATTCCCAGGGCCCTTCTGCTGAGGGTGGTTCCCTCTGGCGAGATACATCGGTAGCATTTCTCAGTTCTGTGGTCAGACATGCGAGTAGCGTGGTCAGTTCTCCGGTGAGACACACAGGTAGTGGGTCTCAAGTCTGCATAGAGACACACAGCCATCTCAGTGTGATAGAGGGGCGGGTCACACCCGCAAAACAGCTTGAAGCTGTGTCCTTGGTTTAGTTGCTGGAATCTGGGTCTTGGGTTTGGTTCAGTGCCATTGTCCTGTTCATTGCCCTGTGTGTCTGTGTGTTGCTGTGGTTTTGTCCTGACTTAGACTGATGCTGACGATATGGACAGACACGAATCAGACTTCTTTGACTTTGATATTGGGATCACTTACAGGACTTTAGAGATAGGGCCATAAGCATAGGGGTATATTTTCCTCACCACCTTAAACATTTCATGAAAAAGAGTCAGCCTTGGCTCCAAGCGCCAAGCTGCCAGCTGTGGGGCAGCATACTTGTGTGGATGGATGGGTGGGCTATGCAGCCTTGTTTTTACAACATAGCAAGGTTGCCAGTCACAGTTGTAGGGGCGGATGTATCCCAACAGGATTTCAAACACTAAGAGAGAGTCTGAGGTTAATTGATATGGCTTGGAGAAGTTAACCATCTTTTCCCCCTCATGCTGCATACCTCCCATGCTGGTGGATGAGTTCCCCCTGCCTGCTTCAGCTTCTGATCAAACTTGACGTAGCTTTGGCTCCTTGGATCAAGGACTCTTTCAGATCCAATATGTTATAAATATTTGTCATCATATATAGGGGCTGGTTACAAGTTATTATTGGTTAATGTATAAAAAAACTACTGTTGGTCTCAAATGTTTCATGTTGTTATAGGATTTTATGTGATATAAATTTTAAGGGTTTTTTTTTTATAGTATGCATGTTTCTCTTCTTGTTTAAAATGCTGTAGCCATATATCATACACCACTGAGAAAACACACACACACAAAGACGTTGGTAAGAGTTTTTATATTGTCTAAAAAGTGAGAGAGAAAAAACAAGAAAGGTTTTGGTATATAGTCTAAAAAGCGAGAAAAAAGGGATGTAAACTATGTTTGCTGTGGTTTCTCATACATGCAAATATTTAATGTGCTTGTTTTGTTGAAAAGTTTGTCTATATAAGTTTTCTTACAAGCATGGAGCTGATTCAGAAATGTTCTATTTTGCTGTTATGGGCCTAATTTCAGAAAATTTTCACTGAGCTCTGGTTACTAAATTTGGGTTAGCAAAAATTCAGATAACTTTTTGGTATAGATAGTATTAAAACTGTTATATGCTACTGTTTTTTTTTAAAGCTGGTTCTAGAAGTAGATTATGGCTCTTCCTTTGCTAGACTCATGTTTAATTTACTTAAAATTTATGCATGGGTAATTTAAAAAACATAAGGCATAATTCCATTTTAAATTTTAAATTGCCATTTTACTAGAGTTTAAAAAATGGATGCCACATGATTTCACCACCATCTTTATTAAAAGTGACCACATGGATTGGGCCTAACAATTCTCCAAGATAGTTTAGATTGGGATAAATTTTTGCATGATGACTCATGTTGCTTTCTAAAAAGTACTTTATTTTTTATATTCTTGATATTGCAAAAAGACATTTAAGAGATTTTAAGTTTTTAAATAAATTTATAAGGCTGTGAGACATCTGTGTTATAAAATGTTTTATATTATGTTTTATATTATCAAAGTTTAAGCTATTTGGGTAAACTAAGTCATAAATTTTAATATTGATACTAAGAGGTTTGAACTTCCTCTTTTGGGGAAAGAATGTTGTTTCTATGTCAATCACTCTAGGGTAATTAAAGATTCAATGGCCTTGTTAATGATCAAGTACAAAACATAAGAAAGCTGGATGAAAACTTGTTCAGCTGGTCTCCTTGATTAACAACCTTGCTTCTTGCTGTAACAGGCCTCTAACAATCTTGCTCCTTGTCAACAGACGTGACGGCTTTTGTTTGAGAATGGGTCAATACTGTTCAACTGATGGCATTAAGGTTCCAGTATCATCCCTTGAGTCCCTGGACAGACAGGATCCATGATTGATTCCTGTCGTTAGTACTTGTGAAGGGGAAAAATGTAGAGCCCAGGGCAGCTTTCCCAGGTCAACTTAGTACACAACTGCTAAGATGGATTCTATAGATCAGCAGGAAGGTTGACCTGAGTCTCAGTTTGCCATAGGCAATGCTAGCTCTTAGACTCCCTCCGGTTCCCATTTCGCCTTGGAACCTGTTCCTTGCCTTTGCAGGAGACAGCATTAACAGCTAGATATAAACTTGTTCTGTGTTTACCTTCTGAATGACCAATTCAGTTTCTTTATTAGCTTTAATTCAAAATCATTACAGAGTGTGGAGTTCTAGTCTTGTAAAAGCTGCTAAATTATTATAGACTGTCAGGAAATGCAAGTTAGTCTATCATCTTTAAAGTGCTGATATAATTAGCTACAAAAATAAGCCTTATTTAGTTCCCTATATGTGTTTTCAAAGTCAAACTTAAAGCAAATGGTAAAAAACGAAGTTTGTCTAATCAGACATACCTAGTCAGCCCTCATACTTCAGAGATCTGCAGAATATGTCATTTAAAATAATGACTAAAAAGCTTATTATATTAGACTCCAAGATTCTAGCAGTAACCCAAGGTCTCCAGAGAAGATTATGAGATACCATGATGTCTCTATCTGGAGTATGACAAAACTGACCACTGGGTGAGATGATCCCTAGTGCAACACCAGTTGCCAGGACCCGGTCCAGACTGTGGACAAACAACAGGACCTTGAAGAATTGATTGTACCACTTTTGCCTAGACAAAATAAGGTGAGTCTTTTCCATGACCCTCTTCCACAGGAAAAAAAAAATCCACCTTATGGGCCTGGCTGAGACAGTAAGACTGTTCTTCTGGATATTTCTGCCCCTAATGCTATGGAGACCTGGGTATGACTAACTGTATATGGACTCTGGTCCCTGTCATTTTTAATAGATTTAAAAACTATTTGGTCTGTACTCAGATAAACTTTGTATATCCTTCTGAGATATCTGATAGTATTAATGGCTAGGGCAGTTATAATGTCAGTTTAATAACAAAAGGTATCCAGATTCTTCCACAAAGCTACAGCCAGTTTGTTAGTGCATTAAAAAATGTATTAAGGTCTAAGAATATAAAAGTTTATAAGCTTTGAAGGTCTAAAAAATAACTTAAGACACAAATACAGGTCAAGATATAAAAAAATGTTTCAGGGCTCTGGAAACTGACCTTCACCAGGCTACTCATCTGGGGTCCACAAACTTTCTGAGCTCCTCAGATCAAGGTGTGTTATACATTGACTGGACAACATAGTGTAGGATGTTGCAGTCAGATGCCAGGTTTGTGTTCAAGTAAATCCAAAGCAGAGAGCTCTTACCCAGGAAGGGGTCCAAATGAGAGATGAACAACCCCAAGAATTCTGAGAAAACTGAATTCACCAAGATTTGGCCTGCTGGGGGAGAATGAAATAACTTTGTGATTTTTATAGCTATCTTGTCCAGGTAGACAGAAGCATTTCCCACCCAGAATAAAACTATTCAAATAGTAGTTTTAAAAAAGCTCCTCTGGGAACTGGCCCCCTGATTTGCCTTCCCTCTAGCAATGGGGTCTGATAATGGCCTGACTTTTATATCCAAATAATAAACAATAATATCCACCTCCACCTTTACATGTTGATACCCACTTCCAGTGTCTTGTTGTGTTACAGTTCTATGCATGACCTCCAGCTGCCTCCCCCACTTGCCAGAAACAAGTGAGTTTCCACTACAAAAAAAAAAAAAAAAAAGGGGGGGTTCATAAAACGGAGGCTTCCTCGAAAAAAAATTCCTTTAAAAAGATTCTGGCCTTTGGGAAACATAAAAGCCCTAGGTAATCAGACTCTATGCCACAGGAAGGGACCCTGGAGGGTTAATTATTTACAGCCAGAAATCAGTCAGGATTGCTGATTATGCTTAGATACTTGGCCTCTGGACTACAAAGAGATAGGAACTAACCAGACTGTCAGCCATTGACAGACAAAACTCACTGATAGGAACTAACCAGACTGTCAGCCATTGACAGACAAAACTCACTGGGACTGGGGCACCCCAAATTGGCATTAGAGGGCTTAACCTGGGCACTTCCCCTATCCTGATGCCTGCTATTCTGCCTTACGGGTTAATTCATCTGGATAACAATGATAGTACTGAGCCCCTGAGACTACTTGATGTATGCATGCGTGTACTAACGGTTTGACTAAACGTGCCTCTTCCGATACATTCCAAACTAATAGACAGGTTGATTAGGACCTACAGATACTAAGTTTCCACTTCTGAATTAAAACAACAGTTTAATTTGTTTAATTAAACAACAGTTTAAATGCTTTGCAGGACCATTTCTGTAAAACAACATTTACAGAAATGCTCCTGCAAAGGAGACTATGCACGACTTTGGGAGAAACTTGTTGTTTCTTTGTTATTTGATCAGGAGTAATTGGAGAAATTCTTAGCATGGTCGGGGGAAACCTCAAAAAGAAAGAGACAAAGACATAAATAATTGGTACCAGTCTATGCTCTCTTGGTCCCCCTGGCTAACTACTCTGCTATCAGCACTGGCTGGGCCTTTAATTCTCATTCTAATTGGATGAATTGTGCATCTTAAACTATAAGGCCAGTTATGTATCAGTTCAGTAAAATTAATGGTCCTCGGGTCTAGCTACCTCTTTATAGCAGGGTGAGTCCACGACTTGACTCATTCACTGAGACCAGTGGGGAACATAACAGGGCCCCAGAACGGAGCATGCCTCCAGACCTTAGCACAGCTGACTCCATGGTGGAAGTGTATTCAGGCTGTGAAACTCAGCAGCTTTCAGCACCATCTGCCAACACTATAACAAAGACCTACTCCAGCAAGGTCCAGAGTTCTGAGAACATCTCTAAATGTACTAACCTTGCCTTTTGGCTTCTATAGCTCTGCTTTTGGCTAACTGTTCTTGTTAACTGAAGTATGCCAACCCAAGACTGGATTTTCTGCTTAAAAGTTCACCTTGAGAAAGGGTGCGGGCTACACTGGGATCCCGAACACCCAGTACAGTCATAGGCCAGCTAATAAATACTTTCTATTGGCTTAAATTTGTGTTTGAGCCGTGCTCTCTGGTGGACCCCCCACAACAATTATAATTACATTCCCCCTGTCCTTTCCTCCCTCTAACCCTCTCAAATATCCCTTCTTACTCTTTCAAATTCATCAGTTATTTTTTTTTCAATAATCATCCCCACTTCCTATAAGCATATAATTTTATCAGGATTCTAATTTCACAACTACAAAAATCAGCTGATACAAGATGATTTGATAGAAAAAAATTGCACTGTTAATGTCTACTATTCTTTAAGAAAATGGAAGAATGGCTCTGAAGACAGTCTTGGACCTAAAGAGTAGCACCTTAAAAATAGAAGAAAACCTTCAGTACGAGTGATCATCACAGACATTCAAATTTAACTGGCTCTGTCTGGTCGGATTCAAGATTGGTAGACGCTTGTAATATTTTTTTTTTCGTTTTTCGAGACAGGGTTTCTCTGTACCTTTGGAGCCTGTCCTGGAACTAGCTCTTGTAGACCAGGCTGGCCTCGAACTCACAGAGATCCACCTGCCTCTGCCTCCCGAGTGCTGGGATTAAAGGCGTGCACCACCACCGCCCGGCTGAGGCTTGTAATATTTGTCTCTTTCTGTCCCTTTCTATTTCTCACTTTTGGCTTGAGGTTGTCTGTCACTAATACACCGTGCCTCTGCCACTACTTCAACAAACACTGGTGAGTGTTTGTGACAAGTCTTTTCATATGCAGAGAATGCACTAAATGCAACATTAGGATGAGGAGAAAACCCAAAGGATATAGAAGAAAAAGGTAAACTTAAGGTTTAATAATATTTTATTTATATATGTGCCAAAATAATGTAATGTTAACAAGAAAGAAATACAAAGCAATTGCTTATTACATTGACATTTTAATAGTTTTTGCAGTCTATATAAGTAACATGAAAGGTATAACTAAGTCACTAAATTTTCATTTTTCTTCAAAGCATGAAATAATGTGTTAAAGAGAAACTCTATATATGAATTATGTTATTATAATTTTTCTTCCTGAGAAGCAAATGTAATTCTTTATCACGCAAACCAGAATTAATAGAAATGGCTTTAAATACTTTCTAAGTTATTTTTTTACTGGTGGTTCTTGTTTGTTATTTTAACAGATATAATGAACCAAATTCGATTTAAATTTGATTTATTACTATTACCTGTATCTGCGTGCTGTGTGTGTGTGTGTGTGTGTGTGTGATGTGTGTGAGTATAGCAGTATCAATTCCATGGAATGCATGTGAAAGACAGAGGACAATCCTTAAAAATCCATTCTCTATTTCCACAGTGGCAACCAAGTGGTCAAATTCAATGACTGTACTTACTGTACCATCCCAATGACTTAAAATCCAATTAATTTTAACAATGCTTTTACTGAGTTGCCCTGAAATCAAGTATGTTAATTTTTAAAAATAGAAACAGTATGAAAGCACACTATGTTCACTTTTCTTTCTTACTACACCTTTAAAATGCAGTCTATTTTATTGCAACAAGAAAACACTAAGCACATATAATTATTCAATTTCAATTCTTTAGTTACTGTGTTATTGAGTGACAGTAACATTACCGTTTTAACATGTGATTGCAACTGAGCTACTTTCAAAGAAATCAGTATGTTAGTTACCATTTCAATATACCAACATTACAATTACTAATTATTGACATTACGCCCTTTGTTTCTTACCATTTTTTGGATATGCAATGTGGTATTTTTATTTATGCTACATCACATTGTTGATTGATCAAATATTTGGAATTAATATATGGATTTGGCTAAAAGAAAGTACAACAAATGGAGCAACTATAGTGGAAAAGCAGCAACAAGAAATTCAAACAGAATCATGTATACAGTGAAGGAAATGCACATGGTGCAATAAGACAAAATGACTAGGTGTAAGTAGATAACTAAAAGAACAACAGTAAGAGTTATGCCATGTGTCCTAAATGTCTTCCTGAGCTAACATGATAAAAGGGGGTCTCAAGCTCATGGCTGGTTGAAATTTTGAATTGGCTAGCTAGTTCAAGAAGGGCTCCAGGGCAAGTGGTAGAAACTTAGGGCAGGCTAGTTCAAGGAGGCAGATCTGTGTAGTCCCACTCCTGCAGGCTGTATAGGGACTCAGGCTCTTGCTCTCTCTGCTTCCATGCTTCATGAATTGGAAGAATCTCCCTCTGTCACAAGCTCTTTCCCGTGTTCTGCCTTGCTGAAGTCATAAAGCAGTGCAATTAAACAAGCGTGGTGAAACTTCTAAAGCTGGGAAACAAAATTCCCTTCCTTACTAGTCTACTATGTCAGGCATTTTACACAAGGACAGAAGGCAAACATCAAACAGATGTGAGAGAAAGGCTCTAAGATGGTAACATGGAACCCATGAACTCTGCTGGGAAGAGACTGAACAGAACATGTAATAAGAACAAGGGAAATAAAACGGGTAAAACACCTTTCTTCTAGGCACTAACAATCTGTGGAGAAACAGATAAGCCACAGAAACATTGAGCCTCTGAGTGGCTTCAGGGAGGAACCTTGTCTTGTCTCTCTGTTCATTTTGACTGACTACAATACTATCCCAAACCAATCCTTGGAAAAGGAGTATGAAATAGAGAAAAACTGAGTCACTCAATGGGTAATGCGTACACATTCTTTTTCTCACTGTTAAATCCAGATGGTTTCCTATAAGAGACAGAAGACAGTCTTAAATTGAGAGGCTCAATACAACCCTAGAGGACAAAAGTGTTGGTTTCAATAACTACCAGACCTCCAGAAACATGTCCAGGAAAGGGTAGAGTGTCGTGACTGGTGTCCAGTAGCCAGAAGTAAATTTCATTGAGGACAGAGGTATGATTTATCATGACTTCCGGTTCTATATCATACTGGTAAGAAGAATAATGGTGACAATGGACAACTCAGCCTCAGGAACTTTTTAACTCTTCCATTTTCTTGTCAGAGTTATTCTTCATAAGGGCAGTTCCTATCTCTATTTCCTGACTACATTTCCTACAATATATAAATCTTACATATGGAGCCGATGGCCCTCAGGAAAGAACACTGGGTGCTTGAATGGCAAGTATCATTATTGACAATTGGTTGAACTGTGAAATTCACTCTAAAATAGTGATCAAGGTCATGTCAGTCCGCTGTGCTGCCTGTAGCATCATCTTCAATTGTGCATGCACATCAGCAAGCTTCTGTCGATCTAAACTACCCCGAAAATACCACCGCTCGTAGCAATGCACAGGGATGGGGTAAACCACGTATTTCAGCTCCATAAGCGGTATTAAGTTTTGCAGGATCCTCACGAGCATAGACATTGTAATAGGGTTAGAAGCAAAACTAAGCACACGGAGGTGGGAACAGTGGCTTAGAGCTGGAATAAGAGAAGTTATGGTAGAATCTGTTATAAGACAATGATTTATCTCTAGATACTCTAAGGTACCAGAGACATTTTCCATAAGGGTCTGGAAAGGCTCACAATCTTCCCAAGATATTGGATTGTTACTGAGATTCAGCAGCTTGAGTTGGGTTGCCTGAGGACACTGGGAAAGAAATCTGAAGTCTCTGTAAGAAAGCTCACAGAAAGGCAGATTCAAGAAATCCAAATCAGGTGGTAGGACTCTGTAGGGAGAAAACAGAAAATTGATGCTCAAGAATGAGGAACTGGTGGTGGGAAATTATCTAAGAACGTAGAACAAACTTCTTTGTACATACAGCGCTGCAGCAGCTAGCAATGTGGACTTTAAAATAACTTAATACATTTGTGGCTCTAGGAAAGACTTTTCCACTCTTAGACACAGATTTTCAATCTTCAGAACATGTACAAGATATTATTATGCTTGGTCCTGAGAAATAATGAGTGAAAAAATTTAACCTAGTTGGCAATTACAATCCACACGAATCTAATTCTATTATTTGATGGAATGGGGTCAGGGATAACAGCCAACTGAAGGTTCCTAAATGACAGTCTCTAGATTCTGGGCCTGATCCTTGAGCACAGCACACGAGCAAAAATGATCTGACAATATGAATTACGGGGATCTTTTGATGAGTATGTATGTCAACACTACAGCATGAAATCTTTACCTCCTTCTACCTCAATGCTTCCAGTTCTTCTCTAGATACCTGGAGAAAGACTTTTTCTTTTCATTAAGATATTCTGAGGTCCTATATTGTATGAGTATAGTTGTCTGAATAAATGAATAGGTACAGCTTAATTTTGTAATCCTGACTTTTCTTCACTATAAATGAAGTGCTCTAGTGGACAGTTTCAAAGTTCCTGTAGTGTTACTGCTGAGGAGAAGGGAAAAACAGATTCCATCGAGCCTTAGGAATGCCATAGTCTAGTTTCTTTCCTGTCTTAAGAACAGAATGTGAAGGAAACCAGGTACCTCCCCTCAGACTCTCACCTGAGCAATTTGTGTAGACGATTTGTGAGGCAGAAGAAAGACAAGCTGAGCTCCTGAAGGTTCTTCATCCGCTCAAGTTGGGTAAGGAAACTTTTGAATGTTTTCCCATTCAAAGACTTAAGGGTGATTTTAGACAGACTAAGACTGTCCAAGTGGACCATGTGAGACAAAAGGGTTGTAACATCACCAAGAGAAGCCTGATCAACTGCCAGGTGTTCAATACACAACAGATCCACAAGTTTGAGGGTATTTTTATACTCAGACAGTTTATCAATCTGCAGATCTCGACAGCAGAGGTGCAAGGACCCGGAACTTTCTTCAACTTTACTCAGAAGCAAAGACAAAAACTCCCTTGCTCTCAAGGTGCCATCCAGGGAAAGGTCCACTAGTAATTCAGTGGGGTAGCTGGACAACTCAACCTCAGGCACTACATTTACAGTGCTGCGTTGGCCTTCTCTCTTTGGGGCAGAGGTCTGAGAATAGGAACAAGACTGAAAACAGAAAGGGGATGTCCTGGATTGAAAACATGTGGTCCTGCGGTCAACATCATGCCTCAAATCTAGGATCTTCAGTTTGGAGGTTCTGTAGGGAAAAGGGGAGATAGCACATAAGAGAGGTGGCATATTTTAATACAATCCAACAGAACTAATGATAACAAGTGAAGATAAAACTCGTCGGGTGCTCAACTCCATACAGCAACTAAACACAGCACTTTCCAGCATTACCTCTGTCCTAGATTCTCCATCAATGCTCACCCATTTCTGTGCTTCTGTCTTCTCATCATGTTATGCTCATCATGTTAACCAATCAATAGCCTTCTCAGTCACATCTCTTACAAAATTAAAGCCCTCTATAAGACATTAGATTCTCTCAAATACCTCAACTGAGAAGGTGGAAAGAGTGTAACATCCGGAGGGGGTGAAGGACACTAAGGAAACAAAGCCCTCTAAATCAAGATGATACACACACATATGAAGTCACAGAGACTGAGGCAGCATGAACAGGGCCAGTATGGGCCTGCACCAGATGGGGTCCTAGAGCTGAAAGAAGTGGACATACGCCCTTATCCCTAACCCAGAACCTATCTCCAACTGACAACCACCTGCAAATGAAAATTTAGTCTCTTCTAGTGAACTCTCATCTGGGGATGGGGGAAATCTACTCTTAATGGAAGACTGCATGACCAGCAGCAGGTGGCCAACAGAACACCAACTCAGTGGCATCTTTGGAGGTTCATTATCTCAAATGTGTCCGAGCTGTTTAAAAAATCATCTTATGTTTTAATTTTATTTATATATTTAATTTTTTATCTCTTCTTACCCTATGGGTCTTTTGTGTATATATATTATGGGTTCTAGTGTCGGGGGTTTACGGGATTCCTGGCTGCAATTCAGTGCTTTTCTACTTCTATATGTGTTCCTGTGCCTTTTCTCGGCAACTTTTCCTTCTCTTTATTAGTTTTGTCCTATTCTGGTGTGTTAGTTTTTGTTCTACCTCATTTTATTTTATTTTTATCCCTTAGAAGCCCATTTGTTTTCAAATGAGAGACAAAAGGGAGTGGATTTATATGGGAAAGGAAGAGGAAAGGAACTAGGAGGAATAGAGGGAGGGGAAACCATAATCGGGATATATGAGAAAAAATATTTTTAATAAAAGGAAAAAATTAAAAACAACAAGATCTCAACAGTCGGACCAAACACCTCCCATCCATTGTCAGAATTTAGCACTAATTATCTTTGCTATATCTTTTTCCTCCCCTGTCACAGGTTGAAGAATAACCTCTTGCTGTCTCACCATGTCACTATCATACAGAGTCTTACCGGGAAGCAGAGTTTACAGCAGGAAGGACCTGAAGACCATCCACGATGGCTTTTAAGAGTTCACCGTGTATTTCATGTCCTCTTAATGTTCCGATGTGGAGACAGAAAAAGGGCCAAACCTTCACCATTGCTGTCAGTGTCTTCTTATGTCCACCCAAGAAAGCAGCAGTGAACAATGGAATAAAGAGTTCTCTTGGAATCTCCTCAAGTGATTGGATTATTACAGTCTCAGTACTGAGCAGACTCTGTATAGCAAGGTCTAACAGTGTGGCTGGGTCCTTGTGGTCCATCTTCATGAACCTGCATAGAGGTGAGAAACAATTGGCAGTGCTGACTCACTGTTAGCAATGTAGAAAAACATTTACAGACTAAATATATGGTGAGTCAGATAATGATTTCTAGAGATCTCTATTATAGGCACAGGTTAGATATTGATCTGGTTATATCATTATGTATATGAATATACAATATACATATGATAAAATGACATTAAAATTAGTAATATGTTAGAAGTCAACATTAGGTAGCTACCTACCTGATAATATTTCCTCTGCAAAGAATACAAAATTAACAAGAAAGAGAAATGTAAATATACACAAAGGTAATGTCTTCATTTGTCTGGAAATGGAAAATACTAAGTCATAAAAAATAATTGTAAGTAGCTGGGCGGTGGTGGCGCACGCCTTTAATCCCAGCACTCGGGAGGCAGAGGCAGGCGGATCTCTGTGAGTTCGAGGCCAGCCTGGTCTACAAGAGCTAGTTCCAGGACAGGCTCCAAAAACCACAGAGAAACCCTGTCTCGAAAAATCAAAAAAAAAGAAATAATAATTGTAAGTAAAAGAATGAAACCCCAGGACATCACTAGAACCAGACTTTCTGACAGGTGAAGAGAGATCAAAATTTCAAAAGATACACATAAAAGGTGATGATTTGGGGCTTCAAGTTGTTCTGAAACAACAGGCAGAAAGATTATACCTGAAACAAGCCCAAATTAATAATACTATGTCTTTAAGGTCAAGGAAAGCAAGCATTTTAGGGAGCAGACTAAAAAAAAAAACTCTGATTTAAATCCTCTTGCTGTCTCTCACACATAGAAATTAAAAATCTGTTAATCTGGAAACAGAATGGTGACTCTGAGTGTCAGGGAAGGTTGGCAATTTGAGTATTGAAAGTGAAAAAAGAATAGCTGGATATGATCAACATAGGATATATGTAGGTGTAAAAAGATAATAGCTGGCTCTATTAAAATGTATGTGTGTTAAATAAAGAAATACATGACATCAAATAAGGACTATTATAATTTAACACTGCAGCCTTTGAAACACAAGGCTTCTGGGAAAGAGTAATTTAAATAAGGGTCAGGGAATTATTGCCAGGCACTTTGGAAAATATGGACAATGAAAGGAAGAAAATTAAAAATATGGAAAATAGAAGAAACAATGAAATTGGAACATACAAACAAACAGAAATAGTTATAAAGACAGAAAAACTGGAGGGACAGCAAACAGCACAATTAAAATAGACATATTATAAAACAATGTGACATCAAACAAATAAGCAAACTTAAGAAAAACAACAAGAACAAACATTAAAATTACCAGTAAATAACATTTCTATTTGTCACCTACCTAGTCTATGATGCTAGGTACAAACCTGTACAAACTAGAATAACTTGCTGACTGGCACAAAAATCATCCTAGTCAAATGCAAAGAATCGCATTTACTTGAAGCCTCTCAGAATTGTGATTCCAGGATATATAATATCTAAGAAGTCCTGAGAATATATCCCAAGTTAAAAAAAATAGTTTCCTTTTATAGCTTAAAAGAACAAGAGGGGCTGCAGATTCCATCCCATCAGTCAAAAGAACTGTGATTCTTTTATGTCCAGCAAAAGTCAAAATGATCTTACAAAAAGGAGAGATTTCTCAGACTCCAGAAGCAAAGGGTGCTTTCAAACTGTTACAAATGCTAGTGAAATTTGTTCCAGAATTTGCAGAGTTTACCAGATCTGCATGTTCCCTGGTGCATATGTGAATATTCAAAGAATTTTGCTCAAAGCTAAGTTTTGGGTGAGCTTAATGTCTGGTTTAAGAATGGCTCACAGGTTCCACTTTAAGGATTCCAAAGCAATAGTACTATAATTTGATTTTCTTCCAGGCAAATTTAACGTTCAGAAGATATCACTTTTCCTAAGCTAATGTATCTACTTATTGTAATTTTAAAAATATCTGCAAACATTTTGCAAGTTAATGATAAAGCTCACATAATAAAGACTATGCACGACAGTTAAGAAAATGAAAAGACAACCGAGATGGAGTTACGGTACCAGACAAGAGAGCATACTACAAAATTCTAATTACAGCATCATGGTAGTGATGCAAAAATAGACAAACAGTCCGTGGGGATAGCTTAGAAAGCTTGGAAGCAGAATCCAATGCCAAGGGAAAACAGTGCATTTTAAATGTAGTATGGAGAACCAGAGAACCACTGGAACAAGAATGCACACGTACTGTATGGTGCTAGAACAAATGAGACCTTTAGGGAAAAAAATAATCCACGAGACATGCTACATACAGAATAGTTAAAGATAAAGTCATAACTATGAAGCCATATAATGGTTTGAAGAAAGCATACAAAATTTTAACAAGATCATAAGGAACAGGCTTTGTATCTATATAACTTAAACTTTAGGGCAATTGAAAATAAATGACAATCAATCTGACCACATAAAAATAAAATAATCTCAAACGATGAATCATAATTAAATCAGAAAGTAGTTAACAAAATGGGATGATGTATTGGTTCCACATATTTGAGACATTTGGTTAATAAACTATATATCTAACTCCAAACTTTAGGGACTAAGGATCAAAACTTTGGTATAGAAATGGAACAATAATACCCATTGATAATTTACAGTAAAGCTATGAATGGTGGGAAGGATTTGTAGGAGGAGGGTTAAAGGATGCTAGAAGCATTCAGATAAGATGGGGTGTGACAGTAGCAAGGATGAGCTACATGCATGTACAAAATTGTCAGAGAACAAACTGATTAAAAGTTATAAAATCATACAAAGTACAAAGTTAAATATAAACCATGCTATCTTTCTTATATAAAAGCAATATAAAAAACATGACTTCTCTTTGTGCAAAATATACTACAGGATGAACTAGGCCTGAAACTTACAGGAAAAGGTCGGGAAATAAAAGCACAGTAGAAGAGATGAGAATAGGAGTGACATTTATATAACAATACACTTTGGTAAAGCTTTTTTATACTCTCAAAAATCCTATTTTTGAATGTGAAACATTTGGTCTACGCGTACAGATTCAAACAGCACTTCTATAAAATATCTATTAAAATGTGCCAGTACTGAACATGTATAGGATTTCCCTGTGCCATTACTCCCTATACAATATAGGAAAAATTACTTGAATTTACATTACATTAGGTATGACCAATCTAGAACTAATTTTAAGTATATGGTAGAATTTATGTGTCCCTTATGTAACTACAACACTACATATAAGAAACTTGAGTATTCACAGAGCATGAATGAAAATTCACTATGGATGTCTTGAAGTCAATACATTATGGATAGCAAGAGTACAAGGTAAGCAATTGAAATTACTCAACATGTGGACAGGAGGATTCCCTAAAGCCAATAAATTAAACTAATTACAATTTACATAGATTTTGTAAATATTCAAATAAATATTGTAACCATACTGGAGGAATAACAAAATATTTGTGCCTAGAAAGCTTTAATTTTATTGAAGAAGGTAAAGACAGAAATAAGAGCACACATACAAGTAAACAAATGTTTCTGTCAATATAGTTAGTAATTCTGGAACTAATGTATATGTATACTGACTAGGAAAGAATAAGTAAAAATATCATTGATAACAAATGGCAAAGGAAAAGATTTAGAGGTAAAGCTAGCAAGTATTGGAATCAGAAGCAGCATCGTAGGATTCTGTCATTTATGTGTGTGTGTGTGTGTGTGTGTGTGCTTGTGTGTTTCTATAAATATGGCTACATGCTTACTATATCTTACTTCTGCACTGAAAATGACTTACCAACAGAAAAAGCCCATTAATAAAGACTATCTAAATGCAACTCATTAAGAAGAGGATTCAGAAATTCTTGGACAAGGGGATCTAACTCAAGGCCAGGATGGAAAAACATTCACAAGATGAATCTGACATTCCTAGTGTCAGACACTTGTAGTGTACAAAGCAATGCATCATTATACTGAGAAAGCAACTGGCTAACTAAAAGGAGGTCCCAGAATAATTCAAGGAACAAAATATCTTGTAAGATGATTATAACATATAGTATCGCATTTATTCCTAAAACCACACTGGTACAAATAAATTAATCAAATACAGATAGTACCCTTTCCTAAAGAGAAATTCCAACAGGCAATATTAATATGCCCAAATAAACCGGAAGGCCACGATTAGATACATTTGTAGCAGGCTAGTTCCTAAAAGAGATTCAAGTTCTGGGAAGAATAGTATTTCTTTCAAACTTAAATTGTTTCTTTCACCATATTTGCTACTAACAAAGGACAAAAGGTAGCAAGCCTCACAGTGGAGCAACACGCTCACCATGACTGATCCAAGTAATTACGGCAAGCATTATCACTAATCCACGATCTCTTCTGGTAATGTGATCTGAACCAGAAAATTTAAAAAAATGTGTGCTTTGACATCCGGGGAAAACTAAACAGGTTTTAGCCTAATAGTAAGTGACCCTTCCTATTACGTCCCCATGAGAAGAAATCCCCTAGTCTAAGTACCCTGTTGCTCTCCTATGTAGGTAGTCGCTCAAAGCACACGACCTGTTTATTTCCTGACCAGAAGACTGTCATCCACAGTATTGTGCAGAACAATTATTCCCCCATGAAGTGAAGGTCGTTCCCTTCTCGATACTACCAAGAATGTTCCACAGCCCTTTTTTTGTACACTTTCTTCCAGAATGTGACACTGTATAGTTCTACCCACAGCACAGTGTGCTTCTCTCCTAGACTTTAAGTGTTGCTCATTAGCTTTTGTGTATTTATTTAATCTGTCTAATGTCAGTTACACTTAGCCACTCCCAAAGCATTCTGGTGGGTATGCCCTGCATACCAGTAATATGAGTGGGGAAAGAGTAAAACGTGTATTTTTTCACAGATGCACACTTTCTATCTAGTCAGAAGAAAACATTAAATTCTAGAGGACAATGCCAAATTAGAATCAGCCTATGGTGGCACATAGTGAATGAGGAAACGTCCAGGTGAGAAGGGACAGACTCTGGAACACAAAGAGAGATTAAGATGGTGTAAAAAATAAGAAAATAAGTCACAGGAAGGTGAAAAGCACAGAGACAGGACTATGCCGCCAAAAGGAGCAAGTAGCTAAGGTTCCAGCAGTCGTCCCATGACCGGGAAGAGGAAGGCAAAGCCTCATCATAAAGGTAAGCTAAGTGAGCCTGGATAAGAGCCTGAAACAGCACTACCCAAAGGGCACGCCCACAGTTCTCACCCACCTTAAGTCAAGTTGGGGAGACTGGGGTGACTCCACTCGCATGAGAGAAGACATCCGTTTCAGCCCTCTTTGTATCAAAGTATTGTAGATGGGTGACATCTTGAGAAGGGCTTGCTATTTGAGACAGGCTTACTCTGGCCTTCCAAACGAGGAAAAAAAGGAGACATCACAAAATCATGACTAGGGACACGCTGCTAGTGAGTCTCTCTAGATGGACACTGAAGATCAGACATAGACATATTGAGTTCAATTGGCAGGTACTGCAGTGAACAACACAGTGGGGGGAGATCCCAGCATCCATGACAGGAAGCATAGCTCGTAACCTAAGGATGGTTGAAGATGCTGATATATCATACTTGGGATCAGCAATCAGTCTGAGACCTAGCGGCATCTGTCTGACATACAATTCATGACCGGTGAGAAGAAGAACTCTGAACGTTAGGCCCAGCACAGCCCCAGGATTCTGCAGCCCCCTCCCCATCATACAGCAGCCCTGTAGGGTAGGATATGAATGTGTAGAGACTGATCATCCAACCCAAATCTCAGCGCTATTTCTTCTTTCATTCTAAAATGCGCTTGGGAGACACACTTTGGCATAGATGTTAGCCACCCCACAGTTTCTGAACACGGGTAAACCCTGTCCATCACACAGACAGCAAAGTACGTATGGACAGCAGAGGCTTCTGAGACTCAAAGACTGGAAGCTCCTAAAAACGTGGAGCCCTGTTGGAATCTGATCCTTGAAGGTTCACTGTCACAGCCCTCAAAAGAATAGGACAATCCAATTCCAGTTCATCCATCTGCTAGCAACCTGTGGCAGGCTCCAGTAGAGGACCTGCAAGGGAGCTGCTCTGATACTTGACATCTTCTTCTTAGTTTTAGAGTGCTGTATTTTCCCAATTTTAATTCATAGGCTAGTCAATTGGTCAGGCTAGTTCAACAGTGACTTTCTCCCAACAGAAAGGCCAAGAACCTGATAGCTGTTCAGTCTATGAGGCTTCTAATTTCCAATTTTTCTTTTATGTGCCTCTTTGCTGTACTCTTTCCTTTCTAATATAATCTCAGTCATTTTCATTTTATTTTAAGCCTCTCAGTTATATTTCTCTTACATCTACCTAATTATGTTTCCAAGTTTCTTAATTGTGCAATCAGTTGTTTTAAAATATCTTTTCTTTACCTCTTCACATTCACATTTCTTCAGTTCCTTTCTTTTGTTTAGTGTTGCTGCTTTGCAATGTCCTCTTCCTTGGTCCCTTAACTCATTTCACTCATTTACCATTTCTACCTTTGTCCAAATTGGTTTTTAACTTCATTTCTTGCTATACATCATTCATGCTATTTCTGTTCTGTAGTCATTGGTGCTGTAGTATTTGGCTTTGATCAGTTAATTAAAATTGTTTACAATTTTGTGATTAGTTATATGCATGGTTAAGTGTGATGTTTACAGCTGTTATAGTGGCTTCCTTTACCCTCTGTGAATATAGTGGATATTGAGTCTTTCATTGAAAGACAGTCCCCCAGGTGTGACACCTGGGTGGGGTGTAGACTCCATGTGATGCAAAACTACCAATACACAACCATGAAAACACAAGGCATAAGCATCGTTAATCCTTAAATACTGAATCAACTCTTGAAATTCTAGACAATTAATTCAAAATTCTACTTGAAAAATTACCAATGGCTTTCAAGATACAAACAAGGAAGGAAATCAATTCAGAATGTAAATATTCAAGTCAGCAAGGACATTGATACTTTGAAAAAAAGCAGGGAAGGAAACAACGAATAAGATGAAAAAGGTTACTGATATACTAGATCAAGGCAAAGAAAGGTTAGGGTTGGAAGAAAATCTCAAGGAAACGTGACATTTAGACATCCATAAATAAAATCAAATTAACAAGCACGACCACAACTTTCAGAAATCCAGGGACATAGAAGATTCCTTGGGGTAGAAAGAGGAGACGGCATGAAAACTAATGGCATGGGAAACCTAGCCTGTGAAATTATCTCTGAAAAATTCCTAAATCTAGGAAAACAAATGAACATCCAAGTACAAGAGAGATTTGGAATCCAAAATACACAGGGACAAAAAAAAAACCAATTTATCTAAAATAGGTTGGAAGTAAAATGCAGGCTACGGGAACATAAAAAACATTTGATGCCTACAAGAACAAAGACACAATATTAAAAGCTGCAAGAGAAAAATGTCAATCCCCTTAATAAAAGCAAAGCCACCAGAGTAACATCAGATATCCTGTGAGCGACTTGAAAGCCAGATGACATGGAACTATATCTTTTCATTCTTAAAACTGAGCAGATTGCAAACAATGCAAAGTCATCTTTTCCAAGCTGCGGCGAGGAAGAAACATGTGTGGAATGATGGTCACCTTGGAAGATAAACTCAAAGGCAGAAACATGTGTGGAATGATGGTCACTCTGGAAGATAAACTCAAAGGCAGAAACATGTGTGGAATGATGGTCACTCTGGAAGATAAACTCAAAGGCAGAAACATGTGTGGAATGATGGTCAATCTGGAAGATAAACTCAAAGGCAGAAACATGTGTGGAATGATAGTCACTCTGGAAGGTAAACTCAAGGCAAACAGTTTAGAAACATCAAAGCAGCATTTGTAGAAAGATCCCTAAAGGAACCCTATAGGCAGGGGAGGAAGAGAGTAGGTTTTATGTTTTTCTTTTCATGGGGAGGGTTTCAAGACACTGTTTCTCTGTGTAGCTGTTTTGTCTGTTCTGGAACTCGCACTATACATCAGGCTGGCCTCGAATTTACAGAGATCTGCCTGCCTGTGCCCCAGAGTGTTGGGATTAAAGGCATGTGCCGCCAATGCCTACCTCAATTTAAAAAAAAAAAAAAAACCAAGAAAGTGAAATACTATAAAAAGAGAATAATTACACAGTGCGGTCTTTACTATTTTAAAAAGCTGACATATAAAAAAATAACAAAACTGTCAGGTGGTGGGGGTAAATACCTTTAATCCCAGAATTTGGGAGGCAGAAGCACGTGGATCTCTGTGAGTTCAAAGCCAGTCTGGTCTACAGAGGAAGTGTTCCAGGGCAGGCTCCAAAGCAACAGAGAAACCCTGTCTCGACAAACCAAAACAACAACAACAAAAAAAAGTTTCACCTTGTAGCAAAGACAACTTTGGTAACTTCTTACCTCAGACTTGGAAAGGCTAGATTCACATTAGACATCTGCAACCTGTTCGATGACCAGACCGAGGAACAGAAGTTTTTGAGGAGAAAGGATGCTTTGAGAGCATTTAAACACTCTAGTCACAGAATTGAAGCGAATCACTTCGGGATAAACGGTTCCTCAAGTGAACACCATCTGGGGACACACTGAAAGATCCAGCTAGATCCCAATTAATCTCCAAAGTCTGGATCAAGGTAATTGAGGCTCCAAAGGTTCCATTTTACAAAAAGAAAACTGAGGCAGCGGTAGCGCACGCCTTTAATCCCAACATTGGGGAAGCAGAGGCAGGGGGATCTCTGTGAGTTCCAAAACCAGCCTTGTCGACAGAGCGACTTCCGGGACAGCCAGGGCTACAGAGAAACTCTGTCTCTAACCGCTCCTCACCGCGCCCATAAAATATAAAACGAAAAAAAAGTTTAAATTACTTACCTGGTATGGCAAGGAAAGTAATTTGCCTTTTTAGTACCTCAGCAGCGGCAACCTTCCCTTTCAGGTGGGTGAGGAGCTTGAAGCAAGGTCTCTCAGCCTTCAGTGCTTGTCTGGCAAATGGATCCTCCTCAGATTACACAGAGGCAGGCACTGGACTTCAACTGGTTCTTTTGAGGTCAGCTGACTAACCCGCGTCTTTGTCCTCCTCTAGGAAACTGCGCCCAAATGGGCGGAGTTAGCTCCTCTGGAGCTACCTACAAGGTGAAAATAGTTGGGAACTATCTGACGACATGGGTTCCCAGGTTCGGGAATCAAACTCAGGTCCTCTGCAAAAGCAGCACAAGCCCCTAACTGCCGAGCCGTCTCTTCAGGACCAGTGTTCAACGTTTCCCCCATACTACTGATTCTACATGCCGCTATCTGCTAATCTTTTCTATACTATTGTTTACAGAAATACAGTGTACTCTTATGCTATTTGGCATTTTATTGTGTGTCTTCCGTAGGAAGAAAATAGAAGTATTAGCCAATGTCTCATTAATGCGCCCTCAGTTTAGCACTGCTTAGATAAGTGATATATGGGTGCTGAATGGATAGCCCATGTTTTCCTTGCTATGAGAGCAACCTTCTGGTTCCTATATAAGACTCTCTCACAAACTTATGTACCACCGTATTTTCCTGTAAAATCCTTCTTTTTCTCTTCTGTTAATATTAAACTTTCTTTTTTTTTAATTCTCGTGTCTTTCATGTCATGTATCTTCATTTTTTTTTTTTTTTTTTTTGGTCATTTATCTTCCCTCTGCCCTCGCAACCTCCCATCCAAAATAAAATAAAATTTAAAAGAAAAAAATCCATCATGGAATCTGTAGCATGACAGTGAGTCACACAGAATATTCTTTAGTCTATGCATTCTTTTTGTTTGGTTGGTTTGGTCTTTCAAGACAAAATTTCGCTGTGTAACAGTCCTGACTGTGCTGGAACTCAGTCTGTAGACCAGGCTGGCCTCAGATCCACAGAGATCCGCCTGCCTTTGCCTCCTGAGTGCTGGGATTAAATTCATGTCCCACGACCACCTGGCAAATTGGAAGTATCTTACATGGAAATGCAAGTACAATGTTACAGATTTGGGATGGTGCGGCGTATATATTTCTTGATCTTTTTATTAATCCTCAGAGAATTTTGTAGTGTATTCTGATCATATCTCACCTTTCACAGATCCTCAACGATACACCCGATTTTGTGTTCTCTTCTTTTTCTTTTAACCCACCAAGTGTAATGTTTGCTGCACTTGTACTCTCAGATCTGTGCTCTTCCACTGCAGCACAGTTGATTTATTAAGGGTCACCTCTTTAAAAAAATATACTCTCTGTCTCTGTGAAGCTATCAATTTTCAGTAGCTCCCCTGATAACAGTGGGACTTAGCGATACCCTCCCATTCCATTATGGGAATTTGCCCGTCACTGAACTTGTGCAGGGCTTGTGAATTTTCAAGTGGTGCCTTGTCATAAACACTATGACTTCAGGTGTGTGAGGTGGTATGCAAATGTTTCTCCCAGTCTGGAGAATATTTTCAAGAAGCATTATACTTTTACCATTTAAATCTCTGACCTATTTTGTGTTGAATTTATATGGTTTGTAAGGGTACTTTGCCCCTCACTATGAACATACAACTGCTTTACCATTATTTATCTAAATTTCTTTCCTTTGTATAGAAAATTGTTCTGTTTCCTTCTCAAAATTCAATTGCATAAACACATTTTCGCATGCTATTTCATTTATATATATGCCCATACCTATGCTATTATCTCCAATTCTGTAGTATATGTATAATTAATGCCATACAGAATGACTTCTTCTACTTTATTGTCAAAAATATTTTAGCTGTGGTAAGTTTTGTGAATTTCCATGTAAATATTGAAGAATATTGCCTATATATGTAAAAGAGACACTAATATTTTTATAAACACTGCATTTAAAATTTAGAAGAAATTTGGAAGAATTGACATTTTTTAATGTTAAGTTTTTCAACCCATGAAGACATTTTCGCAGATTATTCCCTTACAATTATATTTATGAATTTTCAAAGAGTATGTTTCTTTCTGTTATGATTTCTGCATTTGCATTGCTAGCATACAAATTAGCAACTGCTTTCTTTTGTCCAAATAATTTTCTAAAGTTGTGATTTTGTTCCTAAGTATATTTTTGTAGAATTGTTGAAATACTTTATATAGACAGTCATATCATCTGCAAATAGGAATAGTTCTATTTTTTAACCTTCCATTATTTGTGCTTGTGTTTGAATAATATACA
The DNA here is from genome assembly GCF_950005125.1 of Chionomys nivalis. Lineage (NCBI taxonomy): Eukaryota > Metazoa > Chordata > Mammalia > Rodentia > Cricetidae > Chionomys > Chionomys nivalis. Next base: position 99,757,867 of record NC_080112.1, read on the forward strand.
GCCATTATTTCTTCTAATTTGTTTTTAAACCACATACTCCCAGTTCACCTTCCAGAAATAACACTCTAACCCCAGCCATTTTATTGTGTTTCTCTAAGTCCCTGATACTTTTGCTTTTCATTGTATTTCCTTTGGCTTCTTACATTCTGAAAATTCTGATGCTGTGTCTACAAGTCACCAATGGTGGCTTTTGTCATGTTTATTGGAAGACATCAACAAACCCTTTAAAGAAAACCAAGAAAAAGCAATCAAAACTGAATCTAAGAACACATCAGAAAAATCATCCACCATGATCCAGTTGGCTTCATCCCAGAGATGCAGGGATGGTTCAACATATAAAAATCCGTCAGTGTTATCTACCATACAAACAAATTAAATAAAAAACACATGATGCTCTCACTGGATGACAAAATGCAACATCCCTTCATGAGAAAGGTCTTGGAGAGAGCAGGGATACAAGGAACATGCTTAAACATAATAAAGGCAATATGCAGCAACCAACAGCCAACATCAAACTAAATGGAGAGAAACTCAAAGTGATCCTACTGAAATTAAGAACAAGAAAAGGCTTTCCACTCTCTCCATGTCTATTCAATATATTACTTGAGGTTCTAGCTAGAGCAATAAGACAACAAGGGATGTCAAGAGGCTACAAATCAGAAGTCAAACTCTCACTACTTGCTGATGATGTGATGATTACATAAGTGACTCCAAAAATTCTACCAAATAACTTCTAGAAGTCATAAACACCTTCAGTAATGTAGCAGTATACAAGATTAACTAAAAAAAGTCAGTAGCCCTCCTTTACACAGATGATAAATGGGTTGAAAAAGAAATCAGAGAAACATCAAGTTTCACAATAGCCACAAATAACATAAAATATCTTGAAGTAACTCTAACCAAACAAGTGGAAGACCAAAGAATGGATAAGGAAAATGTGGTACATTTACACGATGGAGTACTATACAGTGTAAAAAAACAATGGCATCTTGACATTTGGGGGTAAATGGATGGATCTATGAAACATCATATGGAGTGAGGTAACCTAGACCCAGAAAGACAAATATAATATGCACTCAATCAAATGTGGTTTTCCAACATAAGGCAAAGAAAAACCAGCCTACAATTCACTATTCCAGAGAAGCTAGAGAACAACGAGGACCCTAAAATAGACATGCATGGATCGAATCTACATGGGAAGTAGACAAAGACAAGATCTCCTGAGTAAATTGGGTCATGGAGACCATGAAAGAGAGTAGAGAGGGTGGGGAGAGGAAGGGGGAGCACAGAACAATGTATTGCTCAATAAAAACAGGATGTGTCCCTTCACATGCTCCAGGGTTCATAGATGGGGTAGAATTTGGGGTGGGAAGGCTCATAGCCCTGCTTCTGGGTATGAGTGGGAGTTAGTTTGGTCAGCCTGCCAGCTTTGCCTCACTCTCACCACCAGGTTGTGTTCACCAGCACTACCCTGGCTAGCTCACCCAAAGCAGCAGGAAACAAGGGGTGGGGCCCGTTCTCCTGCTCTTTTGTCCTACGGGTTGGCTTACATGCACCCACATCACCAGGGTAGGCTCTACTGCTTTGCCTAGATGAGGTGCAGAGCCCACTCTCCCGAGGGCTGCAGTTAGTGAGGGGCAGAACCAGCTCTCCCACTCTCAGGCCCCCCAAGACCAGCTCTTCTGTCTGTCACAGCTGGTGAGGGTTGAGGGGGAGGGTTACACATGGCAGCCGAGATGGGCTGGTGGGATCAGCTGTCCTGCTCTCACGACCTCAGGGACAGCTTTGCCACTGTCCACAAGCAGCAAGGGACTGGGTGGGTTGGTGGTAGAATTCTCTATTAGCCCATGGCAGATGAGTGGCAGGAATAACTCTCCTGCTGTCATGCCCTTGGGATAGCTCATAAGTGTGCCTTCCTTCCCTGCCAACAGGGTCATTTCTACTGTGCTGCCTAGTCAAGAGGTAAGAGCTGCTCTCCCAAGAGCTGCAGCTAGGGAAAGACGGGACCAACTCTGTGCAGCCCTGTCCTTATGACCTTCCGTGGTCACAGGAGCCACTGACATCCACATGGACTCCAGCTGCAGCAGGGCCATGGATGCAGACATGGCCCCTGGCTGCAACCCAGGCCTAGACGTCACCATGGCCCTTGGTGGCAAGCAGACCTCCCACATCAGCCCATTCCTCACCACCTTCCCCTCAGATCTGCCTCTCTCCACAGTACATGAACTGTTCCGCGGTCCCCTCACCATACCCTGCCATAGATTTGCTCACCATAAGGACTTCGATGGACACTGCATGGTTTCTTACCTTCCCAGGGCAAGCTGCCACAGGAGGGCCCATGGGTGTCCTTCACCTGCCAGGTCCTAATGGCAGATTTATCACTTTAGTTCTGTAAACATACAGTAAGAAACTAATTTCTGGTCATATACTTTAAACTGGTGAGCTGCGTTGTTCTATCTTTGACTTTAACAGCTCGCGGAGAGTACAATGAAAACCAAAGCAGAAACTGGAGCGCGGTGAGGAGTATTCTTATTTGTGTCTTCGTGGGCATGCGGTAACTAGCTGTAGATGCTGCCAAAATGGATTGTTTCCTTGAGCAGGAAATGAAGGGAAACGCATTGTTTGAAACTGTTTGATTTTAAGTGCTATCCTGTTTAGATGCTCTTTGTCATGCTCAATATTAAACAATTTTAAACATTATTTCATCTTTGTGGGAGCTACTAAAACATTCCTTCCATATATATATATGTATATATATACATATCTGTTATATATATATGCATTTCTGAAGGGATATATAGGAAGTTTAATCATATTAAAAATACCCACACCACATTATTATTAATTCAATAGCAATTTGGTTATGATGGCACATACTTGTAATCCCAGTGCTTAGAAAGAATGGGTGGGAGGATCACTGCAAGTTTGACATTAGTCTCTTCTGCAAGACAAGTTCTGTGGCAATGCAGTGAGACATTGCCAAAGGAAAATGCAAACAAACAAAAAGTATAAAACTAAATTGTTTAAAATAGTAAATTTTTTCTTATTTTTTCTTTTATAGGAAAATAAATCTTTAAAAATGAATGTTGAAGTATACTGAGTTTAAAAACAATTCAGCAAGTTAATGGAATGCAACAGCATCTTATAAATCATTTGCTGTGTACTTGCTCAATCACAAAATTTCCCCGGGCCATGTCTTAAAAGTATAAACTTTCCTGTCCAGCACTTACTAAATTAAAATATTCAGTGGATGAACTTGTGAATCTAGTGTTTATGTATGGATGATGCCACCCAAGAAATACTTGGGAAATCATGGTAAAAAGTGAGACATCAAAAATTATCCTGAAAAACAAAGACAGGGAAATGAAACAAAACCCAAAATGTAGTCAAGTGAAATAAGTACAAAAGAGCCATGTATAAAAACCATCACAGAAAGGGCTTGTAATAGGAAAATTATCTAAGTGCCCACCAACAGAAAAAGAGAACAGGAAATTATGATTATGCAGTAGAATATTAGACTGCTATAAACACAAGTATATTTATTTATAGAACATAGTTTTTAAGAAATTAGTACGTCCCACCTATAGTCATGCAAGAAACTCTAATTAAGCTCAATGGGCCATGCATAAAAAGAAATAGAGTGTCGACCTGCTGGGGCAGATGAAGGGTTTCCATGACAGATGGGGGAGGGATGAGAAAACACAATTCAGACTGAGAAGGTCTAAAATTAATTACGTTCATTTCTGAAACTGTCAAAGAATAAAATTAAACAAATCAAACAAGAAAAAAGTAAAGAGACACCCATGTGAGTGCATATGTCCTTACATATGCATGCATACACATTTAAGCACATAAATATTTGCATGTACAAATATAGGTATATATTTTATATCACATATTACACAGAAAAACATATGCTTGACTCTGGATTCTATTTTTCATGATTTAGATATTTAATAATTTAATGTATTTGATGATAATATTTGAGAATAAACTGACTCTCTTTGTGGGGGAACATCTGCGTGTATTTATTTGTAGAAATTATACCAATATAATAAATTAGGGATTAAATCAATCAATAAATTTTTATGTCAAATTCAATAAGACATTAAAAACAAATAGATAATTATTTACTAATCTGAAGATATTTTTATTAAATTAATATTTCAGGAAAATAAATCTATAAGTCAGAACAATTTATATTATATGGTTCTATTAAAATAGGTGTGGGAGGTGGTGTCAATGAGGGAAAACTGGCAGGCTGACCAGCCCAGCTACCACTTAGGCCCAGAACAGGGCTTTGAGTTGGCCCACCCCAGCATCCACCTCTTCTATGAACTGCAGGAGCACGTGAAGGGGCCTAGGCCTACAGACCCAAAGCTTCAGGCTCTCTGTGACACAGCACAACAACAGAGGAGTTCCAATGAGGGCCCAGTATCGACAGTGTAGCAGAAGTCAGAGGCCTCAGACCAGACCATTGATTCTTTGCAATGAACCCTTGCAATAAAGACGTATGGACTAAAGGGTATACTGTGCGATTCACTGGGCCACCCTTCCATGATGAGATTTTCTTTTGTTTTTTTGTTTGTTTGTTTGGTTGGTTGTTTTTTTTGCTTGTTCTTTTATATTTTGTTTCATTTGGGGGGAGGTTGCTGTGTGGGCCTGCCATGGTAAGCTAAGTATGGACAGGTCCCCAAAGGAAGTTCTTTATTTCCAACCATTATCACCTGCCAGAGTAGGACTCCATGAATTTAATAAGAGGCCTGAGTCTCAGTAGTTTACCCTGAGGCAAGCCTGGTTGCAGGACTATTGCCCAAGAACAGAGCATTCAAAGGAAATGCCTGGCATTCCAACTGCTATAGATAGGATCACCTGCCAGCACACACTCTCCAGGACACCCTTAAGACAAATGTCATCCAGTCAGGGGACCTGAACCTCAGAGACTCCTCACCCCCACCTTTACTACTATAAAAACCCAATTCTAATTGAGCCTGGGTCTCTGTTTAGTCCAATACATTGGACACGGATAGACCGAGTTTGCAAACTTGATATAAATAAAGGGTCTTTACTTTTATGTACGGGACTTGATGGTTTCCTTCATGGCTTGTGCAGAGATCTCACAGATACGGGCATAACAGTTGCAAGGGCAGAGGGCAGATATGATGGGACAGGGAGATGAGTGGGACTGGGATGTATAATGTGAAATCCACAAAGAATCAACAAAAAGTGTTTTTAATTCAATGTGGGAATATATTATGCGGGCATGTGAATAGAGATTTCAGTAAGGGGATGTCTTTTTTTTTTTCTGTATCTGTGATACAAGACAAGTAAAAAAGCAGATTAAGGTTCAAACTGTTTACTTTATACCATTATGGGACATCACAGTGCCTTGAGGAAGCTGTTTCATCTCAACTGTAACAAAAACAGAAAGAAACGAATGTATATGTGCCAGTGCTGGCTTGCTTGCTCCATTTGAACAGTCGAGGATAGCTTGTCCAGGAAATGGTCTTGCCTACAACAGTTAGGAGGGATCTTCTCACACTATTTAAAGTAATTAGGATATTTCCCTCACAGGTATACCTGGAGCTTTATCAATCTTCCTGGTGATTCTAGATTTTGTCAAATTCACAATTAATACTAAATCTCAAAGACGGTACGACAATATATGTATTTTTATGTATTTTCTTTTAAATTTTATGTAATAAATCCGTGAACACAATATACTAATATTTAAGACATGGAATATAGAATCAAGTATATTGATTTTTTAATGAACAACTGATTCTCAAAGAATTTTAAAAACTATGTGCAAAGAGATCCCAATATAAAATAAATTTGTCAAAGTGTTAATAGCTGAGGAATATAATGAAATATGTTGGGAGGTTTTTTCTATAGTATTTTTCAAAACCCCTGTGACAGTTTCAAATTTTTCATAGCAACATTTGTAGGACTGATTATATAATTATGACAGATGTTCTGTTGGTATTGTTTTGTTTTGGTGTCTGTAACAAGGTTTCACAGCCTTACCTGGTGTGAAACATTAAGGAATTTATTGACTTTTATTATCTATTTATTGTATTTAATTTTGAGGCTGGGTCTTACGAAATTGTCCTGGATAGCCTGTAATTTGTTATATAGCCCAAAGCGGCTTCAGACTTGGTATAATCTTCCTGCCTCTGCTTCTTAGTCCTGGGATTGTAGATGTGTGTAACCAGGCTCAACAGAATTAAAGAACTGAAGTCCAGAGAGCCAGATCTGACTGTTCCTTGTAGACAAGATTCTGTAGAGAATATGTGGTGCTCTTAGCATATAAAGTGGTGGATTTAAATAGTATTACTTAGAAACATTAATAAGTGTTCTTTAAAAAAAATAGACCAGCCGGGCGTTGGTGGCGCACGCCTTTAATCCCAGCACTCGGGAGGCAGAGGCAGGCGGATCTCTGTGAGTTCGAGATCAGCCTGGTCTACAAGAGCTAGTTCCAGGACAGGCTCCAAAACCACAGAGAAACCCTGTCTCGAAAAAAAAACCAAAAAAAAAAAAAATAGACCAACATAAGGAAAAATAAACCTTTAAAAATAAAACAAACCAAGAAATTTACAGCATTTTTTAACATGAGGGATTGTTGTATTTCATACTTTACAGAAATCAAGCTGAGATAGTGAGAATTTATGAGCATTAAAAAAAGGAAAAATATAATCAACTGTGACAATTCTAGGAAATTAAGACGAATATTTTTTTTTAAAAAACCCTGTTTAAAGGAAAGTTCATTCATCATTAACTCCAATAATGAAATTATGAACAAGCCAAATTCAGGATTGGCTGTGCAGTGTTTGTTTTGAAGGGAAATGTTAGTAATTTAGAGTGACTTGTGAATAATATATCAGACACTTTAACTGCGTCTATGGTTTCTAGTTTTGCCAAGGACTATTTTCTGACACTCCGGACCTTCCTTAGATCAGATTTTGGAAAACCTGGAGGTACTAACCATCTTACCACCCTCACTTTGTAACAAGTACCAAGAAAAGTCTCACATTTGGTCAATAATTGAGATCATTCTGAGGCACATTCTATATCCATCATCAAAGAGGTTCCCTAGAAGAACTGAGCCAGCTAGCTTCAAGTCATGTTTGTCTCTGATGTAGTATTTATAAAGTTTTTTCTCATTCAAAGATATTACATAAAATAACTTTTGATGCATTCTGTAGTTTTGTATGTTTTATGTAAATATTGAGAGACTTACTTAAGTGTGTTCTATAGGAAGACTTGTCATTGCTTTCCAAATAATCGTTTTTCATTTTTCTTTGTACCATTTCTTCAACAGTATAAGGTCTCGTAACTCATTCAAGAGGCTTTATCTAGTTTACATCTTTTTAAATTTGGGTTGATGATAAAGTTTCTCTTCTGATTCATTCATCTTTTAAAGAAAAACACATTTATTTATTTATTTATTTATTTAGAGAGCGAAAGAGAGTGTGTGTGTTTGTCTGATGGCATGCATAGAGAGTTCAGAGGTGAACCTTCAGGAGTCCTTTCTCTTTTTCCACCCCATGGGCTCTGGGGATCAGATCTGGCTCATCAGGCTTGTCTGCAAACACCCACAACCCTCTCCAGGCAGGCCCTAATCATTTCGGATTTATTCTGGGAGATTTTGTTTTAACATTGCAGTGAGTTTTGTCACTAGCAGCAGGAACGCTAACTTGCCAGCGGTGCCAATTGGAGAGTCTCCCACAGAACCTAGAAAGGACTCTCCGTATCTGCATTGGGGTCTGTGACAACTACCATGGGCGACAGAGAGTATGAATTATAGTGAAGTAAAGTTGGGGAGTTTGTTGATATAGAAGGCAGACAAGATGCACTTAAAGAGAAGCAGCTATGGGCGTGAGACGGCAAATGCTCCAAAGTGTCTCAGCAGCTGTATATAGGATCTGAGGCTTTGAAGCTGGTTGTTCAGAAACTGTGCTTAGAGATTAAAGTAAGTGTTGTCCAACACCTTGTTTCCTATCTGTAGAGTTCTCTCTTGAGGAGGAGAATTTTTAGGCACATTGTGTAGGCTTGCTACTAGAGAAGGAAGCAATAACAGAGAAAAAACATTATTCAAGGCTTCTTTATATATGAGTCAAGGGAGAACAGACTTAAGATACAGTTCATTAGTCATTTAAAACATCTTTCCTGTATGTTTCTCAGAGAAGAGGGTACAGATCTTCCTGCAGGTATTCTGTTCAATTCTATTAGAAACTGCTGACCATCAGCAGGCCAGAGATGGAATCAGAACTAGGAACTGGTAAGGGGTTTCTCTTTTCTTGGTCCCTCTATTTCCTGTCTACCCATGGTGTTTCAGTTTTCAGTATGGCAGTACAACTTCTTCAAGTTATGGTTCTGAACTGTTGGAAGGTATCAGTACCACTCCCCTTTCAGGACAAGGCTAAGTGTTACTATGAAGTGAAATAAATAGGATTCTGAGCTCACAGTGATTGCCCTTTTCCAGACCTGGAGCCTTCCATGAGGTACTCTCCCTTTCTTTGACTGCTGTCTTGTACTCTCCCTTTCTTTGGAGACTGCTGTCTTGTACTCTCCCTTTCTTTGGAGACGACTATCTTGACAGTCATTTGCCAGTAGCTCTGTGAGTGCAGTTTTCTTTGGAGACTACTATCTTGTACTCTCCCTTTCTTTGGAGATGGCTATCTTGTACTCTCCCTTTCTTTGGAGATGGCTATCTTGTACTCTCCCTTTCTTTGGAGACGACTATATTGTACTCTCCCTTTCTTTGGAGACGACTATCTTGACAATCATTTGCCGGTAGCTCTGTGAGTGCTGCTTTCTTTGGAGACTGCTATCTTGTACTCTCCCTTTCTTTGGAGACTACTATCTTGTACTCTCCCTTTCTTTGGAGACGACTATCTCAACAGTCATTTGCTGGTAGCTCTGTGAATGCTGGCCACCCTATTGATCAGAAGAGGAAGAAAATGACAGATGCTGATCCAGTTCAGCAGAGTGGTGGGCTCTAAATCAAGTGTGAGTGACAAGGAGCAGACAAGTTCTGAGTTCTCTTCCTGTACTTTAGGCATACGCTTAAGATGCCAGAAATGGTAGGCTTGGAGCAAGAAGCCCCCAAAGGAGCCCATATTGAAAATGGGTACAAGATGGGATCTCCTAGGGGGAACACGGGAAATTTTTGATAGAGACACATGACCAATATGGGTGGCAAACAATAAGGGCTTGATTTTTGACGATTCCTCAGAGTGCAGAGTAACTGGCGCTCTGGAGTTAGGAAGGGCAGACTCTGCCCGTGTTTCAAATTTATAATCCCAGGATATGTTTTCCACTCTACCCTGACTTAGAGCCTGAAATTTCTAGACTCTTGAGAGCAGAGTTGCTGTTGAGGAAAGGCAAAGAAATGATGCCTATGAAAAGGTCCCTTTGTGAAGGAGACAGCTGAGTGAGGAAGCTTTTACAAAAGGGATGAGGAATGAGATGCTTGTTCTGATGTCTGGAGATGTGGTGTAAACACAGGCACTGCTTTGGGATCCTGGGGTAAGAATGAATTAGAAAATACTGGGTTGGGTACTGGTTGACAATGCCCCACACATCTCTTGGTTTAACACCTATTTAACATGCAAAATTATTGTCATGGGAGAAGGGTGGATTTTAAAGGGGACTGGCAAATAGAAGGACTGTTTTAAAATCTCTCTAAGCAGAAAACCCTTTTGACTCCTGCACTGCAAAAGTTGTACCCCTGTATCCAAGAAATTGTCTTTTGTTGAATGGGATGAAACAGTGTAGCATAAAGATCTATAGAAATGAATGAATGATTTGAAAATGATTACTTTGAGTAACAGTGCATATTTCTCAAAGGAGAAATATCTTCTCACAGCATGGCAGAACAGACCATGAAACAAGGTGGAGGAAAACAGACTAATATATATGATTTGATCCACTGTGAAAACCCTTAAACCAATAACAGAGCCGGTTTCCCAGACTAGCACTTGATCACATGATCAGTCCTGGCCACTGCTAGCATTTCTTTAAGCATGCATCAAGGCTAGAAGATGAGGAATGCCTCTGATCTGTGCAGGTGGGAGGTTGCAGAGCATGGAAAGGTATTAGGAATGAGATCAGAATCCAGGAAACTCAGAGCTTTCCCTACCTGAGCTGAGAGCAGGGGAAATGGAGGAAAATCTGAACTAATGAAGGAACGACTGCATATAGGGGCAGCATGTAGAGCCCAACAGCAGAGTCTATCAGAATCCCTAGGAGGTGAGGCCTAGACCCCTAATTGTTGTAAGCAGAGGGCCCACTTGTTCGTCCTGGCTGCCCAGTTAGCTTAGCCCAGAAATAATGACACAGAAACTGTATTAATTAAAACACTTCTTGCCCATTAGCTCTAACTTCATATTGGCTAACTCTTACTTCTCAGTTTAACCCATTTCTATTAATTTGTGTATTGCCTCGTGGCAGTGGCCTACAGGAAATATTGGGCATGTCTATTTCTGGTGGCTCCATGGTGTCTCTCTCCTCTGCTTTCTTCCTCCCAGCATTCAGTTCGGTTCCCCCCTTCCCGCCTACCTGAGGTCTGCCCTATCAAAAGGCCATGGCAGTTTCTTTATTCATTAACCAATGAAAGAAACACATAAACAGGACGTCCTACACCACCTAATGCTGCTCTACCTACTCCCTAGCCTACATTACGGTCAGGTGTGTTGCCTGTGGAAAGATTTTTGGTGGACTTTGAGACAGAGCTGGATCTGGAGTGCCACATGAGCACTAAGTCTCTCAGGTAGGAGAGGCTGTGAGAAAAGAACCCTGAATTCTGTTACAAAGCATTCATTCAATTCTGTTTCTTATTTCTTATCACATAGAAGAAGCAGCAAAATAGCCTTGAAAAATGGCCCTCAGGGAAGCCAAACTGTAGAGTACCCCCCAGTTACCAGTGAAGAAGGTTACTATTTAAAAAGTGGTGAAGGCAACATATGCAGTGATTAAAGCTAGAGAGGGTTGTGACCATCTGTGCAGGATTTTGAAGAGGATGTGGAAAATTGGCATATAACATTGACATGATAGCTGGAGGAGTGATGATATGGAAAGGTTCATAAGAGGAGCTGAGAGAGCTAAGGAGAAAATTTACCACGCTTCCTTTTAGGTACATTCTGCATGTTTTATAGGGAATCTCTTTCCTCCTCATGATGAGTTTTGCCTTATGCCTTGAAACTTTAGGTTAGTAATCACAAGCTCCTTCTTTGTAAACTTAAAATTCTTGGTCCACGTTTCTCATTGGATCTTTTGACGTTCTAGTGTTTGACCAGAAGTTCAGTGTTGACGTAGTATCTAAGTTCTTCTGTCAGCAGGGCATTTCAACAACTTTCATGGGATGATATTTCATACAGTTTATAAAGTTAATGAACCATGCTTAAAATCAAGTAGTAGACGTATCATCTCATTCAAAGACATGAATACTTACATATTATGTACACAGAATCTATCTTTATATATACAAATTGAAATTTTCTCTTTAGTTGTTGGCAGTTTTTATCTTGATTGTTTTAGAGTTTTGAACGTTTTTCTTTATTCTTGATAATTCTATACATGTACACAATGAAATATGATCACATCCACTGCCTATTTTTCCATTCTCAGTCACTTATACTTGCCCGACCATGACCCACTTCCCAAATTCATGTTTCCTTTTTTCTATTTTATAATCCCCTAAGTAAATTAGTATTGCCGATCTATATATGATGTGGTGCCATCTGCTGGAGAATCATAAATCTAGCAGTGGCCACATCCTCAAAAGAGAATAGTTTTTTGTCCTTCCAGACCTACCATCTACCCCATCCATGGAAGAATTTTTGCTAACTTGCTCTTGCTTAAGTCTTGTGCAGTCACCAGAGCTGCTGTAAGTTCTTGAGTGTGATAACTGTGTCACAACCAGAAGACAAGATTTCAAAGCATTCCCTCCGTCCTCTGTTTATTGCATGTTTTCTGTCTTCTACAATGTTCACTGACCTTAGTTGCAGAGGTTGGGAAGTATTAATAAAGATCTCTAATTTGGAGCCTAACATCCACATGTTCTCATCACTTAGACCAATCAAGAATCTTTGTCCTAACTACTAATTTTGAAAATAGAAACGTTTCTGATCAAGGGTATGCACAGCCCAGGCGCATGAGTACAAAAATAAATATTTAGAATGCAATTTGACAGCCTGACTACTTAGCAAAATAACAAAGGAGGTTCTAACCTAGGGACTCTGGCCTGCCGCCCCCATCAAGCTACTGTCTTTTGATCAGGATGACAGTACCAGGCATGGAACTCCTTTCTGTGGAGCAGGCCTCGGAGTCAATTAGAAAGAAGTTAGTGATCTTTTAACAGTTAAACCACTAGTATACCATTGGGTACCTCTTTCCTGGAAGGTTGATGTTCCTGCATGCTCTAGTGCTAGATAAGGCCATCGATATCTTTTCTCCTGCATCAACCTGCATAGCACCTCCCACCACTATGAAAGCTAGCAATCAGGGAGGAATTTCACAATTCTGTTTAAGATTTATCTATTTATGTCCTGTACCTACATTTTGGTATCTTCAGCAATAGAAACTTGCTATGTGGTTATGGTGGATGACCAAAGGCAATTGACATAATCTGTCTTGCTTTGTAGACTTGAGCATACTGCTTAACAAATAATGTAGGGACTGTCTTGTAATGTGATCTCCATTTTTAAAAACAGTGTATTCTGGAAGCAGCATTTTTAACATATCCAAGATAATTCCATTCTAATAACAAAGACTAAATGTCTGGGATGCTGGCAGATCTCTGTCAGAGAGTGTCCAATCTACCTGACGCCAGTTTTGGTTTGCTTCTTGTATTTGTATACCTTAATCTCCCATGTTCCGCAACCAGGTTCATGAGACCAGTCATGTGGGCCTTGCAACTGCTCACAACCATCTGTAACTCTGGTTTCAGGGGTTTTAATATACCTTGTTCTAATACCTTCTTCTGGCTTCTCCAGGCACTGCGTGCATGTGGTGTACAGAAATGCATGCAGTCAAAACACTCCCACACATAAAATGAAATTTGAAAAGAGTGTGATATGAAATACATATTAATACTGAGCTAACAGGGAATCTATATTTCCAATCCATGGTTGCGAGAGGGTAAATCTGAGATGGTTGCTGGAGGTTTGTCTTAGTTAAGGTTTCTATCAGTGTGATAAAACCCTACAACAAAAAGCATCTTGGAGAGGAAGAAAGGATTTATTTCATCTTACAGCTTGTAGTCCATCATCCAGGGAAGTGAGGGCAGAAACTCAAAACAGGAACCTGGAGGTGGAAACTGATGCAGAGACCATGGAGGATCGCTGCTTTACTGGCTACCCCAGCTTGCCTTCTAATATCACACAAAACCACCGTACCAAGAGTGGCACCACCCTCAGTGAGCTGGAATATCTCACATCAATCATTATTCAAAATTTCTCTGCAGGGTTGCCCACTGGAGATATATATATTTTTTAATTTGCGTTCCCTTTTCCAAAATGATTCTAACTTGTATAAAATTAACATAAAATCAGCCAGCACAGATGCATTTGATGAGGAAAACCTTTCACTGTTCATTGTACTACCATCATATAGGGGTAGAAATTAGTTTCATCAAAAGAGAAAATATAATTCTTGTTTCCTCATTTATTTCCCAGTACCCTGGCCTTTAACACATATACATAGTTGATGACATGCAAGACCATATATTCATGGCAATATTGACTAAATATTTAATTGAGAAAATGACTTTCATCAGCTAGATGGGGTTACACATTTTTATGAAACCTCGATGTAGCAAGTTTGCAATTTTCCAATTACTGAATGCACTTCCACAGAAAAATTATATGCAAATACGTAAACATTTACATTGAAAATAGGCAATTAAAGCCATTTCATATAAAATAATTTTTTTCTTTTGGATTCAATTTATGTGAGTCTCTTTCATCCCCTAGCTGTCAGTATGTGTATGTCTTAGAGGTGACATTAGTTCCCCGTAGACAGGTTATTTTAATGCCTTTTCTGTTTTAACATATTAGCTTTTACCGTTTTTGTTGAAGGATTTCATCCACTTACTATTTAATTATGGCTAGTTAAGGTCTTAGTACTGACATTTTGTTATTATTTTTCTATTGGTTGTTTTTTTTTTTTTTCGGTGGGGGAGTTACTTCCCCTCCCATAATCTTCTCTCATAGTGAAAGGATTTCCATGGTAGTATGTTTTAATTTATTGATTAGGATTTGGATGTTATGATTATAGACTGTAGGCGGGGACTGCACTTTTGTTTCCCAGCTGCCCAGACCACAAAAATCACACAAACTATATTAATTAGAACACTGTTTGACTGATGGCTCAGGCACATTTCTAGCTAGCTCTTACACCTTAAATTAAACCATTTTTATTAATTTGTATATTGCCACGAGGCTATGGCCTACAGGTAAGGTTTTGGCAAGAGGCTTGGCTCTGGAGGGATTCCCAGGAGTCTACGGGGATGACCCCAGTTAGGACCTTGGGCAGTGGAGGAGAAGGTGCCTGAACTGGCCTTGTCCCATCGTCACACTGATGACTACCTTGAATATCTCCATAGAACCTTCTTCTGGAGACAGATGGAGATAGAGACAGAGACCCACATTGGAGCACTGGACTGAGCTCCCAAGGTCCAGTTGAAGAGGAGAAAGAGGGAGAATATGAGCAAGGAAGTCAGGACCACAAGGGGTTGGTCCACCCACTGAGACAGTGTGCCTGATAAAATGGGAGCTCACCACAGCCAGCTGGACTGGGACTGAACAAGCATGGGATCAAACTGGACCCTCTGAATGTGGCTGACAATTTGGTTAGACTGAGAAGCCAATGATAATGACACTGGGAATTGTCTCTACTACATGTACTGGCTTTTTGGAATCCTAATCTGTTTGGATGCACACCTTCCTAACCCTGGATGGTAGGGGGAGGGCCTTGGACTTCCCATGGGACAGGGCACCCTGCCCTCTCTTAGGACTGGAGGGGGAGGGGAGGGAGAGAGGGTGAGCGGAATGGGAATGGGAGGAGGGGAGGAAGTGGAAATTTTGAATGGTATTATTTATAAAGCAATAAAAATAAATTTAAAAAAGAAAGGCAGAGTTTGATAAGGCACTCTTTCCCACTATACCATACTTCTTTCACCAATAAAAAAAAAAAAGGTTCCAGCATCTTTCTCCTTTGGCAGCTACATGGCATCAGCCTGACTCTGCCTTCTTCATTCCTGCATTAGGTTTAGCCTCCCCCAACACCCACTTGCCTAGCTCTATTCTGCCCTGTCACAGGCCAAAGCAGCTTCTTTGTTGATAATTAGCATTAGGCTAATAAGAGTATCTTTTGATTATAGAAAAGTTCTTTTGAAACTATAATAATATTGGTCATGAAAATAAAGGGAAAAAAGGAAATACTATAAATCCTTGTCCATTCTTCCCCAGAGCTCATAAAGATAAAAAGTGAAGGAAAACCAAAAAACAAACAAACAAAAAAACAAGGAAAAAAAGCAACTTGCAATTCATTCCTCTCCACATTTTGAATTTAAAATATTTTATAATTTATTTATTTACTTTATGTCCTAGCTAGTGTTTCTATTGTTATGATAAAACACGATTAAAACAATTTGCAAGAGGAAGGATTTATTTCAATCTGCAGCTCTCAGGTCACAGTCCATCACTGAGAGAGATCAGGGCAAGGACCCAAAGCCGGAACTTGGAGGCAGGAACTGAAGTCAAAATTTGATATAATTTTGCAGTCGATATGCTATTCAGGAAAATCTGAGAAAAAACAGTTTTTTGAAGGTAGTTCATGTTTGCCAGCCTCCCTCTGGTGCTGTAGTGAGCCCCAATACCTTATTCACAAACACTGACCTATGGTCAATTGTAGAGCATTCTGTCTGTCACTGAACTTCATAATGGAGGAATATCACTGTTTCTAAGCAATGATTTAGGAAATATTTCCCTGCTTTTTACCCCATGTAGATAGTGACTTCTGACATACTGTCTCTTGGGTTGTAGGAGCATTAGAGTAGTCTGTAGGCTATGCTGTGGCCATCAGTGCTGCAACACTGTCCCAGATTGAACATATATTCTGCAATCATGTTCATGTTTCTGTGATGTACTTGTGGCATGAGACAGGTTTATACAGTGGAAAATGCTGTTTGACAGAATATAATTCTTTATTCTAGGACCCAGGTCTCCATGTGGCACTCTGATGGGTCAGTCCTGCTGCTCTGCTTATGGGCACTAAGCTAGGTACAGGGACCTCGGGCA
The DNA here is from genome assembly GCF_950005125.1 of Chionomys nivalis. Taxonomy (NCBI): domain Eukaryota; kingdom Metazoa; phylum Chordata; class Mammalia; order Rodentia; family Cricetidae; genus Chionomys; species Chionomys nivalis. Next base: position 99,774,171 of record NC_080112.1, read on the forward strand.
TTTCCCTGGTAAGGGGTTTGTTAATTCAGCACTAAGAACCAAAGCAAAGTCTTTTGCTTAGTTCTCTGTCTGACGTCCCAAAACATGGCAATTTACTCTAGCTTACCACCTGAGATTAGGAGTGGAGTGGTAGAGGTTGGTTCTTGGCTATCAGGCTAACACAGGTAACACAGAGCTCAACCCACAATCACCACTCCGGCAGGGGAAGGCATAACGTTCTGCATATCTGTGGGTTTTATTGTGTCTTGACTTGTATTGGGCTCCAAGTGTCAGACCTAGGCATGTTTCTCTTTCTCTCCCTAAGGAGTTTATTGGGTTCATGATGCTGCTTTGCTTAGAGAGTGGTGAAATTTTACTCAAGAAACTCTCTTTTTCCTATCACTTCAATCTAATTTTAAAAAGTTAATACCATAAAGCATAGTACTGTGATATTCCACTGTGGTCAGCACCTACTGAGCTGTTCAAATGTGTTTCTGTGAGGAGACAGTGCTGAGAAGATCTTAAACTACCGTAAGTTTTGCTCTGCCTCTAGTATCAATTATATACATGTCACACTATGTGGGAAAGAAATTAATAAGATTATCACACTTAAATAACTACAAAAGTTAAATACCTAAGAATAATTTTTAAGGGGGCAGAAGATCTAGCACTGAAAGTGTAAGATGCTGATGAAGCTGAAGAAGATGAACTAGAAAGGTGTCTTACATTATTGAGCTGCAAGAATTAATATTAGCAGCATATTCGTGCAATTCAACATTCAAAAATTGATTCCGGGTTATCCCTACTAAAATACCAATGATGGTTTACAAAATTATCAATACAAAATCCTGAAATTCATAACCCAAGACTCCAAACATTTAAGACAATTCTCTTCAAGGAGAACAAAACCCAGATAGTGACCTAATTTCAAAGTCTATAAAAGTTATGATAATCAGAAGAATGAGGTATTGGCTCCAAAGGAGACACAAATCAATGAAACATAATTGAAATCTCATAAATAATTCCACAAATTTATGGTCAGTTTTTCTGACAAAGATGTCAAAGAGAAAGGAATGGTTTCTTAAATATGATGCTGGAAACATTGGATTACCACATATAGAGCAGTGAAAACAGAACCTTATCAAACATCATATACAAAATTCATTTCAACATTGATTAAATGTTTAAGTACAAGGCTTGATACTAAAAAACGATTTAAAACAAATTCAGAGGAAAAAGTAATATTGGCACAGGAAATTATTTATTTTAGTATGAAGTTATAGAGAGCAAAATAGGCTGACTGAACATTTTTATAACTGGAGTTAACAATATTTTATGGCTGAAAAATATTGAAGGAGTAGGCTTTAGGTTTTCTCACTATAAATAATTATTGTATTAGTTAATGAAGGTAGACTATAGCTTGAGTTAACTTTTCCACAGTCCGTACATATATCTAAAGATCATATTGTATGCGGCAAGTATGTAGAACTATTTTACAGAAGTGGGATGGGAGTGTACTCACACAGAGAATAAGACTAATTGATGGCACAGTAAGAAGGCATCTATTGCTTGTCATGGTGATGTGCACCTTTAATCCCAGCACTTGAGAGGTAGAGCCAGATGGATCTCTGTGAGCTCAGGCTAGCTAGGACTGCATCATGGGACCCAGTCTCAAATAAATGGGGAGGTGGGGAGGTATCTATCAGCAACTTTGAAGAGGAAAACCCGAACTACTATTGCTAGCACTTTGACCTTTGATTTTGAATTAGTATGACTTTGAAGAATTAATTTCTGTCAGTTAAGTCACTGGTGTTGTGCTAATTTTTTAGGACAGCATCAATGGACTGTAGTACCATGGTGCTCAAACACAGATGGCTGATTTTGGAGACCTGGGGGAAAGGGTGATACTTAGAAATTGCTTTTTATTCAGTTTTTTTTGCTAGAATTTTACTTTAGGGCAATGGCAATATTTTGAAAATACACTGAAGTACTTATGCAACATTATAATGTACTATTACTGTACTGTATACGTTATTAATTGCAGTATATTTTATTGTGGAAAGCATAAGTAATTCAAAATTTATATCTTACTCATACCCTTCAAAAGCATTAAGTACATTCATAGTGTCATAAAAGTATACCAATAGCTAGCTCCAAAATGTTTCATCCTTTCAAAACTGATTCCTCTCCGTTCTTCATTTCCTTCTTCCTATAGCTTGTTGTAACCATTTTTCTTTCTCCCTGTATGAATTTTCCTATTTTAGATAACATTTTTTAAGAAAAAGAAAACAGAATAAAATATTGACATAGAGGAGCTTGTCATACATATATCTTCAAATACCCAAGCAAAGGCAAAATGAGTATCTAAATTTTTACCAAAAAGGGAGACATAATCAGTGAACATGTTTGTAAGAATAATGGTAAAATTAAAAGTAATTTTCTTTTTTATTTATTTATTTATTTATTAAAGATTTCTGCCTTCTCCCCGCCACTACCTCCCATTTCCCTCTCCCTGCCCCATCAAGTCCCCCTCCATCATCATCCCTAAGAGTAATCCGGGTTCCCTGCCCTATGGGAAGTCCAAGGACCACCCAGCTCCATCCAGGACTAGTTAGGTGAGCATCCAAACTGCCTAGGCTCCCACAAAGCCAGTACATATAGTAGGATCAAAAACCCATTGCAATTGTTCTTGAGTTCTCAGTAGTCCTCATTGTCTATTATGTTCAGCAAGTCCGGTTTTATCCCATGCTTTTTCAGACCCAGGCCAGCTGGATTTGGTGAGTTCCTGATAGAACATCTCCATTGTCTCAGTGTGTGGGTGCACCCCTTGCGGTCCTGAGTTCCTTGCTCGTGCTCTGTCTCCTGCTCTTGATTTGGACCTTGATATTTCAGTCCAGTGCTCCAATGTGGGTCTTTGTCTCTGTCTCCTTTCATTGCCTAAATATTTTTCTTTGGGTTCACCTTCTTAATTAGCTTCTCTAGGATCACGCATAATAGGCTCAACGTCCCCTATTCATGGCTAGAAACCAAATATGAGTGAGTACATCCCATGTTCCTCTTTTTGGGTCTGGCTCACCTCACTCAGGATAGTGTTTTCTATTTCCGTCCATTTGCCTGCAAAATTCAGGAAGTCATTGTTTTTTACTGCTGAGTAATACTCTAATATGTATATATTCCATACTTTCTTCATCCATTCTTCCATTGAAGGGCATCTAGGTTGTTTCCAGGTTCTGGCTATTACAAACAATGCTGCTATGAACATAGTTGAGCATATACTTTTGTTGTATGATAGGGCATTTCTTGGGTATATTCCCAAGAGTGGTATTGCTGGGTCCAGTGGTAGGTGGATCCCGAAATTCCTGAGAAACCGCCATACTGTTTTCCAAAGTGGTTGCACAAGTTTGCATTCCTACCAGCAATGGATGAGTGTACCCCTTTCTCCACAACCTCTCCAGCAAAGGCTATCATTGGTGTTTGTAGGGATATAGCCCCACCCATTGGGGGCATGTTCGCCTCGGGCTAATGTTTACTGATAAATCTGCCGGGCGTGATCCCAGCAGCCCTTTTTTCGCTCTGCCTTTCCTGTTCTCCATGAGAACCTGTGGTCCTATAAGTCTATTTCCTTATTAAAGCTGTATATATTTTTATAATCTTTCTGCATTCACTTACGCCGCCACATTTTGGCGCCCAACGTGGGGCTATTTTGCCCCCACCCCGGCACGGGGGGGCGCAAGCTCCATCTTTCCCAGCCTTTGCGAGCAAGTTAGTTACCGGAGCTCAGGAAGTGTAAAAGCCTGTTAGCTTTTACAGCGCGCTCCCTGCTCGCTTTCCCTTCCCCCACTCCTGGCCACGATACAGTCGCAGAGCAGCGACCCCCACGAAGCAGTTAATAGCTCCCTGCCCATCTTCCTCTTGTCTTCCAAAGCCTCACTGCCTGATTTAATGGAAGCACCTGCGGTTTTGAAGCAAAAGCCGCCAACCCCTTCCCTGATCAGGCAGTACAATAATTTTTGTTTTGAGTTAATTGTTTCAGACCGGCTCTGGCTTAGACCACGTGGACTCAGGTGCATTTCTTTAGCCACCACTGGCAGGAAAACTTCATTACAGGTACATAATTTTCTTTTATAAATAAGAAAAATGTCTGAAAACATTACCATTCAAGACTTTAACAGCCTTTTCAATTGTACCATGTGGGAGATTTTACAAGAAGTGTCTGTCAGCCCAAAGATATGGATCTTTCTGGGATTCGTAGTTTTCCTTGGTACTGTATGGTTTGATAATAGAAATATGATAAAGTCTTTACGAGATGAGGTTGAACGCTTAAAAACAATTGAGAATGACAACAATCTTCTCAAAAATCAGTTTGAAGTTCTCCAGGCAGAGAACAGATCTTTGTTTAACACAACTCGACAAACTGAACAAAATTTAGAAGAGGTACAGGCTGATGTTAAGGAGAAATTCATTACTATGGAAGAGGGAACAGCTGATTTGGATTGTAAGCTTCAGTCCCTTTCAGTAGGAACTGAAACATTAACTGAGAGAATCAAAACTGCTGAATGTGACAATCGGATTTTGTCTAAAGCTTATGACAGATTGGTGGAAAGATTATCGATACAAGAAGGCACGGTATATGCTATAAAAATTATGTCCAAAGATGAGATGTTATCTCTAATGGACAAACTTCATACTTTAGAATCCTCAATGAAGGCTTTAGAACATAATTCTGGACAGGAGATTCAGACATTAAAGAAGGCAATGGTGAATAGAATTGAAAAGATTGAGGAATTTCTAAATTCTGAGGAAGAAGAGCAAGAGGTAGAAAGGCAAATATTAACTAAATCTGTGGGTAAATCCCTCCGGGACAATTCCCACAAAGCTCTACCTACAGTTCTACCTGCCTTTCCAGTTGTAACAACAGAGAAAGTAGTTGGTTCCAGAAACCCTAGGGTCATCAAGGAAGATACATGGGAACCTGTCCGTATGAATGATCTCAAAGAAATTAAACAGGCTGTAATGACTGTTGGAATGAATGCCTCTTTTGTTAAAGAGATGCTAAGATCTTGGGCCACAACGAATAAGGTCATGCCCTCTGACTGGTTTCAACTGAGCTCTGCTGTCCTTGAGAGTGGACCGCAATTGAAATGCAAATGCTTATTCAGGCAAGAGGCTAGACTTTTAGAAGAGCAGGAAAGAGCAAAGGGAATTGAGATTTCCATAGATAAAATTCTAGGAGAGGGGCTATTTTCTGATCCTTAGGAACAAGCTAATTTGGATGATAACACACTCTCCATGTGTACTACAGCAACCTTAAGGGCTTGGGACAGGGTGCAAGACCCAGGACAGAGGCCGGGTGGTGGTGGCGCACGCCTTTAATCCCAGCACTCGGGAGGCAGAGGTAGGCGGATCTCTGTGAGTTCGAGACCAGCCTGGTCTACAAGAGCTAGTTCCAGGACAGGCTCCAAAACCACAGAGAAACCCTGTCTCGAAAAACCAAAAAAAAAAAAAGACCCAAGACAGAGGATGGAATCATTTGTCAGAGTTAAACAGGGTCAGAGAGAACCCTTTACTGACTTTTTACAAAGAATAACTAAAGCTGTACAAATAGGGATATCTGACCCAGAAGCAAGACGTATAATGATCGAGACTTTGGCTTATGAAAATGCAAATGTGGAATGCAAAAGGATTTTGGGTTCTTGAAAGCTCAGATCAGTGCCATTAGAAGAATGGGTCTTACATACACTGAATGTTGATACATTTGACTATGGCACTGAAGCATGGGTAGAAGAAACAATTTCCAATGGTAAAAGGAAACATCAGAATACCAAATGTTTTAATTGTGGCAAAATGGGTCATATGTAAAGGAATTGTAGACAACGGATTTTCAGAAATAATAATAATGCATCTTCTAGAAATAACAGAAATAGGAGGACTCAGCCTTCAGGTTTATGTAGAAGATGTGGAAAGGGCAGACATTGGACGAATGAGTGCAGGTCTACAAGAGATAGACAAGGCAACCTGATACAGACGGGAAACGTGAGGGGGGGCTCACAGGCCCCCATGGCAAACATGGTTCAGTCATTTCCAGTTACTACAGAGAACGTGACTCGTCAGGACAATTAGAAAGCCCCATGCCTACTGTTACAAGCAATAATGATCAGAAAGATGAGTTCCGTGTGTTTTGGCAAACTTCTATAAATGATCAAAGACCAAAGCTGAGAGTGTGTGTAAATGGCATTTTTATTACTGGCCTGCTGGACACAGGTGCGGATGTAAGTATCATTACCTCAGAATCTTGGCATCCATATTGGCCTCTTCAGAATGTAAATGTTCAGCTCCTGGGAATTTGAACCCTATCTCGAGTAAGGCAGAGCACGAGATGGGTTGAATGTATAGGACTAGGGGGACAAATAGGAAAATTAAGGCCATATGTAGCCAATACTGCAATGAATTTATGGGGTCGTGACCTATTACAACAATGGAATACCCAAATTAACATTCCTGCTACTTCTAGAGCCTATGTTTCTGGGGATAATATTAAAAGATATTACAAATGGAGAAAACCGGCCATTCGGGCTGTGCAAGAACAAGCAATTGATGTCCCTTCAGAGATACCAACAGCCTTGCCTTTAAAATGGTTGACTGAGAAACCAATATGGACAAAGCAATGGCCTTTAGCTGAGGAAAAGTTATAGGCTTTAGAACAGTTGGTACAAGAGCAATTAGATGCTGGACATATAGAAGAATCTACCAGTCCTTGGAATTCTCCTGTATTTGTGGTTAAGAAAAAATCAGGTAAATGGAGAATGGTGACAGATCTCAGGGCTATCAACAAGGTTATTCAACCTATGAGCCCTCTGCAATCTGGAATTCCTTTGCCCTCTTTATTGCCAAAAGGATGGCCTCTCATAGTTATTGATTTAAAGGATTGTTTTTTTCACTATACCTTTACAAAAAGAAGATAGAGAAAAATTTGCCTTCACAGTGCCTACTTATAATAATTCTCAACCTTCGAGGAGGTACCACTGGGCCATCCTCCCCCAGGTTATGTTAAATAGCCCCTCCCTGTGCCAATATTTTGTGAATCAACCATTGCAAATAATATGCAAGAAATTTCCCAGATCGATAGTATATCATTACATGGACGACATTTTGTTATCCGATTCAAACATGGATACCTTGAACAGACTGTTTGAAGAAATAAAAATACTTTTACCAAAATGGGGATTGCAAATTGCTCCTGAAAAGATTCAGAAGGGAGATTCTGTTAATTATTTAGGTTATAAAATAGGTTTGCAAAAAATTAAGACACAAAAGGCACAAATTCGGAGAGATCGCTTACGGACTCTTAATGACTTTCAAAGACTATTAGGGGATATTTCCAGTCTACGGCCAGCTATTGGGATAACACCTGATCTAATAATTCATTTGAACAAAACCTTGGATGGTGACAAAGATTTAAACAGTCCCAGAGAATTAACAGCTGAAGCAGAAAAGGAACTGACGATGATTGAGGAAAAATTACAACAGGCACATGTGGACAGGGTAAATCCAGAGCTTGATTGTATTCTCGTCATACTACCATCAAAAATTTCCCCTACAGGAATTTTAATGCAGAGAGATGATATTATCTTGGAATGGATCTTTTTACCACATAAACCAAGTAAGAAACTGAAAACTTATGTGGAAAAAGTCTCTGAGTTAATTATAAAAGGCAAGTTGAGACTTCGTCAACTAGCAGGCATAGACCCAGCAGAAATTATAGTGCCTTTCACTGCTGATGAACTAAAGAAATTAAGGGAAGATAATGAACCATGGCAAAGAGCTTGTGCTAATTTTTTGGGAGACATTAATAACAACTATCCAAAAAGCAAGAGGCTTAACTTCATAAAGAGAACTTCTTGGATCCTTCCTCGATCGTCCGTGATACTCCAATAACTGGAGCCCATACATTCTATACTGATGCCAATAAATCAGGGAAGGCAGGTTACAAATCAGAAGACTTGGGTAAGGTGGAACAAGGTCCTTATGATTCTGTCCAGAAGGCAGAATTATATGCCATTCTTATGGTGCTAAGGAATTTTAAAGAACCTATTAATATAGTTACTGATTCACAATATGCAGAAAGAGTTATTTTACATATTGAAACTGCTGAATTTATACCTGATGATACAGAACTAACCTCTTTGTTTATCCAGGTGCAAGATTTGATTAGGAACAGGCTTTGCCCTATGTACATAACACACATCCGATCCCATACGGGTCTGCCAGGTCCTCTAGCACAAGGTAATGCAGAAATTGATCAATTATTGATTGGTAGTGTGCTACAAGCCTCTGAATCTCATAAAAAACATCATGTTAATAGCAAAGGTTTGAAGAAAGAGTTTTCTATTACATGGCAACAAGCTAGGGAGATTGTAAAGAAATGCCCTACTTGCTCTTTCTGTAACCAAACGCCACTGCCTGCAGGGGCTAATCCAAAGGGCACTCAAAGGAATGAAATCTGGCAGATGGATGTGTTCCACTTTGCAGAATTTGGCAAATTAAAATATGTTCATCACACCATTGACACGTATTCAGGCTTTCAGTGGGCAATGGCTTTAAGTTCAGAAAAAGCTGATTTGGTTATCACTCATTTATTAGGAGTCATGGCTATCATGGGTATACCTACACAAATAAAGTCAGATAATGGTCCTGCTTATGTCTCTAGGAAAATGAAACGGTTTTTTGATTATTACAATATCAAGCATGTTACAGGTATACCATACAATCCTACAGGTCAAGCAGTCATAGAAAGATCAAATCGAACTATAAAGGATATGTTGAACAAACAGAAAGGCGTGGAAAACACCCCCAGAAATAGGTTACATAATGCTTTGTTAACCTTGAATTTTCTCAATGCTAATGAGAAGGGAACATCGGCTGCAGACATTGGATAATGGAAAAGTCTACTGAACTAAATCAGTTTATTTCAAGGATGTGCTGACCTCACAATGGAAGCCAGGAGACGTGCTGCGTTGGGGAAGGGGATTTGCTCTTGTCTCCACAGGTGAGGAAAAATTGTGGATACCATCAAAATTGATAAAGGTTCGTTTTGATGAAGAGAAGACAGTTGGGAAAGATAAATAACAATTCAATCACATGGATGGCAATCATACTGATCGTAAGTAATACAGATAGGTTGGGGGCAAGGTTCTCTTCTTATCTCCACAGGAAAATACCCATCTTCAAAGAATTTAAGGGACCCTGAATATTTAATTACTGATGGAGGGACGTGTTCTGTAAGTATTAATTTATATATATATATATATATATATATATATATATATATATATATGTCTTAAACTTTCTTTGCTTTTCCTCATATCTGTGTCTTTCTTTATATGTCAGTATATGTCCTTGTTGTTAATGTTTAAATTTCCCATAAGAAGCAACAAATTTTCCTACAGTAATCTTTGACATTTCCAGGATGAAGATGGGGCCCCATGACATCAACTCAATCTGGTTTTTATGATGTCATGAATTTTTTTTTTAAAGCGCTAATTTTAGACCTATTTTTTGGTACCAATTACATGAGACAATTTCGAATGGTGCACATTTTTGACAACACTCTGGCCGGACCTTCTCAAAATGCTCTGAGACTAGTTACAATTTTCTTCGGTCAAAGGTTAATTTGGGAATTTTGCCATCATTTGCTTTCACAGGACCCCCCTAAGAAGAACGTCGCCCCCATGTCAGCTAGAAGCAATCTTAGAGGACAACATCCCCTCTCCCAACAGAGTTTGCCCTCAGGGTTAGGGACATCTTTTAGTGGTTGGTTTAGGGTTGAGAGGATGGGGTGATATTTTTATGGACAAAAAAAAGAAGAAGAAGAAGAAGAAGAAGAAGAAGAAGAAGAAGAAGAAGAAGAAGAAGAAGAAGAAGAAGAAGAAGAAGAAGAAGAAGAAGAAGAAGAAGAAGAGGAGGAGGAAGAAGGGGGATTAACTGGTTTTATGGGATGATTGGTATTTGTGAATTACTGTTTATAAAAAATTGTATTGGTACTGTTTCTTGTATATTGATATATTGAATATTGAATGTGAGTGTTACTACCTCTATTTTTGTATGAGTATGCTTATAACTTTGTCTATATTGTATTGATACATCTACCATATTACAATGTACATTTCTACCTCTGATACTATGACATTGTTTACAATTGAAGATCATTGTCTTCATATATTGCACAGTTGTTTATTCTTTTAGTCTTCAAGTTAGATAGGTATTGAGAATTATATGTTTGTCATATTTATTTTTAAGTTAATCAGGTCTTTTAGTTACATAGAGATTATATTTAGTATAGATAGTATGATCTTCAGCCTCTTCAAAGAGCTGTAGAAAATGGCCTCTAATCTAACCTAAAATTTCTGTGCCAATGAGACACAATTACTTCTGGCAACGCCACTCTACTCCCGAGAGAACGTTGAGCACCAAAGACACTCCACTGGGAGCTTGTCTTCTTGGCAGAACTGGCCTTTGGGTTAAGAAAAGCCCATACCTCAACTTCTGACAAAGATACAGAATATCTCTAAGTGGATGAAACAGGATTATTTTATCTTGCCAAGACAGGGTAGGATAGTTCTAAGAATGGTATGTTAGTTATGTTAGGCCTTAGCCAAAGTTGGTTGACTCAACATTGCAAACGAGACTTTGGGTGATTGCCCAGGTAGTCAGTTGTCTCTGTCAATTGTTGCACATTTTTGATATCTCTCGATTGTTAAGTAATATTTATTCCCTTCTCAGATCTTTGACAGAGTTGAAGATTATATAATTGTAGTTACTCTCTATGTTATGTAGACTCCTTGAGATAGAATGTTTAGCAAAACTTTTGTTCTCAATATTGTTTGTTATATTTATTATTTGTTATTATTGTATATAGTTATATTTGGTTTAGTTCTATCTTATTTAGAAAAAAGGGGGAGATGTAGGGATATAGCCCCACCCATTGGGGGCGTGTTCGCCTTGGGCTAATGTTTACTGATAAATCTGCCAGGCTTGATCCCAGCAGACCTTTTTTTCCTCTGCCTTTCCTGTTCTCCGTGGGAACCTGTGGTCCTGTAAGTCTATTTCCTTATTAAAGATGTATATATTTTTATAATCTTTCTGCATTCATTTACGCTGCCACAGGTATTTTTTATTTTAGCCATTCTGACAGGTGTAAGATGGTATCTTAAAGTTGTCTTGATTTGCATTTCCCTGATCGCTAAGGAAGTTGAGCATGACCTTAAATGTCTTATGGCCATTCGAACTTCTTCTGTTGAGAATTCTCTGTTCAGCACATTGCCCCATTTTTTAATTGGGTTGATTAGCCCTTTACGGTCTACTTTCTTGAGTTCTCTATATATTTTGGAGATCAGATCTTTGTTGCGGGGTTGGTGAAGATCTTCTCCCAGTCAGTGGGTTGCCTTTTTGTCTTAGTGACAGTGTCCTTTGCTTTACAGAAGCTTCTCAGTCTCAGGAGGTCCCATTTATTCAATGATGCCCTTAATGTCTGTGCTGCTGGGGTTGTACGTAGGAAGTGTTCTACTGTGCCCATGTGTTGTAGAGTACTTCCCACTTTCTCTTCTATCAGGTTCAGTGTATTCTGACTGATATTGAGGTCTTTAATCCATTTGGACTTGAGTTTTGTGCATGGTGATAGATGTGGGTCTATTTTCATTCTTCTACAGGCTGACATCCAGTTTTGCCAGCACCATTTGTTAAAGATGCTCTTTTTTCCATTGTATACTTTTAGCTCCTTTATCAAAAATCAGGTGTTCATAGGTTTGTGGGTTAAAGCTAGGATCTTCTATTCGATTCCATTGGTCGTCTTCTCTGTTTCTATGCCAATACCAAGCTGTTTTCAATACTGTAGCTCTGTAATAGTGTTTGAGGTCAGGGATGGTAATGCCTCCAGACAGTCCTTTATTGTATAAGATTGTTTTGGCTATCCTGGGTTTTTTGTTTTTCCATATAAAGTTGATTATTGTCTTTTCCAGATCTGTGAAGAATTTTGATGGGATTTTGATGGGGATTGTGTTGAACCTATAGATTGCTTTTGGTAGAATTGCCATTTTTACTATGTTGACCCTCCCAATCCAAGAGCAAGGGAGATCCTTCCATTTTCTGGTGTCCTCATCGATTTCTTTCTTCAAAGACTTAAAGTTCTTGTCAAATAGATCTTTCACTTCCTTGGTTAGAGTTACCCCAAGATATTTTATGCTATTTGTGGCTATCGTGAAAGGTGATGCTTCTCTGACTTCCCTCTCTGCTTCCTTATCCTTTGTGTATAGGAAGGCAACTGATTTTTTTGGAGTTGATCTTGTATCCTGCCACATTCCCAAAGGTGTTTATCAGCTGTAGGAGTTCTTTGGTAGAGTTTTTTGGGTCGCTTATGTATACTATCATATCATCTACAAATAAAGAAAGCTTAACTTCTTCCTTTCCAATAAGAATCCCCTTGATCCCCTTATGTTGTCTTATTGCTATTGCTAGAACTTCAAGCACTATATTGAAGAGGTATGGAGAGAGTGGACATCCTTGTCGTGTTCCTGATTTTAGTGGGATGGCTTTGAGTTTTTCTCCGTTTAATTTAATGTTGGCTGTTGGCTTACTGTAGATAGCTTTTATTATATTTAGGTATGATCCTTTTATCCCTACTCTCTCCAAGACCTTCATCATAAAGGGGTGTTGAATTTTGTCGAATGCTTTTTCAGCATCTAATGAAATGATCATATGGTTGTTTTCTTTCAGTTTAATTATATGGTGGATTACATTGATAGATTTGCGTATGTTGAACCAGACCTGCATCTCTGGGATGAAGCCTACTTGATCATAATGGATAATTTTTCTGATGTGTTCTTGGATTCGGTTTGCAAGTATTTTATTGAGGAATTTTGCATCAATGTTCATGAGTGAGATAGGCCTGTAATTCTCTTTCTTTGTTGGGTCTTTGTGTGGTTTTGGTATCAGGGTAATTGTAGCTTCATAAAAGGAATTTGGTAATGACTCTTCTGTTTCTATATTGTGAAATACATTAAGATGTATAGGTATTAGCTCTTCTTGGAAGGTCTGGTAGAATTCTGCATTGAAACCATCTGGTCCTGGGCTTTTTTTGGAAGGGAGATTTTTGATAACTGTTTCTAATTATTCGCAACTAACCAGTCTATTTAGATCGTTCACCTGGTCTTGGTTTAGCTTTGGTATGTGGTACTTATCTAAAAAATGTCCATTTCTTTTGCATTTTCCAGTTTTGTGGCATACAGGCTTTTGTAGTAAGATCTAATGATTCTCTGAATTTCCTCTGTGTCTGTGGTTATGTCCCCCTTTTCATTTCTCATCTTATTTATTTGCGTGTTCTCTCTCTGTCGTTTAATTAGTTTGGATAGGGGTTTGTCAATCTTGTTGATTTTCTCCAAGAACCAACTTTTTGTTTCATTGATTTTTTGGACTGTTTTCTGTGTTTCTATTTTGTTGATTTCTGCCCTCAGTTTGATTATTTCCAGTCTTCTACTCCTCCTAGGCACGTCTGCTTCTTTTTTTTCTAGAGCTTTCAGGTGTGCTGTTAAGTCCCCAATGTATGCTTTCTCTGTTTTCTTTAAGTGGGCACTTAGTGCTATGAACTTTCCTCTTAGCACTGCTTTCATCGTGTCCCATAGGTATGAGTATGTTGTCTCTTTATTTTCATTGTCTTCAAGGAAGACTTTAATTTCTTTCTTAATTTCTTCCTTGACCCAGGTGTGGTTCAGTAGTTGACTGTTCAGTTTCCATGAGTTTGTTGGCTTTCTGGGGGTAGCATTGTTGTTGCCTTCTAACTTTAATCCGTGGTGATCTGATAAGACACAGGTGGACACTGATATTTTTTTGTATCTGTGGAGGTTTCCTTTGTTTCCGAGTATGTGGTCAATTTTCGAGAAGGTTCCATGAGCTGCAGAGAAGGTATATTCTTTCCTATTTGGGTAGAGTGTTCTATAGATGTCTGTTAATTCCATTTGACTCATTACCTCCAACAATTCTCTTAATTCTCTATTAGGTTTCTGTCTGATTGACCTGTCCATTGGTGAGAGAGGTGTGTTGAAGTATCCTACTACTAGTGTGTGTGGTTTAATGTCTGCCTTAAGTTCTAGTAATATTTCTTTTACATACGTGGGTGCTTTTATATTAAGAGCATAGATATTCATGATTGAGACTTCATCCTGATGAATTGTTCCTGTTATGAGTATAAAGTGTCCATCTCGATCTCTTCTGATTGATTTTAGTTTGAAGTCCGTTTTGTTAGAAATTAGTATGGCCACACCTGCTTTTTTTTTTTTAGGACCATTTGCTTGAAAAACCTTTTCCCAACCCTTTACTCTAAGTAGATGCCTGTCTTTGTGGTTGAGATGTGTTTCTTGCAAACAGCAGAATGTTGGATCCTGTCTCTGTATCCAATCTCTTAGCCTGTGTCTTTTTATAGGTGAATAGAGACCATTAATATTAAGTGATATTAATGACCAGTGGTTGTTTGCTCCAGTTATTCTTATTGTTTTTGGTAGTAGAGTTTGTGTGTCTCCCTTCTTTGAGTTGTGCTAGTGAAGGGTCGCTAGATGCCTGATTCATTGTAGGCAGTGTTAGCAATGTTGGATTCCTTGGGTTGTGATTTTCCTTCTATTACTTTCTGCAGGGCTGGATTTATGGCTACGTATTGTTTAAATTTGTTCTTATCCTGGAATGTCTTGTTTTCTCCATTGATAGTGAACGATAGCTTGGCTGGGTATATTAGTTCGAGTTTGCATCCGTGGTCCCTTAGTTTCTGCAGTACCTCTATCCAAGACCTTCTGGCTTTCATGGTTTCCATAGAGAAGTCAGGTGTAAGTCTGATCGGTTTACCTTTATAAGTTACTTGCCCCCTTTCCTTTGCAGCTCTTAATATTCTTTCTTTAATCTGTATATTTTGTGTTTTGATTATTATATGGCGAGGGGATGTTTTTCTTTGGTCCAGTCTGTTTGGTGTTCTGTATGCTTCTTGAATATTCAAAGGAATTTCATTCTTTAGGTTGGGAAAGTTTTCTTCCACAATTTTGTTAAAAATATTTTCTGTGCCTTTGAGTTGTGACTCTTCTCCTTCTTGTATCCCTATTATTCTTAGGTTTGGTCTTTTTATTGTGTCCCATAATTCCTGAATGTTTTGTGATGAGAATTTGTTGACTTTGCTGTTTTCTTTGGTCAGTGCATTTATTTTCTCTATGGTGTCCTCAGAATCTGAGATTCTTTCTTCTATCTCTTGTATTCTATTGATTATGCTTGATTCTGTAGTCTCTGCTCATTGACCTAGATTTTCCATATCCAGCTGGTCCTCAATTTGTGTTTTCTTCCTTGCTTCCATTTCAGTTTTCAATTCTTGAACTGTTTCCATTACTTGTTTGATCGTTTTTTCTTGGTTTCCCAGGGTATCATTCACATATTTACTCATTTCTTCAAACTTTTTGTTATACTTCTCATCCATTTCTATAAGGGCATTTTTTACATGTTGTTTAAGGTACTCTATTGCTTTCATAAAGTCAATTTTTTCCACTTCTTCTGTGTTAGGGTGTTCAAGTCCTTCTGATGTAAGATCATTGGGTTCTGGTGTTTTCATGTTGTTTTTCAGATTGTTAGGTGAATTCTTGCCTTGGCGCCTGCCCATCTCCTCCTATTGATGCTATCTAATGGGTCTTTTAAAGCAGGATCAGGTTTCCCTGCTGGGCCAGGGGCCTGGCTTACAAGATGCCCTCGCTCCGTTTCCTGTCTCCCACCACGGGCCAAGATCCTTCTCACCACTCAGAAGGGTCTCCAGGAACAGGGCCAGGCTCCCTGTTCTCCAGGGATCCCGCCAACAAAAGGCCTACCACTCTGTGGGCCAGCCACCAAAACAGAGAAACTCCGGCTGCCCTCTGTCCCGAGCTCCTGACCCAGAGCCCAAACAGACTTAACTGGGTGATCCTGCAGCCCCACATAAGGGAGGGAGAGTGAAGGGGGCCCCCTGGGCGCAAGCTGGGATGGGCCAGGAAGGAAGAGAGAGGTCACAGCAGAGGAGGAGCAGCACCAGCAGAGGGGACCAGCCCTCACAGACTAACCAAGGGGTCAAGGAGGTCTGGGAATGCCCCGCTCCGTTTCCTGTGGCCCGCTGTGGGCCAAGAACACTCTCCCCACCCAGGAGTGTCTTCAGGGACAGGCCAGTGGATCTCGCCAATAAAAGGCCTCCCAATCTGCAGGTTAGGCCCCAAGAAACCTACTTGATTTAATTGTAATGGGACGATCTGCTCTCAGTGTGGGCTTCACTGTTTCATGCTTGGACTATCCCACATCCGCCAGTCTCCGCTGCGTCTGCGCGCCGGTCTCTGCCCTGTGCATGTGTTGGCCCACCGGTCTGTCTCCGCCCCCTAAAAGTAATTTTCAAAACTCAATATAGTTTGTCATAACCAGAACCTAGAAACAACCTAAATGCCCCTCGAATGAAGCATGGATAAGAAAAATGTGGTACATTTACACAATGGAGTACTATCCAGCAGAAAAAAAAAATAACGACAGCTTGAATTTCGCAGGAAAATGGATGTAGTTAGAAAACATTATTTTGAGTGAGGTACCCCAGACACAGAAAGACAATTATCACATGTACTCACTCATAGGTGGTTTTTAAACATAAAGCAAAGAAAGCCAGCCTACAAACCACAATCCCAGAGAACTTAGACAACAATGCGGACACTAAGAGAGACTTACATAGATATAATCCACATGGGAAGTAGAAAGTATAAAAAGACAAGATCTCCTGAGTAAAATTGGGAGCATGGGGACCTTGGGGGAGGATTGAAAGGGGTAGGAGAGTGGCAGGGAGGGGACAGAGAAAAATGTAGAGCTCAATAAATATCAATAAAAAAACCTCAACATAAAGTTGACTTCAAATTAAAAATAATGGAATCAAGCCGAGTGGCGGTGGGCACGACTTTAATCCCAGCACTCGGGAGGCAGAGGCAGGCGGATCTCTGTGAGTTCGAGACCAGCCTGGTCTACAAGAGCTAGTTCCAGGACAGGCTCAGTAGCACTTAAATCTCGGGAGTAGCCAACAGTTGCCTTATTGGGCTTCAAACCTGACGTGGTAGCCAACTACCAGTTGTTGAAGAGGTCATAGATTCTAAAGGAGAAGCTACTGCTATCTGCTATAGTTTTCCTAAATCAATATAGTTTCTAATTGTATTCCAAACATTTATCCTTATACCCACAGACAAGTATAGCTCCTACCCCTAATTTTTCGGCTCCTTTCTTTGCAGCAGATGAAAACTATTACTACAATCCACAGCAGATGAAAATGCAGAGAATAAGTGACTACGGATCTCATAGCTCCAATATACCCATCTACAACAAAACTCTCGCATCTAAAGCTCAGGTTACATAGCAGAAAAGGGGGCGAAAGATTCTCAGAGAGAGAGAGGACCAAGATACCTGCTGTGAGAAAATATCTTCTATACATGACAGAGATGGTGCACTCATGAAAATCACCAGTTTTACTGGTTGAAATATAACCCACATATTGACAGCACCAGTTGGCATGCCAAAGTGGACGAGAGAAATTTCACAAAGTCCACTATTAGATAAAGAGCTACAGGTAGTCAATGGCTGCCGGAGCATTGGTTTTCTCCAGGGATGAGCCTTTTCCAGGTAGGTAGTCAATTCTAAACTCATGTATATTAGAGGAAAACTAGATGGACTCAGTAGGGTGTGTATGTGTGTGTGTTTTAAATGCGTACACATGTACAGAACAGTAACTATCAATTGTACAAGAAGAGGTCCTAAATCCAAGATTCAGTAGTGGGTAGTAGAGAGGAGTTGGAGGGGGAGAGGGGAGAAAGAAATCATGCAAACACAACATACTCATGTATGATATTATCAAAACAATAAAAATTTTCTAAATTGAAAATGAAAATTTCAGGCAAATGTATGCAACTGGAAAAAATATACTGAGTGGGATAACTCAGACTCAGTCAGACAAATACTGCAAGCTATCTGTGCTTTAATGTGTAGATCTAGCCTCAACTCTGTGTTCAACATGAGTACCTGTGGAAACCAGGAAGCTAGGAAAGGCACATTGGGAAAGGGGACTTGCCTTAAAGGAGAGAGGATTTTAGAGCATAGATAAAATGAGGGTGCAGAAGAGGCATATTAGGGGTGAAAATGTTCAGATAAGGAGAGGAGTGGATGACTGTGGAGGTAAGGAAATGGATGAGGATTAATTAAAATGGAGGAGGGTATGAAAGAACAGGAAATGATGAGATTGGGTGTATGCATAGCAATATGACCAGAAGGAATTTGGCAAGTGAATGAGACAAAAGTCATCAAAACATTTACTCAACTGTGAACCCTGCAATCTTTAATGACAACTAGCCCAACAAGATATGCCCACTTGTGCAATGATGGAATGAAGGTTGGGGGAGGGGTGACCATCAGCTTTCTAAGTAGATTTAAAGCCAGTTCCACAAGAAGGACCTTATACCTGGTACCCTGGTACCCTGTCAGGAATCTGTAGCTGAGGAGGTCCTAGATCCTAGGAGAGAACCTACTGCTAATGTTATTATTTTGCTAAATTGACATAATATTAAACTACCTTCTAAATACCAATCCTTATAAACATATACTAGTGCAGCCCTCATCCCTCTTCAGAAAAGCCTCTTTGTGTCAATGGCAGAAGCTAATGCAGAGACCCTCAAAGGACAGAGAATAACTGAGTTGATCAGCCCTAAATGGGTTATCTTATCATCCCGTGTCCCCAAGGCTCAGAGGCAGTCTCAGAAGGGGGAAGAGAAAAATAATAAAAAAGAGGATGATGCTGACCTTTGCATGGATGGTAGAAAAGCTCATGAAACCTCATTCTTAGCTGAGGAGCTATTAGCAGTTGATTGGTGCTTGGAGAGGAAAAATACATTTTCCTCGGGAGTGTGGGCCATGATAGGTTGTTCAGGGTCCAGTGGATGACCCCATATTGATGTGTATATGGGGAGCATGATTTTAACTCAATGGACTATGTTTATAAAGAGAGAGCGAGACAGAAGAGGGGAAGGTGGTAGAAGTCTGGGAGGGAGGGCTGAGGGGTCCATGTGATCAAAACACATTGTATATACACAATTCTCAAAGAATAAATAAAAATGCATCTTATCTTACTCAATAACCTAGAATTTTAACTCTACAGATAGTTCAATGTTTCTGATTTACTACTGTTATGCCCAGATCATGGAGTACCAACCAAACCAACCAGAAGACCAAGTCCTGTATGTGAAAGCAAAGAGCCTTTATTTTTACACAAGTTTGTAAACTCAGTCTCTCTGTGTGTCCAATGTATTGGAGTGATCAGAGAGCCCCAAGCTCAGTGAGAGTTGAGTTTTTATAGTAGTAAAGGTGGGGATGAGGGATTTCTAAGGTTTAGGACCCCCAATTGACTGGCATTTGTCTGGGGGTGTCCCAATGAAAAGTGATGGGTGTGTGCTGGCAGGTGATCCTATCTACATCGGTTGGAGTGTTAGGAATTTCCTTTGGATGGTCTGTTCCTGGGTGGTACCTGGGTGATCTCAGTTTGTGGTCTTTCTGCAATCAGGTATTACCTTAGGGAAAACTACTGAGACCCAGGTCTCTACTGAGCTTCTCATGGCTGGGTCTTACAACTACAAAACAATGATTTTTATAAAAGAACTATTTTTAAAACATCAAAGTATAGAGACTGAAGAGGTATTTCTACTGTTAAGAGCACCTGATGTTCTTCTAGAGGACCCAAGTTATGTTTCTGGTACCTACGTACAGGTCCTGTGGCTCACAGCTGCTTGTAACTCTAGTTTCAGGGATCTGATACCCTCTTATGGTGCTTGCAGGCATCCATCTGGTGAGAGGAAAGCACGGAACACACAACAAATCCACTTTGTTTATTAGAGGAGAGGTGTACAGGTCTGGTGAAGTCGATGTACAGAGAGAGAGAGAGCTGAAGATAGTGCATCCAGCTTTTTTTTTTTTTTTTTTTTTTTTTTTTTTGGTTTTTCGAGACAGGGTTTCTCTGTGGTTTTGGAGCCTGTCCTGGAACTAGCTCTTGTAGACCAGGCTGGTCTCGAACTCACAGAGATCCGCCTGCCTCTGCCTCCCAAGTGCTGGGATTAAAGGCGTGCACCACCACCACCTGGCTGCATCCAGCTTTTAAAGGCTGCCTCGCACATGCACACAGAGGGATGTAGGGGCTCACGTATGTGCACAAGGGCTCATGTAGCTGTGTCATACATAGGTGATGCAACCATGTCACATGTGGGTCATGCAGGGCCTTTTAGGGTCCACAGGGCGACTAGGTTATTTTTGCCTGAGGGCTTGTCTGTACATGCTTGGTTCTGGAACCGGACGTGCCAGAAATGCTGATTTGGCTAAAATTATAACACCATCCATGTGGAATATACTCTCACAGAAACGCATGTATACAGTTAAATAAAAAATGAATGTTAAAAATAAGTACTCTCTACTCCTAATCTTAGGACGCAGGATCAAGATGATTTGGAGGACCCCATGAAGAAGCTTTGCTTTTGCAAGCTGTGTCTCAGGAACTGCATTAGATAATGAAAACAGACTGACCCGAACCACCAGAGTGTTGGAGGAAGAGCT
Source organism: Chionomys nivalis (assembly GCF_950005125.1). Taxonomy (NCBI): domain Eukaryota; kingdom Metazoa; phylum Chordata; class Mammalia; order Rodentia; family Cricetidae; genus Chionomys; species Chionomys nivalis. Next base: position 99,794,805 of record NC_080112.1, read on the forward strand.
CGCACTCCCTCCAGACCTCTCTGGGTTTTTGTTTTGTTTTGTTTGGTTGGTTGGTTCTTTGAGATAGGGTTTCTCTGGGCAGCCTTGGATGTCCTGGAACTTTCTCTGTAGACCAGCCTAGTCTCGACCTTATAGAGATCCACCTGCCTCTGCTTCCCAAGTGCTGGGATAAAAGGCGTGAGCCACCACAGCCCAGCAATCTCTGTTTTTCTTATTTTAATTAAGCTAGATATATTATCAGATCCTTTCACATCAAGAGAAAAGAATACAATAACTACAATTAAAATGTCAGAGAAGCAATAGTAGAACTGAGGTGTCAGAATAATTAGTAAACTTGGAGGTCTAGGTCAGTTGAGATTATCCAGTCTGAGGAACAGAAGATTTTTAAAAGACTGGAACAATGAACATAGCCCAAGAAACATATCAGATTTCACCTAGCATAGCAACATGCATAATGAGATTTTTACATTTGAGTCATGGATGTTGCTTAAAACTAACAGCAAAACATTAATAATCTATGTGTCTAAGAAGTCTGATGAATGGTATCATCTCAAAGAGATAGCAAATAGAAGTTTGGGAAGTTGTATGTGAGTGCTAAATTAAACGTATTTTAATGTTTTTTGTATTAGTCATACTGGTTGTCTATTATTCTTCCTTAACGAAAACAGATCTAATATTGGAGGGAGCATTTTAAGTGTGGAGTTAGATCAAAACAGAATTAAGTTAATGAAGACAGTATATCTTTTTTGAACATACTTCTGAAGAGTCAGTGAGTCAGGAATATCCAGTAAACAGTTCCAACACTGAGTTGGAACAGGGACTAGAGTGGAGATGCATGTTTGGGGAATAATTGGTATTTAAAGGGAATTAATAAGAATGAAGTCAGCCGGGCGGTGGTGGCGCACGCCTTTAATCCCAGCACTCGGGATGCAGAGGCAGGCGGATCTCTGTGAGTTCGAGGCCAGCCTGGTCTAGAAAAGCTAGTTCAAGGACAGGAACCAAAAAGCTACGGAGAAACCCTGTCTCGAAAATCAAAAAAAAAAAAAAAAAAAAAAAATGAGGTCATCCGGGAAGTGGGAGCCCCACCACGTGGAAGAGGAGTTAGGAGACTGAGGACAGAAACCCTGGGAACACTAACCCTTAAAGTGCAAGCTCAGCTTCCTGGCGGGCACCAGCCCCAGGCTCTGTAGTTAAGCAGAACTATTGCAAAGTGGGATTCAGAACTGAGTGTTCTCGGCAAAGCCGCTTACCCCCTCCAACTGAGCTGTCACAATTAGTGAGAATGGACATCTTACAGGGATTCTCAGAGAGGACAGCCAGGTAAAGCAATTGGAGTCAGGAAGCCCTTCCCTCCTTTTCTTGTCTGCTCTTCTCCATTCTCCACACTCCCCCTAACTGTGTGTGCATTTCTTCCCAGATCTTCCGGGGATGGGAGGTGGGGAGAAAATTGGGGGGGGGTGGATTTAGCTAGGGTGACGATTTGCTCACGTGACTGGCTTGGTGCCCACGTGGGCACCAGCCCCCGCGCCAGCTAGTCCTGCTGTGGCTACCTGTACCCAGCACCGGCATTCGCATAACACCATTTCCTTGAGCTGTCCTGGTTACTGTGAGCCCTGAGAAGGCGCCCAGGCCTGTCCAGGGTTCCTCAGGTCAGTACAGAATGGCTGGCTCTGCCAGCGAAGCCTGACAGGGGGTGGTGGGGGTGGCAGCTAGAACCAGCAGCAGCGGGAGGGGAGGGGGAAGGAATCGGGGAGATTGGTGAGGAGGGGATATGCGGGCGGGGCGGGAACGGAGAGCAAGGAAGACCCCGCAGCCGGCTTTCTTCCCTCACCCCATCCTGAGCCGTTTTAGAGCGGGAGGGGGATGAGGGGCCCGCAGTGCGACGGTGAGACGCAGATGTGCTCTGAAATGATCCACTCACACTCCAGGCTAGGAAGACAAACTGACCCGGACCAAAGGGAGGATGGGGGTGGGGCAGGCTGCCTCCAGAGGCCGAGGGGGGAGCGCAGAGTAAAACGGAGTTGGAAGAGCATCCAGATTTGGTGCCCAAGGCCTGAGAAGAAATGGCGGCTGGGGTATGCGGGGGCGGGGGGTGTGACGGAGGAAAAGGTTGGGTGATGCGATGAGTATGGGCTGCAGGACAGGTTTCCAGTCTCTGTGCATCTACTGACCACAGAACCCCTGCCCATGTGCTGTGTCTGCAGGTCTGCCCCTCTGTTGTTCCCAGCGCATCGTGACGTCTGAAAAGGAGGATCGACCTGCCCAGGATCCCTGCAGGTCAGTGGGTAATGGAAACATGGGCACGATTTGGGACCCCACTGCCAGTCCCCTCTCAAGCAATCCCATGTAACACGCACAGAGCTGGCACTGAAGGAACCTGTCATGGCATGGCTGTCTCAAGGGTGGAGGAGGGGTGTAGGCAGAAACCATTGGAGGGCTAGGACATGGGGACCCCACGAAAGGGCCAGATGCAAAGACAGATGTTAATGAGCCTGTATTCTGCCGATATCTCGGTCTCTCATGTCTCTCCTTTCTTCCTGTTTCCCCACCTTTACCCTCAGGACAGGAAAAGGAGGGAAATCTTGACATGGAAAAACTCCGCGATGAAAACGAAGGGAAGCTGGAAAAGGAGGGAAAGCCGGAAGATGAAGTAGAGTCTGACGATGAAGAAAAGTCGGGTGGGGAAGAGAAGCACGACAAGAAAGCAAAGCCAGCACGCGAGGGCAAGCCAGAGGAGGCAAAGCCAGATGAGCAGGGACAACCACAGGATGAGGGGAAGTCAGAAAAGCAGGGGAAGTCTGAAGGGGAGGGCAAGCGCCAAGGGGAGGGCAAGCATGATTCCCAGGCAAAGCCAGCCAGCGAGGCGCGTGCCGCAGAAAAGCGCCCTGCTGAAGATTATGTGCCCCGGAAAGCCAAGCGAAAAACAGATAGGGGAACAGACGATTCTCCCAAGAACTCCCAGGAGGATTTCCAGGACAGGCATGTCAGCAGTGAGGAGATGATGAGAGAGTGTGCAGATGTGGCGAGGGCGCAGGAAGAGCTGAGGAAGAGGCAGAAAATGGGAGGTTTTCCCTGGATGCCAAGAGATGCTGCGCAGGATGCTCTAGTCCCCCGTGGCCAGCGGGGAGTCAGGGGAGTGAGGGGCGGAGGAGGCAGGGGTCAGAGGGGCCTACATGACATCCCGTACCTTTAATGCCTTTGGCCTTTGATTCTGATTGCTCAGATAAAAAAGACCACAGCTGGCTCTGCTTTCCCTGGTAGATCCTCGCCAGGCTCTGTGCTTCAACCTTCAGCCAAAACTCTGCTTTAGGTATCAATGTCCTTACCAGCAGCCTTTTGACCCGACTACAGTGCTTTCTGTCTTTTAGTACAGGATTTCCACCCATGTGCATGAAAAATATGTTCATGGTACATTGTAAAACTGAATAAACAAAGCAGTTTTCAGAATCACAGATATAGAATCAGTTTGTTTTTTTAAGAATGTAAATGTGCTTGCATAATGCATCTGGGCATAAAGACAACTATGGACTTGTACACATTAAACAGCTAGCAATGACTAGTTATAAGACAAATACTAATAGGTCTCATGTGTATTCAAAAATTAGCCATACTACCTGAGAGTTGGGGACTTCTTGCTATCCCTCTACTGTTTGTCCATCCTGGGTCTTTTTTTTTTTCTTTTTTGGTTTTTTGAGACAGGGTTTTTCTGTGGCTTTGGAATCTGTCCTGGAACTAGCTCTTGTAGACCAGGCTGGTCTCAAACTCACAGAGATCCGCCTGCCTCTGCCTCCTGAGTGCTGGGATTAAAGGCGTGCGCCACCACCGCCTGGCTTTCCTGGGTCTTTTCTAACATTATCAGTGGGCACTGTTGTCCCTACCCATGTCTCTCATTCTATAATCCCTCCGTATGTGTTCCTTTTTGCTTCCTTACTTCCTTCTTTTACTGACTCAGTTATCTCTGGTTTACTAAAGAATATGGACTACATATGCCACAATATGTTGAAAGCTAAAATGTGACAATAATACATGACAAGCAATTAAATGTTGAATTGTTTGAATGAGCTTACAAAGACAATGGCATTTTAAATGCCCATTGTTAAATTGGTAAAGTTCATGTTATCTCTGATCCTCATGGCTAAAAGACCCAGTGTGCCACTTTAACAGATCCCTTACTGTAAAGCAGTCTTGTCATCTTGAAATGAGCAAGGAATTTGCCTCCAAAAACTTTCCAGTTGGTCAGATGACATGCTGGAGGAATGAGCTGTGTTGTAGCCTGTCCCCACCCTGTTTAAGGCATTTAAAGAGAAATAGCTTCTATATCACTCCCGTGCAGTAGCAGGAGCATTGATAAAATCTGACACTTGGGAGGAAGGTCAGGTAGTTCTCCTCTATGCCCAGGCACAAGTCCAGGTAGCATAAAGGTAAGGACTAAGAATATCATGATGTCTGCTGGGCACTGTGACCTTTCTCGTAGGCCCAGTAGTGGTGATAGAGGCTTTAAGTTGCTACTCAATACTCTTGAGTCACTGTTCACCAACTCTTTACTAATATACAAGTGAATAAAGCCTTATTCTCCGTTTGGATTGCTGTCACCAATTACTTTGCATATTCCCTTTGCTTGGACCTTTGTATATGCCTTTTAGGGTCTTTTGTGCAAGAAAATGATTACCTGTGTTTCATTAATTTCTGTGTTTTCATAAACTTAACTATTATCTTCACTACATTTATATATTACAGACTACACCAGGAAAAATTATCTATAACAGTTGTTATGCTGTTCTTATGGTTTAATATGCTACATGAAGATTTTTTTCATAGTTTGTGTTTACTCTGAAGAAACTCTCATAGATCCTTACCTTAGCACCTCAACAGACCAAGCAACACATTTGTTTTAAATTCTTAGTAGTGATCACAGAGTCCATGAACCACATCATCAATATCACTTAAGAGGCAGGTAGAGACAAAACTACTGCAGTTGGGATGCAAAATAAATGAAAAAAATTAATTAATTAAAAAATTGAGCCCAGTTAGTGATCTTTCAGGGACTGAGGGCATACATTTGAAAAGAATATTGTGATAAGGACAACAGCTTCTTTCTGTCTCTTCTCTTTTCTGCATCTGACTAGTCATGAGGTGAATGAGTCCCTTCTTTCACTTGTTTTATCATGAGGGATAGTGTCACCATAAGCCCAAATCATCAAAGTCAACTGACTATGAACTAAAACCACACAAGCTATGATCCAAGATAAAGGTTTTCTTTTTTCTTGGTATTTTTATTAAGAAGTTATAAATTAAAAAAATTGAAAATTAATGATGAAAATATTGGAGAAATATATTTGTACACTCATGAAAAATACAGATATCAAACATATTTATGTGATAATTAACTATTATATAGCCAATTACTATGCTTAGTGGCTCAAAAAATATTCTTTTTTAGCTTATAGGTCTGTAAGTCAGAAGTCTGATATCTCATGATATCATTTTCTTCTCAAAGTCTCACAAGGCTGAAATCAAGATGTCAGTGAGACTATGTTTGTGATATGTTGAATGTAATTGGCCCCCATAGGCTCATAGAGAATGACACTATTAGGAGGTGTGACCTTGTTGAAGACTGTGTAGCCTTGTTGAAATGAGGTGTCACTCTGGGTGTTGGCTTTGAGGTCTCTTGTTGGCGGGGTTTTCTGTCCCACCCGGATCCCGCAGTTATTAAGTCCCAAAGAAATCATACAGAGATCTACATTAGGTTGTAAACTGATTGGCCCATTACCTCAGGCTTCTTATTAACTCTTATAACTTATATTATTAGCCCATTATTCTTGTCTATGCTAGCCACATGGCTTGGTACCTTTTTTTCAGGGAGGCAGTAACATCTTGCTTCTTCTGTGGCAGGCTCACAACTGCTGAGGAATGGGCTTCTTTCTTCCCAGAATTCTCCTTTTCTCTTTGACCCACCTCTACTTCCTATCTGGTTGTCCCACCTATACTTCCTGCCTGGCTACTGGCCAATCAGCATGTATTTAAAATATAATTGACAGAATACAGACCAATGTCCCACATCAGTCTCTTATCCTCAAACTTCCCTCAGAATGACTTTCAGATCATTTCTTGTTACCTGAAAGATGTAGGAGTCTCAGCTGCTTCACCAGCTCCAGGTCTTCTTGCACAACACCATGCTTCCTACCATGATGATAATGGACTGAACCTCTGAACAGTAAAGTGAGCACCCCAAGTAAACATCTTCCTTTTTAAGAGTTTTTCTGTTTGTGGTGTCTCTTCACAGCAATTGAAATCCTAACTAAGGCAGTAACCAACCACTCTCTGATTAGATTTAAGGCCTTCTTCATGTGATTGAAGCTGTGAATAAAACAGCTTGGACAGCCAAGAACCTGAGACTGGACCTAAGGGAACCTAGACATGGGCCTAGGGGAAAACCAAATACTCTTTTTCCAAAGAGCATAGCAATAAAATGACTACCAACGACATTCTGCTATACCCATAAATCAGTACGTCCAAAAGCCATCTTCAGAAAATCTTCTTTTTGCAGTAGATGGAAACTAACACAAAGACCCACAAATGGACAATGTAGAGAGAGTGAGGGGTTTTGGAGCACTCAGTCTTAAACAGTATGTCTTCAAAAACCCCATCTTCTCAGTGCTCAGAAAGCTATGCAAAAGAGAAAGCAGAAAGATTGTAAGAGCCAGAGAGGATGGGTGACTCTCAGGAAACAGTGTCTTCCAAACACAAAATGACCAAGGCACACATGGACTCACAGAGACAGACTGTGGCAGCATGCACAAGGCATGTACAGGTTTAAGCCTAACTTGTCCCCAGCACTGAGTAGGGGACATAGACACAGTTTCTTACTTCTAACCAAGAAGCTATTTGCAATTGATATCTACTTGCAAAGGAAAAACTAATTTTCTCCAGTGGAGTTCACTAGGTATATTAACCACACTGAAAGCTAGGAGCCATGCTTAGAAGCAGATGATGGACACAAAACAAACTCAATAGTAGGTTTGTGGACTTTTTATCTCATGTTGATTTTTGGGGAGCGCTTTTTTGTCTTACTTTTGCTTAAATATTCTGGTTTCTAATTTTGTATGGTATTTTGTGTGTATGTGTACATGTTTATTTTTCTTATGTTTTTTATTTGTTTTTGTTTTTTTTAAATTTCTGTTTATTTGTTTGCCTTTGTTTTCTAAAGACAGAAATAAAGTGTGTGGAGTTTGATGGGTGTGGAGGTGCAGAGGATTTGAAAGAAGTTGTGGAAGGAGAAAGCATGATCAGAATATAATGTATGGAAAAAACATTTTTCAATAAAAAAGAAAATTGCCTTAGTATGATTGAGTACTTTGATATTCATATCTTTTTGTTGACTCACTGATGTTTGTAATTAAAACATTCAATTTTACCCTATGCTATACTTTCAGGAAAAAAAAAGTGATTTTAGTGCGTTTTGCTATTTAGACATAATGAAAATTTCCTAAATGGTTATTTGTGTTTACCAGATACATTCCCTCAATGTCTCTTTCTTGCTATATTTTGAAATAATCAAGAAGACACCAGCATATCTTATCAGAGCTTTGTGTGTTGTTTGCCTCTGTTAAATAATGCAATTTATCATGAATTATACATCCTACATAAGCAAAGAGACTGTTTTTCTAGCTTGTATGCCATTAAATTTAGGTATCTCTGTTCTTCCAGTTTCAAGAAAATGTTCCTTACATTCTGTTTGTTCCTCACAATCAGGAGCTTTGGAGTGCAGTGTTTTAGTTAGGAACTCCTTATATAGCCTTGGCCTCAGCTTGCTGCATAGACCAGACTAACCCCAAACTTGCAACACTAATCCTGCCTCTGCCTTGCAACTGCTGGGATTGTCATGTGCTATCACAGTGTGGAAGGAACACATTTTCATTCATAGTAGATAATGATAAGGATGCTCCTCAATTTCTCCCATACTTATTTTCTAGTCACTTTTTCAAGTCACTCAGATATTTGGTACTAAGTCAGACAACACTTGATAGTCTGTCCATTTGTTTTTAGGAAAGTTCTGATGAGCAATCACCATAGATACCAGTGGATCAAGGCTCTTCTATTCAGCATTTAATTTCTATTACTTGTTGGAATAACACTTACTTTGTCTCAGATTTTAAGGCCTGCCACTGGACTTATATTACCTATTATTACTTAATAATTACTTATTAAAATAAGATCGGGTAGTCCAATTTCACTGTAGAGATCATCACCATCATCTCCAGTCCACAGAGGCCCACAGAAATCTTCAATGATTCTGGTGACCTTCTTACCTGCTTAGTTTTTAATAACCTAGGGGTATAGCTACAAAATACCTCTTTCCTGTGCATCAGGGTTTTTTTTCCCCTACTGTTGTCCTTACATTACTGAAAAAGCCACAGAGGGTTAAACGTTTAGTCAGCAGTGAAACCACAATCCTATAAGGTATTAAGCTTGGTCCTTATCTGTGCTTGCTGTATCTGGAGGATGAGGAACACCTTCAAACCTGCCATAGAACCATCCTTGAGCTGCATATGTCCTTAGCTTTCCACAGCTTCTTCTCTATGCATATTCTTTAGTGTCTTCAGATGAGCACAATTGCTCTTTAATGTTTTTGATAACTTTATCTCACTGCTTAAGTGACATAGTCACTTGATTCCCCAAATGCTTTAACCCACATGGACTTCATTTCACACCTCGGTGGTGGTTATATTAATAGTTGTGGTATGTCCACTGACCTCTCCTAAAACTTACCCTCGACACTTTTCTGATCTTCAAGGAGGCTTATTTTTCCTTTAAAAAATAAGTAACACATTCCTTGAGTAGTTAGTTCATCTTTGAAAGACAGAGGACAAGCCTTAGAAATCCCTCTTATGGTGAAGTTGGAGCTAATGGGCATTTAAAGAGTGGTGATTTAGTGGGTAGCCATTAGGTGAAGAGGGATCCCACATTGGAGCACCAGACTACAACCCTAAGGTCCAAACCAGGAGCAGAAGGAGAGAGAGCACGAGCAAGAAACTCAGGGCCATGAGGGGTGCACCCACATACTGAGACAATGGGGATGTTCTTTCGGGAACTCAACAAAGCCAGCTGGACTGGGTCTGAAATAGCATGGGATAATACCGGACTCACTGAACATAGCAGACAATGAAGACTGCTGAGAAGTCAAGAACAATGGCACTGGGTTTTGATCCTTCTGCACATACTGGCTTTGTGGGAGCCTAGGCTGTTTGGATGTTCACCTTACTAGACCTGGAAGGAAGTGGGAGGTCCTTGGACTCCCCACAGGGCAGGGAACCCTGATTGCTCTTAGGGCTGATGAGAGAGGGGGAGTCCCACAGGGCAGGGAACCCTGATTGCTCTTAGGGCTGATGAGAGAGGGGGAGTTGATTGGGGGAGGGGGGGGGATATGGGAGGCGGTGGCGGGGAAGAGACAGAAATCTTTAATAAATAAATAAATTAATAAAAAAAAGAGGGATGTCCTTTGAAAGAATTCTCTAGTTCATGTGGGAGAGGGTCTTTGGCAGATTTTAAAAAATATTCTTATGAAAGCCTAAGTCCAGCCACATCAAACTGTCCCTAGCTTCCTGTCTGATATGTATTCACTCGTTCCTCAGCACATTCCTACCACTACCATCACACAACACAGAAGGCTGCATTAATAAAGACAACCTGCTTTGGGAAGTAAATAATGAGTTACTTCGTTTTTAAAATTACTTTGTCTTGGGTTAACATTGTAGTGATAAAATCTGTCTAATAAATATGTGGAGTATTTCTGATATCAATTAGTGTAGCCAAGAAGAGCATAGCAAAAAACAGGGGCTGTAATAACAACCCTCCAAATCTTAGCCAAACTGGCTCTCTTTTAGCAAGCAGTCATTTAGCTGCTCTACTTGCCAGAATGAGACCAGCAGAGTCCCTATGACAAAGGGCCAATGACAAAGTATACATAAAAACAACTTTTCCAGAATTTATCTGTCTTACAATGCTTAAAGCTATAGTCACCTGTGTTGAACCCAGGTTTACACAAATTCCATTGTAGACCTAGAACTACACAAACTGGAAACTTTGTAGGTTTTATTGGTTGTATAGCCCCTGCTATGAGAGATATCTGATAGCTGTCTGTCCAGAGAAACTTTCTCATGTAAGGAAGGACTTAAAATAAGAAAAAGAATAATCACAAGATGGTATGCATAATGATTGTGGGTTATGCCTTACCAAATAAGTTAGTGTTCTGTATTCATGCTGTTATCCCCAACATTGATTTTCTAACTGAAAGAGTGGTATAAATAATTGGATCTTATCATGCTGTTTTGTAGTTTTCTAATGCTTCCTTTGGCATTTCTTTACCTTCTAAGCCTCAGGACCAGGACACATTCATATGGAATGGGTAGCAATAGACCTTTAGAGTACATTTCCAAGTTTACCCATACAATTCTACTATTTTTCACGGGGTAGTGTCATAGAAATTTCTTTTGTTATCCTGTCCACCCACTGTAAAAACTGGTTTAAAATACAAATGATACCATGCCCACCTACTGGTGTCTACCAGGTTTAGAAAAATATCTGGAAGACATGCAAGTACACCTAAAAGTTTAAGAGTCAAACATAGGCAAAATTATTTTCATTGGATAAAACCTGAAAGCATCATTGAATTTTCCTAGTAGCCTGTCAATAAAATGTAAACAATCTATAGTTATTTAGAACTTCTAAGGTATTTGTAAATTTTATACCCCACTCTGCTAAAATTTCCCATCTCTTAACTTTGTGGAGATGAGGCCTGGAACTAGACAAACATACTCAAGAGCCTTCTGGTTCAACCAAGACCCTGGTGAGGCAGACCAAGAACCGTGTGCTCCTGTATACCAGAGTATGCTCACTTTCGAAGTTAGGATCTCTGATAGCCACAGCTGTGGTCTGTAGCTAAAACAACCTGAACAGACACTAAGGAAGAAGAAACTTAGCGTGACAATTGCTAGTCACTGAACTTGGAGCAGGGAAAACCTATCACTGTTGAGTGATAGTAGCGATGGAATATCCAGTGAAGGGATGGTCTGAAGGCCTTCTAGCTAAGGCCCTTTCTGGAACAGTGTAAACTGAGAATAGCACAGATATGTTGCAGGGGCTGAAGAAATGCTTGCCAAAGACATAATATGTTAAATTAAAAAAAAATTCTTGGTGACAAGGGCAAACTACATGCCTGTGATTTGTTGGTTATAGAAGCAATGGAGGTGACCTCCCCAGCACTGCCTACGGCAATGGTTCTCAACCTTCCTAATGCTGTGACCTCTTATTATGGCTTGTCATGCTGTAGTGAACCCCAACCATAAAATTATTTTGTTGTTACTTCATAACTGCAATTTTGGTACTGCTATAAATCATAGTATAAATATCTGATACTCAGGATATCTGACATGTGACCTTTGTGAAAGGGTCATTACATCCCCCCTTGTGGGTCACAACTCATAGGTTGAGAACCACTGATACAAGTTGTTGGCACTTTAGTTTTACAGCAGAACTGAGTGATAAGTCTCTGTTGCTGAAGAAGTCAGATGCTTTGTTTGCAGAACATGGGAATATTAATCTGAGACTAAACTGGAAGATCCCACCATAGTGGCCAGAATGTGTAGTGCCAAAAGTCACTGGATACCCGACTTCTTGGGGTGAATTGTGACCAATGGCCCTGTTTATCCATTGGCCTGTTTGTTACATTTGTAGTACATCCTGTGGAAAGTGCCCCCAATGTAACAGTTACAAAATTATTACAGTTGCTGGAAAGCACACTCTGATTGGATTTTATGCCTGCTCCACAAAAGGGGACCCAGGATTGATACTGTGATAAAGTGCAGAACCCATGTGGCTGGGGAAGGCAGTCACAGTTCCTGAAGGTCTTACCTATGCTTCTTCAGTATTGCAAGCTGTATGTGATAAGGTGGGAGTGGGCAGTAGACTCCAACTTTGCCTATGTCTCTGCAGGCTGCCACTGCCCACTGACCTTCAGGAATTCTGGGTAGGTCACCCCTCCTCTTTATGTATCACTGCAATCTGGGAACAACAGAGGCAAAGACCCGCAGACAAGATACAGACAAGATACAGGGGCTCTCAGTGAATCTTGGTATCTGCCCTAATCCAGGACCTGGCCACCCAACTATTTCCTTTGCATCCTACCCCAGTCCCATGGACTTCAACCTCCACTTCTTTTTCTTTGTTACTTAAAATTTGCAGAGTGTTTTAAAAGAATTACATTCATGAATACTGTATCTGCATCAATTATACCCCTTGTTCTTCCTCCATCTCCTACAGTAACCCTTTTCCTCTCAATTTCATGCTTTTTTATTTCATTTTTATACACATCAATCCCGATTTGTGCTGACCATGCATTCCTGGATGTGTTGCCTTTCGGTGAAGTATGGTAGATGTAGATGTATCACAGGCCACACCCTTAAAGAAAACTGACTTTCCCTCTTCCAGAAGCTATCAATTGTCATTAGATTCTTGGCTAGGGGTGGGACTTCATGCCTACCATCCCATTCCATGCTGGTATTTGGTCTGGCTTGAGCTTGCAGGCCTTTTGTTGTTGTTCTTAAAGATTATTTATTTGCTTTTTGTGCATTGGTGTTTTGCCTGCATGTATGTTTGTGTGAGGGTGTCAGATCTTGGAGTTACAGACAGTTGTGAGCTGCCACGTGGGTGCTAGGAATTGAACCCTGGTCCTTCAGAAGAGCAGCCAGCCATCTCTCCGGCCCCCAAGCTTGCAGTTCTTCTGTGTGATGTCACAACCACTTTGAGTTCACATGTGCAGTTGCCCTGTACTGTCTAGAAGACACTGTTTTCTTGTAATCTCCACCCCTTCTGACTCTTACCACTGCTCTTTCTCTTCCACAATGATCTCCAAGCCTTGGGAGGAAGGCATATGGTATAGATATACCAGCTAGGGCTGAGCATTCTGAAGCCATTTTAACCCTTCCAGTTCTAATATTCCCCATCAAGCCTTTATAGCACTAAATTCTATCTCCATGCTCTGGAAGTGCTCCAACATATTATCTTCTTACTAATTTCTTGACCTGTACAGGTAATCCAAACAAAGCACACATATCTGAAGATTCAAATCTAACTCCAGAAATGAGAGAAAGCATGCGACACTTGTCTTTCCTTAGTTACCCTACTCAGAATGGTTGCTTCTAGATCTACACATTTATTTGCAAGTTTCACAATTTCAATGTTCTTAATAGCTGTGATGTGGTATTTCCCTGTGTATGCTATGATTACCACTGATAAATAAAGGAACTACTTTGGGCCTATAGCAAGCTATAGGGGAACGGAGCTAGGCGGGGAAAACTAAACTGAACGCTGGGAGAATAAAGGCAGAGTCAGAGAGAAGCCATGTAGCCCCACCTGAGACAGACACCAGTTGGAATCTTGCCGGTAAGATACAGCCATTTGGTGATGCACAGATTAATAGAAGTGGGTTAAATTAAGATGTAAGAGTTAGCCAATAAGAAGCTAGAGCTAATAGGCTAAGCAGTGTTTTAAATAATTCAGTTTCTGTGTGGTTATTTTGGTTCTGGGCAGCCCCCTCCTTGCTACATAGCTGAACAATATTCTGTTGTATAAATTTACAACATTTTTGTTATCAGTTCATCAGTTGATGGGCATCTAGGTTGTTTCCAATTTCTGGCTATTGTGAATAGAGCAATAATGAATATGGATGAGTAGGGATACCTATGGTAGGATATGGAGTTCCTTTGGATATATGGCTAAGAGCTGTTGTATAGTTGGATGTTGAAGTAGATCCCAGCTTCCTGTGGAACAACCACATGGATTTCTATAATAACCCCCACCAGCAATGAGTAAGTGTTCCCTTTTCTACATCCATGCCAACATTTGTTGTCTTTTTGTTTATTTGTTTGTTTGTTTAATCCTAGCCATTCTGACTGGAATAAAGTAAAATCTCAAAGCAGTTTTAATTTTAATTTTCCTGCTGCTGGGCTCAGCTTCATTCCTTCCATTACTGGCCTGGATTCCCAGACAGATACATGCATTGGTGACTGAACTGAAGAGATCTGGGACAGGCGTAGCTGTCTTTGGTCTCACAGAAGCTTATTTGTCATTTGGATTTTCTGGTGACAGAGTGAAGCTTTTAATGTTTCTGTGGTGAGAATCTGTTTCATCTCTGCCACCATAATAAAGCAACACAGAGGAGGAAAAGGTATTTTTTGACTTACAATTCAAGGTTAATGTAAGGCAGCATATTAAAGCATCACACCCACAGTGAAGGGCTCCTTTGTTAGTTTTCTCTTCTTTTCTACAGCTCAGGTCCAAGCCCACAAAATAGTGCCACACAAAAAGGGTTGGATCGTCCTACAGCATTTTACAAACAAAATAATTCCCATGGGACAACCTGATCTAAACAATTTCTCAAATGAAGCTCTCCTCCAAAGTGGTTCTTGGGAAGAATTACGCCTACTTTGGTTTTAAGTGGTCCATGTGAGTGAGCATGGTGCCATCAAAGAGCATGCTGCCCATACCTGCCCATCCACCTCAAATTCATCTACCTCAGAGAGACCAAGAAGTTGTAGGTATGATAGGTTAGGGAGTGGAGCTCCCCAAAAGGAGAAAGAGAAGGCATCATACCCAGAGATGTTTTTACTGGTTGCACCTTATAGCATTCTCTCTGAGAAGCCTTCCTTCTTAAATACCCATTATCACCAGGGATATGTATTATCAGGACTGAAGAAAGATTGAGAAAGTGGATGTGGAACAGAATGGGAGGCTTCACAAAGCATTTCTCAGAAGCAATGACAAAACAGGGGAATTTAGTATGAGACTTCACCCAAATAGCAAGACTTTGAGCCAAAATGGTACTGGGTTAGTATAATGCTTCCTCCAATCCTTTGGAAAGAAAGACTAGATTCCTATTAATGATCTGTGGAGAGCAGGTCAAGCAGATGAATGTTGTTAAGTTGGGGGCGTACCCTCAGCCCCTGGTCTGGGAGTTGCTTTGCTCTGGACTCCAAAACCCAGCATGCAAGGTCCTGACCACCCCCCAGGGTGGGGTCAGTCCCACAGGGTATTTAAGGGGCCACCTAGAGGAGGAACTCGTGGTTTTTTGGGTCTGCATGGGCTCCCTCCTGTCCTGTCTCCCCACCACGTGCTCAGCCACCCGAAAGCGTCATCTTTAATAAGACGATGGGCATTTTGATTTCGTTTGATTTGACCTAATTGGATTTCTTGTGCCAGCGGAGCTTCTCTTATTCTTAACAAAGGTAGCACCAGGAGTACCTTCTCACAGATTCCGACTGCCTCCGCTTATAGGGACAACTGATAGGAAAAGAACTCAACAGAGAGACTACAGCCTTAGCCTCATGATTTCATGGCAAAGCACAACTCTTAATCTAAAATAAGAGTGACACTCTGTGGATAGGAACTTGGAGGCAGGGAAATAAAAGCACAAAGTGTTTAAGCTTGTGGTGTCTGTGAGAAAGATGTAAAGAAGAAAATTAGGCTGGGAGAGAACAAAGAACAGTATCTTATGGGGAGTGGAGAAGTCATGGCTTTGAGGCAGCGATAAAGGACAGAATGCCAGCTTGAGAGATGCCAGAAATGGTGGCAGTGGGAGATTATGCCCTACAATTGTAAAAGAGAGAGAGAGAGAGACAGAGATAGAGACAGAGACAGAGAGAGACAGAGAGAGAACCTCTCGGCCCCAGCTCCTGAGGTTGAGGGAGTGAAGAGAGCCTACAAGGCTTTTGCTTCTTGGCCTTGGAATTGAAATGCCAGAGAACAGCGAGGGAATAGCTGAGAGAGAGGGCATCAAGAAAGGGTAGCTTAGTATAGAATTGGAGGCAGATGCACGCTGCAGTGTGGGGATAGGCAGGCACATGACTAGACAGGATTAATTTTCTATGGAGACATAAGAGAACAAAAACAAAAGCTTGGTAGTTTCTAAATTGAGCTCTGGAATAAAAACACATCCGGGCTGATACAGTTAGAGAAACAAAGAAGGAAGCCAAGTGGCACTTGCCACTTGTGGTAGGCAGTTGTCTGTGATATTTGCTTGGCGTTTATAATAGGATTTTAATATCATGTTGCTTTTGGTCTTAAGCACGGGCTAAAAGGTTAAGAGGGAGACATGACAGATGTCATTAAAAATAACTTCATTAAGTTGGAAACCAAGAAAAAAAATCAAATAACAACCTAACTTCCCCCTTTTATCTTTCATTGCCAAAGCCATTCTTTCCTTCTCAAAGAAGTATATAATGTTGAGTTTGTGAGATAAAAGCAATTTTCATTATTGTTAAGAAGTATATAATGTTGAGTTTGTGAGATAAAAGCAATTTTCATTATTGTTAACAAAAATATAAACGAAGATATTTTGTGGGCAATAGGTACCAAAGGCTGTGAATCTTGCATAAATTATAATACAGCAACCTGTTTCCTGAGTAAAGTAGATCCCAATAAAGATGGAACTAAATCTTATAGTAGAAATACAAATGTCTCACAGAATATTGATATATGAGTAAGCATAAATTGTTCTACGATCCTATGCAGCTGTTGACAATAATGACAAGGAAGTATAATTACATGAAAGAAGTTAGCAAAACATTCAGAGCTTACTGCATGGATGATAATGCTTTGTAATCATTATGTCATTATGTAGAAAACCAAAAAAAAGTGTTGAAATATCAGTTACAGTGATTCCATGTGATGCTGTTATATTCATTTTCACATTTTTATTCTATATTACCTGCTGTCCTTATTTTCAAATTTCTAAGTGAAATTAGAATCTTACCTTGTTAATACACAAGCATTATATAAAATAACTGGTTTCATTACAATAGGAATATATATTACATTAAGAGAATCCCATATGTGATGAAAAGATAATATATTCAAACCAAATGGTACATTTCAAGGTTTGCTCAACTCACTTTCTCTAGGAGACCTAACCCCAGCCTCCTCCCATCCCTCCCTAGCTTCCTAGGGAGAAGTAGATCTCTTCTTGCCCTGTATGCTCCCTCAACGCCTTTTATACTCATGATACGTCCTCATTTTCCTTTCTTTCCTTAGAACCATGCCTTTCCCATAGCTCTGAAAACAGTGAGTGAAATATAGTTACATTTACAGACACATAATTTCCAAGACTAGATATATGGATCCTCAGTAAATATTTGCTGGGAAAAATGAATTTATTATGAAACATACAGAAAACCTTCATTTGATGGTGGTTTGTCCTGAGATAAGGCTGGGTGTAGATTGAATTAGAGTCACTTTGGGATCCCCTTCTCGCTTTGACAGAGGGCAATGACTTCATTCCATAGGCAGTGGCTCTAGAAGTTCCAGGCACAAATGTCAATACTGTGCCATACAAAGTGTTAGACTGTAGCTTGTGTTGTAGTCAAAGTGGATGGAGACACTGGGCCAGGTCCTACTCTGGTTTGAAATGAAGCTTGTGGAACACGGTCCTAGGCAGGTTTCAAGAAGGAGCTGGAAAGCAGAAGAAGGCAGACTAGTTGGCATATCAGCAGGGAGACAATGTCTTATCTCTGCCCCTGCCAACATCTTTGCTATTTAGGAAGGTATGAGCAGTTCATATTGAAAAATAACCATTTAAGTAAAAAAAAAAAAAAAAAAAACAAAGTGAAGCAAGGGACAACTGAAACAATAAACTTATTCCATTAGCACTAGGTCCTTTCTATAAGCAGAATACAATCCAGTTTTCTTTCAAACTGCTTCTCGTTAGGAAGATTAGATGAGGAGAAGCCAATGAGATTAGATTCTAGAATATATGACTGTAGGACTTGAGGATTCAGACTGTGGCAGCTTTGTGACATAGAACAAATCATTGACTGGTGATGCTATGCAGCCACAAAAAAGGAATAGGCCCTGAACCACACAACACTGGACCTCTTGTTTACATGAAGAATCCTGAGCTAGGTTTCTCGGGCATACAGGGATGAGTGACTGAGATCTAAGCCTTTTGGTTCTTTTGGCGCCCTACATGGTAGCAGCAATTTCTCGGGTCTGCTCTGCTTGCTAGAGGCAAGCAAGTGCTCTCGTCTAAGAGAGGCTTCCTGATTCAGCTTTAGCTGCAAAAACCTGCAGCTCATTAAGAGGTCCTGCCACAAAACACTTAAATGGATTTTGCCGCGCCAGCGCAGGCTGGAACCAAGAGTCTCAGCGGAGGGTGTCCAGGTTGAATGAATACACAGAGCAGGAGGTTGAGGTGGAACAGCTTCCTTTATTGTCTGCTGGGCTGGTTTTATAACATGGCACCAAATGAGGAGGGGGCTGCGAAGGGACTGTAACCTGACCCTGGCAGGGATCAAGGAAAGGTCACCATGCACTCAAAATTCCTTCCTTCTCTGCTCCAGGAGCAGAGGGAATTTATTATGTTTTCCTTGCAGATAAGCACCTCAAATGCGGGCAGGGATATCAACTGGGGCTGCAGTTCCCACAGATATTGATAAAAGCTGACTGCATGCTTGTTTGTTTTCAGTAGTAGCAGGAAAAAAGTTGTGCTGTTTTATTTAAAATGCTGGCTTTCTGGTCTGTCCTGCCAGGGCAAACTCTGACTCTTTCAGTCAGTCAGTCCGAATGAGTGTGATCTGTGAGCAGAATGCTGCACTTGCTTGCTGGCAGGGACTTTGAAATGCCACAGAGTTGTGGCGATAAAAATGGCTCCAGCAGTACCTCTGCCATGAGACTGGAAAGCTAAGGAATGGGCTGAATCCTGCTGGCAAAGCCACGACTTTAATCCTACCCATATTGCTCAGTAATTTAAAGGCTCATGTGGTCAGAAAAAGAGAGAGATATAGTAAAGAGAGATTCAAAAACAAAGAAAACTTTTAAATGATTTACAGTATTTTAAAAATATATGCAGGTGGCTGGGCGGTGGTGGCGCACGCCTTTAATCCCAGCATTTGGGAGGCAGAGGCAGGCGGATCTCTGGGAGTTCGAAAAACCAAATATATATATATATATATATATATATATACAGGCTAAAAGTTAAAGTTCTTAAAGTAAAAAAAAAAGGTAGAAAGAGAATAGTTGGGTGTGGTAGTACACACCTTTAATCCAAACACTTGGGAGGCAGAGGGAGATTGACCTCTTTGACTTCAAGGTGTGGTAGCACCTGCCTTTAATCCCAATGCCTGGAAGGCAGAGACAGAAGGATCTCTGAGAGTTCAAGGACAACCTGGTCGACAGAGTTATTCCAGGTCAAAGATATACAGAGAACCTGTCTCAAAAAGCAAAAAATAAAAGTAAAAATAAACAAAATAGAGGTTAAAATAAAGCCACACAAAGATGGAAAATACACAGAGAATCTTGATACTGTGTGCTATTATGCTCTCTTTGAATTGTTTGAATGCTGAGGAAGGAGAAACAGCTACTAAAAGATATTTGTTTATAAATGCTGCTGAACTAATACAAGACAGATATTTTGAAAATACCTTGACTTCAGAATTTGGATCTAAGGATATGATACTTAGGAAAAGAGATTCTTTTGTTTTCACAGAGGAAGAGATCCTGTAGATTGCTTCCATCCCAATATGGTATGATAGACCACGCCCTCCTGAACGGTTGCTGTGAACACCCTCAAAAAATTACTTCACTCAACTGCCGACTGAGATGAAACTAGCACACAGGTTATACAATGAAAGACCTAAATAACAGTGCCCCCATTCAGCAGGAAGCAGTTTGGAGAGGAAAAACTGCAGCCATATTCCCAAATATTGTTTATAAATGTTCTTTTACATTTAAAGGGGGATATGATATAGGTATGAATAATTTGCATTCGTATAGATTTTGCTTTATTGATAGAGATTTAAGGTCAATTTTGTTATATGTATATGTATTTCTGATCTTGATTAAGGTATTGTGATTGTGTAGTTCATGTAAAAATGTAATGTATATAGGTTGTTAATAGATAATCATCTATAATAGTCAAGTTTGTAGTCATGTTAGTTAGATTTTCTAGATGTGCATGAATATATTTCAGATAGGCATTCATCATATCTTTCAATGGCTAGAGAATATGGCATTTTAAATGTTTTAATAACTTAGGGTTTTTCATGACAATGAGACATGTCTGCTCCTGGCAGCACCAATCTACTTCAAAAGGAAGATGGGCATCGAAGAGGCTCCTTATGGAGTTGGTTAGCCATTTGGACAAGAAACTGTTCTTGCCTGGACTATTGTATAAACTGGACATAGAGAACCCGCAGAGAGAGGACTACTGAACTTGTCTAAAGGTGAGATGATCTTTCGGGGTTCCTGATTCATGAAGGAGTCTGTGAGACATTCTGCAGGACACAGCAGATAGTGATTGAACTGCCTTTGAAATTTCCTACTTCATGGAAATGTCTCTGGATACTATGGACCTGTAGGCCAAAGATGGATGCCCCAACGGTACAGAGGAACTTTGGATGAGTGTCTAGGCAGCAAGATGTCTCTGTGATTTCTAGAGTTTTGTAAGTTGCTTACTTCTCATTTACTTAGGTAATATTATATCCTTCTGGAGTCTTTGATGGAGTTGAGGAATAGATAGATAGTTATAGTTGTTTTCCTTTGTTATGATAAAAGATAAAATAGATGTAAATATTGTAACTGTAATTCTTGCTTGATAACTGTTTGGTTATATGTAATTTTGCTATGTTAAAGTGAATGCCTTTCCTTTTTGTTTAAACAGAAAAAGGGGAAAGAAATGATGGAGGAAGGTCATTGGTTAATTAATAAAGAAACTGCTTGGCCTCATAGATTAGAACATAGGTGGGTGGAGTAAACAGAACAGAATGCTGGGAGGAAGAGGAAGTAAGCTCAGATGCAGGGTAGCTCCTCTCAGAGCCAGACGCGATGCAGCCAGCCACCAGGTCAGACATGCTGAATCTTTCCCGGTAAGCACACCTAGTGGTGCTATGCAGATTATTAGAAATGGGCTAAATTAATACGTGAGAATTAGCCTAGAAGAGGCTAGATATAATGGGCCAGGCAGTGTTTAAAAGAATGCAGTTTATGTGTTGTTATTTCGGGGCATAAGCTAGCTCTAGTTCCTCCACACATGAAAACAAGATCTCCCTGAGAAGGGCCAAGAACTGGCATCATAGAAACCCTGAAAAACATTTTTCTCCATAGACTTAAGCTGTTAGAAAGATAAGTTGTCATGTAATTAATCAGAAAATTCTAGAACATGGAAGTTGGGTGGACATACTGAATAGCTAGAAACAACGTTTTCATACTTATTTAATGTGTTTAAAGGTTGGAATGGAGCTGTTTTCATCCACATGAAACAGATATACACTATACATTCATGTTTTTCTCCAAAGTTTTACTATTTTCCCTACTTCTTAACATACAACAGTGCAAAAGGATAGGGATCATGTGGAAAGTCTTCAAATTTTTGGATGTTGGTTCACTACATGGAAGGCATAATACTAACTGGATCAATGAACTATAAGGGAAAATTAGTGAAGAGGTCTTTGTAAAAATTAAATTTGAGAGGGTTAGAGGCTAATCCTACCAACTTTTCTGTGAAATTATTAGCATACAGTGGTTTAAGACATGTTGAGACAGTATCTCCAAAACAAACAGCAAGTCATCACACCTTTTATCTTCTATCACTAAAACAGAACTGAAATTTAGATGGTAGACTTCTTAGGTTTTTGAGAATAGCCTGTTCTTCACCCTGGAAAACTGCTGTGATCTACTTACCAGTTGATAGTCAAGGGTGCTAGCTTTGAGTAAGAACTTACTATGGCTGTTATGCAAGGAGCAACAAAAAGCCCATGGAGCCTGTGGTCCTGGGTCTCTTTCTAATTACCATCTTTTCTTTTATTTTTGAGACATCACCTCATTGTGTATACTGGTCTGGCCTGGAACTTGTGATGTAGGCCAGACAGGACTCAAACTTGAAGCTGTTCCACTTGCCTCTATATTCCAAGAGAGAGCGCAGGCCTGGGTGAATGCATCTAGTAGATGCTGGAGTTCTTTGGAAGAGAAAGATGTGAAGTCCTGGCAAACCCTACAGGACAGATTCCCAGTGGTCTGCTGCAAGTCTGATCCATCTGCAGTGGAGAATCACATAACTTTTGACCTACTCACTTTCAAAGTGCTCAAACTCATTAGATTTCTTCTTGCTGATGAAATGCTCCACCACGATGGGGATGTGGTACTCCACGTTCACTCTCATCATAAGAGCAGTCTCACACACATGGATACTATTAGAAGCTCATTTAATGAGCAACACACTGAAAGAGGTATAAGATGTATAGAAATGGAATGAGGGCCAGTACTTTAGTTTTTTCAGTCAGTATATGAGCATATTTAAACAACAGCCTGTACCTACCCTTACGCTGTTCCTTGACATGGTATGACTTCATATCCTAGGTAAACATATTATCACTGGAACTGATGCCTAGTAGAGTAATTGGAATCACTTTTTACTCATAAATAAGCACAGCTTCCTGGCTTTGAGGAAGGTGATGATGACAATCAAGTTTCTGAAATCAAAAATAGCTAGTCTTTAAAACTGGTGCAATTTGTACAAAAATAGTGTAGGGTCGAAGCAATTTGGGTTTAAAGTCCACTTCTGTCTCTTATTGTGTGGTGTCTAACAAATTATTCTGTGTGATACCTTGTCTATTACCAATATAGAGAGGTAATACCTACCTCAAGAGACTATGATATGTTATAATACATTATATGTCTATAAAAACTATACAAATAAATATATAATATATTGTTAAATAATATATGTAAAACTTGAACTGCAGTGCCTTAGTAAGTTATATAAATGGTGATGGAGTGATGGTGACAATTGCTTAGGGAGCACTGTCATCAGAACTTGTCAGGGGCCCGCCTTAAACTGTTAACAAGTATATTTAAAGGAAACAGAGGAAGATGGTGTGAATCTTTAAGAAAAGGAGGAGGGGTCTTGGTCTTTGACACAACAGTGGAAGTGGAAGAGTGGAAGGAAGATGTTGGTTCAGAGGAACTTTGTGTACTCCAGGCACTGGGGACTTGCTCTGTGCTGTGTCGCACGGAAGTGTCAAAACAGCCTTCCAAAAACATTTCAGGACAAGCTACCTCCATTTGCTTAGGTTTATTGGGAGGAAGCTTCAACACAACGTTTTAAAGATGTATCAGTTGTCAGAGTGCCTCTGACAATAGTGTAAGTAGCCCAATCCCACAGATGAAGCAGCAGACTGGCTTCCTGAGAGTGCTAGATCCTGGGGCACAGATGTCTAACTGTTTGTGGGACTTCAGAGGGAGAGCATCTAGAGGTGTAGGAAATTGTCTCCATTAAAAATGAAGAAAGCAAAAAAATAATTTTTTTCTTTTGTTTCTATAATTATATCCCATTTCTCTCTATTTCTGCCTCTATGCTCTCCCTCTCTCTCTCTCTCTCTCTCTCTCTCTCTCTCTCTCTCTGTCTCTCTCTCTCTCTCTCTCTCTCTCTCTCTCTCTCTCTCTCTCTCTCTCTCTCTCTGACACACACACACATTCCTGCTGTTTCAGGTTACATTAAAGAATTGACTACATTTTATCTCTTTTCTATTGTTTTGAAGATTTTATTTCATTTTTAATTATTTGTTTGTGTGGGCAGATGGGGTATTTGCACAGGCACACAGATCCTGAGGAAGCCAGAAGAGGGCAACAAACCTCCCACAACTGGAGTTTAAGGTTGCTGTGAGCCGCCCCGTGTGAGCTGGGCACCACACTGAGTAATGACAAAGAAACCAAATTCAAGGATACAGTGTGGGGATTCACAAAGAGTAGGCTGGAGAGCTGGTTCAGTGGGTAAGGCACTTGCAGTGAGAGCATGTGGGTCTGAGGTCAGATCCGCAAGACACACATAAAAGCTGAGCATGGGGGTGTATGCCTGGATCCCTAGGACTGACACACAGAGACAGGTGGATCCGGGGCCTGGCTAGCCAGGCGGTCCAGCAAAAATGGAGAGCTGCAGATTCAGGAAGAGACCCTCTCTCCAAAAATAAGGTGAAAAAGTGATCAGATGGTCTTAGGGCTGGAACGAAGAGGGAGCGCTGTGGCTCTCAGGGGGTTCTTGTTCTTCAGCACTTCCGATGCTTGTTCTCAGCAATGTTTGGCAAAGCAGTGGGTATATTTCTTAAGTATTGTTTCTTGTTAGGCATGAGACAGGAAAGAGTACCCAAGTAGGTCCCATTTCTTCCCCCTGTGTAACACCTTTGCAGGGCAGGCTTTCATCTTAAACACCAAAGGAGCTCAGACTGTAACGAGGCTAATCAGAGCCCTTCTTGGGGGGAGGGAAAGGGGTGGGTCTCAGTGTCTTTCACGCTTGTCCAGTTTAAGTAACTGTCTTGATTTTTTGTTTGTTTTTAAAGTCCTGTTGCTCATATTAAAGTACAGAGACACACTCATTGCTCAGTTGGTGGTGGGGATCTCAAGGGAGAACTCTGCTATAGTGAAGGAGCTGTTCCAGAAAGTCTTGTCCCCAGGCTATGGTCTGGCTCTGACTGGAGTAAATACCCAGGACAAGTTAGAGGAATTTGCCAAAGACCTGCCCCATGACAGTACTTGTCCAGTATCCTCACCCTGAGAAGAACCAAAGTTCCAGTAGGTTTTTTTTTTTTTTTTTTCATTTAAGAATACATGGTTTTGTTGTGGTTTGGTGTGGAAGGCCATTGTTGTTTGTATCCAGAGATTTGATAGCTCTGGGACACAATGATACTCATCTCAATTTGCTTGCTTGCTTTGTGTTTTTAAGGGGAGCTTTCCCTGTGGGTGGTTTGGGGGTAGATTGAGCTGGGCAGCTGTCATCAGCTTCTTTATGCAAACTGGGCATGACCCTTCTAGGGGCTCCTGGTTGATGCTAGTGATGTGAGGGGAGGGAAAGGTGTCACCCCCAAAGTAGACCCCTCCCATTGGCTTTGGCCAGGCCAGACACAACATCGTTTACATGGTTCTGTGTAATTATAAAGTTTATGTGTATAAAGCAAGCTGTTTCTGTGAAACTGTATATTTTGTAAATAAAGATATTGCTACTTTGAAAAAAATTCTGCTTCTTTCAAAAGGTCATAATGGTAGTTCTCATAACACCTTTGAGTAAATCTAGGCTAGCTTGCTGTCTATTCTATGAATACAGGCTTTTAAAACTCACATTTTAAGCTCAATAGTAGGTTGTGGTAGGTAAACAAGGTTGCCAAATGGTCGCTCGGGCACTTTTCAGCATTTTAATATCTTCATCAGAAAATGCTGGATCCATGCCACAGTCATGACTGTTGGGTCCAGGGGAGTTGCACAAAGATGAGAACACCACCAAGTCTAATAAACCAGAAGCAAACTTTATTCCAGAAACCAGATCCCAGGAAAAGCAGAATCAAACTTAAAAATAAAAAAATTATAAATAAAAAAACACCACGGTGCACAGAAGCTTATCAGCTAGCTGAGATCACAGCCAGAGATGGTGTTTGTTAGGTTGTGGCAAAGGGCCGGTTTCTGAACCCACTTTTTATAGTAGGGGCATCAAGTATTAGGTCTGAACAAAGGAATTTTTATGATCTTGCCCTGACCCATGGGTCAATCAATGTAGACCCTAAGGAGGGGAGTGAGTTCTAATGTCAATGGGTAACTAGACAGCTATCATGAAATACGTTTCAGAGGAGATTACAGCGAAAGTCACTAATTGCAAGAAAACAGGTGTCTTTAGCATTTAGTCAGAAAGGGACTGCTAATAATACCAGAAGGATAATACATTAGAATTAATTGGTTCTTAGGCTGGGAACTTAGAAAATAGCAGAAAGCTTTTCACACTATCTCAAGGTAAAACTCAAATACAGACTACCATACTTTACAACTTCCATTACCAGAGCTTATTAGTTAAACCAGGTGTTTGCACCGTGTTTACTGTTTCTCCTGGTACCTCCATGCAGTGTATACTAGAGCCCCATGCCTCCCCTTTGGATGGTACTAATTTCCCATAGCAGAGACAGTGCCTAACCAAGAGGTCAGTATCTCTGTCTCCTAAAGGTTAACTCAGTTCACATCTGTCGTTTATCGAGGATGGCCAGGACAATACTCTCAGTTTGCAGAGAGAAGCCCCGGCCTTGTAAATAGAACAGCCAGTTGTAAAATGAAATGACCTAGGCTGATGGAGGCTTCTTAAGCATCTGAGAAAATAGATCACTGTGAATGATTGATACTGAGAAATCTGCTGACAGTCTGTTCTCATTCTCCTAGACTTATAACTTTATATATCTTTATTTCTACATTCTTATTTCTGGAATCTACATTTTTATTTCCTTATTCTTAGGCTCTTCAATGACTAGAAAGATCCTCACATTTCGCGTTATCAAGCTCCATCACACCACTATTCCAGTCACCTGCAGCTTCCCATCAAAATAAAACCCTAAGAATTATTCAGATTCCTTTGCCACAACATATGTCTATTTTATCACTAGTCCACTATTATGGAAAACTACACTAGAGAACACAATATTGGGCGGTAGGAAGGTGGGAATGGGGAAATGGGTCTGGGAGGAGTTAAGAGGGGAAGTTGAGGATGTAACATAAGACAAAACAATTGTCTTAATTCTAAACAAAAAAGTAACATGCTTATAACACATCTTCTTCTACTGGAGGCATTGCAACAACTCTGAAGAAATAAGAGCTTAGAAAGAAAAACTCCTCTGCAGATGAAGTTAAATCTGGTAAGAGATGAGAGATGATTCCTTTACATTAACTTGGAAACTTGTTCCAGTTTCAAAGAAATGAGGGTTTTTTTTAATACTTTCGGATTCCTCATCTCTAATAAGATAGTCTGTCTCTCTCTCTGTCTCTGTCTTTCTGTCACTGTCTCTCTCCCATCCTTTTGAAGACAAAACACCAAGAATAGATATGTCCATTCTCTGTTAAGATTCTGGACTTCCCAGAGACTCTCAACAGATTATATACTAGGACTTCTCTACCCACACTGCAATGGTGTCCTCTCGCCAAAACCACAACCTTATTTTTCTCTAATCTTGTTCCAGTTTACCGACACTCTGAGAGTTACTTTAATGTGCCTTCTTTTCTCAACTCATTCTGTCTCTCAACAGGTTACCGATGTTTTCCCACAGTTCAGAACAGTGTACTGGATACAAATTCAAGGCCTTTCAATTGCTGACTGTGTAGGCATGGATACAAACCCTATTATCTCTATTCCTCAAGTTTTAATCTGTAAAATGGGAGTGGGTAGGAAATTAGCCTCACATTGGTGCTGTGCACAGTGGGTATGTGGAAAGGACCAACACATTGCATTGCAGATACTTTTGTCTGTTCCTCTGGACCTCAGTTGGGAATCTCTAGACATGCCACTCCCAATGTGTAGACTGATGGTAATTAATATTAGTCACTTTTCTACTTGTCAGTTCTATTAATTTACAAATGAAACACAAACACGTACAGATTTAAATGATATAGAGAATTGATTTGATGTATGTATATATAGTGAAATGATGACCTCAACAGAACTATTGACTACATCCATCAAATCATATAGTTACCTTTTTGAGACAGTGTTGGGGTTCATCTGCCAGCCCCAACATAAACTCTCTGGACCGGTGTAGAGACACAGGAATAAAGACACATCTCACATGGTTTTATCGGGAGGGAGATTCTCAGTGATCCCTCATGACATCTTGAGTTCACATCCTGGAAATTTCCTCTCATTTATTCTCCAAACTGCCTTTATACGAAAACATAAACTGAGGGGAAAATTCATTAGCATTCTGTTTCCTAGGTAAACAGGTTTCTGGTCAAGTCGAAATCTACCATGCCTGCTGTCATGTTTTCCTGTTCTGTATGCTAGCTCTGTCATGTAGGCCTGAATTAGCATCTCTATCCCAGGCGTCCTCCAAATTACAAAGAAAAAGCAAAACAACATCCTGACTCTTTGTTAGGGGAGCGACAGGCTGTCTGGAAGGCTACATGACCACCTCAGGTGCCAACTATGGCTTGAGAGCCTGGCTGCTACACCCCCGGTTACCAGCTGCAGCACTCAGGAAAATGGACCCTGCAGCTTGCCTGGGCAGCACAGTAGAGTTGACCCTGTTGACAGGGGCACTGGCAACAGAACCTAAAATATGAGCATGAGAGATTTAGCCCTGCCCCTCATCTTCCATAGGGTAAATGCTTGCCAAAGAGATGCGCTCTACCCCCAATCCCTGCCCTCACAGCCTGTGGCAGATGAGAGAGCTGACCTTGAGGTCATAAGAGCAGGAGAACGGTCCATGACCCTCACCAGCTGCAGTACCCCGGAGAGGGCCCTCTTCACCTCACCCGGACAGCACAGCAGAGCTGGCCTTGCTGGTATAGGTGTGGGAAAGCCGACCCTGGGAGCATGAAAGCAGGAGAACCAGTCCTGACCCTTGTTCCTTACTGCATAGGGTGAACTAGTCACGACAATGCCAGAGAGCTCTGCACAGGTGAGGACAGGGGAGAACTGGAAGACTGAACAACCCTGCAACCACTCAGGCCCAGAACTAGGGGATGAGTTGGCTCACCCTAACATCCACCCCATCTGTGATCTTCTAGAACACATGAAGCAGCTGGTCCTGCAAACCCAAAGCTGCAGGATCTCCATGACATGGGGCAACAACAGGACATCCAAGAGGAATCACAGTGAGGGCCAGCATCGACAGTGTAGCAGAAACCAGAGACTTCAAACCAGACCATTGGCTCTCTGCAAGTAAAGATATTCAGGCTAAACTGTGCACTGTGTGACTCACTGTGTCACAGTACAGCTTCCACCATGAGAATTTTCTCCTGCTTCCTCTTTTCCCTGGGGGAGGGTGAAAGGGCAGAGGGCAGATAAGAAGGGATGCGGAAATGAATGGCATGGACATGTGAGTTGTGAAAAACACAAAGAATAGCAAAAAGGTTTATTAAAAAGCTGCACTCTAACTGTATAAAAACAGTGAATTGTGTCAACACCAATGAGGAACATTTGCAAGCAAATCCTAAATACCGGGCTATTATCTACTTTCTGTGAGATTCACTGACTAATGGGCATGATAGGCAGTGATTTCATTGAGCAGCTTGAACAACATATTTTAATATGTGAAAACACAAGCACTCATGAGTCACTGAGGGACGGAGAGAGTAGGAAATGGAAGAGAATCGCTTCAGTGAAAGTTCTCTGCTGGAGTTTACTACTTTAAAATAGTGTGGGCATGTGGGAAGGTGGAATGTTTGTGTCAGAGGGGTGTCCCCAGTCTGTGAGTGAGACACCTCTGAACCAGGAGCAAGGAACTGGTCCACTGAGAGAATGATTTCCCTCTTCAATGTCACTTGCTCTAGCCTTGAAATTTCTGCTGTCAAGACAATGGAATTCCGTAATTTAAGGAAGCCGAGAATGTAATTGTACGCAGATTAACACAAGTATGTTGGATATACAGGTCTTTGGAAAACATTGTTTTCAATTTCATGGAGGGAGAACATGGATAAAAGTGAAGCTTTGCTCCTATGAGTGTACACATCCACGCGTGGGTCAGGAGGGGATCGTGTCTCCTCTAGCGTTGTACATTCCCAGGTGCAGTTTTCCCCATCAGAGAGTGTACACGGGCTTCTCGGTTGAAGCTAGACATCCTGGGAATGGGTGAACATAAAACAGTCACAACTAGTGATTAAATCATTCATGTTGCTCAGACAGTTCCTAGTCTTTGTCTCACTCTCCAGACCACAGAGTCAGCTGTTCAGACTGCCAGAGGGAAAATCCTGACTCTGGCCACTAGGGGGCACCACGGCTGTTTCCTTTTGAGTTGTTCTCAGTTTAATATCTGAAATGTTCACTGCAACAGGGGCTCTGAGATGTGACAAATCTCCACACACATTAAGACAGTTCTGTCTGCTGTTGTCTCCAAATCTGCATGCCATTCAATGCCCCATTGTTTCCTCCCTTGGCGCAGACTGAACTCTGCAAACTGTAGTGTGCTGGCACTTCAGTTGTATTTTAATAAATACAGACTGCCTGAAGATCAGAGAGTAAACAGCCGCACTCGTCAGCCTTATAGACCAGGTTATGGGAAAATACGCCTTTAATCCCAGTAGCCACAGTGACACACACATTTATTCCAAGTGGTGCACGTCTTTAATCCCAACCTTAGTGAGGGATATAAGACGTGGGGAGACAAGTCTCAGTCACACATTCTCATTCTGAGATTGCTGGAAACAGGATCGCCATTTCAGACTGAGTTTGAAGTAAGAGCCAGTGGCTGGCTGTTTTGCTGCTTGAATCCTTAGGTTGAACCCCAGTTTATGAACTTCAGTTTTTATTAATCCTTCTTAACTGTCGAGATTTCTCTCCAGGAGTCGAGGGTGGGTTCCCCAACTTCCCATTCTTTCACAGGGTTCTCCAATCTCCTCCAGTCACTGGAGGAGTCCCTGGCTCTCCTGTGCGCTCTGCACACCACTGTCTGGTCCTGAACCAGCATCTCCGTCTGCTTCCACACACTCCTGCCTTCCCTGGCACACGCTGGTGATTCCCAGGGGCTCCAGAACTACCTGGCGTTTTATAATATGGACACTCAGAGAACATGTCTCTAGCATGTGCTCTGGACTAAAGCTTGGACATTCTCCAATGATCTGTTTGGTGAATCTTTGTTGTCAAGGCAACACTATTGGGAGGTGGTAAGACTTGATAAGCAAGGCTTTGTGGGAGCCCCTATGTGCTTTGGAGTCGAGCCTCTGAAGGGATGGATATAGCGAACCCAGGCCTGTGTCTTTTAGCCTATGCTCCCTAGCCACGAGAGGGCTGCTTTTTCTCTATCATGCACTCAGACCAAAGGATGCTGCCTCACCACAGATCAAAAGCAACAGAGTCAAACGGTCCAGGACTGGGGTTTCAGTCCTACTAGAAAAACTGTGCTTTTGCTTTATAAACCAATGATCTATTTGTTTCTGTAAGAAAACCTGAAGGACACGGTCTTCCCTTACACCTCGCAGGATTTTCAGAATATAAATTCTGTATATAGGTCCATTAACTCATGATTTTAAAGACAGGCTCGCTGTGCCCTCCATGACCTGAAACCTGCGGTAGAAATCAGACTGTCCTGGAATTCACGGACATCTGCATTCTTATGTATAGTGGATTTTGCAATAAAATTGTGAAGCACGATACCTGGCCAAACTGGATTTTTAAGGAATTGTGTTCATTTTGGGTATGGAGAATCTAAACCCTGTCTTTGTAAATTCTAGCTAAGCAAAGTCTCTGCAAAGGAGTTACACTGCCGTCTGCGAGTATTTCTCCTGTTGGCTGTATCCATGCCAGACAAGAATTCTACCAGGGAGTCTGTATGTCCCCAGCACAAGGATTTTCTTTAGGTCTATGTGGAGAGACACTTATTTTATCATAGTGCCACCTTGTGGCGTCATCATGAAGTGCAGCTAGAAGACAACTGAAATTCTGGAAGGAGGAGGCCTAGGTTCAGAACTTTAAGAGAGGAAGGGGGCACTCGTGGCCTCTAGGGAAAATTAAGACAATTTCTGCATCAGATAGAAAGTTCCGTACTACCGGAAATGAAAGATTTTCCATCATTTCTACGTTCTGAGACCTTTGCGCAGAGATCTGTACAAATAAAAGTGATCATGTGACATTTTTTACTTGCTGATGTAAAAATCACAGCTCTCGTACTAAAGGGAATAAGACAGTTTATTCTGGAGCCATTATGAGTGAGCACAGCACAGGAACATGGATTGAGGTTACCCAAACTTCCTTGTTCCAATGAAGAAGCAGTTTCTTGGGTTTTTAAAAAATATGTTTACACACACACACACACACACACAGAGAGAGAGAGAGAGAGAGAAAGAGAGAGAGAGAGAGAGAGAGAGTTGCAAATTAAGACAACTTTAAGCTACATTGATAGGTCCAGCAGCAAAGGAGTGTATCGAAGTGGAGAAGATTTTTCATTGGCCGAAAACATTGTCTGATAACATTTTACTCTTGGATTTGTGGAAGCAGGTGCTCAGCTAAGTTGGTAGCTTCTAAGTGCCTTTTATTTATGATCACAAGATATTAGTTTTAAGGTCACAGCATCTAAGAGGATTTTCTTCTAAGAGGTGCAAGTTCAGAAAAAGAGTTGGCCACAGAAGGGATATTCCTGAAGTTACTACTAGCCGAAGATAAAGTAAACAGCCTGTAAGTCCAATGTCTCCAGAGCACAGAAATTCCCATTGTCCTTCATTCTCTGTGGTCAAGGAGGCTCCTTCCAGGGTCCACGTGTTCATGGTAAGGGCTTTCTTTCTCAGACTCGATGACAAGGTATTTTCACTCTTTCCACGACCATGTTTGCAATGAGATTTGTTTATCTGACACAATCTTTAATTTTGTTGAAATTTCAGGTTTGCATTTTATGTCAACAGTTATCCATAGTGGGGTATGTTAAACTCTATCTCATACACTGTCTGGAAACTTCCTCTACCTCAGGCAGATTTTTTGAACAGAGGCAGAAAGCAGCCACATTATTTGCCAAAATTTCCAAGAATGTTCTCTAGGCCACATACTATTTATTACTCTTCTCCTCTGAAATCCATTGAGCTTGACCCCCACAGTTCACATCGCCCTCAGCACTGCTGACTTCTATGCCTCTACTAGTAGTGCCCATTAAGCCATGCTTAAAGCATTGAACAACTGTTCTGGTCCAAGGTGCTGAAGTGTTCCATATTCCTCCAAACAAAAACATGGTCTGGCCTATCACAGATATACCCCAGACCCTGGAACAAACTTTTGTATTAGTTAGGTTTTCTTTTTTTCTTTTCTTTTTTTCATTTTTTTTGTTTTGTTTTGTTTTTTGTTTTTGTTTTTGTTTTTTCGAGACAGGGTTTCTCTGTAGCTTTGGTGCCCATCCTGGAACTAGCTCTTGTAGACCAGGCTGGCCTCGAACTCCCAGAGATCCGCCTGCCTCTACCTCCCGAGTGCTGGGATTAAAAGCATGCGCCACCACCGCCCGGCTTAGTTAGGTTTTCTATTGCTGTGAAGAGACACCATGACCACAGCAACTCTATAAAGAAAAGCACTTAGTTGGGACTGGCTTAAAGTTCAGAGGTTTAGTCCATTGTCATCATGGGGGAAACATGGTGGGACACAGGCAGACATGGTGCTGGAGAGGTACCTGAGAGTTCTACATTAGGATATACAGACAGCAGGAAGAGACTGCCACTTTGGGCCTGGCTTGAGCATCTGAAACCTCAGAGCCCACCACAGTGACATACTTCCTCTAACAATGCCACACCTACTTCAGCAAGGCCACACCTTCTAATATTGCCACTTCCTATGAGCCTATGGAAGCCGTTTTCTTTCGAACCACCACAGTCTCTATGACAAAGAAGCACATTAAAAGAAACAAGGAGAGGGCAGACTCACCTGCAGACACGTTGCTCGGTTATTTATGTTTCTTCAGAATTCAGTGTTCTGACTTCTGGGACCACTCAGAAGCAGAATGTGCCATGTTTCATATTGAGAAGCACAGCATGCCTAGAGGCCTGGCTGTCGGGACATGTCTGCATCTCCTACAACTAAGACACTAGGTATTCAAATCTCTGAGCCTATGGTGGCCAGTCTAATTCAAAGTACCAACCCACTCCTCTCAGATCTATCCTCTGTTCCCTAAACCCACAACTTTGTGGGGGTCTTTTTCACCAGTCAAATCCCATGTGTGCTGTCCATAGTTTCTTGGATGTGTGGCTTTCCACTAGAGCATGATCATGGGGGACTTACCAGGACCAGTAGTACTTTTGTTAATACAGTATATTTTGTCCATGATATTTCCCCTCCCCAACTTCTCACAGGCCCCCACCACCACCCTACCCACCCAACTTTGTGTTCTCTCTCAACAGAAAGTGAAAAACAAAACAGATAAACATGTAATGGAACTTCATACCTACCTTATCCTTCCCATACTAGGATTTTGTCTGGATTGTACATGGGGCTTTGTGCATGCTATTATAGTATATAGTACTGTACTGCTGCCCACATAGTAACATATGTGGGTTCCCATGTGCTGCTACTCTGATGTGTCTGGAAGAAATGTTTTCCTTGTATTAATCAAAAGCTTCTCACTCTTATAGGCTTTTTGCCCTCTCTCTCCTGCTATTATTTCTCGATATGGGAAGACACAGTGGATTATATATGTCCCATTTGGACAGAGCAGCTGCAGTCTCTTATTGTATCAACTGGGCTAGTTTGGGGGCTCAGTTTAATCACCATCTACTGCAATTATAAGCTTAATTGATGAGGGTTGAGAGATGCATTAATAGTAAGTCATTAGGAGTCAGTTTAATACTGTGACTATTTAGTATAATAACAATAGTAGGTTTTCCCCAAGGGTCTATGACCTGGCTACTCACGAGTGTTTAGCCTAACAATGGTTGCAGTTATGAGTTTCATTTTGTGGCATAGGGCTGAAATACAATAAGAAAGCTTTGGTTCCTTCCATGATGTTTATGTTTTATGAAGCTGACCTCTGAACTCTACATGCACATGAATATAGCACACCCATGTATATGACCACAATACCAACATGAAAAGTAAATTAATTTTTTAAAAGATTTATTTATTTATCATGTATACAGTGTTCTGTCTGTATGTAAGCCTACAGACCAGAAGAGGGAGACAGATCTCATAGATGGTTGTGAGCCATCATGTGGTTTCTGGGAATTGAACTCAGGACCTCTGGAAGAGCAGTCAGTGCTCTTAAACACTGAGTCATCTCTCCAGTCCCCCGTAAATTAATTTTTACAAATAACCCAGGAAATGAAGTTGGTTATCTTTAGGAACTGCAGCCCTACATTCTGTGACCCAAATCTTTGATCCATCAGGACTATCTTTATTTCTATGACCCTGTCTTTCATGAACCCCTATTGAGATTATGCAAATGTAAATTCTATGCATCATGGATCATGCTAACATACCAGAACTGCATACCAGACAATCTGGAATATCCTCCTGTGTGGTGTGAATTATAAGTGAGGATTGCACACAAACAAACTCACTATTACTGGAACTGTAAGTGTGCTTCAGCCAAATGGATTACCACTCAGCTGATTACATTACATTGTTGGTGATACTTCTAATCAATGCCTGGTCTGCTACTCTTCCACAGGTCACTCAATAATTGTCTTTCCATGTTGCTTAAAAAATAAAATAAAGCCGGGCAGTGGTGGCACACGACTTTAATCCCAGCACTTGGGAGGCAGAGGCAGTCAGATCTCTGTGAGTTTGAGACCAGCCTAGTCTACAAGAGCTAGTTCCAGGACAGGCTACAAAACCACAGAGAAACCCTGTCTTGAAAAATCAAAAAATAAATAAATAAATAAATAAAAATAAATAAATAAAATAAATAAAAAATAAAGTAATTACAGCAAAATAATGAGGGAATGTACCATAAGCTAAAACATGTAATAGACTCTCAAAATCTCAACATAAATTTCTATTCTAGATCTCCGCTGTTGCACATGGTGCTGTAATAAATGTGGAAATACTTTTGAGAATATTCCGAGGAAAAGATGCTTCATCACTTCATAAATTAATTTCTCCTTAGCAATGAAACTTATATAGCTTTTCCCAATATACCTTAGTAAGATTTACTCTCACTTAGAGTGTACTGGTTGTTGTAACACTTGTTATATTTCAACTGTTCTTAATAGCCATACTTACAGTTGTAAAATGATTGGTCACTAGGTGAATTTCATTGCCAGTTAATTATGTTAAGCTGCTTTTGTTTTCCATATCTCTACTGGCGATTGTATATCTTCATTTGAAACTATTCAGAAACATGTTTTTAAATTCTTTTACTCAAATATTCATATCAACACTCTTCATGAAAAACATGCAGTATAAATAACACAGAGCCAGCAAGTTGTAGAGAAAGTAAAATGCTATGTATCTATGCAATTGAATATTAGTCTATCAAAAGAAAAGGAACATTTCTATATTATATAAAATATATTAGACTTAAAATACATTTTAGAAAATAAAATGTCAACATCAAAAGACTAAGTGTTTTATGATACTGCTTATACTGAAAAGAGTATTCTTGAAAACCAAAGGAAAAACATTAACTTCATTCAGGTAAAGGAAGAAAAATGTGATACTCAACACTAACCACCACACCCCTTAACGTTAGTAATAATTGTAGGGATGTGGTGATTGGAAAAGAATGGCCTCAATAGCCTCCAGTATTTGAATGCTTAGTCCCCAGGGAGTGGGACTATTTGAAAGGATTAGAAGAATTAGGATATGTGGCTTGGGTAGAGGAAATGTGTGACTAGGAGTGGTCTTTGAGGTTTTGAAAAGTCCATGACAGGCCCAATCTCTGTCTCTCTGCCTGCAGATCAGGATGTAGCTCTCAGCTACTTCTCAAGCACCATAACTGTCCTCCCTGCAGCCATGTTCTCTGCCATGACGACAGTGGACTAAAGCTCTGAAACTGTAAGGAAGCCCTATTTGAGTGCTTTCCTTGGTAAGAGTTGCGTTGGCCATTATGTTTCTTCATAGCAATAAAGCAGTGGCTAAGATAGAAGGTGGTACCAAGACTGTGCTATCACGGTGAAAGGGCTAACTGTGTGGTTATTTGAGGACTATGGAAGACTGTGGGACTTTGGAATAGAAAAGCAGTTGAACACTTGAAGTGAGACTTAAGGGACTATGCTGATAGGGCAATGTGGGCTCCGCTCAAGAAGATTCAAAGGGAAAGTATATTACTAAGGTCTAGAGACCATAACTGTGATACTTTAGCAAAGATTGTAACTGTTTCCTGCACTTGTCCAAAATTTCTGGAGGAACATTAGGAAGTATAGTTGGCTATGTTCAGTGCTCAAGGAGATAAAAAGTTTCAGTAAAAGCCTGATACTAAATGGAATGAAGGGAGTGGTGACCTCAGAGCGAGACCCCATCCAGCTAGGCACACAAGTTGTAGAAAGCAAATAAAGACAAGCTTAAGCAGTGAAGGAAACCATAATCAACAGCAACCTGACGCAACAGTAACTCAACAATGGGGAAGCTCCCAGTCCCATCAAGCAGCAGAACTTGTCAGCTTTAGAAAACTCGTTCAAAGACAGGGTCTGTGGGGCCTTCCTCTATGCTTACAGAAAGCAACTGAGGCCAGGCATGGAGGCCTCGTAGTCCCTGCATGGAGGCTGGGAGACGCCATTTGTGAGACTGTGGAGGTGAAGCCAGAGCTGTAGGTTATCTGCCAAGGAGAGCTGCAGACTAGGTGTAGAACCGTCCTAAGAGAGACAAGAATGTTACAGTCAACAAAACTGAAAGAAGATGGAGTTTGGAACAGAGATTCAGTATCAGTCATGAAGAAGAGAATTTGAAGCCTGTCCTGCTAGTTTTTGAATTTCCTTTATTCTGGAATTTTCTCACTATGCTCCCTAAATGGCAATGGGTTTTTGATCCTACTGCACGTACTGGCTTTGTGGGAGCCTAGGCAGTTTGGATGCTCACCTTACTAGACCTGGATGGAGGTGGGTGGTCCTTGGACTTCCCACAGGGCAGGGAACCCGGATTACTCTTAGGGATGATGAGGGAGGGGGACTTGATGGGGGAGGGGGAGGGAAATGGGAGGTGGTGGCGGGGAGAATGCAGAAATCTTAAATAAATAAATAAATAAAAAAGAAAATCCCTTTAGGAATGGTGATGTGTATCCTGTGCCTTTGTTTTTCTTTTTCTTTTCTTTTCTTTTTTTTTTTTTTTTTTTTTTTTTTGAGGCCTGTCCAGGAACTAGCTCTTGTAGACTAGGCTGGCCTCGAATTCACAGAGATCCACCTGCCTCTGCCTCCCAAGTGCTGGGATTAAAGACATATGCCACTAAGGCCCAGTTTATAATATACCTTTGTATGTAGGAAGTAAGAGATCTGCTTTTTTTTTATTTTGATTTTACATGGAATTACAGCTAAGAAATTGTCATGAGTCTCAGAAGGTAATTTGGACTTTGGACCTTAAAAAGTATTGAGACTATGGGGACTTTTGAAGTTGGACTGAATGGATATTTGCATTGAGATATGGTTATAAGCCTATGGGAGCCAGAGATCGGAAGGTGATGGTTTGAGTAAGAATGGCTCCAATAGGCTCATGTATTTGAACGCTTAGTCATCAGTATTAGGTATTCATGCCAACTTGGATAGTGGTGGAAACTTTCCCTGCTGTTCCAAGACATGACCCTGGAGACCTCTGGCCACCACTGCCAGCTACTCTAGTGGCAGACCTGACCCCTCAAGGCATGTGAGTGGCTATCCCTCATAAGCCCTCTTTGAGGAGCTCCAACAGCCAGACCACGGTCCCCCATCTTAAAAAAATGTAATCACCCATTCATATAGGAGAGTGACCAGGCTGTGGCCTACAGAAAAAAATCCCACCAATGCCTGAATTTGCCCCAAGAACAGGCCACAGGTCACATAATCTTCCAATCTCTGGTCTCCTTTGAAAGCTCTGTCCCACCAAGAAATATATAAACTCTGTCTTCTGCTCAGTTCTATGCAGCTTCTCAC
Organism: Chionomys nivalis; assembly: GCF_950005125.1. Classification (NCBI taxonomy): domain Eukaryota; kingdom Metazoa; phylum Chordata; class Mammalia; order Rodentia; family Cricetidae; genus Chionomys; species Chionomys nivalis. Next base: position 99,833,325 of record NC_080112.1, read on the forward strand.
CTGAGCAGAGGTGAGGCAGCCGTCCTCTTGGGTTTTTTCCTCCCAATAAATCTCTTTGTGTGAGGTTTGCTGTGTGGTATGACTTTGTGGTATTCGTCTACTCCTGACTTCCAGAATAATTTCATATCTGAGCTGTAATTCAATCAATGAGTACCATTATTTAAGAAAAACTAGAAGATGTGTCCCTGTCTGAAGAAGCATGTTACTAGGAGTGGGTGTTGAGGTTGCAAAAAGCCAAGGAGAGTCCCAGTCTCCCTGCCTCTCTACCTGCAGATCAGGATACTGCACCCAGCTACTTCCCCAGCACCATGCCTGCTGTGCTTGCTGCCAGGCTCTCCATCATAATGGTAATGCACTCTGAGACTTGAGGAAGGCCCCAGTTAAATGCTTCCCTTTCTAGTTGCCTTGTCACGGTTTTGCTTCAGAGCAATAGAACAGTGACTAAAAGATCTCATATATATGCATATAAAACACCATATTATGAGGGTTGGGAAAAGTATTCGACAGTTCACTTGCCAGAAAAGCATGAAGACCCGAGGTAGATCGTGGCACTCAAAAAAAAAAAAAAAAAAAGAAAGAAAAAGAAAAAAAAAAAAGAAAAAAGTCCACTGGGCATGGCAGTCAATCTGTAATTCAGAGGTGGGGAGACAGAGATAGGGAACTTCCATTGCTAACTGGTAAAAGTGGGGGGTTCTGTTTTGATGAAATGATGAGGAGAGCAATCGAGGAAGACCCTTGGTTTAAAGCTCTAGCACACACACACACAAATAAATTCGAACAAGATACACAGAATACACACATATATACACAACAAAATACATCTTATTGTATGACAAATACTTAAAACTTTTTAAAAATGAAAGTAAGGTTTCATTACAGAACTAATAAACAATATTATAGTAAGAAAACACTGAAAGTAACATAATTTGAAAATTAAGCACAACTTAGCAATTCTTTGAAAGTATACACAATACCTAGAAAAGAACAGAAATTTTGATTAGTCCTCAGGCAATTAAAATATTAAAATAATAGTTGAAAAATTTCAAATGCAATAATGATAATAATCTCCATGTCCATAGTAATGATCTTATAAACTTCAACAAAATTTAAGGATGAGATAAATCTCATCTGCATAACATTTTCAAGGATATAAATATGACCAACATTCCATTTTATTTTATGATACTAAATTCTGTGGCAACCTAACCAAAACTGTCAGAAGAAAAAATATACCAGTATTCTTCTTGTATATAGTTGTAAAAATTCTCAATAAAACATTAGTAAATCAAACGTATCAACACACAATGTGCTTGTTAGTCAGTAACTCAACTTCTCAAAGTGAGAACACTTTGGTTTCACTATGTTAACACACTTAAGAAGAAAAATAAAATGACAGTATCATCATCCAGAAAAAAGGAACTGGTGAAAATAGAACTACTACTATATACATCAAAGAAGTATGGACATTAATATATGAGAGTGAATATATGTGTGTTTTCCAACAATGTATTTTTTGTGGTATAGAATGGTGTTGTACATGTATGCATATTTGTGTACCCTGTGCATATAGTGACCACAAAAGCCAGAAGATGCATCTGTTCTTGATGGAGACCTAACGAGTGCGCTGGATTCAGGGAAACTAAAGGTGTCAAAAGCTGTGAGGCTTTTGTGTCTCCTTCCGACCGGGGACTTAGGCCGAGCAGAACACCCAAAGCTTTTAACCACTGACTGAACCATCTGTCCAGCAAAGGCCTGATTTTTAAGTGAAAATCTTCTGTACCTTTAGTTCATTCTATTTGACTTTTTGTCTCCAAGCTTGAGACCCGGCTTCGTAGAATTCTCTGGGCATTCAGTATTTAAGTCACACTCACACAGTCCACATAAAATTGTTAATTCAAAAAGATGTAGGCAATTGCATAGACACCTAAATTGTCCGTGCCGCCGGGGCCTCGTGAGCCGCAGCACGCGGAAGGAGTTGGAGAGCAGTCAGCTGACCCCAGCTAGCCAATTGGAGTCCTCCATTGGGCGCACTAACTCTGAAGAGGACCGGTTGGGGTCCTCAAGCGGCTTTTGAAGTTCTCGCGCTCTGGTCTGCCGCTTCTGAGGTGCTGAAGAAGTCGGAAAACTCTCCCCGCTCCCCTACTCAGGTAAGTGACCACAGAAGTTTCTTTTCATAAACGGAACCTATTTGGGGATTAGTCATCGATTTCACCGGATTTCTTAACAGTTTGGCCCTGTTGGCGCGAGGCAGCCCAGTTCTCGCGAGGAAGCCTTTCTTCGCCCTGTGCGCTCAAGGCGTAGGTCCCGGCTTGTTTTCTCGAGGCAGCGTTCCGGCCCTGTTCACTTGAGGTATGAGTTCCTGAGGTCACATCAATTATGTGATCAGTTGCGTCATATTCTCTATTTAAAATGCTTCACTTCTTTAACCTATTAGTGAAAGTCTATATTTCTGAGTGGGTGTGGTGCCATATTGGAGGCTGAAGTAAGCCGACTCCAAGCTCTGCCTCAGCCTGGATACAAGGCAAGGGCTTCTCTCAGGGGAAAAAACAAAAAATAACAATGAAATAAAAACAACAATAACAAAATCATCATTATTTGCATCAACCTGGGTACCTAACAAAATCATCATTATTTGCATCAACCTGGGTACCTGATGTATTCTGTCTTAAAAAAAATATACAGCCAACAATAACAGGAAAATATGACCTTTCTTTGTATTTGCATCAGACCGAGTACATAGTAAGGCCTTGTCCTAAAAATATAAAATAAGCAAACAACAAACAAACAACCCCCACAAAGAAAAGAACACACCGTTTTTTTCTTTGCATATTCGTCTTACTAGTTTTCATATACAAGGCTTTTAAAATGGTAGATGCTGATTTCCCTTCCAGTTTATTTAATATGTATTTTAAAATACTTGAGCATCTGAAATAGAAATACCTGTTGGAGATGAGTGAGATTTCATATCCAAAGCATTTAGGACGTTTTTCAGTTCCCTGCTGTGTCTGGTTGGAAACTTTATGATTTATATGTCTCTGCATACTGAATGTGAGAGTTATAAGTGTTTGCCTCCATGCCTGAATTTTATCTATAAAACATTTAAAAATAATTTTACAAGTCTAAAATGTATTCTCCCGGATATTTTTGCTGAGAGACATTTTATAAAGCTAGTTTTTCCCATATGGAAAGCAAACTCCATACAAAGGTTCTTCGATGCCCATCACCTTTTCTGAAACAGTTTGGTTCTGTCAGGAGCAGACATGTCTCACTGTCATTAAAAGTCTTAGGTTATTAAACATATTAAATGTCATATTCTGTAGGTCTTTGTAGTATTTGAAGACCATCTCTCTATCTCAATGTAGCTGTTTATGACCTTGAAAACATACCTAACATGACTGTAATTTTGACTATTAATCTGTATTTCTTAATTATACATTACATTTTTAAATGAGTTGCATACACACAATACTCCAAATAAGAGTAGAAATATACATACAGTCTAACAAAATTAAATTTTCATCAATTGGGTATATATCCAAAGGATGCTCAATAATACCACAAGGACATGTGCTCAGGTGTGTTCTTGGCAGCATTATTCGTAATGGTCAGAACTACGAAACAGTCTAAATGCCCCTCAGCTGAAGAATGGATAAGAAAAATGTGGTATAGCTGAACATGGTGGTGCATGCCTTTAATCCCAGCACTGGAGAGGCAGAAGCAGGCAGATATCTGTGAGCTCAAAGCCAGTCTGGTCTACAAAGAGAGTTCCAGGACAAGCTACAAAGAGAAACTCGGTCTTAAAAAACAAAACAAAAAAAAAAAAAAGAAAGAAAGAAAGAATGAATGAATGAATTGTGGTGCATAATATAGTAATACCCAGTGGTAAAAGTAATGACATCTCGAAATTTGCAGGCAAATGGGTGGATATTCACTCATAAGTGACTTTTAGACGTAAAGCAAAGAAAACCCAGTCTACAGACCATAACCCCAGAGAACCTCAGTAACAAAGAGGACCCTAAGAGAGAGACACATGGATCTACATATGAAGGAGAAAAGTATAAGGTCTCCTAAATAAATTAGGAGTGTGGGAGTCACAGGAGAGTATAGAAGAGGAAAGGGGAGGAAGGAAGTGGAGCAGATTAAAAAAAAATGTATAGCCCAATAAAAGCAATACAAAAAAATAGGAAAAATATATCAAAAAATATATATCAATGTAAAATGTTTCAGATTAATAGTTGATTTTTGGATTAAAGTATGTTCAATAATCTACCCTTTTATCCTGTCATTTCTATATTTCCCTTTCCTTTTTTTCTTATTTTTTCTTTTCTTTTTTTTTCTTGGTTTTTCTTTTTAAAGGATTTCTCTGTAGCTTTTGGAGCCTGTCCTGGAACTAGCTCTTGTAGACCAGGCTGGATACAATCTCACAAAGATCTGACTGCTTCTGCCTCCCTAGCGCTGGGATTAAAGGCGTGCACCACCACTTTCCAGTCAGATTTTTAATTTATTAAAATTTAATTTGTCAGTTTTGGCTATTGTCTCCTGAACTGTTTCCAGAATGCATTTAAAGAGGTTTTACTGTGCCTATACAGTGCCTATAAAGTGTTTTTATTATAGAAGTTTCAGGATATCACATCTTACATTAGGAGCATTGATTGATTTTGAATTGATGTTTGTAAAGAGAGACAGGGATACAGGTTACTCTCTCTACATTTAGGTGGTTAGTTTTGCTAAACTAACAAAAATTAACTGAAGTGTTGTAACATAGTTCCTTTTCTCCAGTGGATGTTTTGGGCACTTTTTTTCTTCAGTAATCAGGTGATTCTAGATATATGATTATATTTCAGGGTTTTCTATTTCATTCCCCTGACTTACACATCTCGTTTTGTTGCAATAGCATGCTGTTTTTGTTTCTATTGCTTGGTGACATAATTTGAAAGCAGCTAATGTTTACTTGCTTGTTCCTGTATGTAAGAGGTCTTCTGTCTTCTACTGTCTTCTTCGATTTCTTCCTTCACTGTTATTAAATTAGCTGTTCCAGTCTTTCACTTCCTCGTTAAGTCTGTTCCTTAGTATTTAATGCTTGAAGCAATTGTGCATGGAATTGTTTTTCTGACTTATTTATCAATGTCATAGTTATTAGAATGTGGAAAAGCATCAGTGTTTGCACTTACTTTGTAATACTGAATGTTTTTTGCTGCTTTTGCCAAATCCTAATGTTTTCTGTTAGAGCATTTGTAGTCTTTTAATTATAGGATTGTAGCAAAGATTCTTAGGAATCATTAGACATCCCCTTTACTCTTTGTGTATCATTTGCCATTTTCTCTTGCTTTACTACAGTGAACTGAAACTTCAATCAGCACATTAAGTAAGATTGGAGAGGGTGGATCATACTTTCTCATTGCTGACTTGAGAAAAAATGCTTTGCAGTTTTCCAAATTTAATATGATTTTGACTGTAGGTTTATTGAAGTACCAGCTGCAGAAGTCTGTGAGGCTGGACCATATTAGCCAGCAGCCTTGAAGCTGTTTTGGAAGAAGACTGTTAAGGAGACTCTAACAGAGGTATTCTGAAATTCTGGATCACCAGGGCCCTCAGTTTTCATTGGTGTTTGGTCCCCTTGCTCTGAAAATACATAAACTTTTAAAGATAATATATATTTGCATTAATTCTAGTATAGAGTGTACATTGTAGATAAGTCAGCCAAATATGAGTTTTTATTATGTGTTTAAGTAGGTAAAATATGCATTACATATCTTTTAGTTCTTTTAGGTTCATTTCTTTATGTTTCTAGTTAGGGTTTCAGAGGATCTTTCTCTTTCAGACCTGATTTTCTTTAACCCAGATTGAATCCACAGTCTCTCATGTCCTGTGGAAATAAAAGCAAAACCTCTCCTGCAAAGCAATACACATTTTGACTTAAAATTTGGAAGTCAAGGCATTTTAATCAAGCAGTCCTCACAATTCAGATGTCCTAGAAACCAAAAAATTCAAAGACGACAGAATAACATACAGGATCCTGACTCTCTGTATTTTTTAATCTTTACTTTGTTTTTATATTACTTTATTTCCTCTTTTAGGACTCTATTATTTTAAACTATTTTGCATACCATTTCTCTTCTCTCTTCCAAGTCTATGCATGTTTTCAAACACACTGTGACACACTTAGAGGCTTTCTCCATCTGATCCTGCTTACTGCATATCTCTATCCTTTCTGACCACATGAGCCAAACTTCAAACTGTTAAGTGGTGTGGCTAGGACCAAAGCCTATGCCTTGGCAGCTGATTCTGCCCTGTTTGGTTCCCTGAGAGCCTAGCTTCCTGTCAGAGGTAGAGGTGTGAGCAGCATTTACTGTCCCAACTCTGGGAGGTGTTGAGTCCATGCTGCCACCAAGTAGCACTGCTTGCTGCTCATAAACCCCATTGAAGTGTTCAGTAGCAGGACCTCCCAAAAGACCCATCCATGCTGGTAACACAAACCAGGAAAATGCATCTTAAGGTAGGCATGTCTCTGTTTGCCTCAAGCAAACAAGAAAACAGTGGTTACCAAGAATTCGAGTTTGACTTTGTGTGTTTAGATTCCCTTTTTTAAAGCTTTTCTGGCTTTATTTGGATGTATATGGCCCTGAATATTGGGTGCCATTTGTTGGTGAAATTTTCCTGTCCTGCAGCTACTCTGAAACACACTGCGTCTTATATTATACATGCTCAGCTGGTAGCTCAGGCTTATTACTTACTAGCTGTTATAACTTAAATTGACCCATTTCTGTTCATCTACATTCTGCTGTTTAGCTTTTATGTCTGTCCCATTTTGTGTGTTCAACTCATTCTGCCTCTGGCTGGTGACTCCTTTGACTCTGTACTTCTTCATCCCAGCATCCTGTTATCTACTCTTCCCATCTAACCTCCTCCTGCCCAGCTATAGGTTAGTGAGCTCTTTTTAGCCAAGGAGAGTAATACATATTCACAGTGTATAAAAAGATTGTTCCACAACAGCAGGACATCTTGGGAACTGTCTCAACAAAGAGTTCTCCCTGAGATATGAATTTAGCTGACTGATAACAGTTGTACAATGACATTAAGACAGTCTCAGCACAACTTTTGGTTTTCTGCTGCCAGGGATTTCTATCAGAAACTATTTCCAAATCAAAGTTCATGTAAATGTAAGTAATGGATGGGACCAGGTTTTAACCCAGGTAAACATAACAACTTGGTACCTTAAGTCCCATGGTTCTGTTTTTTTCCCAAGGAAGAGACAGGTGTAAGGGGTGGTCCATTGTTAAGGAAAACTGATGATATAGTGACCAATACTAGGAGTAGATGGAGCTATGAAGATCCATCTAATAATCGCTTTAACATCAGTCATAGAGAGACAGAATTTGCCTGCTGGGTTTCACTCTTGCTTTGCTCCAGTATTTATTCACTACGGACCCTTTCCTCCTCGTTTTTGGAACAGTAATGTATTTTTTTGTGTCATTAAATGTTATAAGTATGTAATTTGATTTTTTATTTTGATTTTACAGGGGTTACAGTTAAGAGATTACCTCACAAGAAACTTTAAGCTCTGGAATTGTAAACAGTCTGGAGACTGAAATACTGTGGGGACATTTGAAGTTGGACTGAGTGCATTTTGCATTAGGATATGACTACAGACTTATGTGGACCAGGGAGTAGGATGGAGTAGTTTGAACGAGAATGGCTCCCATAGGCTCAAGTATTTGAATGTTTGATTCCTAGTTGGTGAACTATTTAGGAAGGATTAGGAATTGTGGCCTTGTTTGAGAAAGCCTGTTACTGGGGAGTGGATTTTGTGATTTCAAAAACCACTTCCAGGCCCAGTCTTACTTTCTCTCTTCCTCCTGCATGCAGATCAGGAAGTAAGCTCTCAGCTACTGTGCCATCGCCATACCTGCCTGCCTGTCACCTTACTCCTCACCTTGATTTTCATGGACTAAGCCTCTGAAACTGTAAGCAAACCCCTAATTAAATGTTACTTTTTTATATTTTCTTTGGTCATGGTGTCTCTTCACAGCAATAGAAAAACAAGACAATGGGCTCAAAACTACATATGATTATTGATTGCTTTTCTCTGTTAGCAGCTTGCATAGCACATTGAAAATTGTAAGAACTAGTCCTTATGGTGACACTTGAAGGCTGTTTCCAGATCAGTTTCTCCAAGTCCTATGCCTGAAATGTGTGGAGTCTTTCACAGTAATGTCATATCTTCAAGTTCTCATAGGCAGCTGCAAACAGTGGCAATAGCTTCTATCCCTTGGGGTGTTTCTTAGATTTCCCAAACTAGATTTCCAGATTTTTGAACATCATTCCTGATTGCTTCACTTACCTATAGCTCATTGTGGTATAATGTTTAATTTTACTTGGATTGTTTAATTTCTGTCATTTCCCTTAATAGTGATTTATAATTTTTTTTTGCTTTAGGATCTGATAAGATAGAAAACATTGTTTTTACTTTTAAATAGTTTTTACTTGCCCAGTGCCTTCATTGGTATCTATATCACAGAATATCCCATGGACTGCTGAGAAGATATGTATCCTGTAGCTATTGGATGTAATAGTCTATAGATTCTTGCTCCAGTTTGCTTTCTTGTTTTTTTGATAAACAACATAACTGAAAGCAACTTGGGGAGGAAAGGATTTACTTCACTTTTTCTCTTATAAATCCACAATTCAGGGAAGTCAGGTTAGGAATTCAAGGCAGGAATCTGGAAGCAAAAACCATGAAGTACTTATGTTTACTGACCCCCCCCCCCCAAGGGGGGCTTGTTTAGCTTCAAACCATACTTTTTTCTCAAGTATACTTTTAGATTATGTGTTCAGCATTTTAAGTACTTCTGCATTTTTTTGATATGACATTGAGGAGATATGTTCCTTTGCTGGGCTTTTTCATATTTCTTATAACTTTGTGTTGTGACTTCTGTATCACGTTGGCTGGGTATGTGACACCTTCAGGTTTTTCTTTTCATAGTGTATAGCCATCTGTGGAAGGCTCAGTATCAAGTCCCAAAAAGAAAGAAGAAAAGAAACCACTGAAATAGCTAAACTATATATAGAAGTACACACAGAAAGTGTTAAAGTCAACTACTGTGCCCTAACAGCTATGTAGTAGATACTCACAGAAGTAATGTACAGTAGATTATTAAGTTAAAACTCAGTTTGGGCAAAAGTCGCACTAATCATACCCAGTGTCTGTGAAAAAGAGCACATATAGTTGGGAGGTGTTTAGAGGTGGGAACTGATCTAGAAGAATATATGGGCAGTACTGGGATTAGATATTAATAGAATACATTTTATGCATTGTGAAACTTCTAAATAATTAATAAAATGTTCTATTTTAAAAGTAGAAATAATAATATGTGAGTGAAGAGGACAGGAGAAGGAAATAGAGCGCTGAGGTGTGTGTTGGGATTTTTATGTTACTGCACACTCACTTCTCACCCAACAGTAGACCATCTGTGAGAGGGAAGAGGCTGCTACAACCTAAGGCCTTCGTGGACCTGAAACTCAGGATTCTCAGTTTCACCAGCACTGAACCAGAAGGTAAATGGCTTCAGATGTAGGACTGCTCCCCAACCTCACGCCTGGGATCATCAGTGTCCTCACAGGGTGGCAGAGATTTCTCACTAACATGCAAGTGGTGTGACCTCAGAGTGGTGGGGCCTTCAGTTCCTGAGGATCTGTTGCGTGTCTTTTTCAGCACGTCCTTGCTGTCATTCACCCAACCCTTCACTGCCTTCTACAGGTGTCTCTCCATAAATCTGGTGCGGCAGCCTCTCTCTAGTTCTTATTTACCAGAGTAGCTTTGTCTTAAATAGTCGGCCGCTCTCAAGATTCCACCTGGCTGGATATCCCTCACACACTTAAGAGGAAAAAATATTTTTCTCTCACATTGACTGGTGCCATAGCAGAATCACAGTCCCTAAATTTCCCAGAATGAATTAATGCTATTGAGAAGCTTGGGCTGACCTTTGAAGTAGGGGTGTCCATCATTTTATCAGAGACACATTATATTTGAAAGTGACTTTTCCTCCTTCCTCAGACCTTCACCCAGAACTGGTCCTAGAACTTTTGAGACATGGCTACTCTATATACAGAGACTCATTCTTACTTGTGAGGGCCTGGCCTTAGCTTACCATGTTTCTAGCCAGCTTTTCTTTACTTAAATTATTCTGTCTACATTTTGCCTCAAGGGTTTTTATCATTCTCTATTCTCTATACCTTTATTTACTTCTTAACACCACAGCTTGTTGTATAGCTTGGTGGCTGGACCCTCTGTCCCTTCTTCTACTTACTTTTCTCCGTTCTTTCTCTTTTCTTCTCCTATTTATTCTCTCTGCATGTGAGGCCTGCCTATTCTTCTCTGGCTAGCTATTGACTGTTCAGATCTTTATTAGCCCAAATGGGTGTCTTAAACAGGCAAAGTAACATACCTTTACAGTTAAACAAATGTGACACATCTTTGTATAATTAAACAAATATTCCACAGCATAAACACATCTTTAACTAATATTCCCCAACAGATGCTAAATGTATTTATATTGTTGATATGGGAAATATTACTGTCATTCACATAACCCAGAATAAAACTGTCTATTTGAAAAAGTACTACACATTCCTACCCTTTTCTCCTTTCCCATTTCTTTCACATCCTTCACTGAAGGAATAGTATATTCTTCACTTTTTGCTCTAATAGCACTTACATTTCTTTTGCACAAAGGACAGTAATATGTTTTTATATCACATTCTTACTTGAGAGAGTGCACATTTCTATTCTTTTATTTAACAGCAGTTCTTTCTTTACTGAAAGTACATCTAATACAGTATATTCTGATTATCATTTCCTCTTCCCCAAACTCCTCCCTCCTCCCCATTCCCCCAAATCTTTACCTTTTCTATCTCTTGCTCTCATTAGAAAACAAACAAGATTAACAAAATAATATAAACTAGGATAGAATAAAAGAAAACCAGAATAGGTCAGTACAAACAGATAAACAGAAAAAAGAAAGGCAGAAAAAACACAAGAAAAACGCACATTCACACACAGAGAAAACCCGTATAAACAAAATCTGAAGTGTAGTCATAATATCTTTGGATTGTCAGTGCCGAGATAATGACATGTTGCTTTCCTATTAACTATGAATGCTTGGCCTTGTCTTAGGCTTGTTCCCAACTAGCTCTCAAAACTTAACCCATTAATATTAATATTCATTCTGCCACATGGCTCGTTACCTCTCCTCCATACTATAAGTCTACTGTGCTCATTAGTAAATTATACTTTCTTCCAAGAGTTCCTATCATTGCCTGGAAGTCCTGCCTTGCTATTGGCCATTCAGTTTTTTTTTAAACCAAACAGAAGTTGCCTTGGTAAAGACAAATTTTCACAATGTTCAAAAAGAATATCCCACAACACCGAAACCATAATATAAAAGCAAAAGACATATAAGATTTAAAAAATTACCCATATGATACATTATTTGACAAAAACCCTCCAAATATATCATTGAGTTCATTTTGGGTTAACTAGTTCCTGCTAGGCATAGATCTTGCTCTTAAATCTGGTTTGCATATCCAGTGAGACTCATCATGGAGAAAACTATTTTTTCTTTATGAGTATTATTAATCAGAGATAGATAACTTTTTAATTAGGTATGAAGGCTTGCATCCACTTACGCAGGCCGTGCACATGTTGCCATAGTCTCCGTGAGTTTATAAGGGCATCATTCCTGTTGTGTCTAGAAGGCCTTGTTTCCTTGGAGTTTTCCATCCCCGTGGCACTTATAATCTTTCTGCCTTATCTTTTGGAGTGTTCTCATCTATTTTATTCAGCTATTTGTATCTTTTTTATTTTTTAAAATATTTATTTATTATGTATACAATATTCTGTCTGCGTGTATGCCTGCAGATCAGAAGAGTGTTGTAACATGAGCGGCGGGGCTGCGTCCCCGGCACCCAGCCGCCCACATGGCTAGCTTATGCCCCAAAATAATTACACGGAAACTGTATTCTTTTAAACCCTGCCTGGCCCATTAGCTCCAGCCTCTTATTGGCTAGCTCTTACATATTGATCTAACCCATTTCTAATATTCTGTGTAGCCCCACGAGCTGGCTTACCAGGGAAGATCTTAACCTGCGTCTGTCTGGAGTGGGAGAATCATGGCGACTCCCAACTCAGCTTCTTTCTCCCAGCATTCTGTCTGTTTACTCCACCCACCTAAGGTTTGGCCTATCAAATGGGCTAAGGCAGTTTTCTTTATTACTTAACCAATGAAAGCAACAGATAAAATACAAGAACCACCTCCATCATTTCCCCTTTTTCTGTTTAAACAAAAAAGAAAGGCTTTCACTTTAACATAGTAAGATTACATATAGCAAAACAGTTATCAAGCAAGAATTACAGTTACAATATTTATATCTATTTTATCTTTTATCATAACTAAGGAAAACTATAACTATAACTAACCATTCTTCAACTCCATCAAAGACTCCAGAAGGATATAATATTACCTGAGTAAACAAGAGATCCAAAACTCTAGAAATGACAGAGACATCTCACTGCCTGGACAGTCACCCAAAGTTCTTTGTACTGTTGGGGCATCCATCTTCGGCCTACAGGCCCATAGTTTTCAGCAGACATTTCCATGAAGCAGGAAATTCCAAAGACAGTTCAGTCACTTTTTGCTGTGTCCTGCAGAATGTCTTGCAGACTCTTTCATGAGTCAGGAACCCCAAAAGACCATCTCACCTTTAGGCAAGTTCAGCAGTCCTCTCTCTGCGGGTTCTTTGTGTCCAGTTTATGCATCAGTCCATGCAAGAGCAGTTTCTTGTCCAAATGGCTATCAAACTCCATAAGGAGCCTCTTCGGTGCCCATCTTCCTCTTGAAGTAGATTGGTGCTGCCAGGAGCAGACGTGTCTCATTATCATGAAAAGCCCTAAGTTATTAAAATGTTTAAATGCCATATTCTGCAGTCTTTGAAAGATATGAAGAATACCTATCTAGCTGAAATATATCTATGCACATCTAGAAAATCTAACTAACATGACTAAAAGCTTGACAATTATCGATGATTATCCATTAACAACCTATATACATTAAATTTTTTAATGAACTATACAATCACAATACCTTAATCAAGATTAGAAATATGCATATACATATAACAAAATTGACCTTCAAATCCACACCAATGCAAATTATTCATATCTATATCATATCCCCCTTTAAATGTAAAAGAATATTCATAAACAATATTTGGGAATATGGGCGCAGTTTTTTTCTCTCCAAACTGCTTCCTGCTGAATGGGGGCGCTGTATTCAGATCTTTCATGGTGTAACCTGTGTGTCAGGGTCATCTCAGTCGGCAGTTGAATGAAGTAATTTTTTGAAGGTGTTCACAGCAACCTTTCAGGAGGGCGTGGTCTATCATACCATATCGGGATAGACGCAATCCACAGAGTCTCATCCTCTGTGAAAACAAAAGAAGACCCTCTCCAAAGCATCATATCCTTAGACCCATATTCTGAAATCATAATACCCTTATATCCATTCTGGTTTAGCTTGGCAGCCCATATAATGAAATGTCTCTCTGCACTTAGCTCCTTTACAGTCAAAAATTTTAAAGAAAACACAATAATACAAAGAATCCAGACTCTCTGTGAATTTTCCATTTTTACGTGGCTTATTTTTCTTTATTTCTTTTAATCTACAACTATCTGTACTCTGTCTCTTTAAAGACTTTATCCTTTTTTTTTAAACCATTAACTTTATTCTCTATATATTTTTCTTCTCTCTCTCAAGCCTACGTACATTCATCCAACAATGTGACCCATAGAGGTCTTTTATGTCTGAATCTGTTTTATTGTGAATCTGTATTTTTTTACTATCCAGGAGCACTTTGTTTTGTGCTTTTAAATCGCTAAGCGCTTAAGAATCTAAGCTGTGACATTCCTAGGTCAAAAACAGGTACTGCTTGCTTGCCCCGCCCAGTCCAACATGGTGGAGCCGCTCGTGCCTCTGATCCTTGCACATTGCACCAGTAGCATGGTGGAGCTGCTTGTGCCTCTGAGCCGCAGCAGAAAATGACTTCCTTTTAGGCACACAGTGAGTCTAGTTGCCATCAAACAAATCGTAGCACTTTACTCCAAATGCTCCATTCAAAAGCTCTGTCTCCCGCAGGAGCCAGATAGAGATTGCAATGGCGGCACAGCGCAGAAAGCCGGCATTTTAAAACAGCCAGTTTTTTCCTGCTGCTGAGTCAGGACAATTTCTTTGCAGCACGCAACCAACAAACAGCAAAAAGCTGTCTTAAATTCTCTTTCTGTCCTTTTTAAGCCCTCTCAGGTTTTACATGGAGTTCATTAGCACGTTGGGTGCCATTCTGTAGTAATATGATCGGCAGGGCTGCGGCTCCGGCACCCGGCTGCCCGCATGGCTAGCTTATGCCCCAAAATAATTACACGGAAACTGTATTCTTTTAAACCCTGCCTGGTCCATTAGCTCCAGCCTCTTATTGGCTAGCTCTTACATATTGATCTAACCCATTTCTAATATTCTGTGTAGCCCCACGAGCTGGCTTACCAGGGAAGATCTTAACCTGCGTCTGTCTGGAGTGGGAGAATCATGGCGACTCCCAACTCAGCTTCTTTCTCCCAGCATTCTGTCTGTTTACTCCACCCACCTAAGGTTTGGCCTATCAAATGGGCTAAGGCAGTTTTCTTTATTACTTAACCAATGAAAGCAACAGATAAAATACAAGAACCACCTCCATCAGAAGAGGGCACCAGACCTCATTACAGATTGTTGTGAGCCACCATGTGTTTGTCAGGAATTGAACTCAGGACATTTGGAAGAGCAGGCAACCCTCTAAACCACCGAGCCATTTCTTCCGCCTTATTTGTCTCTTCTTATAGAAGTGACAAGATATTGTAATTACAGAAATTCTCTAGAAGGTTTTCATTTTCTTGGTATCAGGAGTCCCTTCTCAAGTGGCTTCCTTCTCTCTTCTTAGCTATTCCTGTGTATTCTTTCATATTGAACTTTACCATCAGGTCGTCTAACTCAGTAAAATGTAGATATTTTTGAAATTGAATTACATTTAATCATCAATTTAGGGAGAACATCTTAAATGTTTTTTAATGTTGAGTTTGTCAGGAAAAAGTCAAATTTAAATAGCATTGCTCCAAAACCCTTAAAATGGAATCTGGAGTCCTTATTCAATCATATCAGGCACATCCACAATTGAATTTTGAACCAAAGGCCCGGAATATTTACAGATATTCTTAGGAACGGGCACCACTCTGTTGTAATGAGAGTGGCGGGCTATGTCCCTACCACCCGGCTAGTTTATACCTGAAATGACCACACCAAATTGTATTAATTAAATTACTGCCTGGCCCATTATTTCTAGCCCCTTATTGGCTAACTCTCACATATTGATCTAACCCATTTCTTGTAATCTGTATTGCCACTTGACTGTGTCTTACCGGCATGAGTCTAACCAGCGTCCATCTTGGAGAGGAGAGCCATGATGTCTGCCACACTGTCTTCTTCCTCCCAGAATTCTCTTCTGTCTACCATGCCCATCTAAGGGCTGCCCTATCAAAAGTCAAGGTAGTTTTCTTTATTTAACCAATGAAAGCAACAGTTAGATAGAAGACCCTCCTACACCATTTCCCCTTTTTCTGTATAAACAAAAAGAAAGGCTTTAACTTTAACATAGTAAAATTACATATAACAAAACAGTTATCAAGCAAAAATTAGTTACAATATTTATATCTAGTTTATCTTTTATCATAACTAAGGAAAACTATAACTATAACTAAGCATTCTTCAACTCCATCAAAGACTCCAGAAGGATATAATATTACCAAAGTAAATGAGAAGTAAGCAACTTCCAAAACTCTAGAAATCACAGAGACATCTCACTGCCTGGACAGTCACCCGAAGTTCTTTTGTACTGTTGGGGCATCCATCTTCGGCCTTCAGGCCCATAGTATCCAGCAGACTTTTCCATGATGCAGGAAATTTAAAGGCAGTTCAGTCACTTTCTTTTGTATCCTGCAGAATGTCTCACAGACTCTTTCATGAATCAGGAACCTTGAAATATCATCTCACATTTAGGCAAGTTTAGCAGTCCTCTCTCTGTGGGTTCTTTGTGTCCAGTTTATGCAACAGTCCAGGCAAGAGCAGTTTCTTGCCCAGATGGCTAGCAAATTCTATAAGGAGCCTCTTCAATGCCCATCTTCCTCTTGAAGTAGCTGGTGCTGCCAGGAGCAGATGTGTCTTATTGTCATGAAAAGCCCAGCCCTAAGTTATTAAAACCTTTAAAATGCCATATTCTGTAGTCTTTGAAAAATATGAAGAATGCCTATTTAACTAAAATATACCTCTATATATCTAGAAAAATCTAACTAACGTGACTACAAGCTTGACTATTATTGAAGATTATCCATTAACAACCTATATTTACAAATTATACATTTCATTTTTATTACTTTTTATTTTTTTATTTTTTTTAAATTTATTTATTTATTAAGGATTTCTGCCTCATCCCCGTCACTGCCTCCCTTTTCCCTCCCCCTCCCCCGGTCAAGTCCCCCTCCCTCGTCAGTCCAAAGAGCAATCGGGGTTCCTGCCCTGTGCGAAGACCAAGGACCACCCACCTCCATCCAGGTCTAGTAAGGTGAGCATCCAAACTGCCTAGGCTCCCATAAAGCCAATACGTACAGTAGGATCAAAAACCCATTGCCATTGTTCTTGAGTTCTCAGTAGTCCTCATTGTCCGCTAGGTTCTGCGAGTCCAGTTTTTAAATGAACTACACAAACACAATACCTTAATCAAGAGCAGAAATACATATACATATAACAAGATTGACCTTAAATTAGTATCAGTAAACCAAGATTCATATCAATGAAAATTATTCATATCTATATCATATCCCCCTTTAAATGTAAAAGAACATTTATAAACAACATTTGGGAATACGGGTGCAGTTATTTCTATCCAAACTGCTTCATGCTGTGTGGGGGCCCTGTTAATCAGGTCTTTCATGGTATAACCTGAGTGTCAGGTTCATCTCAGTCGGCAGTTGCGTGAAATAATTTTCTGAAGTTGTTCACAATGACCTTTCAGGAGGGCGTGGTCTATCATACCATATTGGGATAGAAGCAATCCACAGGGTCTCATCCTCTGTGAAAACAAAAGGAGAACCTCTTTTCTGTAGTGGGAGCTGCGGGCCTGCTTTTCGTCCTGCCCAGCTCCTGCACGGCTAGCTTTATACCCGAAATAATGACACACAAACTGTATTCTTTTAAACACTGCTTGGCCCATTTCTATTCATGTGTGTAGCACCCCAAGGGGTGCTAACCAGGAAGATTCTAGGCTACGTCCATCCTGGGCCGGAGCTTCATTGTGTCTGCTCTGGAGAGGAGAGCATGGCGTCTGTCTCTCAGAGGAGCTGCCCTGCATCTGAGCTCACTTCCTCTTCCTCCCAGCATTCTATTCTGTTTACTCCACCCACCTATGTTTTAACCTATGAGGGCCAAGCAGTTTCTTTATTACTTAACCAATGAAATCAACAGATTGATATGACACTCCCACATCACTTCCCCTTTTTCTGTTTAAATAAAAAAAGGAAGGCTTTAACTTTAACATAGCAAAATTACATATGACAAAACAGTTATATCTATTTTATCTTTTATCATAACAATGGAAAACTATAACCATCTAACTATTCTTCAACTCCATCAAAGACACCAGAAGAATACAATATTACCTAAGCAAACAAAAAGTAAGCAATTTTCAAAACTCTAGAAATGACAGAGACATATCGCTGCCTGGACAGTCACCCAAAGTTTCTCTGTACTGTTGGGGCATCCATCTTCGGCCTACAGGCCCATAGTATCCAGAGACTTTTCCATGAAGCAGGAAATTTCAAAGGTAGTTCAGTCACTATCTGCTAGGTCCTGCAGAATGTCTCGCAGACTCTTTCATAAATCAGGAACCCCAAAAGATCATCTCACCTTTAGGCAAGTTCAGTAGTCCTCTCTCTGCGGGTTCTCTGTGTCCAGTTTATACAATAGTCCAGGCAAGAGCAGTTTCTTGCCCAAATAGCTATCAAACTCCATAAGGTGCCTCTTCGATGCCCATCTTCTGCTTGAAGTAGATTGGTGCTGCCAGGAGCAGAGTGTCTCATTGTCATGAAAAGTCCTAAGTTATTAAAACATTTAAAATGCCATATTCTATAATCTTTGAAAGATATGAAGAATGCCTATCTAAAATATATCTATGTACATCTAGAAAATCTAACTAACGTGACTACAAGCTTGACTATTATTAATATCCATTAACAACCTATATACATTACATTTTTAAATGAACTACACAATCACAATACCTTAATCAAGATCAGAAATACATATACATATAACAAAATTGACCTTAAATCTAAATCACTAAAGCAAAATCCATATCAATGCAAATTATTCATACCTATATCATAACCCCCTTTAAATGTAAAAGAACATTTATAAACAATATTTGGGAATATGGGCGCAGTTATTTCTCTCCAAACTGCTTCCTGCTGAATGGGGGCGCTTTTAATCAGGTCTTTCATGGTATAACCTGTGTGCTAGGTTCCTCTCAGTCGGCAGTTGAACAAAGTAATTTTTTGAAGGTGTTCACAGCAACCTTCTCTGTGTATTTTCCATCTTTGTGCAGCTTTATTTTAACTTTATTTTGTTTACTTTTACTTTTGTTTTATATTCTCTGTATATATTTGTCCTGGAATAACTCTGTAGACCAGACTGTCCCTGAACTCTCAGAGATCCTTCTGTCTCTGCCTTCCAGGCATTGGGATTAAAGGCGTGTGCTACCACACCTTGAAGTCACAGAGGTAAATTTCCCTCTGCCTCCCAAGTGTTGGGATTAAAGGTGTGTACTACTACACCCAACTACTCTCTTTCTTCCTTATTTTACTTTTAAGAACTTTAATTTTCAGCCTGTATATATTTTTAAACACACTGTAAATCATTTAAAGTTTTCTTTGTCTTTGAATCTCTCTTTACTGTATATCTCTCTTTTTCTGACCACATGAGTCTTTAATTTACCAAGCAATATCAGTAGGATGAAAGCCGTGGCTTTGAGGGCTGGATCCAGCCATTCCTTAGCTTTCCAGCCTCATGGCTGAGATACCAGCTGTAGCCATGTTTATCACCACAATTCTGTGGTGTTTCAAGGTCCTTACCAGCAAACAAGCTACAACACTCAAATGCTCTCTCTGTAGCTGACCTCCTGCCTCACAGTCAGAGTTTGCCCTGGCAGGACGGACCAGAATGCCAGAGTTTTAAAACAGCACAACTTTTTTCCTGCTACGTCTGAAAACAAACAAGCATGCAGTCAGCTTTTATCAATACCTTTTAAGTGTTTTGTGGCAGGACCTCTTAATGAGCTGCAGGGTTCTGCAGCTGAAGCTGAGTCAGGAAGCCTCTCTTAGATGAGAGCGCTTGCTTGCCTCTAGCAAGCAGAGCAGACCCGAGAAATTGCTGCTACCAAAAAAACATGCTTTACTCTATTCTTTCCCAAGCTTTCTCAGGCTTTCTGTAGATTCAGTGCCCCATGTCTGGGCGCCATCTGTAGTGGGAGTTGCGGTCTGCGTTTCTACCGCCCCAGCTCCTGATCCACCTGGCTAGCTTATGCCCCAAAATAATGACACACAAACTCTATTCATTTAAACACTGCTTGGCCCATTTCTATTCATGTGTGTAGCACCCCAAGGGGTGCTTACCAGGAAGATTCTAGGCTACGTCCATCCTGGGCCGGAGCTTCATTGTGTCTGCTCTGGAGAGGAGAGCATGGCGTCCGTCTCTCAGAGGAGCTGCCCTGCATCTGAGCTCACTTCCTCTTCCTCCCAGCATTCTATTCTGTTTACTCCACCCACCTATGTTTTAACCTATGAGGGCCAAGCAGTTTCTTTATTACTTAACCAATGAAATCAACAGATTGATATGACACTCCCACATCACTTTTCTAAAGCATCATGTCCTTAGACCCAAATTTTGAAGTCATAATACCCTTATGATATCCATTCTGGTTTAGCTTGGCAGCCCATATAATGAAATGTCTCTCTGTACTTAGCTCCTTTACAGTCAAAAAATTCAAAGAAAACACAGTAATACAAAGAATCCAGACTGTCTGTGAATTTTCCATTTTTATATGACTTGCTTTTACTCTATCACTTTATTCTGTCTCTTTAAAGACTTTACCCTTTCTTTAAAGCATTAACTTTACTTTATGACTTTTTAATACTCTTTTTCTTTTCTCTTCCAAGCCTATGTATGTCTATCTAACACTATGACCCATTTAGAGGTCTTTTATGTCTGAATCTGTCGTATTGTGAATCTGTAATTCTTTATTATCCAGGAGCACTTCTTAAAATGCTAAGCACTTCTTAAAAACTTAAGTTGCACCATGTAGGGGTACTACGGTACCACCTGTTTCCTGCCCAGTCTAAACCTTAACTGTACTGTTACTATGATAATTACGACTGTTTTCTGCTTGAGATTAACACAGTTCAGCATGGCAGGAGCCGCTCCTGCCTCAGAGTCATTTGGTGCCCCTGAGCCACACACAGTTCCAGGCACACAGCAGTCCACATTGCCATCAAGCAAGCCGTAGCACTTTACTAACAAAACCCCATCCAAATTCTCTGTCTCCCACAAGAAACAGAGGTTGCGGTAGGAGCATAGCCCAGAAAGCCAGTGTTTTAAAACTGCGGCTTTTTTCCCCCGCCTTTATGTAGGAGCCACACTCAACACTTTAACTCTGAGAATGAGCTTTTTATCTGAGTTACAGCCTAATCTGCCATGCAGACCACTGTGCAGCCTGGAAACATCTCTGTGTATGGCAGCAGGAATCTACCATGCTCCCATGGTTATGCACACCTAGTAAACCTGATCCCGTTGTCTGCCGGGGCAGGTAGCGCTGAGTCACAGGAATGGTCTCAACCAGTTTCCTCTCAACCCTGAGTGGACACAAATCTTCCGGGCCCAGAAATGCTCCATAGCCAGAGATTGCACGGGCAGCAGGGCCCAGGAAGCCGCGTTTTAAAATGGTGTGGCTTTTTTTTGTAAGGTTGCTGAGTCAGGAGTTATCTGTGGCATGCCACCCACAAACAGCAAAAAGCTGTGTTAAACTCTCTCTCTCTCCTTTTTAAGCACTCTCAGGTTTTACGTGGAGTTAGTATACCACATTGGGCAGCCACTCTGTTATAAAGAGGTGTGGCGGGCCCTGTCCCCACTACCAGGCTAGTTTATACCCGAAATAATCACACGGAGATCTGTATTAATTAAATTTCTGCCTGGCCCATTAGTTCTAGCCTCTTATTGGCTAACTATTACATATTCGTTTTACCCATCTCCATTAATGTGTATCGCCACTTAACTGTGGCTTACCGGCATGAGTCTAACCATCCTTCTCAGAGAGGAGAACCATGGTGTCTGCCAGATTGTCTTCTTCCTCCCAGAATTCTGTTCTGTTTACCACGCCCATCTAAGGGCTGCCCTATCAAAAGCCAAAGCAGTTTTCTTTATTTAACCAATGAAAATAAGAAATAGACAGAAGACCCTCCTACACCAGATGACCTTGAAATAGAGTGCCAAAAGCAAATTCTTGAATACATTTCACTAACATTAAATAGAAAATTCTTGAATACATTTCACTAACATTTGTAACAGTGTGCGAAATCAGCTACTTTGTTACGTGAGACTGCCCAGTCCCTTCCTTTGTAGACTGACTTTTTCTTCACACATAAGAAAACTCTTCACCAAAAGGAATCACTTGCCCTCTCTTGTACTTTGAGCTACAACAAAAGACCACCTTTTTGAGACCCTTAGACATGTCCCTGATATTGAAAGCCTAGAAGCCTCAAGAAAGTGTAACACTTTTTAAATCTTAGTCATCAAGTTATTTTATCAAAAGACAATGCCATAAAGTGTACAAGATGTTGTAGCAAAGTACCATATTAGGTAGGTGATAAGCAGCAGTTATTTTGTTTCTGATGGTTTTAATGTTTTTGCTTCAAATTTTTCCTTATTTTGTGTATTCATATGATACTACATTGTTTTATAATCCAATTTATCATACTGTTTTCTTTTTATCGTGCTATGTAGGCATTTCAGAGGATTTGTTGTCATTCCAGCAGTAGAAGAAAAATTTAGGAGCTTTCTGACTCTTTTATGTGTTACAGGATTCTTAATGCCCCCCATTTTGTTTGTTTTTTTTTTTCTGTCATTAACAAATTTTCTTGAATGTTTCTCCTATTCACATCAATTTATTTTCTCAGAGCCTGTGTGTTTTAAAGACTGCAGTCTTAAACCCTCCATATTGTTTATTTGATATGCATTTGATATGCATTTTTTGTAACACACACTCATAATTCATATTAATGAGACTCATTGTGATATGTCCATACCAACCTCTAGGTTACATGAATTATATCTAACTGTTTTGTCACCCCAACCCCTGCCACCTCTCCTAGACCCTAGAAGTCATTATTCCATTATCAGATTTAATTTTTACTTACAAGTGAGACAACGTACAACTTTGAGTGAACAGTTTTGAAGTCTTTGCCACAAACTGTACTGCATTATTTTGTTTTTATTTTTTTTTTCATCTTTAGGATTAATTTATGACTAACGTTTCTGAGTATTCTTAAGGTCAACTTTAAGTTCTTAACCATCTTCCTTCATGTGTATCTTGCAGAGTTTTGGTGTCTTCATCTGCCACAAATATAGTGATGGGAGTGAGACAAATCAAGGGCTAGAATGTCATTCTTTTTCTCTTTAATCACAGTTAATTTGATGTTTTAATATTTACCATTGTACCACCTTGTAGATTTATCTTTTTCCTCATCATAGCTTAACTATTACTGAGGGAAAATATGGGAATTCATGTAGATAAGTGACCATAGCTGTTTTCTGCTTACTTACTACCCATTTTGATGATATTTTATAAGACACAGAGTATATATAAACATGGGGGAGAGAGTAGTACCACACACATAAACACATACGGTTATAAACTCACAAGTCTGTTTCTTATCTGTGTCTATATTAGAAGTAGCTGGTGGTGGCGCTCTGATTGATGTCTTCTTCAAATCATTTCTTCTTTACTAGCACGGGTTGCAAAGAAGACCCTCTGTGTTTTCACAGAACTTCTGAATGTTTCTCCTCCTGATGCAGGTTCACAAAAATGGATGCAAAGAACCCCAAAACACTGATGGATCTTGCTATACAGTGTTTGCTGAGACATGAGTCTGCAGCAGTCCAAGCTCTGGAGAATATTCCAAGAGATATTTTTATTCCATTGTTCATTGCTGCCTTTAAGGGTGGGCATAAGAATATATTGAGTGAAATGGTGAAAGTTTGGCCCTTTTACTGTCTCCATCTTGGGACATTAACTGTACAGGAGCCTCATCGTGAACTCCTGAAAGCCATGATTGAGAATCTTCCAGTATATCCTGCAAAGAACTCTGCTTCTCGGTAAGACTCTATAATGGAGACATGGTAAGACAAAGGAGGTCTTAGAAGGAGTAATTAGTGAATGCAGAAGGTTTATTTGTAAGACTCAGCTAAAACTTGGTAACACATTAAAGACTGATGTCTTCAATATTCCTTAAGAAATCTGATATTGAGGATTCTATTGATGGGTTTATGTAACGGGTGTTACTTAAGAGAAAGACAGGAGATTTAAGACTGGAGGGGATTTAAGGTGTACAAAGCATGGGGGAAGAGGAAGATGAATTTTCATGGCAAAGAGTTGTTTGTAGTTAGTACAAGGAGTACCAGCTATGGATAAAAAGATTTATTTGTTCCTATATGTCATCATTGATTCTACTGGGTTTCATTACCATTTGCTGTTTCTCAGATGTTCTATCTCCTCTTACCCCTACAGGAAACCTAAACTGAGGATCCTAGATTTAAGGCGAGACATTGACTGTAGGATCACATGCCCTAAAATCAGAATCAAACCGCCTTTCTGTTTTCACTCTTGTACTTATTCTGAAAACTCTGTCACGAAAATGGAAGAACAGCTTCGTTTTACAGATTTAGAGTCCTCAGTTCATTTACCCAGGCCAATAGATTTAATAATGGATCTTTCCCTGGATAACTCTTTAATGGAAAGGGAATTTGTGATTGTGCTTATGAGGAAAATTAGGGAGAGTTTCGGTGCTTTGCACATATGCTGTCGAGATTTGCAAGTTGATAAATTGGGTGACTGCAAATGCACCCTGAGAATTCTTGATCTCAACTGTGTTAATCAGCTGTCAGTTGATAAGGGTTCACTGAGTGATATCACCTACGTTCTGTCTCAGATGAGCCACTTAAAGAGCCTTAGTCTGTTTAAAGTCACTTTTAGATCTCTGAGTGGGAAAGTCTTTAAAAATTTCCTTAGTCATTTGCAACGTATGGAAAACCTTAAGAAACTCAACTTGTCTTCATTCTGTCTCAAAAACCATCTGGACAGCGTGCTCAGGTAAGAGTTTCGGGCAGGTTTGTGGGTTTCCTGGATAAGTCTTGGGACAACATAGAAAATATTCATGGGTATTCCTAAACTCATCAAAACCTTTTATGCTTTCCACTTTGTCACTTTTGGGAATTTGAAACTGGAGGAGGAATTGCAGAAACTAAGCAGCCAGCAATGTAAAAATAAGTGCAGAAATATGAAGGTGAAAACCCACTAGCCCTTAGATATGAGAAGAAAGAGGAATTGAGATGGTGGAAGAGTTTTTTCTATAGCACTGATACCAACGGTTTACAATGTCAGATCACTTTACTAATTTGTAGTCACCAAGGTATAGGCCATGAAAGTAGAGGATGGTATTTAGGGACTGACCAAAGGTAATTTTCAGTTGACTGCTCTTTCTGATCCCTTTCCACTAAAAACATGAACTGAAATCTACAATGGATAATATTTTAAGTATCAAGTGTGTTAGTTTTTCTCTTAATATTTCTTGAAATCATCACCTATAATACACTTTACACATTCTTAAGATTAAAAGAAATTGTATATCAGTGTTGAAAACAAAGCTTTCAGCCAGGTGTGGTGGCACAGGATTTTAATCTCAGCACTCGGGAAGCAAAGACAGGCGGGTTCTCTGAGTTCAATGCCAGTATAACCTCTATAGTGAGTTCCAGGAGAGCCAGGACTACATAGTAAGTTACTGCCTAAAAACACTTCTTAGAGTCACAAAGCTATTAAGCAAACAAAGTAAAGATTAACTTATTAATACCCATTTATAATGCATGTGAAAAGTAGTTTATTCTGGATATAAAGATATATAGTGTTCATCATTCAATCCTCATTCTTCAGAAGTTTTATTGTTGTTTTCTCCCTACAGAGTTCTGCCACCTAACCTGGATTTTTTGTATCTGTCATTCTGTGATATATCGTACAGAGACTTCAGATTTCTAGCCCAGTGCCCTCAGGTTTCCCACCTAAAGATATTGAATCTTAGTCACAACACAATGAATTGGGATGACTTTGTGCCCTTTCAAACTCTTCTTTTGAATCTCTCTGGTACTCTTAAGCATCTAGAGATAAGTCATTGCCTTATAAATGATTCTGCAATCTCTGTTCTTATCCCTGCCCTAGTTTGTTGTACTCATCTCCATGTTCTGGGCTTTGCTGCTAACCCCATCACAATGCCTATGCTTGTGAATATCATGCATAGTTTAACACCCTTGATGAGGCTAAAATATGTCATTTATCCTATCCCTATGCATTGCTATGAACGATGGCGTTTTCAGGGCCGATTAGACCGACGGAGGCTTGCCATGGTACAACTACAACTGAAGGCCATGCTACAGGTTGCAGGGAGGCATGACATGAAGTGGATCACTTACCCAGAGTAAATTTCACAGTTTCAATCTGATATGTACTATTTAAGTACTAAATGTTATTTCCTGAATCCATACACGGCAACATATATGGTTCTTACATTGAGGGAAATTACACTTAGGGAAAATCGATACGTAAACTAATTCCTATACAGAATAATTTAGAAAAAATGGAGGACTTTGAGAATTCCTGTGTATCTCTTGTATACTATTAATATATTTCATTTTACTGATCACAGTGATGTGCATGTAATACAGGATGATCAAGTCCTAGTTTGCTCTATTTCTGCTCATACTGTTGGTTCAATTGTTGGTACACCATACAAATGGAAACAATGACAGACTTTCCTGTCTATATTTGAGAATATGGTAGTGTTTTGGTTTTTTTGAGACAATGTTTCCATCCCCTAAGAAGGCTGGTATTGGGTGCTTTGGGGAAACCATCAAGATTTAGTAGTGGACAAGGAAAGCAGGCAAGCAGAGGCTCTGATGTTTCAATATAACCTCAAAAACGTAAATATAATTGGACAATTCCTTGATGTAGGCCAACTGTAAAGTTTCCACTACTTCCCATGAAGTCGTCAGTTGGGTATCTAACCTTTTTAGGTGGGGCTTAGGATCCTTGCCGTAATATTTCCCCTACTTTAGTTCTCCTATTCCACTCCTAGTTCTGTCAATCCTGTACAATTCCTTGGCTGTATAAATCATTCCCTATATAGATTTTGCTTCTCTTTTACATTAGCTGTGCCCCATTTGGTATGATACATACTAGCCCTGTTTGAGTACTGAGTCTAACTGACTTTATACTCCAAAATATACCACCATTATAAATTCAGATAGCATATCCTAGAATTACTTAGAAATGGTGTATGTAAAGTCAGTAATTAAGAATTTACACAGGGCTAAGGAAATGCCTCAGTCACCCATTTGCTTACCACACAAGCACTCCTGTGCTCAGCTCCCAACCTGGCATTTGTGTAAAAAGCTGAGCATTAAAGAGCACACTTGTAACTCCAGTGTTGAAAAGCTGGAGGAAGGAAGATCATTGGGGCTACATAGCCAGACATTCTAGCAATTTAGTGCATTCTACGTTCAGTGAGAGATCTGCCCTCAGAAAATATGCATAGAGGAAAAAAACAAATACTGACTTTACTCATTCATGTTTGAGGATGAGCACATGTGTGTGCACACACAGTCAAGTGCATGCACCTTCTCCAACACATGAACACGGACACATAACAATATCTTACTCATATTGTTAATTTCTTTAAATGCATACTGCATCACAAAGTCATGGTAAAAATACAAAATTAGCTTTTGTTCCTTTCCTTTTATTTTGAAATGCCAAACAACTGCATTTCAGTCATTGAGTAACAAAAAGAAGTAATAATTTTGTACATAATGTTGTCCTATTGAAAAAAATTAGTAAAGCAATGACTTATTTCTTTATATTTATATAGTTTTCTTTTTTAAGTGAGGTCATGCTCAGTTTCAGTCTGACAAAAAAAAGTAATTGAATTTTGTTATTAGTAGTGATACCAGTAAATGTTTCAAACTATATATATTTTTTGGGTTTTTGATACAGGGTTTCTCTGTGTATCTTTGAAGTCTGTCCTGGAATTCACTCTGTAGGCCAGTCTGACCTCAAACTCCCAGAGATCCACTTGCCTCCACCTCCCAAGTTCTGGGATTAAAGGCATGGACCACCACTGCCTGTGTTCAAACTATATTTTACAGGCAAAATGTAATAAGAAAATGGCAAGGCAGTTAATACTTGTTTTTATTAATTTTATTTTGGTGGTAACATTATATTTCTAAATTAATAAGAAAAAGAATGTTAAAATATGCTGTAATTCGTGTGTCATACTTATTTTGTGATATAACATTCCAAATTTGTACACTTTTCATAATGCTTACATCATTATATAATGCACAAAATTTCAAAAACCAAGTAAAATACCATTGTAATGAGCAATTTACCTTTATTGTTTACAAGTTAAAAATGGAAAGTATTGGACAGTTTTTATTAAATAAAATATTAAAATTAACTTTACCTGTTTCTTTGAACTTTCTCTTTTGTGTTTTCCATATGGCTGTCACTATATGTTCTGAGATCTTGTGCTCTCAGAAGTACGTATCTGACTAATGTGTTCTCAATATCAGAATACTGGGGAAGCTGAAACTGGACCAATATTGGCATAGTTTCTCTCTCTGTCTTGCCTTGATTGCCATGTTTCTGTCAGCGACACTGCACCCTGAGGTGAAAACTAGACCCTACAATGAACAGAGAACTTGGAGTTTATTCCTGTCCTACTGACGATGTGAATGGTATTCCTGGAGACTCCCGTGCAAACAGGTGCTCTGGACACTTTGTTTTCCATCGATTTGAAAGGTAACCTAAGTGAGTGTACTCTATTGCTTCTATATGGGTGTGATAACAACATAAAAGAATATATCCTTCAAAATACCAAATCCTTTCATTTTTTCAGTATTAACAGTTGAAGGTCTCTTTAAAATTTCAAAGTTTCTTAACTGTGGTTTCTAATAAAATTAAAAATGATTCATAAAAATTCCATAATGAAACCTAATATTTGGGGGGATAATTTTTAAATATATGTGTTTATATATTCAAAGCATTTTAACATTTTGTCACATTTGACATACAAAACACGTATGCGTGTGTGCTGTTCAGAGACAAATTGTAGGAGTTTGTTCTGTCTTTCTGCCAGGTGGGTGCAAGGGTTTGAACTCACGCTGTCAGGTGTGGCAACAGATGCCTTTACCTGCTGTTCTGTCTCCCTGGCTACTTTAACAGGTGTTTAAGAAGTTCAAATACCTTCTTTTGTAAGACAGCATAGATTTATCTGGTTCCAAATTATGTGTGATAGATTAACATACTTAGTATCTATTTTAATTTGTTATAAATCATGTTTTGTAAACCTATAGCAAAGTTTTTCTCCTCTCATCCTTAACTTCCAGAATTACCATTTGAAAGTGCTGAAACTTAAATATTCCAAAAGGAGGTCTTAGTGAACATTTCCATATGTACACTTTAGTTAGAGCCAGCTGAGATAAAGGCTTTGAATAATGGATTTTTCAAGAGCCATAAAAATTACAAAAGGGACTGGAGAGATGGGTCAGTGGTTAAGAGCACCGGCTGCTCTCCCAGAGGACCTGGGGTCTGATTTCCAGCACCCACACTGTGGGCACAATAACCACCTGTACCTCCAGATCCAGAGGATCTGACACTGTCTTCAGGCCCCTTTGGTCACTGCACACACATGGTACACATCCATGCGGGAAAAACACCACTACTCATAAAATAAAAATGGAAAGATTTGAAGTACAGACAACAACCCCTGGAAATCCTAAACTCACAGCTTGAATTAGATTTACTGGCAATAATTTAGAATGATATGGAATTTGAAATAATAAAAGATTGTAGCTTTAGCAGTATTTGTGAATTCTGTTTAGGATACCTAGAGACAAATTGTGGTCCATCTTGGTGAATTAAGGAAAAGTTGATGTAATATGATACACACCGTTAGGTATGTATTTCTGCTTCACCAACCCTTCCAGGTGAGTCTCACAGATGCAGCTGTACTTAAAGTGAAATTCTGGTGCCTGTGCATGTAGGTAAGACTTGATGGCACAACTACACATCAAGGTCAGACTTTTCCCCGCCTCCAATACCAGATGTATCTCCAGGTTTCACTTGTCCTAGATGAATTTCTCTCATGTTCCTCACATGGCTGTGATCTGAACTCTGAAGTCACTGCTGTTTGCCAGCCCTACAGCTTGACCCACCTGACCTAGAAGAGAGGCCCCGAGGAAAGACCTGCCCCATGGAGGGAAGCCTCACTCTATGGTCTCAAAAGCTCAGTTGCTTACACCTCGCAGCTACTCCTTCCAGTCCCAATCACATCTCTCTGACCAAGGAAAATCCCATCAAACTGAGAGCCCACAAATGGCAACGTCTTGCGTTGGGGTCTCTGGGTAAGGGTCTCGAGCAAATCAGGACAGGGATGCAGAGTATGAACAACTGCACAACAAGCTTTAGTTCGTATGTTTTTATACAGACTAAAAGGCATTACCTCAAATCTGAACCCCCCTTTACTGGCTTACATGATCATGAGAAAGTCTTACCTCACTTTGCAAGAAACAATGTCTCAATAAATAACAATAATCAAAAGAAATGAATTACCCTGGAAACAAGGTAAAAAGTATACAGAAGCAAAGCACTTGTTTATATCTGGTAGAGTGTGAAGAACTGAGCTCAAAGACCACTTCCTTATCCAGGGTACAGATTCTGATGGAACGTTTGCGAAATGGGCAAAGAAAGCATGCTTTCATGTATGCTTGGTAGCCAAGCAACCATTTCCCAACTTCATCCCATCTGTCCCAGGAGGAGCCTGCACTCTAAGCCAGTTGTGTCTCCACACACAAAGCTCAGAATCCCCATTGCAAAGCTGCCCCTTAGCTTCCAATAATTCCGGTGTAAAAATTTCTGATTTTTAGCTAAGCTTTTGAATTTGACATTTCCAGTAATATTTATTTATTTTTTCTTTGCCTGTCACAATAAAGTTTATTATGAAAACAAGCTGTTGTGGGAAGAAAGGAAAAGACAAATACATCTGGGTTAGGTGGCTCAGGTGACCTAGTGCGGCTTCTTCACATTGATGCCATGTTCACTGAGGGCAGGGTCAAGTCCTCCATGGTTAGGGTGTACTTGCGGTCCGTGCTTTTGCTCCGGGAGCTGCCAGAGGCTGTGCCCTTCATTTTGCAGTGCTGTAGGGCATCATTAACACTATCTGAGATGAATTTCTGGGCGGCTAGTGAGATGAGCCGGATTGTGCGTGGGTCTGAAGCTTCAAAGCCAGCACGGTTCAGGTAATAATCAGTCACTGCATCTGGGATCGCAGGGGTGTAATCCTCCAGCTGCATCAAGAAGTCCAGCAGTGGCGTGCTGGCCACTATGGGCTTCACTTCTCCATTGGCCGCGCTCGGCAGGGTGAAAACCTTGTTGGACATTGCCCCTTCAGGGGGAGCCGCGCGGCCCTCTGCCACTTTGGCCGACCCGCGCAGCTCCGCCGGCTCCTGGCTTGTGCCGCTATGGGGGCCTTGCCCATAGTGGCGGCTCCAGCACCGGGTCCCAGCCGTCGCCGCGGGGCTGGCCTTGCTGTTTGCTGCTGTGCTGGTCGGCACCTTGGCAGGAGCAGACACTGGAGGCGCTGGTATCACAACAGAGGCAGCACAGGCTGGAGCAACCTCGGTGTCCGCGTCGGAACCGCTGAAGCTCATGGGGCTGGTGGGAGAGGCAGCGAACTAGTAATGTTTATTAACGAGTATTTCACAGTGCCCTGTGATTTCCCTTTAGCATGTGCATGTTCCTGGGACTTGGTATCATGTCTTTCACCCAGCTCTTTGTTTCAATACCCATTGTTCACACACTGCCATCATTTCTCCATCCTTCAGTAGTTTCTGCTTAAATAGTTTGTTTTCCGAATAGTCTCCAAAATTAAATTGCTCAGAGGAGCTGCCTCAGTGGTTAGGAGCACTTGCTGCTCCTCACAGATGATCTGGATTTGGTTCCCAGCACCAGTGTAGGTTGGTTCACAAACCTGTAACTCCAGAGCTAGGTAATCTGACACCCTGTTCCCAGAGCTGTGTGCAATTGCATGTTCAAATGTACACAACACACATCTATATATAAACAAAATTTTAAGTTAGATTGCCAAGCAAAAATTGCAAATATTTTCATATAATCGTGTTAAAGATGAATACTCATGGAGAATTTGTTCATTTTATTCCTGTTTTTATACTAGGATATAGAATTCCTAGGATAAAGCTTCATTTGTTGACTTTCAGAAACCTTGGAATTTTCTCTCTGTTTGCCAAAGCTGATGCCGTCTCACCTTTTAACTCAGCTCCTACAGGGGAATCCAGCAAACAATATCACATAAAAACGATATAACTTTGCCCAACTGAAGTCTGAAGTGGCCCTGTTTTCCAAAAGAACAGAAGGTTCTGTTCACCCCTGAGCTAAGCATACAAGGGAGGCCCTCTGTTTGACCTTGGTAGGATGGGTCATCTTGAAGTGCAGAAGCTGCAGTGATTTCTCCAGCTTTTCGCTCCATGAACACAGCTCTCAGCTCAGCTCATGGGAACTTACACACTATGTTATAGAAGGAGGTTTTGACTGAGCAATTGCCAACAGTGCGTCATCAGATCTTGGCTTTGAATGTGCTATGGTTTTAGTCTTTGATACCTCCACATTTCCTGTTTTCTCACTTTGTTATTGTTTTGACATTTTAATTAGTATTAGTACATGGATAGAGTGTGTTTGGACCCAATATATCTCCAATTCCCTCCCCTCTATTCCTTTTGTGGCAGTGTGTGCCTGGATCACCAGAACTGACACACAGAGACTGGTGGATCCTGGGACTCGCTTACCAGGCCGTCCAGCAAAATGGAGAGCTGCAGATTCAGGAAGAGACCCTCTCTCCAACAATAAGGTGAAGAAGTGATCCGAGATGACATCCCAGTGTCAACCTCTAGCCTGCACACAAGATACACACACACACACACACACACACACACGGGCATCTAAAAAGAAAGTAGTCCCCTGACACTTACTTGCCTTTGGTTCCCAGAGAGGGACATGCAGGTAGAGACCTTACCCTCTGGAGTTTCCTAGCCTCCAGTTCAGCAGACATATTTTAAAAATAGCTTCGACAGTACTTGGTGGCTCACACATCTGATCCCAGCACATAAGAGGGAGAATCAGGCAGATCTATGTGAGTTCAAGACTCCCACGGTTTATGTAGAACGATCCAGGAGAGCCAGTGAGGCCTCCCCCCCCAATTTTTCATTATCACTGCTGTAGTCAAAAGCCAAGTTAGGGGCTTTTCCCATATTTGTGCTTACCCCATTATCCTTGTCTCTGTGGGTCATCACAATTGCTGTTGGGATTAATTGCGTGTTTTGACTCTGTTCTGATTTTTGTTTCGTCTTTTATCTGCCCCTTTCTCTTCTGCCATCTGCATTTCTAGATATCATGGATCTGCTCTCACACATGCTCTCTCTCTCTCTCTCCTTCACTGTCTCTGTTTATTTCTATCCATCTCTGTCTCTCTGTCACTGTCTCTCTCCCATCCTTTTTAAGACAAAACACCAAGAATAGATATGTCCATTCTCTGTTAAGATTCTGGACTTCCCAGAGACTCTCAACAGACTACACTAGGACTTCTCTACCCACACTGCAATGGTGTCCTCTCACCAAAACCACAACCTTATTTTTCTCTAACCTTGTTCCAGTTTACCGACACTCTGAGAGTTACTTTGGTGTGCCTTCTTTTCTCAACTCATTCTGTCTCTCAACAGGTTACCGACGTGTTCCCACAGTTCAGAACAGTGTACTGGATACAAATTCAAGGCCTTTCACTTGCTGACTGTGTAGGCATGGATACAAACCCTATTATCTCTATTCCTCAAGTTTTAATCTGTAAAATGGGAGTGGGTAGGAAATTAGCCTCACATTGGTGCTGTGCACAGCGGGTATGTGGAAAGGACCAACACATTGCATTGCAGATACTTTTGTCTGTTCCTCTGGACCTTGGTTGGGAACCTCTAGACATGCCACTCCCAATGTGTAGACTGATGGTAATTAATATTAGTCACTTTTCTATTTGTCAGTTCTATTGATCTATAAGTGATACACAGAAATATATAGATTTAAACAATACAGAGAATTGATTTGATGTATGTATATATAGTGAAATGATGACCTCAACAGAATTAATGACCACATCCATCGAATCATATAGTTACCTTTTTAGACAGGAGTACACATTTAGTCTCTTAAAAAATTCCCACAGGGCAGGGTACCCTGCCCTCTCTTAGGGAGGGAGGGAGGGAGGGAGGGAGGGAGGGAGAGAGAGAGGGAAGGAGAGGGAGGAGGGTGAGTGTAAGAGTAGGAGGGGAATGGGAGGAGGGGAGGAAGTGTAAATTTTTGAATGGAAAGAATTTCAGTATAATATGCATTACTGCCAAGTACGGTCACAATCCCTGTGTTATACATCAGGCCTACAGAACACATTTGCTTTAGAACCAATTACTTCTCTCCTCTAAGCAATAGCTCCCAATTTATTTCACTCTTGACCCTGGTAGCCCACACCTGTGCTGTTTTGCATAAGCTAAGTTTTTTAGGTTCACTTGCATTTTGGAGTTTCTTGAGTGTTATTTATTATTTTTTTGTGGTCATAGAATTGTGATGTGAGGCCATTTGAAAATTCAGTTCTGTAAAGATAAGTGGTACTGTGTACATCTTCGTGTGTTTGGTGGCCTTTTGTGTGTCTAGAGAAATGTGTAGCAGAGTCTCTCATCCATTTGAAAACCCAAGTGGCTGGTCTGATCAACTAAGATCACAGAGGGAGACAGCAGGTTTAGCTGGTGTCACATGTCATCTGATCATCCACCAATCTACATTTTGTATCTTTTCCAATCAGAGTGTCCGATTGCATGAGCCCCTGCAGTCGCTCTGCACACTCAAGCCTCTAAATACAATGGCTTGAATCAGAGAAATGCAAATCAAACCAACTCTGAGATGCCAACTTACACCTGTAAGAATGGCCAAGATCAAAAACACTGATGACAACATATGCTGGAGAGGTTGTAGGGTAAAGGAAACTCTCCTGCATGGCTAGTGGGAGTGCAAACTCGCACAGCCCCTTTGGATATCAG
The DNA here is from genome assembly GCF_950005125.1 of Chionomys nivalis. Taxonomy (NCBI): domain Eukaryota; kingdom Metazoa; phylum Chordata; class Mammalia; order Rodentia; family Cricetidae; genus Chionomys; species Chionomys nivalis. The sequence goes on from NC_080112.1 coordinate 99,867,977, forward strand.
TATGGCGATTTCTAGAAAATTAGGAAACAACCTTCCTCAAGACCCAACAATTCCACCTTTAGGTATGTACCCAAAGGATGCTCAAGCATACCACAAGGACATGTGCTCAACTGTGTTCTCATTACAAACCATGTGCTCATTACAAAACAATAAAGATGGCCTGTAATATCTCACTTCAGTCAAAGCTCACCAAGCTAATGATCCACCTACACATGTTAAACTGTGGACTGTGTGACTCACTGTGTCACAGTATAGCTTCCACCATGAGAATTTTCTCCTGCTTCCTCTTTTCCCTGGGGGAGGGTGAAAGGGCAGAGGGCAGATAAGAAGGGATGTGGAAATGAATGGCATGGACATGTGAGTTGTGAAAAACACAAAGAATAGCTAAAAGGTTTATTAAAAAACTGCACTCTAACTTTATAAAAACACTGAATTGTGTCAACACCAATGAGGAACATTTGCAAGCAAATCCTAAATACCGGGCTATTATCTACTTTCTGTGAGATTCACTGACTAATGGGCATGATAGGCAGTGATTTCATTGAGCAGCTTGAACAACATATTTTAATATGTGAAAACACAAGCACTCATGAGTCACTGAGGGACGGAGAGAGTAGGAAATGGAAGAGAATAGCTTCAGTGAAAGTTCTCTGCTGGAGTTTAATACTTTAAAATAGTGTGGGCATGTGGGAAGGTGGAATGTTTGTGTCAGAGGGGTGTCCCCAGTCTGTGAGTGAGACACCTCTGAACCAGGAGCAAGGAACTGGTCCACTGAGAGAATGATTTCCCTCTTCAATGTCACTTGCTCTAGCCTTGAAATTTCTGCTGTCAAGACAATGGAATTCCGTAATTTAAGGAAGCCGAGAATGTAATTGTACGCAGATTAACACAAGTATGTTGGATATACAGGTCTTTGGAAAACATTGTTTTCAATTTCATGGAGGGAGAACATGGATAAAAGTGAAGCTTTGCTCCTATGAGTGTACACATCCACGCGTGGGTCAGGAGGGGATCGTGTCTCCTCTAGCGTTGTACATTCCCAGGTGCAGTTTTCCCCATCAGAGAGTGTACACGGGCTTCTCGGTTGAAGCTAGACATCCTGGGAATGGGTGAACATAAAACAGTCACAACTAGTGATTAAATCATTCATGTTGCTCAGACAGTTCCTAGTCTTTGTCTCACTCTCCAGACCACAGAGTCAGCTGTTCAGACTGCCAGAGGGAAAATCCTGACTCTGGCCACTAGGGGGCACCACGGCTGTTTCCTTTTGAGTTGTTCTCAGTTTAATATCTGAAATGTTCACTGCAACAGGGGCTCTGAGATGTGACAAATCTCCACACACATTAAGACAGTTCTGTCTGCTGTTGTCTCCAAATCTGCATGCCATTCAATGCCTCATTGTTTCCTCCCTTGGTGCAGACTGAACTCTGCAAACTGTAGTGTGCTGGCACTTCAGTTGTATTTTAATAAATACAGACTGCCTGAAGATCAGAGAGTAAACAGCCGCACTCGTCAGCCTTATAGACCAGGTTATGGGAACATACGCCTTTAATCCCAGTAGCCACAGTGACACACACATTTATTCCAAGTGGTGCACGTCTTTAATCCCAGCCTTAGTGAGGGATATAAGACGGGGGGAGACAAGTCTCAGTCACACATTCTCATTCTGAGATTGCTGGAAACAGGATCGCCATTTCAGACTGAGTTTGAAGTAAGAGCCAGTGGCTGGCTGTTTTGCTGCTTGAATCTTTAGGTTGAACCCCAGTTTATGAACTTCAGGTTTTTATTAATCCTTCTTAACTGTCGAGATTTCTCTCCAGGAGTCGAGTGTGGGTTCTCCAACTTCCCATTCTTTCACGGGGTTCTCCAATCTCCTCCAGTCACTGGAGGAGTCCCTGACTCTCCTGTGCGCTCTGAACACCACTGTCTGGTCCTGAACCAGCATCTCCATCTGCTTCCATACACTCCTGCCGTCCCTGGCACACGCTGGTGATTCCCAGGGGCTCCAGAACTACCTGGCGTTTTATAATATGGACACTCAGAGAACATGTCTCTAGCATGTTCTCTGGACTAAAACTTGGACATTCTCCAATGATCTGTTTGGTGAATCTTTGTTGTCAAGGCAACACTATTGGGAGGTGGTAAGACTTGATAAGCAAGGCTTTGTGGGAGCCCCTACGTCTTTGGAGTCGAGCCTCTGAAGGGATGGATATAGCGAACCCAGGCCTGTGTCTTTTGGCCTATGCACCCTAGCCACAAGAGGGCTGATTTTTCTCTACCATGCACTCAGACCAAAGGATGCTGCCTCACCACAGGTCAAAAGCAACATAGTCAAACGGTCCAGGACTGGGGTTTCAGTCCTACTAGAAAAACTGTGCATTTGCTTTATAAACCAATGATCTATTTGTTTCTGTAAGAAAACCTGAAGGACACGGTCTTCCCTTACACCTCGCAGGATTTTCAGAATATAAATTCTGTATATAGGTCCATTAACTCATGATTTTAAAGACAGGCTCGCTGTGCCCTCCATGACCTGAAACCTGCGGTAGAAATCAGACTGTCCTGGAATTCACGGACATCTACATTCTTATGTATAGTGGATTTTGCATTGAAATTGTGTAGCACGATGCCTGGCCAAACTGGATTTTTAAGGAATTGTGTTCATTTTGTGGTATGGAGAATCTAAACCCTGTCTTTGTAAATTCTAGCTAAGCAAAGTCTCTGCAAAGGAGTTACACTGCCGTCCGTGAGTATTTCTCCTGTTGGCTGTATCATGCCAGACAAAAATTCTACCAGGGAGTCTGTATGTCCCCAGCACAAGGATTTTCTTTAGGTCTATGTGGAGAGACACTTATTTTGTCATAGTGCCACCTTGTGGCGTCATCATGAAGTGCAGCTAGAAGACAACTGAAATTCTGGAAGGAGGAGGCCTAGGTTCAGAACTTTAAGAGAGGAGAGGGGCACTGGTGGCCTCTAGGGAAAATTAAGATAATTTCCGCATCAGATAAAAAGTTCCGTACTACCAGAAATGAAAGATTTTCCATCATTTCTACGTTCTGAGACCTTTGCGCAGAGATCTGTACAAATAAAAGTGATCATGTGACATTTTTTACTTGCTGATGTAAAAATCAAAGATCTTGTACTAAAGGGAATAAGACAGTTTATTCTGGAGCCTTTATGAGTGAGCACAGCACAGGAACATGGATTGAGGTTACCCAAACTTCCTTGTTCCAATGAAGAAGCAGTTTCACGGGTTTTTTAAAAATGATGTTTAATACACGAGAGAGAGAGAGAGAGAGAGAGAGAGAGAGAGAGAGAGAGAGAGAGAGAGAGAGAGAGAGAGAGGCAAGTTTAAGCTAGATTGACAGGTACAGCAGAAAAGGAGTGTATCGACGAGTTTGGGGAAGCTTTTTCATAGGATTAAAACATTGTCTGATGACGTTTTTACTCTTGGATTTGTGGAAGCAGGTGCTCAGCTAACTTGGTAACCTTATATTTATGATCACAAGATGTTAGTTCTAGGGTCACAGCTTCTAAGAGAATTTTCTTCCCAGAGCTGGAAGTTCAGAAACAGAATTGGGCATAGAAGGGCTATTCCTGAAGGTACCACTGGCCCAAGATAAAGTAAACAGCCTGTCAGTCCAATGTCTCCAGAGTGCAGAAATTCCCAATGTCCTTCAGTCTCTGCGTTGTAGGAGGCTCCTTCCAGGGTTCACATGTTCATGTTGTAACCTACTTTCTGAGCATGGAATTCTTATTTTTTCCTTAAGATTTATTTATTTATTATGTATACAATATTCTCTGTACTCTGCCTGCAGGCCAGAAGAGGGCACAGATCTCCTTACAGATGGTTGTGAGCCACCATGTGTTTGCTGGGAATTGAACCCAGAACCTTTGGAAGAGCAGGCGGTGCTCTTAACCACTGAGCCATCTCTGCAGCCAGGGATTTCTTTCTCAGACTAAATGACAAGATGTGTTGGCTCTTTTCAGGACCATGTTTGCATGTCATTTGTTTATCTGGCACCATTTTAAATTTTGTTGAAATTTCAGGTTTGGCTTTTATGTCGACTGGGATACCTTAAACTGTATCTCACCAGCCCCCTAGTGATGGGAATTTTCCATCGTCATAGTTTCTATTGCCTACAATGGTACATCTTGCAAACAGTTGTCTATAATGAAATCTTGAAGGTATCTTTTCAGAATCATAAAGTCTGTATTTTTAATTATCCTTTACATTACAAAGGCCATCGACAAACTTCATTCCTGAAAACACAGTTTGGAAGTTCCAGCTCTCCCGCACACTGGAAATCATGTGAGGTTACACTACTTAGACCAACTACAAATCATCTTCCATTAGTTTTTAGTAGAATCTCCTTTCTGCCATTAGTTTTACTATAATGTGCTTGTAAACCTGCATAGAAGTCCGTGCTATGGATATGACAGTCAGTTTTATAATATCATGTTACTTAGGATGCTATAACAGTCCCAATGACCTACAGATGGAGCTGACATATTTTCCACATCTGTACACTGCTAAAGAGCCTAGTTCACCCTGTTACTGGAACTTGCGGTGACCCTCGTGTTGGAAGCCAGGTGGTACTAGGGAAATTGGATTGGCCTATTTATGAGTTCTTAGTCTTGTAAGTAAATTAATTGAGAAACAGAGTCAGAAGGAAGCTCACGGACAATTTTTACTGATTTGAGAGGAAAACTGCAGGGTTGGCAGCCTGTGGATCTTGGCATTTGCTCAGAGAGGGACGCTAGAGAAGAGGGAGAGTTATTTGTACAGTATTTGTTATTTGTATGCGGTCACACGGCAGAGGGAGCAGACAACAAAAGAGACAGAGAAGCTGTAAGAATGCCCAGAAAGCAGACTCAGGCTTTAGAGGAGGACTGGAAACTGAAAAGCGTCCTCTCTGATCAGATCTGCAGGACTGTGGGAGGAAAGCTCTGCATGTGTCTGCACTGTGGAGGGCGGCTTTCTGAGAGGGACAAGGACCTTGTCTCGGTGTGCAGAAAACGGTTCTTCCTTTCTCCTTAGCGTTGCTCCAGGAAAATCAGCCTGCATGAGGGGCTGTTGCTTCACCAGATGACTGACTGACTCTGCTTAACTAACTCTTAAGGGACCATCGATATGAGAGTCTGTGACAGTCATTCTTCAGAGCCGTTTACAGTCATGTCACCAGCCAGCCACAGCCAGAGCTGTATTCCATCCTTCCCATCCCAAGGAAGTAGCTTTCCCTTAAAGCAATTCATCAGAGTTCTGGTATCTATCCTCATATAAGTTTTTATTGATTCTCTGGGAATTCCACATTATACACCCCAGTCTTGCTCACCTCCCAGGCCCTCCACATCTGCCCATCACCCCTGCAGCATTTCCCTAAAAGAACTCCCCCATGAGAGACCCAGACCCCAGCAGATCTGTAGCCATAGCACCCTGACTCTGAACCCAGAGCCAGTGAAAGAAACGTGTCCAGAATCTGGAATGTGAGCCAGTGAGAGAAACATTTTATCCCTGAACCCAGAGCCAGAGAAAAACACCCTGACCCTTAATGCAGAGCCAAAGAAACACAAGAACACCCCTAGAATCAGAGCCAGTTAAAAATATGCTCTGACCCTAAAATTAGAGCCAAAAGGTTAAAAAGGACCAGTGGAAGAAACACAGTTTGGCCCTGAAGTCAGAGCCATCTCTGCCTGGGACCAACTGAAACACAGAACCAACCAATCTCTGAACAGGAAAACCCAACCAATCCCTGAACAGGGAAGTAACTGTCTCAGGTCTAAAGGTGTGACCTCACCCTATCTTTAGCAGGAGGCTGCCCTTCTTCTCCAGGTATGACTGACCCTGACCTTTCTCTCCCTTTAGTTCACACACCAAGAGAGACCAGTTAGGTACAGGCAATGCCTCACTGCACAGGGAGAGGCCAATCAGAAACAACTCCAGGTGTCCTCATGCTGAGAGAACATTGTTGCAATTGCCCCAGACCTGTAGCAGCCAATCAGCTCAGTCCAGATACCCCTAGTCAGTGTTTGAGACAATCCCAAATCTGTAACTATGTATGTTTGGAGGACTTGATCCAGTCCTGAGTCTGTGGCTATGCAGGTTTGGAATGACCCAAGCCCTCCCCTTTGGGCCTGGCCACTATAAAAACCTCCTCCCTGTTTGCTGCTCTATGTCTCTCCTGCTATGCTACTGCTGTTGCTAGGGATGGACAGAGAGACCCCCGTTAACCCATAATAAAGACTATTTGATTTTGCATTGGATTCTGTCTCATGGTGGTATTTTGGGATCCAGGCTTTGTGCATAACACCCCAAATTTATTACAATCAAAACAAAACAAGCAAAAGAAAAACCTCGCTCCTCATTCTGTCGCACCCCTCCAACACCTCTACATTCATCCTAGTGGCACTGGAGACTGCAGTGTGTCACACAGTCCACCCTTTTGTCCAATCCGCGCCACCCAGAAAATGTGCATTGCAATGAGTCATTGGTCTAACTCTAGACTCTGGCACACCATCATCACTGGACCCTCTTGGAACTCCGCTTCGATAAGGTGCTGTTGTCCCGAGTCATGGAGATCCTGTGGCTATGGTTCCACAGGACCAGTCCCTTCACACACTCCAGCAGGTCACAGATGAGGTAGATTTAGGGTCGTCTAAACCAAGGCCCAGGATGTGGGCCTGGGTGACAGCTGAGTCGGTCAGTTCAGGTCGCTGGAACAGCCTGGCCTCAGGCAAGGGTCAGAGCCAGCTCTCCCACAGCAGTTGTGAGGGCTAGGAACATCTCTGCCATGAGGAGTGAGGCCAGCTCTCCTTCTGTAGTATCCAGCCACAAAGCCAGCTATTCCAGGACCAGTGAAGGGTGAGGCCATCACAGCATGCCCTGGACTTTCAACAGACCTAGTTCCTAGGGCCCCCTGTGGTACCGCAGGCCATGGACATCAACACAGATCTCAGTTGTAGCGGAAACACTCATGCAGACATGAACCTCGGTGGCAGCTCAGGCTGGGACATCACCATGGCCCCGGTGGCAGCACAGGGCACCCATATCAGTATGGCCCAGGTGGCAACATGTTCTTCAGACACCAACATGGTCTCAGGTGACTGACCAGATGGCAGGTATCCGCACAGCTCTCAGTGGTAACAGGAGCCATGGGCATCAACTCAGACCCTGGCTGCTGTAGGGCCACAGAGCCAGACATGGCTTTTGTCAGCAGCCTAGGTACAGAGGTCTCCTTGGTCTGAGCTGGCAAGCAGGATACCGCATCAGCCTGTTCCTATGACCTTTGCTTCTTCAGTTCTGCCCCTTTCCACAGCAAGTGATTCTGTCTGCTTCTCTTTCTCTCCCAGTTCTCCACCATATATTAGCTCATCATAAGGGGACCTACTCAACAGGTGCTGCTAAAACAGGACTGTGGATGTCTTCAGCCAGCCCGGACCGTGAGGACCCAACTTGGCCCATCATTGTCTCTCACCCACCTGTGCCAAGGGACAGTTGGGTCATGAGAGGAGAGTGGAGGAAGAGAAGAGAGAAAGAAAGAGGAACAGGAGCCATGAGGTCATGAGTGAGTCAGGAGACCAAGAGACAGGTATGGCCAATATGACTGGGTTATATAGGAATCTGAGAAGCTTGTGAGGGGAAGCCCAGCCCAGGAATTGAGTAGGAGCATTTAGGGTAAGGGGAAGTATATGCCAACCAGGATGATCCTGTAACAGGGAGGGGCCGAGGGAAACTGGCAGCCAGAGCCTACTTTGATGTATTCAATAGGCACTTTACTTAGCCATTTGTGCTGAGTTTGAGACCTAACACACAGATACATATATTAAACAGTCTCTATACACACATTTAAATATTTTGTAAATACGCAGTAGACCCAAGAATATCCTTTTGCTTAGTCGGGTTTCTATTGCTGTGGAAAACACTATAACTTAAAGCAACTTGAAGAGGAATTAGTTTATTTCCTTTTTCAACTCTCAAGTCATGCTGCATCAGAGATGGAAGTCAGGGCAGGAACTCGAGCAGGGCAGGAACCTGGAAGCAGACACTGAAGCAGACCATGGCAGAAGCTAGCTTACTCGATTGCTCCTCCTGGTTTGCTTGTTCGACTTTCTTGTAGCACACAGAACCACCTGCCCAGGGATCGCATCCCCCAGAGTGCGCAGGGCACTTCTACATCAATCAGTAACCAAGAAAATGCCTCCACAGACTAGCCTACGTTCAGACGGAGGAATTTGTTCAACTGATGTCCACTTCAAAGATAAATATAGCTCATGCCAAGAGGACACACACACACACAACCTACACTGAACATATTTTATTTTAAGTTATTTTTTCTTACATTATTTTAGTTGTGCTTGTGACACAAGCACACACTTGTGTCAGCCTTAGGATAACTTGCAGGAGTTGGTTCTCTCACTACAACATAAGGATTCAGGGACTTGGGCTCAGGTTACTAGGCTGGGTGGAGCTGACTTTATACACTGAGACAAATCTTGCCACTCTAATAGGTTCTAAGTAGTTAAGAATGCCGTCATTCATAAGACAGTACAGACCTATCTGGTTTGTGAATGGGTAGACAATAGACTTATGTTTTCATGTGTTATAGGTCATGCATGCTTAGTCAACCTGAAGTAACTCTGGATTAGATCCCTTAACGTCCAGAATTAAGCTTTGAACGTGCTGGGTCCCGAGTAGACCACCAGGGGGCTCACGGTCAACACTGCAGTATTCACATTGCACTTGGGCCTGACAGACAGAGAAGGACCTCAGAAAGCGGGAATCAAAAAAACCAGACTAGCAGCAACCCTAGAAACCCACCTCCCGTTTATTTTGATTAGGCATGGCAGGAATAATTTGAATAGGCCAGTCAGAATAATTTCTGAGTGGTGTGAGCTTTAATTTTTTTATGTTTATTTATGGACTTTTATTATTCCTTTTTAAGGTCTCCCTTTCAAGGGAGGGATGCTGCAAGGGCAAAGGATAAATATGGAGGAACTGGGAAATGAGAGGGATTGGGGTGCATGTTGTGACATTCCCCAAAAAATCAATAAAAAACTGTTTAAAAATGTAATAAGGTGTGGGCTGAAGACAAGGCTTAGTGGTCAAGAGCACCATCTGCTCTTCCAGCGGACTGAGGCTTGATGTTCAGCATCCTGATAGGACCTCAAACCCCTCTGCAACTCCACTTGTAAGGAGTTGATGCCTATTCCTGGCCTCTGAGGGCACTGGGGCATTGGTGCATAAACATACATGTAGGCAAACACCTACACACATATAAATAAATCTGGGAAAGCATTAAAATGATGAGGCTATATGTACATTAGTAGGCTATTTTTAGGAATTCTAGAGCAAAACTGTGTTTTAGGTTAGAGGCTCATATTGGTGGCGTCAGCAATGGTTAATGCTAAACTGACTTGTTCCAGGTAATCACTGTGTGATGGCTGATGTGGACTGCCTCCCAGAAACCACAAATGGGCAAGCTCTTCCTTCTCAGGTGTCCTAGGAAGTCCTTGAAACAAGAGGAGTAGTGACTGGGCTATCTAAGCTTTAGGTGCACCTCCCAGATGAGCTGTTGGAGACCAGAACAAGCCATGATGTTTGTGTAGTCTTCTGATGTGGTTTCTGTGATATCCTGAGCTCAGACACCCCCTGCCACCATTGTTAAACGTCGACTCCCTGGAGTCACATAGAAAGGACTGGAAAGAGCAGTTACCTCTTCTCTTTGGTGTCCAGGGAATGAAAATGTGGATAAATCTCTAATAAGATGATTGCTTCAGCCATCACCTTTGTAAACTTCATCAAAACAGTTAACACTGATACAGATTTCTACACATATGAGTTTCTACACTAGACTTCTCTAAACAAAATGCACACAAATTGAAATATAAGTAAAAATGTTCATCTTTATCCCACAATAAAACCAACACCCGAGTGTTTTTTATTCAAGCATCAGACGGCAGAGATTACATCAGCTGGCCCATCAAAGTGACTCAAGATGAGTACAAACAGCTTTCAAATACAAACACAGAGATTAAACCACCTGTAGACAGATGCCACACCAGGCTATGGAGAAAAGCAAGCAAACGGGCTTACTGCAAACACAAACAGACATGGCCCGTCACATCAACAGCTGTCCAGCAAATGGAAAAGGCCGTCAAAAGGCCAGGACGTGCCCATGTGCCATCTTTACACATTGATACCGAGGGCACAAAACAAACCAGGGTCCATATGGCATGAGATCAGGGAGGAGAGATCAGCATCAGGACCAGCAATGAAGAGGCAGTAGGCAAGGAAGACTGAAAGCGCTGCCTCCCTGTACAACAGGAGCTGATGTGGGAAAGCTAAAGAAATACAAACAATAGAGGGTGCTGGAATCAGCACTGAGAGTGGCCAGGTGTTTATGAGCGTACGACTTTCCCCACTGGGCACACTCCAGGAGTGTTCCTTTTCTTACCAAAATGTCTCTATTTCTATCCAGGAGTACCTGTTCCATTTCTTCGGCCTAAGGTGTATGACCCTGGAAGCTTCAGCAGGTCTGCCGCAAAGTGATGCACAGCCATTCCACAGAACAGATTTATCCAGATCAGAAAACCAAAGGCCTGCTTTGTGATTCACAGCTGAACCCATGTTAAAATCTCAAGAGCATGATTCCTTTAGCTGCTCCTCCTCTTAGCCTTGAAGGAGACATTGTTTCTACTGTGAGATATGTAGAGGGGATAAAGTGGAGAGAGTGTGGGCAGAAGAGTGAGGAGAGGAGAAAGAAGGAGTGGAAAGGGAAAAAGAAAGAAAAGGGAAAAGCCAAGAGAGTATTGACTCAGACCATTGGATCATGGAAAAGACCGGTTGCCTCCTTTTCTAAGAAACTGGACTCTGTGGCCGCTGGGTGGTCTCCGTGTTTGCAAGTCATTGTGGGCGTGGCACTGCTGGTCAAAGATGCTGATAAGCTGACTTTGGGACAAACTCTTGAGGTATGTACCCACATGCTTTGGAATCTATTTTAAAGCAGCCTCCTGACAGGTGGTTAAGTAATGCCAGAGTAACTCATTACCAACCTCTGTTCTTAAACCGTAGCAGAATAACCTTTCAAACACCGACAACCTTGAACCCAGCTGCCATGATGCCTGCCTCTGACCTAGAGGCTCCCCTCCATGACTGTGCTGAACCTCTAGCTCAGGCGTGTTGCATTCGATCCGACCTCCGTGATACACCCCTGACAGAAGCAGAAGAGACTTGGTTCACGGATGGGAGCAGTTTTGTGCGAGATGGGCACGGGTATGCTGGGGCTGCAGTGACAAAAGCACACATGGTAGTCTGGGAGGAGGCCCTGCCCACTGGTACCTCAGCCCAGAAGGCCGAGCTGATAGCATTAACAAAAGCCTTGCATCTAGAAAAAGACAAAAGAATCAGTGTTTACACAGACAGCAGGTACGCATTTGCCACCTTGCACACCCATGTGGCGATTTACATGGAAAAGGGGCTGCTTACTGCAGAGGGAAAGACTATTATAAATAAACAGGAAATATTAGAATTGTTAGAACCACTCTGGCTTCAAAAAACCTAGCAGTAATCCATTGCCCAGGACATCAGGAGGGAACAGATGCTGTCTCGAGGGGAAACAATCTAGCCGACCAGAAAGCAAAGGAGGCAGCCCTGATCACAACTACAGTGACTTTTCCCATACTAACCGATCCAGGTCCTCATAGCTTGCCTCTCCAACCGAATTATAATTCGGATGATGACATCTGGGCTGTCCAAATAGGGGGAGCCTATAAAAGAGATGGATGGTGGAGACTCCCAACATGAAAGGTGCTCCTTCAAAGACTATTAGGGAAGGACCTGCTGCGCAGGAGCAGCTAGAGCCAAGACTGAACAAAGGACATCAGGATTAATGGAACACGCACTCTGGATGTTGCAGAATCAGAAGCCTTTATTGTACATCACCAAGGGGGTTTTATACCTAACCCAGACAGGTGGGCCAACAGGATGGAGACCTCTTTGCTCCGGATCCTCAGGTTAGGGCCAAGGCAATGCTTATTCAGGAAGCAGGGTTGGTAAACAGCTCTGAGAGCACAGAACTTGCAAGTTTCTCAGAAACCCAGAACAACAGGGACAAGAAAGGTCACCAACAGGGGAGGTGAGTAGGAAGGCCAGGACTCCATCAGGTCCCAACAAGCACCTACTCCAGAGAATTCAACAAACCTCCCACTTGGGAACCCAAAAGCTTAGAGAACTGATCTCTGGATCTCTACTAAAGATTCGACAAGCAAACAGTCTTATTGATGAGACTGTAAGTTTGTATTCCCATCAGAAATGGATGAGTGTTCCCCTTTCTCCACATCCTCTCCAGCATATGCTATCATTGGTATTTTTGATTTTAGCTATTCTGACAGGTGAAAGATGGTATCTCAAAGTTGTTTTGATTTGCATTTCCCTGATGGCTAAGGAAATTGAACATGACCTTAAGTATCTTTTGGCCATTTGAACTTATAGATCCTCCTGGAAATTTGAAGCAGACAAGATCACCAGGCAAAGGTTGGGAGCATAGGGGTGGGGATGGGGTGGGGAGAAAAGGAGAGGGGGAGAGAGAAGGGAGAAGAAGAGGACTGGGGAGAGCTTGGGGGAATGGGATGGTTGAGATGGAGGAAGGGTGGATATAGGAGCAGGGAAGAAGATATCTTAATTAAGGGAGCCATTTTAGTGTTGGCAGGAGACTTGGATCTAGAGGGCATCCCAGGTGTCCACAGGGATGTCCCCAGCTAGGTTCTTGGGCAGCAGAGGAGAGGGTGCCTGAACTGGCCTTGCCCTACTATCACACTGATGAATATCTCTAATATCACCATAGAACCTTCATCCAGCGACAGATGGAAATAGAGACAGAGACCAACATCAGAGCACTGGACTGAGAGCTCTCAAGGTCCAGTTGAAGCACAGAAGGAGGGAGAATATGAGCAAGGAAGTCAGGACCGCAAGGGGTTGGTCCACCCACTGAGGCAGTGTTCCTGATCTAATGGGAGCTCACCAAATCCAGCTGGACTGGGGCTGAACAAGCATGTGATCAAAACCAACTCTCTAAATGTGGCTGACAATGGGGGCTGACTGAAAAGCCACTGATAATGGTTCTGGGACTTGTTTCTACCGCATGTACTGCCTTTTGGGGACCGTAGGATATTTGGATGCATACCTTCCTAGGCCTGGATGGAGGAAGGGCTTGGACTTCCCACAGGGCTGGATACCCTGCCCTCTCTTAAGACTGGAGGGGGAAGGAGGAGGGGGAGTGGGGAAGCAGGAGGGAAATGGGAGTAGGGGAGGAAGTGGAAATTTTTGAAAGGAAAATTTAATAAAAAAAAAAAAAACTAACCCTCATGTAACATGTAACTCCTCTCTCTACCTGGCTGTGACAGGGTATTGGAGACTGGTTCCGAGCTAGCTTGCAATAAAACCTTGCTTTTTGCAGTCTGGGCTTCTCTGGTTTTTGGTGGTCTGTCCGGGGGTCGTAATCTGGGCACAACAGGTATAAGATGACTAGTTGAGGCATTACCTCTTCTATTATTTGGTGGCTCCATTTAAATTTCTTTCGTATATGTATGCATTTTTAAAAATTTGTAGGCTTCCATACAAACCCTCAAAAGAACATTAGTGTTAGTTTTCCATCTTATAACCCAATTTGTTCTTGTCCTCATTTAATCCTCCTGCTTCAGTCTCATTCCCGTCTCTCCATAAATACACAATCTATTTTCCTTTTCTTGGGTTATTGGGAAGAAATCATTTGATCAAGGTTCAGTGTCACTTGTATATTCTGACAATTCTGATAAAGTTAACTGTATCATCTTTTTTTTAATTTTTTTTATTAATTAATTTATTTAATTATTAAAGATTTCTGCCTCTTCCCCGCCACCACCTCCCATTCCCTCCCCCTCCCCCAATCAAGTCTTCCTTCCTCCTCAGCCCAAAGAGCAAGCAGGTTTCTCTGCCCTGTGGGAGGTCCAAGGACCACCCACCTCCATCCAGGTCTATTAAGGTGAGCATCCAAACTACCTGGGCTCCCACAAAGCCATTACGTGCAATAGGATCAAGGACCCATTGCCATTGTTCTTCAGTTCTCAGTAGTCCTCATTGTCCATTATGTTCAGCGAGACCGGTTTTGTCCCATGCTTTTTCAGTCCCCGGCCAACTGGCCTTGGTGAGTTCCCGATAGAACATCCCCATTGCCTCAGTGTGTGGGTGCACCCCTCGCAGTCCTGAGTTCCTTGCTCGTGCTCACTCTCCTTCTGTTCCTCCTTTGGATCGTGAGACTTCAGTCCAGTGCTCCAATGTTGGTCTCTGTCTCTCTTTTCTTTCATCGCCTGATGAAGGTTAATATTCAGGGGGATGCTTATATGTTTTTCTTTGGGTTCACCTTCTTATTTAGCTTCTCTAGAATCACGAATTATAATCTCAATGTCCTTTATTTATGGCTAGAAACCAAATATGAGTGAGTACATCCCATGTTCCTCTTTTTGGGTCTGGCTTACCTCACTCAGGATAGTGTTTTCAATTTCCGTCCATTTGTATGCAAAATTCAAGAAGTCATTGTTTTTTACTGCTGAGTAGTACTCTAATATGTATATATTCCATACTTTCTTCATCCATTCTTCCATTGAAGGACATCTAGGTTGTTTCCAGGTTCTGGCTATTACAAACAATGCTGCTATGAACATAGTTGAGCATATACTTTTGTTGTATGTTTGGGCATCTCTTGGGTATATTCCCAATAGTGGTATTGCTGGGTCGAGAGGTAGGTTGAACCCGACTTTCCTGAGAAACCGCCACACTGTTTTCCAAAGTGGTTGCACAAGTTTGCATTCCCACCAGCAATGGATGAGAGTGCCCCTTTCTCCACAACCTCTCCAGCGGTGTTTTTGATTTTAGCCATTCTGACAGGTGTAAGATGGTATCTTAATGTTGTCTTGATTTGCATTTCCCTGATTGCTAAGGAAGTTGAGCACAATCTTAAGTGTCTTTTGGCCATTTGAACTTCTTCTGTTGAAAAGTCTCTGTTCAGCTCAGTGCCCCATTTTATAATTGGATTGATTAGCCTTTTACGGTCTAATTTCTTGAGTTCTTTGTATATTTTGGATATCAGACCTTTGTCAGTTGTGGGGTTGGTGAAGATCTTCTCCCAGTCAGTGGATTGCCTTTCTGTCTTAGTGACAGTGTCCTTTGCTTTACAGAAGCTTCTCAGTCTCAGGAGGTCCCATTTATTCAATGATGTCCTTAGTGTTTGTGCTGCTGGGGTTATACGTAGGAAGTGTTCTCCTGTGCCCTATCATCTTTTTTTTAAAATTTATTTATTTATTCAAGATTTCTGCCTTCTCCCCGCCACCACCTCCCATTTCCCTCCCCCATCAAGTCCCTCTCCCTCATCATCCCTAAGAGTAATCCGGGTTCCCTGCCCTGTGGGAAGTCCAAGGACCACCCAGCTCCATCCAGGTCTAGTAAGGTGAGCATCCAAACTGCCTAGGCTCCCACAAAGCCAGTACGTGCAGTAGGATCAAAAACCCATTGCAATTGTTCTTGAGTTCTCAGTAGTCCTCATTGCCCATTATGTTCAGCAAGTCCGGTTTTATCCCATGCTTTTTCAGACCCAGGCCAGCTGGCCTTGGTGAGTTCCTGATAGAACATCCCCATTGTCTCAATGTGTGGGTGCACCCCTTGCGGTCCTGAGTTCCTTGCTCGTGCTCTGTCTCCTGCTCTTGATTTGGACCTTGATATTTCAGTCCAGTGCTCCAATGTGGGTCTTTGTCTCTGTCTCCTTTCATCCGTAAAGGGCTAATCAACCCAATTAAAAAATGGGGCACTGCGCTGAACAGAGAATTCTCAACAGAGTTCGAATGGCCAAAAGACATTTAAGGTCGTGCTCAACTTCCTTAGCGATCAGAGAAATGCAAATCAAGACAACTTTAAGATACCATCTTACACCTGTCAGAATGGCTAAAATAAAAAACACCAATGATAGCCTTTGCTGGAGAGGTTGTGGAGAAAGGGGTACACTCATCCATTGCTGGTGGGAATGCAAACTTGTGCAACCACTTTGGAAAACAGTGTGGCGGTTTCTCAGGAATTTCGGGATCCACCTACCCCTGGACCCAGCAATACCACTCTTGAGAATATACCTAAGAAATGCCCTAGCATACAACAAAAGTATATGCTCAACTATATTCATAACAGCATTGTTTGTAATAGCCTAGATGCCCTTCAATGGAAGAATGGATGAAGAAAGTATGGAATATATACATATTAGAGTATTACTCAGCAGTAAAAAACAATGACTTCCTGAATTTTGCAGGCAAATGGACGGAAATAGAAAACACTATCCTGAGTGAGGTGAGCCAGACCCAAAAAGAGGAACATGGGATGTACTCACTCATATTTGGTTTCTAGCCATGAATAGGGGACGTTGAGCCTATTATGCGTGATCCTAGAGAAGCTAATTAAGAAGCTGTATCATCTTTTTTATAAAACCAGATTCAAAGCATGCAAATCACCACCAGTTCTTTCAGTGAAAACAGTTGGAATTTTATCTCTAGATTATCAAGGAGGAAATCAGTGATGCCTCTCTTTATGTTAGTGGTGATCATATTTTAAGACTGAATTTTGACAACTTAACTGGTGCCTGAGTTTTATCTTCTTTTGTTTGCATTCAGTCCATCCTCAGATGGTCTTACAGAAACGTCACTCCACCTGTCTCCATACATTTGATTCTCTTTCAAGTTCTGAAAGTGAGCAAGAGTGGAAGACCCTTTAGCCAGAAGTAGCCAGATAAACTCACTCTCCAGCACCTGAATGATTGTTGGGTCTAACTGTTTGAGGGGATTGTTAGGTATGTGTTCATGTATTAGAGCAGACTTGAAGGTATATATTGGCGGAGGCTATTAGTTCGTTCCCGGGTACTCAGACCTGAAATAATCACACAGAAACCATATTATTTGCGATACTGTTTGATCAATAGCTTGAGAGTATTTCTAGCTAGTTTTTATGTCCTAAACTAACCCTTCTCCATTAATCTGTGCATCACAATGAGATTGTGGCTTACAGGCAAAGTTTCAGCAGACTCCAGTGGAGGCAGTGGAGGTGTCTGTCTCCTGAGGCTACATGGCTTCTCCTTGACTCTGCCTACTCTCTCCTCCTCTATCTGCTTGGAACTCCTGCCTTGCCCTATTCTGCTAAGTCACTGGCCAAAACATCCTTATTCATTAACCAATAAAAACAGCGCATATACAGACAGAAGGACATCCCACACCAGATATATGAGCATGAAATTCTCCCACATCATCAGCACTTTACAAAACCAGGAACTGAAATGGTGGACTTTGATTGCTCATGGGAAAAAAATTCAACGCAAGTGATCCTAAAGTTATTTCTCACCCTAGAGCAGGTGGGGTGAGGGAAGCATAAAATCTTAAATGCTTAAATCATTGTAAGATAATTATCTAGCAGTAGACTTGATATAAAGAATTCTCCTTGAAGAATTATAATGGGCTTAGTAGATCACTTGGGCATGAAACTATACTTCGGGGCAAGCTACCAGTCCTAGAGACTATGAGAATAGTACAAAGTCTGCCTGAAATGTCGGTCAGCACACTGATCTCTGGTTGTTAAAATTCTGTGACACCTTCCCATCTTAGTGAGCCTTGATGGTACCACTACACTCATAGCAGAACTCATGGCCACATGAGCTGACAGAAATAATCCTAAGATTAAGTCTTTTGAAGGGTAAGAGATCTGACCACACATCCAAGAATATGTGGACAGCACAAATTGGTCTTGAAGGACAAGAAAATTTGACAGAGAGTGAGAGGAGTACAAATTGTTTATGAAGTGATTATGATCAAAACATGTCTATGAAATCCTTAAATAACTAATAAAATTTAGAACATATTAATACTGAGAGAGAGAGGAGAGATGGGGAAGGAAGGAGGGAGGGAAGAAGGGAGGGAGGAAGGGAGGGAGGGAGGGAGGAAGGGAGGGAGGGAGGAAGGGAGGGAGGGAAGATCCAGAAAGAGCTGGATCTCAGAGCCCTCAGCATGTGCTATGAGTAATTGCCAAAGAAACAACCCTGAAATGTATGTATGCACACATATATATGTGCCCATGTGTACAAATGGATGTGGAGGCACAGTTTTCCAACACAGAGCTGATACAGGAACCCCTGATATGTTAGGGCTTCTAGCTTTATGGATGAGTCATGGGGAAATGTTAAGAAGTCTTGCCCTTCTTAGGTAAACAATCTGTGCGGGGTCTTTTCAAACTGGAAAATGGAGTCCAGTCATCAGAACCATCACTGTGAACCTGAGCGCTAATCAGAATGGTAAGCCTCTCTTCAGGGATCATGCCTTTTGAACACGCGACTGTTGGATATGAGGACCTCCCAAATCCAACTTCTGACTCATACCTGTTTCTCAGTGAGTTCACCTGCTCCATGCTTCTCATCGCCTTTCCCTCTCCATGTCCCATCCCCAGAAGGAAGTCTTGCTTCTGGCTACCAGTTTAGCCACATAACAGCATTCCAATATCTACCTCACCAGTTTAGGGATCTGGAAATCACACCTCAGATTATCTCATGTGAGTCAGCAAACAGAGTAATCCAGACAGTAGTAGGTAAGTCCTCCCAAGGCCTTGCTTCTCCTTTGCTGAAATTGTCTCTCATTGGTTGCCCAAGAGAACTGGTCACTGCCCAAGTCTCAGCAGATTCCTGTGTGGTTTCTCTGACAACGAATAGCCTAGTGAGGGCTGTCAGTTGTCCGAACTCCTTTTTCTGTATGGCCATTGTTTTGTTTCAGTGAATTAGTGTTATGGTGGAAATCTTACATCATCCAGTTTACCCACCCTTGAAGAAACTCTCCTGCTCCCCCTGCTCTTCCTCTTCTTTCTCCTCCTCATCTTTCTTCTCAGTCAAGTACTAAGACACACTAGGATATACTAAACTCTGCCCAGAGAATTCCTACCTGTGTTGCAAAGGTGATCAAAGCTCTCTTTACTTCTCATCTGGCCTTAAAGCAACTGGAATCACATGTGCTCTTCTTTGAGGTTCATCTGCATCTTTCAGGCTTTGCACTCTTGTGGATCACGGGAAGATGGACATTGATTCTTTTTAAAGGAGTAGACTATGGTAGGGGACCCTAGTGGATCATTGTGTCAATACTGCTCATCTGAGCCTTCCTGGATTCTGTCCATGTCACTGAGTAGCACCAGGTGCTGGGGTGTTCCAACCTTGGAGCCAGCCCTCTGCAGTGCCAATCCAGTGTGCAGGTCCACATCTCCATGGGTTAGGTGGAATTATGGGGTATGAAAGGGGTTGAATCTCCATTTCATTAAATCTCTAGATAGTCCGAGGAACAGGCCATCTGATCATACTTGGACAAAGCAGAAATTTGCCCTTTAGGGATGGGTCAGGGTAAAAGACATGGGCAGTTCTGTGCTCAGAATCAAGTCACTCCCTCTTCTATACTCTACTCTTCTAAATTGTGTGAATGAATGTGTGTTGTGTGTATCTGTGCTGTATGTGTTGTGTAATTGCTTTACCTGGCTGTCCTCTCTGAGAATCCCTGTAAGATGTCCATTCTCACTAATTGTGACAGCTCAGTTGGAGGGGGTAAGCGGCTTTGCCGAGAACACTCAGTTCTGAATCCCACTTTGCAATAGTTCTGCTTAACTACAGAGCCTGGGGCTGGTGCCCGCCAGGAAGCTGAGCTTGCACTTTAAGGGTTAGTGTTCCCAGGGTTTCTGTCCTCAGTCTCCTAACTCCTCTTCCACGTGGTGGTGCTCCCACTCCCCGGATGACCTCATTCTTATTCATTCCTTTTAAATACCAATTATTCCCAAAACATGTATCTCCACTCTATTCCCATTTCCAACTCAAGCCTGCCTTACCGACTGTTTACTGGATACTCCTGCCTCATTGACTCTTCAGAAGTATGTTCAAAGAAGATATACTGTCTTCATTAACTTAATTCTGTTTTGATCTAGCTCCACACTTACAATGCTTCCTCCAATATTTGGTTTGTTTTCATTAAGGAAGAATAATAGAAAACCAATATGACTAATACAAAAAACATTAAAATATGTTTAATTTAGCACTCACTTGCTGTGGATCGTAGTAATAGTTTCCATCTGCTGCCAAAAAAAAAAAAAAAAAAAAAAAGGAGCCTAAAATTAGAGGTAGGAGCTATACTTGTCTGTCGGTATAAGGATAAATGTTTAGAATACAATCAGAAACTATATTAATTTAGGAAAACGATAACAGATAGCAGTGGCTTCTCCTCTAGAATCTATGACCTCTTCAACAACTGGTAGTTGGCTATGGTTACAGCACCATGGCAGGTTTGAAGCCCAATAAGGCAACTGTTGGCTACTCCCGAGATTTAAGTGCTACTGCTGTACCATTGGAATATCTTAAATAGCTTGTTGTTGTTGTGATTCCATTATTTCTAATTTGAAGTCAACTTTATATTGAGTTTTTTTATTGATATTTACTGAGCACTATATTTTTATCTGCTCCCCTCCCTATTTCTCCCCCCCCCCAATCCTCTTCCAAGGTCCCCATGCTCCCAATTTACTCAGGAGATCTTGGTTTTTTTTATACTTTCTACTTTCCATATGGCTTATATTTATGTAAATCTCTCTTAGTGTCTGCACTGTTGTCTAAGCTCTCTGGGACTGTGGTTTGTAAGCTGGATTTCTTTGATTTATGTTTAAAAACCACCTATGAGTGAGTACATGTGATAATTGTCTTTCTGTGTCTGGGTTACCTCACCTCACTCAAAATAATGTTTTTTAGCTCCATCCATTTTCCTGCAAAATTCAAGCTGTCGTTAATTTTTCTGCTGTTTAGTTAGTACTCCATTGTGTAAATGTACAACATTTTTCTTATCCATTCTTCTATCAAGGGGCATTTAGGTTGTTTTCAGGTTCTGGCTATGACAAACTATATTGAGTTTTGAAAATTACTTTTAATTTTACCATTATTCTTACAAACATGTTCACTGATTATGTCTCCTTTTTTTGGTAAAAATTTAGATACTCATTTTGCCTTTGCTTGGGTATGACAAGATCCTCTATGTCAATATTTTATTCTGTTTTCTTTTTCTGAAAAATGTTATCTAAAATAGGAAAATTCATACAGGGAGAAAGAAAAATGGTTACAACAAGCTATAGGAAGAAGGAAATGAAGAACGGAGAGGAATCAGTTTTGAAAGGATGAAACATTTTGGAGCTAGCTATTGGTATACTTTTGTGACACTATGAATGTACTGAATGCTTTTGAAGGGTATGAGTAAGATATAAATTTTGAATTACTTATGCTTTCCACAAAAAAATATACTGCAATTAATAACGTATACAGTACAGTAATACTACATTATAAAGTTGCATAAGTACCTCAGTGTATTTTCAAAATATTGCCATTGCCCTAAAGTAAAATTCTAGCAAAAAAAACTGAATAAAAAGCAATTTCTAAGTATCACCCTTTCCCCCAGGTCTCCAAAATCAGCCATCTGTGTTTGAGCACCATGGCACTACACTCCATTGATGCTGTCATAAAAAAATAGCACAACACCGGTGACTTAAATGACAGAAATTAATTCTTCAAAGTCATACTAATTCAAAATCAAAGGTCAAAGTGCTAGCAATAGTAGTTCGGGTTTTCCTCTTCAAAGTTGCTGATAGATACCTCCCCACCTCCCCATTTATTTGAGACTGGGTCCCATGATGCAGTCCTAGCTAGCCTGAGCTCACAGAGATCCATCTGGCTCTACCTCTCAAGTGATGGGATTAAAGGTGCACATCACCATGACAAGCAATAGATGCCTTCTTACTGTGCCATCAATTAGTCTTATTCTCTGTGTGAGTACACTCCCATCCCACTTCTGTAAAATAGTTCTACATACTTGCCGCATACAATATGACCTTTAGATATATGTACGGACTGTGGAAAAGTTAACTCAAGCTATAGTCTACCTTCATTAACTAATACAATAATTATTTATAGTGAGAAAACCTAAAGCCTACTCCTTCAATATTTTTCAACCATAAAATATTGTTAACTCCAATTATAAAAATGTCCAGTCAGCCTATTTTGCTCTCTATAACTTCATACTAAAATAAATAATTTCCTATGCCAATATTACTTTTTCCTCTGAATTTGTTTTAAATCGTTTTTTAGTATCACGCCTTGTACTTAAACATTTAATCAATGTTGAAATGAATTTTGTATATGATGTTTGATAAGGTTCTGTTTTCACTGCTCTATATGTGGTAATCCAATGTTTCCAGCATCATATTTAAGAAACCATTCCTTTCTCTTTGACATCTTTGTCAGAAAAACTGACCATAAATTTGTGGAATTATTTATGAGATTTCAATTATGTTTCATTGATTTGTGTCTCCTTTGGAGCCAATACCTCATTCTTCTGATTATCATAACTTTTATAGACTTTGAAATTAGGTCACTATCTGGGTTTTGTTCTCCTTGAAGAGAATTGTCTTAAATGTTTGGAGTCTTGGGTTATGAATTTCAGGATTTTGTATTGATAATTTTGTAAACCATCATTGGTATTTTAGTAGGGATTGCCCGGAATCAATTTTTGAATGTTGAATTGCACGAATATGCTGCTAATATTAATTCTTGCAGCTCAATAATGTAAGACACCTTTCTAGTTCATCTTCTTCAGCTTCATCAGCATCTTACACTTTCAGTGCTAGATCTTCTGCCCCCTTAAAAATTATTCTTAGGTATTTAACTTTTGTAGTTATTTAAGTGTGATAATCTTATTAATTTCTTTCCCACATAGTGTGACATGTATATAATTGATACTAGACGCAGAGCAAAACTTACGGTAGTTTAAGATCTTCTCAGCACTGTCTCCTCACAGAAACACACTTGAACAGCTCAGTAGGTGCTGACCACAGTGGAATATCACAGTACTATGCTTTATGGTATTAACTTTTTAAAATTAGATTGAAGTGATAGGAAAAAGAGAGTTTCTTGAGTAAAATTTCACCACTCTCTAAGCAAAGCAGCATAATGAACTCAATAAACTCCTTAGGGAGAGAAAGAGAAACATGCCTAGGTCTGACACTTGGAGCCCAATACAAGTCAAGACACAATAAAACCCACAGATATGCAGAACGTTATGCCTTCCCCTGCCGGAGTGGTGATTGTGGGTTGAGCTCTGTGTTACCTGTGTTAGCCTGATAGCCAAGAACCAACCTCTACCACTCCACTCCCAATCTCAGGTGGTAAGCTAGAGTAAATTGCCATGTTTGGGGACGTCAGACAGAGAACTAAGCAAAAGACTTTGCTTTGGTTCTTAGTGCTGAATTAACAAACCCCTTACCAGGGAAATGCCCGAGGTCCCTGTACCTAGCTTAGTGCCCATAAGCAGAGCAGCAGGACTGACCCATCAGAGTGCCACATGGAGACCTGGGTCCTAGAATAAAGAATTATATTCTGTCAAACAGCATTTTCCACTGTATAAACCTGTCTCATGCCACAAGTACATCACAGAAACATGAACATGATTGCAGAATATATGTTCAATCTGGGACAGTGTTGCAGCACTGATGGCCACAGCATAGCCTACAGACTACTCTAATGCTCCTACAACCCAAGAGACAGTATGTCAGAAGTCACTATCTACATGGGGTAAAAAGCAGGGAAATATTTCCTAAATCATTGCTTAGAAACAGTGATATTCCTCCATTATGAAGTTCAGTGACAGACAGAATGCTCTACAATTGACCATAGGTCAGTGTTTGTGAATAAGGTATTGGGGCTCACTACAGCACCAGAGGGAGGCTGGCAAACATGAACTACCTTCAAAAAACTGTTTTTTCTCAGATTTTCCTGAATAGCATATCGACTGCAAAATTATATCAAATTTTGACTTCAGTTCCTGCCTCCAAGTTCCGGCTTTGGGTCCTTGCCCTGATCTCTCTCAGTGATGGACTGTGACCTGAGAGCTGCAGATTGAAATAAATCCTTCCTCTTGCAAATTGTTTTAATCGTGTTTTATCATAACAATAGAAACACTAGCTAGGACATAAAGTAAATAAATAAATTATAAAATATTTTAAATTCAAAATGTGGAGAGGAATGAATTGCAAGTTGCTTTTTTTCCTTGTTTTTTTGTTTGTTTGTTTTTTGGTTTTCCTTCATTTTTTATCTTTATGAGCTCTGGGGAAGAATGGACTACAAGGATTTATAGTATTTCCTTTTTTCCCTTTATTTTCATGACCAATATTATTATAGTTTCAAAATAACTTTTCTATAATCAAAAGATACTCTTATTAGCCTAATGCTAATTATCAATAAAGAAGCTGCTTTGGCCTGTGACAGGGCAGAATAGAGCTAGGCAAGTGGGTGTTGGGGGAGGCTGAACCTAATGCAGGAATGAAGAAGACAGAGTCAGGCTGATGCCATGTAGCTGCCAAAGGAGAAAGATGCTGGAACCTTTTTTTTTTTTTATTGGTGAAAGAAGTATGGTATAGTGGGAAAGAGTGCCTTATCAAAGTCTGCCTTTCTTTTTTAAATTTATTTTTATTGCTTTATAAATAATACCATTCAAAATCTCCACTTCCTCCCCTCCTCCCATTCCCATCCCGCTCCCCCTCTCTCCCTCCCCTCCCCCTCCAGTCCTAAGAGAGGGCAGGGTGCCCTGTCCCATGGGAAGTCCAAGGCCCTCCCCCCTCCATCCAGGGTTAGGAAGGTGTGCATCCAAACAGACTAGGATTCCAAAAAGCCAGTACATGTAGTAGAGACAATTCCCAGTGTCATTATCATTGGCTTCTCAGTCTAACCAAATTGTCAGCCACATTCAGAGGGTCCAGTTTGATCCCATGCTTGTTCAGTCCCAGTCCAGCTGGCTGTGGTGAGCTCCCATTATATCAGGCACACTGTCTCAGTGGGTGGACCAACCCCTTGTGGTCCTGACTTCCTTGCTCATATTCTCCCTCTTTCTCCTCTTCAACTGGACCTTGGGAGCTCAGTCCAGTGCTCCAATGTGGGTCTCTGTCTCTATCTCCATCTGTCTCCAGAAGAAGGTTCTATGGAGATATTCAAGATAGTCATCAGTGTGACGATGGGACAAGGCCAGTTCAGGTCACCTTCTCCTCCACTGCCCAAGGTCCTAACTGGGGTCATCCCCGTAGACTCCTGGGAACCCCTCCAGAGCCAAGCCTCTTGCCAAAACCTTACCTGTAGGCCATAGCCTCGTGGCAATATACAAATTAATAAAAATGGTTTAATTTAAGGTGTAAGAGCTAGCTAGAAATGTGCCTGAGCCATCAGTCAAAGAGTGTTCTAATTAATATAGTTTGTGTGATTTTTGTGGTCTGGGCAGCTGGGAAACAAAAGTGCAGTCCCCGCCTACAGTCTATAATCATAACATCCAAATCCTAATCAATAAATTAAAACATACTACCATGGAAATCCTTTCACTATGAGAGAAGATTATGGGAGGGGAAGTAACTCCCCCACCGAAAAAAAAAAAAACAACCAATAGAAAAATAATAACAAAATGTCAGTACTAAGACCTTAACTAGCCATAATTAAATAGTAAGTGGATGAAATCCTTCAACAAAAACGGTAAAAGCTAATATGTTAAAACAGAAAAGGCATTAAAATAACCTGTCTACGGGGAACTAATGTCACCTCTAAGACATACACATACTGACAGCTAGGGGATGAAAGAGACTCACATAAATTGAATCCAAAAGAAAAAAATTATTTTATATGAAATGGCTTTAATTGCCTATTTTCAATGTAAATGTTTACGTATTTGCATATAATTTTTCTGTGGAAGTGCATTCAGTAATTGGAAAATTGCAAACTTGCTACATCGAGGTTTCATAAAAATGTGTAACCCCACCTAGCTGATGAAAGTCATTTTCTCAATTAAATATTTAGTCAATATTGCCATGAATATATGGTCTTGCATGTCATCAACTATGTATATGTGTTAAAGGCCAGGGTGCTGGGAAATAAATGAGGAAACAAGAATTATATTTTCTCTTTTGATGAAACTAATTTCTACTCCTATATGATGGTAGTACAATGAACAGTGAAAGGTTTTCCTCATCAAATGCATCGGTGCTGACTGATTTTATGTTAATTTTATACAAGTTAGAATCATTTTGGAAAAGGGAATGCCAAATTAAAAAAAATATATATCTCCAGTGGGCAACCCTGCAGAGAAATTTTGAATAATGATTGATGTGAGATATTCCAGCTCACTGAGGGTGGTGCCACTCTTGGTATGGTGGTTTTGTGTGATATTAGAAGGCAAGCTGGGGTAGCCAGTAAAGCAGCGATCCTCCATGGTCTCTGCATCAGTTTCCACCTCCAGGTTCCTGTTTTGAGTTTCTGCCCTCACTTCCCTGGATGATGGACTACAAGCTGTAAGATGAAATAAATCCTTTCTTCCTCTCCAAGATGCTTTTTGTTGTAGGGTTTTATCACACTGATAGAAACCTTAACTAAGACAAACCTCCAGCAACCATCTCAGATTTACCCTCTCGCAACCATGGATTGGAAATATAGATTCCCTGTTAGCTCAGTATTAATATGTATTTCATATCACACTCTTTTCAAATTTCATTTTATGTGTGGGAGTGTTTTGACTGCATGCATTTCTGTACACCACATGCACGCAGTGCCTGGAGAAGCCAGAAGAAGGTATTAGAACAAGGTATATTAAAACCCCTGAAACCAGAGTTACAGATGGTTGTGAGCAGTTGCAAGGCCCACATGACTGGTCTCATGAACCTGGTTGCGGAACATGGGAGATTAAGATATACAAATACAAGAAGCAAACCAAAACTGGCGTCAGGTAGATTGGACACTCTCTGACAGAGATCTGCCAGCATCCCAGACATTTAGTCTTTGTTATTAGAATGGAATTATCTTGGATATGTTACAAATGCTGCTTCCAGAATACACTGTTTTTAAAAATGGAGATCACATTACAAGACAATCCCTACATTATTTGTTAAGCAGTATGCTCAAGTCTACAAAGCAAGACAGATTATGTCAATTGCCTTTGGTCATCCACCATAACCACATAGCAAGTTTCTATTGCTGAAGATACCAAAATGTAGGTACAGGACATAAATAGATAAATCTTAAACAGAATTGTGAAATTCCTCCCTGATTGCTAGCTTTCATAGTGGTGAGAGGTGCTATGCAGGTTGATGCGGGAGAAAAGATATCGATGGCCTTATCTAGCACTAGAGCATGCAGGAACATCAACCTTCCAGGAAAGAGGTACCCAATGGTATACTAGTGGTTTAACTGTTAAAAGATCACTAACTTCTTTCTAATTGACTCCGAGGCCTGCTCCACAGAAAGGAGTTCCATGCCTGGTACTGTCATCCTGATCAAAAGACAGTAGCTTGATGGGGGCGGCAGGCCAGAGTCCCTAGGTTAGAACCTCCTTTGTTATTTTGCTAAGTAGTCAGGCTGTCAAATTGCATTCTAAATATTTATTTTTGTACTCATGAGCCTGGGCTGTGCATACCCTTGATCAGAAACGTTTCTATTTTCAAAATTAGTAGTTAGGACAAAGATTCTTGATTGGTCTAAGTGATGAGAACATGTGGATGTTAGGCTCCAAATTAGAGATCTTTATTAATACTTCCCAACCTCTGCAACTAAGGTCAGTGAACATTGTAGAAGACAGAAAACATGCAATAAACAGAGGACGGAGGGAATGCTTTGAAATCTTGTCTTCCGGTTGTGACACAGTTATCACACTCAAGAACTTATAGCAGCTCTGGTGACTGCACAAGACTTAAGCAAGAGCAAGTTAGCAAAAATTCTTCCATGGATGGGGTAGATGGTAGGTCTGGAAGGACAAAAAACTATTCTCTTTTGAGGATGTAGCCACTGCTAGATTTATGATTCTCCAGCAGATGGCACCACGTCATATATAGATCGGCAATACTAATTTACTTAGGGGATTATAAAATTAGAAAAAAGGAAACATGAATTTGGGAAGTGGGTCATGGTCGGGCAAGTATAAGAGGATTGAGAATGGAGAAATAGGCAGTGGATGTGATCATATTTCATTGTGTACATGTATAGAATTATCAAGAATAAAGAAAAACGTTCAAAACTCTAAAACAATCAAGATAAAAACTGCCAACAACTAAAGAGAAAATTTCAATTTGTATATATAAAGATAGATTCTGTGTACATAATATGTAAGTATTCATGTCTTTGAATGAGATGATACGTCTACTACTTGATTTTAAGCATGGTTCATTAACTTTATAAACTGTATGAAATATCATCCCATGAAAGTTGTTGAAATGCCCTGCTGACAGAAGAACTTAGATACTACGTCAACACTGAACTTCTGGTCAAACACTAGAACGTCAAAAGATTCAATGAGAAATGTGGACCAAGAATTTTAAGTTTACAAAGAAGGAGCTTGTGATTACTAACCTAAAGTTTCAAGGCATAAGGCAAAACTCATCATGAGGAGGAAAGAGATTCCCTATAAAACATGCAGAATGTACCTAAAAGGAAGCGTGGTAAATTTTCTCCTTAGCTCTCTCAGCTCCTCTTATGAACCTTTCCATATCATCGCTCCTCCAGCTATCATGTCAATGTTAAATACCAATTTTCCACATCCTCTTCAAAATCCTGCACAGATGGTCACAACCCTCTCTAGCTTTAATCACTGCATATGTTGCCTTCACCACTTTTTAAATAGTAACCTTCTTCACTGGTAACTGGGGGGTACTCTACAGTTTGGCTTCCCTGAGGGACATTTTTCAAGGCTATTTTGCTGCTTCTTCTATGTGATAAGAAACAAGAAACAGAATTGAATGAATGCTTTGTAACAGAATTCAGGGTTCTTTTCTCACAGCCTCTCCTACCTGAGAGACTTAGGGCTCATGTGGCACTCCAGATCCAGCTCTGTCTCAAAGTCCACCAAAAATCTTTCCACAGGCAACACACCTGACCATAATGTAGGCTAGGGAGTAGGTAGAGCAGCGTTAGGTGGTGTAGGACGTCCTGTTTATGTGTTTCTTTCATTGGTTAATGAATAAAGAAACTGCCTTGGCCTTTTGATAGGGCAGACCTCAGGTAGGCGGGAAGGGGGGAACCGAACTGAATGCTGGGAGGAAGAAAGCAGAGGAGAGAGACACCATGGAGCCACCAGAAATAGACATGCCCAATATTTCCTGTAGGCCACTGCCACGAGGCAATACACAAATTAATAGAAATGGGTTAAACTGAGAAGTAAGAGTTAGCCAATATGAAGTTAGAGCTAATGGGCAAGAAGTGTTTTAATTAATACAGTTTCTGTGTCATTATTTCTGGGCTAAGCTAACTGGGCAGCCAGGACGAACAAGTGGGCCCTCTGCTTACAACAATTAGGGGTCTAGGCCTCACCTCCTAGGGATTCTGATAGACTCTGCTGTTGGGCTCTACATGCTGCCCCTATATGCAGTCGTTCCTTCATTAGTTCAGATTTTCCTCCATTTCCCCTGCTCTCAGCTCAGGTAGGGAAAGCTCTGAGTTTCCTGGATTCTGATCTCATTCCTAATACCTTTCCATGCTCTGCAACCTCCCACCTGCACAGATCAGAGGCATTCCTCATCTTCTAGCCTTGATGCATGCTTAAAGAAATGCTAGCAGTGGCCAGGACTGATCACGTGATCAAGTGCTAGTCTGGGAAACCGGCTCTGTTATTGGTTTAAGGGTTTTCACAGTGGATCAAATCATATATATTAGTCTGTTTTCCTCCACCTTGTTTCATGGTCTGTTCTGCCATGCTGTGAGAAGATATTTCTCCTTTGAGAAATATGCACTGTTACTCAAAGTAATCATTTTCAAATCATTCATTCATTTCTATAGATCTTTATGCTACACTGTTTCATCCCATTCAACAAAAGACAATTTCTTGGATACAGGGGTACAACTTTTGCAGTGCAGGAGTCAAAAGGGTTTTCTGCTTAGAGAGATTTTAAAACAGTCCTTCTATTTGCCAGTCCCCTTTAAAATCCACCCTTCTCCCATGACAATAATTTTGCATGTTAAATAGGTGTTAAACCAAGAGATGTGTGGGGCATTGTCAACCAGTACCCAACCCAGTATTTTCTAATTCATTCTTACCCCAGGATCCCAAAGCAGTGCCTGTGTTTACACCACATCTCCAGACATCAGAACAAGCATCTCATTCCTCATCCCTTTTGTAAAAGCTTCCTCACTCAGCTGTCTCCTTCACAAAGGGACCTTTTCATAGGCATCATTTCTTTGCCTTTCCTCAACAGCAACTCTGCTCTCAAGAGTCTAGAAATTTCAGGCTCTAAGTCAGGGTAGAGTGGAAAACATATCCTGGGATTATAAATTTGAAACACGGGCAGAGTCTGCCCTTCCTAACTCCAGAGCGCCAGTTACTCTGCACTCTGAGGAATCGTCAAAAATCAAGCCCTTATTGTTTGCCACCCATATTGGTCATGTGTCTCTATCAAAAATTTCCCGTGTTCCCCCTAGGAGATCCCATCTTGTACCCATTTTCAATATGGGCTCCTTTGGGGGCTTCTTGCTCCAAGCCTACCATTTCTGGCATCTTAAGCGTATGCCTAAAGTACAGGAAGAGAACTCAGAACTTGTCTGCTCCTTGTCACTCACACTTGATTTAGAGCCCACCACTCTGCTGAACTGGATCAGCATCTGTCATTTTCTTCCTCTTCTGATCAATAGGGTGGCCAGCATTCACAGAGCTACCAGCAAATGACTGTTGAGATAGTCGTCTCCAAAGAAAGGGAGAGTACAAGATAGTAGTCTCCAAAGAAAGGGAGAGTACAAGATAGCAGTCTCCAAAGAAAGCAGCACTCACAGAGCTACCGGCAAATGATTGTCAAGATAGTCGTCTCCAAAGAAAGGGAGAGTACAATATAGTCGTCTCCAAAGAAAGGGAGAGTACAAGATAGCCATCTCCAAAGAAAGGGAGAGTACAAGATAGCCATCTCCAAAGAAAGGGAGAGTACAAGATAGTAGTCTCCAAAGAAAACTGCACTCACAGAGCTACTGGCAAATGACTGTCAAGATAGTCGTCTCCAAAGAAAGGGAGAGTACAAGACAGCAGTCTCCAAAGAAAGGGAGAGTACAAGACAGCAGTCAAAGAAAGGGAGAGTACCTCATGGAAGGCTCCAGGTCTGGAAAAGGGCAATCACTGTGAGCTCAGAATCCTATTTATTTCACTTCATAGTAACACTTAGCCTTGTCCTGAAAGGGGAGTGGTACTGATACCTTCCAACAGTTCAGAACCATAACTTGAAGAAGTTGTACTGCCATACTGAAAACTGAAACACCATGGGTAGACAGGAAATAGAGGGACCAAGAAAAGAGAAACCCCTTACCAGTTCCTAGTTCTGATTCCATCTCTGGCCTGCTGATGGTCAGCAGTTTCTAATAGAATTGAACAGAATACCTGCAGGAAGATCTGTACCCTCTTCTCTGAGAAACATACAGGAAAGATGTTTTAAATGACTAATGAACTGTATCTTAAGTCTGTTCTCCCTTGACTCATATATAAAGAAGCCTTGAATAATGTTTTTTCTCTGTTATTGCTTCCTTCTCTAGTAGCAAGCCTACACAATGTGCCTAAAAATTCTCCTCCTCAAGAGAGAACTCTACAGATAGGAAACAAGGTGTTGGACAGCACTTACTTTAATCTCTAAGCACAGTTTCTGAACAACCAGCTTCAAAGCCTCAGATCCTATATACAGCTGCTGAGACACTTTGGAGCATTTGCCGTCTCACGCCCATAGCTGCTTCTCTTTAAGTGCATCTTGTCTGCCTTCTATATCAACAAACTCCCCAACTTTACTTCACTATAATTCATACTCTCTGTCGCCCATGGTAGTTGTCACAGACCCCAATGCAGATACGGAGAGTCCTTTCTAGGTTCTGTGGGAGACTCTCCAATTGGCACCGCTGGCAAGTTAGCGTTCCTGCTGCTAGTGACAAAACTCACTGCAATGTTAAAACAAAATCTCCCAGAATAAATCCGAAATGATTAGGGCCTGCCTGGAGAGGGTTGTGGGTGTTTGCAGACAAGCCTGATGAGCCAGATCTGATCCCCAGAGCCCATGGGGTGGAAAAAGAGAAAGGACTCCTGAAGGTTCACCTCTGAACTCTCTATGCATGCCATCAGACAAACACACACACTCTCTTTCGCTCTCTAAATAAATAAATAAATAAATGTGTTTTTCTTTAAAAGATGAATGAATCAGAAGAGAAACTTTATCATCAACCCAAATTTAAAAAGATGTAAACTAGATAAAGCCTCTTGAATGAGTTACGAGACCTTATACTGTTGAAGAAATGGTACAAAGAAAAATGAAAAACGATTATTTGGAAAGCAATGACAAGTCTTCCTATAGAACACACTTAAGTAAGTCTCTCAATATTTACATAAAACATACAAAACTACAGAATGCATCAAAAGTTATTTTATGTAATATCTTTGAATGAGAAAAAACTTTATAAATACTACATCAGAGACAAACATGACTTGAAGCTAGCTGGCTCAGTTCTTCTAGGGAACCTCTTTGATGATGGATATAGAATGTGCCTCAGAATGATCTCAATTATTGACCAAATGTGAGACTTTTCTTGGTACTTGTTACAAAGTGAGGGTGGTAAGATGGTTAGTACCTCCAGGTTTTCCAAAATCTGATCTAAGGAAGGTCCGGAGTGTCAGAAAATAGTCCTTGGCAAAACTAGAAACCATAGACGCAGTTAAAGTGTCTGATATATTATT
This sequence comes from Chionomys nivalis, assembly GCF_950005125.1. NCBI lineage: Eukaryota > Metazoa > Chordata > Mammalia > Rodentia > Cricetidae > Chionomys > Chionomys nivalis. The sequence continues at coordinate 99,900,794 of NC_080112.1, forward strand.
CACAAGTCACTCTAAATTACTAACATTTCCCTTCAAAACAAACACTGCACAGCCAATCCTGAATTTGGCTTGTTCATAATTTCATTATTGGAGTTAATGATGAATGAACTTTCCTTTAAACAGGGTTTTTTAAAAAAAAATATTCGTCTTAATTTCCTAGAATTGTCACAGTTGATTATATTTTTCCTTTTTTTAATGCTCATAAATTCTCACTGTCTCAGCTTGATTTCTGTAAAGTATGAAATACAACAATCCCTCATGTTAAAAAATGCTGTAAATTTCTTGGTTTGTTTTATTTTTAAATGTTTATTTTTCCTTATGTTGGTCTATTTTTTTTAAAGAACACTTATTAATGTTTCTAAGTAATACTCTTTAAATCCACCACTTTATATGCTAAGGGCACCACATATTCTCTACAGAATCTTGTCTACAAGGAACAGTCAGATCTGGCTCTCTGGACTTCAGTTCTTTAATTCTGTTGAGCCTGGTTACACACATCTACAATCCCAGGACTAAGAAGCAGAGGCAGGAAGATTATACCAAGTCTGAAGCCGCTTTGGGCTATATAACAAATTACAGGCTATCCAGGACAATTTCGTAAGACCCAGCCTCAAAATTAAATACAATAAATAGATAATAAAAGTCAATAAATTCCTTAATGTTTCACACCAGGTAAGGCTGTGAAACCTTGTTACAGACACCAAAACAAAACAATACCAACAGAACATCTGTCATAATTATATAATCAGTCCTACAAATGTTGCTATGAAAAATTTGAAACTGTCACAGGGGTTTTGAAAAATACTATAGAAAAAACCTCCCAACATATTTCATTATATTCCTCAGCTATTAACACTTTGACAAATTTATTTTATATTGGGATCTCTTTGCACATAGTTTTTAAAATTCTTTGAGAATCAGTTGTTCATTAAAAAATCAATATAGTTGATTCTATATTCCATGTCTTAAATATTAGTATTTTATGTTCACAGATTTATTACATAAAATTTAAAAGAAAATATATAAAAATACATATTTTGTCGTACCATCTTTGAGATTTAGTATTAATTGTGAATTTGACAAAATCTAGAATCACCAGGAAGATTGATAAAGCTCCAGGTATACCTGTGAGGGAAATATCGTAATTACTTTAAATAGTGTGAGAAGATCCCTCTTAATTGTTGTAGGCAAGACCATTTCCTGGACAAGGTATCCTCGACTGTTCAAATGGAGCAAGCAAGCCAGCACTGGCACATATACATTCGTTTCTTTCTGTTTTTGTTACAGTTGAGATGAAACAGCTTCCTCAAGGCACTGTGACGTCCCATAATGGTATAAAGTAAACAGTTTGAACCTTAATCTGCTTTTTTACTTGTCTTGTATCACAGATACAGAAAAAAAAAAAGACATCCCCTTACTGAAATTTCTATTCACATGCCCCCATAATATATTCCCACATTGAATTAAAAACACTTTTTGTTGATTCTTTGTGGATTTCACATTATACATCCCAGTCCCACTCATCTCCCTGTCCCATCATATCTGCCCTCTGCCCTTGCAACTGTTATGCCCGTGTCTGTGAGATCTCTGCACAAGCCATGAAGGAAACCATCAAGTCCCGTACATAAAAGTAAAGACCCTTTATTTTTATCAAGTTTGCAAACTCGGTCTCTCCGTGTCCAATGTATTGGACTAAACAGAGACCCAGGCTCAATTAGAATTGGGTTTTTATAGTAGTAAAGGTGGGGGTGAGGGGTCTCTGAGGTTCAGGTCCCCTGACTGGATGACATTTGTCTTAAGGGTGTCCTGGAGAGTGTATGCTGGCAGGTGATCCTATCTACAGCAGTTGGAATGCCAGGCATTTCCTTTGAATGCTCTGTTCTTGGGCAATAGTCCTGCAACCAGGCTTGCCTCAGGGTAAACTACTGAGACTCAGGCCTCTTATTAAATTCATGGAGTCCTACTCTGGCAGGTGATAATGGTTGGAAATAAAGAACTTCCTTTGGGGACCTGTCCATTCTTAGCTTACCATGGCAGGCCCACACAGCAACCTCCCCCCAAATGAAACAAAATATAAAAGAACAAGCAAAAAAACCAACCAACCAAACAAACAAACAAAAAAACAAAAGAAAATCTCATCATGGAAGGGTGGCCCAGTGAATCGCACAGTATACCCTTTAGTCCATACGTCTTTATTGCAAGGGTTCATTGCAAAGAATCAATGGTCTGCTCTGAGGCCTCTGACTTCTGCTACACTGTCGATACTGGGCCCTCATTGGAACTCCTCTGTTGTTGCGCTGTGTCACAGAGAGCCTGAAGCTTTGGGTCTGTAGGCCTAGGCCCCTTCACGTGCTCCTGCAGTTCATAGAAGAGGTGGATGCTGGGGTGGGCCAACTCAAAGCCCTGTTCTTGGCCTAAGTGGTAGCTGGGCTGGTCAGCCTGCCAATTTTCCCTCATTGACACCACCTCCCACACCTATTTTAATAGAACCATATAATATAAATTGTTCTGACTTAAGGATTTATTTTCCTGAAATATTAATTTAATAAAAATATCTTCAGATTAGTAAATCATTATCTATTTGTTTTTAATGTCTTATTGAACTTGACATAAAAATTTATTGATTGATTTAATCCCTAATTTATTATATTGGTATAATTTCTACAAATAAATACACGCAGATGTTCCCCCACAAAGAGAGTCAGTTTATTCTCAAAAATTATCATCAAATACATTAAATTATTAAATATCTAAATCATGAAAAATAGAATCCAGAGTCAAGCATATGTTTTTCTGTGTAATATGTGATATAAAACATATACCTATATTTGTACATGCAAATATTTATGTGCTTAAATGTGTATGCATGCATATGTAAGGACATATGCACTCACATGGGTGTCTCTTTACTTTTTTCTTGTTTGATTTGTTTAATTTTATTCTTTGATAGTTTCAGAAATGAACGTAATTAATTTTAGACCTTCTTAGTCTGCATTGTGTTTTCTCATCCCTCCTCCATCTGTCATGGAAACCCTTCATATGCCCAGCAGGTCGACACTCTATTTCTTTTTATGCATGGCCCATTGAGCTTAATTAGAGTTTCTTGCATGACTATAGGTGGGACGTACTAATTTCTTAAAAACTATGTTCTATAAATAAATATACTTGTGTTTACAGCAGTCTAATATTCTACTGCATAATCATAATTTCCTGTTCTCTTTTTCTGTTGGTGGGCACTTAGATAATTTTCCTATTACAAGCCCTTTCTGTGATGGTTTTTATACATGGCTCTTTTGTACTTATTTCACTTGACTACATTTTGGGTTTTGTTTCATTTCCCTGTCTTTGTTTTTCAGGATAATTTTTGATGTCTCACTTTTTACCATGATTTCCCAAGTATTTCTTGGGTGGCATCATCCATACATAAACACTAGATTCACAAGTTCATCCACTGAGTATTTTAATTTAGTAAGTGCTGGACAGGAAAGTTTATACTTTTAAGACATGGCCCGGGGAAATTTTGTGATTGAGCAAGTACACAGCAAATGATTTATAAGATGCTGTTGCATTCCATTAACTTGCTGAATTGTTTTTAAACTCAGTATACTTCAACATTCATTTTTAAAGATTTATTTTCCTATAAAAGCGAAAATAAGAAAAGAAAAAATTTACTATTTTAAACAATTTAGTTTTATACTTTTTGTTTGTTTGCATTTTCTTTTGGCAATGTCTCACTGCATTGCCACAGAACTTGTCTTGCAGAAGAGACTAATGTCAAACTTGCAGTGATCCTCCCACCCATTCTTTCTAAGCACTGGGATTACAAGTATGTGCCATCATAACCAAATTGCTATTGAATTAATAATAATGTGGTGTGGGTATTTTTAATATGATTAAACTTCCTATATATCCCTTCAGAAATGCATATATATATAACAGATATGTATATATATACATATATATATATATGGAAGGAATGTTTTAGTAGCTCCCACAAAGATGAAATAATGTTTAAAATTGTTTAATATTGAGCATGACAAAGAGCATCTAAACAGGATAGCACTTAAAATCAAACAGTTTCAAACAATGCGTTTCCCTTCATTTCCTGCTCAAGGAAACAATCCATTTTGGCAGCATCTACAGCTAGTTACCGCATGCCCACGAAGACACAAATAAGAATACTCCTCACCGCGCTACAGTTTCTGCTTTGGTTTTCATTGTACTCTCCGCGAGCTGTTAAAGTCAAAGATAGAACAACGCAGCTCACCAGTTTAAAGTATATGACCAGAAATTAGTTTCTTACTGTATGTTTACAGAACTAAAGTGATAAATCTGCCATTAGGACCTGGCAGGTGAAGGACACCCATGGGCCCTCCTGTGGCAGCTTGCCCTGGGAAGGTAAGAAACCATGCAGTGTCCATCGAAGTCCTTATGGTGAGCAAATCTATGGCAGGGTATGGTGAGGGGACCGCGGAACAGTTCATGTACTGTGGAGAGAGGCAGATCTGAGGGGAAGGTGGTGAGGAATGGGCTGATGTGGGAGGTCTGCTTGCCACCAAGGGTCATGGTGACGTCTAGGCCTGGGTTGCAGCCAGGGGCCATGTCTGCATCCATGGCCCTGCTGCAGCTGGAGTCCATGTGGATGTCAGTGGCTCCTGTGACCACGGAAGGTCATAAGGACAGGGCTGCACAGAGTTGGTCCCGTCTTTCCCTAGCTGCAGCTCTTGGGAGAGCAGCTCTTACCTCTTGACTAGGCAGCACAGTAGAAATGACCCTGTTGGCAGGGAAGGAAGGCACACTTATGAGCTATCCCAAGGGCATGACAGCAGGAGAGTTATTCCTGCCACTCATCTGCCATGGGCTAATAGAGAATTCTACCACCAACCCACCCAGTCCCTTGCTGCTTGTGGACAGTGGCAAAGCTGTCCCTGAGGTCGTGAGAGCAGGACAGCTGATCCCACCAGCCCATCTCGGCTGCCATGTGTAACCCTCCCCCTCAACCCTCACCAGCTGTGACAGACAGAAGAGCTGGTCTTGGGGGGCCTGAGAGTGGGAGAGCTGGTTCTGCCCCTCACTAACTGCAGCCCTCGGGAGAGTGGGCTCTGCACCTCATCTAGGCAAAGCAGTAGAGCCTACCCTGGTGATGTGGGTGCATGTAAGCCAACCCGTAGGACAAAAGAGCAGGAGAACGGGCCCCACCCCTTGTTTCCTGCTGCTTTGGGTGAGCTAGCCAGGGTAGTGCTGGTGAACACAACCTGGTGGTGAGAGTGAGGCAAAGCTGGCAGGCTGACCAAACTAACTCCCACTCATACCCAGAAGCAGGGCTATGAGCCTTCCCACCCCAAATTCTACCCCATCTATGAACCCTGGAGCATGTGAAGGGACACATCCTGTTTTTATTGAGCAATACATTGTTCTGTGCTCCCCCTTCCTCTCCCCACCCTCTCTACTCTCTTTCATGGTCTCCATGACCCAATTTACTCAGGAGATCTTGTCTTTGTCTACTTCCCATGTAGATTCGATCCATGCATGTCTATTTTAGGGTCCTCGTTGTTCTCTAGCTTCTCTGGAATAGTGAATTGTAGGCTGGTTTTTCTTTGCCTTATGTTGGAAAACCACATTTGATTGAGTGCATATTATATTTGTCTTTCTGGGTCTAGGTTACCTCACTCCATATGATGTTTCATAGATCCATCCATTTACCCCCAAATGTCAAGATGCCATTGTTTTTTTACACTGTATAGTACTCCATCGTGTAAATGTACCACATTTTCCTTATCCATTCTTTGGTCTTCCACTTGTTTGGTTAGAGTTACTTCAAGATATTTTATGTTATTTGTGGCTATTGTGAAACTTGATGTTTCTCTGATTTCTTTTTCAACCCATTTATCATCTGTGTAAAGGAGGGCTACTGACTTTTTTTAGTTAATCTTGTATACTGCTACATTACTGAAGGTGTTTATGACTTCTAGAAGTTATTTGGTAGAATTTTTGGAGTCACTTATGTAACCATCACATCATCAGCAAGTAGTGAGAGTTTGACTTCTGATTTGTAGCCTCTTGACATCCCTTGTTGTCTTATTGCTCTAGCTAGAACCTCAAGTAATATATTGAATAGACATGGAGAGAGTGGAAAGCCTTTTCTTGTTCTTAATTTCAGTAGGATCACTTTGAGTTTCTCTCCATTTAGTTTGATGTTGGCTGTTGGTTGCTGCATATTGCCTTTATTATGTTTAAGCATGTTCCTTGTATCCCTGCTCTCTCCAAGACCTTTCTCATGAAGGGATGTTGCATTTTGTCATCCAGTGAGAGCATCATGTGTTTTTTATTTAATTTGTTTGTATGGTAGATAACACTGACGGATTTTTATATGTTGAACCATCCCTGCATCTCTGGGATGAAGCCAACTGGATCATGGTGGATGATTTTTCTGATGTGTTCTTAGATTCAGTTTTGATTGCTTTTTCTTGGTTTTCTTTAAAGGGTTTGTTGATGTCTTCCAATAAACATGACAAAAGCCACCATTGGTGACTTGTAGACACAGCATCAGAATTTTCAGAATGTAAGAAGCCAAAGGAAATACAATGAAAAGCAAAAGTATCAGGGACTTAGAGAAACACAATAAAATGGCTGGGGTTAGAGTGTTATTTCTGGAAGGTGAACTGGGAGTATGTGGTTTAAAAACAAATTAGAAGAAATAATGGCTGTATATTATTCAAACACAAGCACAAATAATGGAAGGTTAAAAAATAGAACTATTCCTATTTGCAGATGATATGACTGTCTATATAAAGTATTTCAACAATTCTACAAAAATATACTTAGGAACAAAATCACAACTTTAGAAAATTATTTGGACAAAAGAAAGCAGTTGCTAATTTGTATGCTAGCAATGCAAATGCAGAAATCATAACAGAAAGAAACATACTCTTTGAAAATTCATAAATATAATTGTAAGGGAATAATCTGCGAAAATGTCTTCATGGGTTGAAAAACTTAACATTAAAAAATGTCAATTCTTCCAAATTTCTTCTAAATTTTAAATGCAGTGTTTATAAAAATATTAGTGTCTCTTTTATATATATAGGCAATATTCTTCAATATTTACATGGAAATTCACAAAACTTACCACAGCTAAAATATTTTTGACAATAAAGTAGAAGAAGTCATTCTGTATGGCATTAATTATACATATACTACAGAATTGGAGATAATAGCATAGGTATGGGCATATATATAAATGAAATAGCATGCGAAAATGTGTTTATGCAATTGAATTTTGAGAAGGAAACAGAACAATTTTCTATACAAAGGAAAGAAATTTAGATAAATAATGGTAAAGCAGTTGTATGTTCATAGTGAGGGGCAAAGTACCCTTACAAACCATATAAATTCAACACAAAATAGGTCAGAGATTTAAATGGTAAAAGTATAATGCTTCTTGAAAATATTCTCCAGACTGGGAGAAACATTTGCATACCACCTCACACACCTGAAGTCATAGTGTTTATGACAAGGCACCACTTGAAAATTCACAAGCCCTGCACAAGTTCAGTGACGGGCAAATTCCCATAATGGAATGGGAGGGTATCGCTAAGTCCCACTGTTATCAGGGGAGCTACTGAAAATTGATAGCTTCACAGAGACAGAGAGTATATTTTTTTAAAGAGGTGACCCTTAATAAATCAACTGTGCTGCAGTGGAAGAGCACAGATCTGAGAGTACAAGTGCAGCAAACATTACACTTGGTGGGTTAAAAGAAAAAGAAGAGAACACAAAATCGGGTGTATCGTTGAGGATCTGTGAAAGGTGAGATATGATCAGAATACACTACAAAATTCTCTGAGGATTAATAAAAAGATCAAGAAATATATACGCCGCACCATCCCAAATCTGTAACATTGTACTTGCATTTCCATGTAAGATACTTCCAATTTGCCAGGTGGTCGTGGGACATGAATTTAATCCCAGCACTCAGGAGGCAAAGGCAGGCGGATCTCTGTGGATCTGAGGCCAGCCTGGTCTACAGACTGAGTTCCAGCACAGTCAGGACTGTTACACAGCGAAATTTTGTCTTGAAAGACCAAACCAACCAAACAAAAAGAATGCATAGACTAAAGAATATTCTGTGTGACTCACTGTCATGCTACAGATTCCATGATGGATTTTTTTCTTTTAAATTTTATTTTATTTTGGATGGGAGGTTGCGAGGGCAGAGGGAAGATAAATGACCAAAAAAAAAAAAAAAAAATGAAGATACATGACATGAAAGACACGAGAATTAAAAAAAAAGAAAGTTTAATATTAACAGAAGAGAAAAAGAAGGATTTTACAGGAAAATACGGTGGTACATAAGTTTGTGAGAGAGTCTTATATAGGAACCAGAAGGTTGCTCTCATAGCAAGGAAAACATGGGCTATCCATTCAGCACCCATATATCACTTATCTAAGCAGTGCTAAACTGAGGGCGCATTAATGAGACATTGGCTAATACTTCTATTTTCTTCCTACGGAAGACACACAATAAAATGCCAAATAGCATAAGAGTACACTGTATTTCTGTAAACAATAGTATAGAAAAGATTAGCAGATAGCGGCATGTAGAATCAGTAGTATGGGGAAACGTTGAACACTGGTCCTGAAGAGACGGCTCGGCAGTTAGGGGCTTGTGCTGCTTTTGCAGAGGACCTGAGTTTGATTCCCGAACCTGGGAACCCATGTCGTCAGATAGTTCCCAACTATTTTCACCTTGTAGGTAGCTCCAGAGGAGCTAACTCCGCCCATTTGGGCGCAGTTTCCTAGAGGAGGACAAAGACGCGGGTTAGTCAGCTGACCTCAAAAGAACCAGTTGAAGTCCAGTGCCTGCCTCTGTGTAATCTGAGGAGGATCCATTTGCCAGACAAGCACTGAAGGCTGAGAGACCTTGCTTCAAGCTCCTCACCCACCTGAAAGGGAAGGTTGCCGCTGCTGAGGTACTAAAAAGGCAAATTACTTTCCTTGCCATACCAGGTAAGTAATTTAAACTTTTTTTTCGTTTTATATTTTATGGGCGCGGTGAGGGGCGGTTAGAGACAGAGTTTCTCTGTAGCCCTGGCTGTCCCGGAAGTCGCTCTGTCGACAAGGCTGGTTTTGGAACTCACAGAGATCCCCCTGCCTCTGCTTCCCCAATGTTGGGATTAAAGGCGTGCGCTACCGCTGCCTCAGTTTTCTTTTTGTAAAATGGAACCTTTGGAGCCTCAATTACCTTGATCCAGACTTTGGAGATTAATTGGGATCTAGCTGGATCTTTCAGTGTGTCCCCAGATGGTGTTCACTTGAGGAACCGTTTATCCCGAAGTGATTCGCTTCAATTCTGTGACTAGAGTGTTTAAATGCTCTCAAAGCATCCTTTCTCCTCAAAAACTTCTGTTCCTCGGTCTGGTCATCGAACAGGTTGCAGATGTCTAATGTGAATCTAGCCTTTCCAAGTCTGAGGTAAGAAGTTACCAAAGTTGTCTTTGCTACAAGGTGAAACTTTTTTTTGTTGTTGTTGTTTTGGTTTGTCGAGACAGGGTTTCTCTGTTGCTTTGGAGCCTGCCCTGGAACACTTCCTCTGTAGACCAGACTGGCTTTGAACTCACAGAGATCCACGTGCTTCTGCCTCCCAAATTCTGGGATTAAAGGTATTTACCCCCACCACCTGACAGTTTTGTTATTTTTTTATATGTCAGCTTTTTAAAATAGTAAAGACCGCACTGTGTAATTATTCTCTTTTTATAGTATTTCACTTTCTTGGTTTTTTTTTTTTTTTTTTTTTTTTTTTTTTTTTTTTTTTTTTTTTTTTTAAATTGAGGTAGGCATTGGCGGCACATGCCTTTAATCCCAGCACTCTGGGGCACAGGCAGGCAGATCTCTGTAAATTCGAGGCCAGCCTGATGTATAGTGCGAGTTCCAGAACAGACAAAACAGCTACACAGAGAAACAGTGTCTTGAAACCCTCCCCATGAAAAGAAAAACATAAAACCTACTCTCTTCCTCCCCTGCCTATAGGGTTCCTTTAGGGATCTTTCTACAAATGCTGCTTTGATGTTTCTAAACTGTTTGCCTTGAGTTTACCTTCCAGAGTGACTATCATTCCACACATGTTTCTGCCTTTGAGTTTATCTTCCAGATTGACCATCATTCCACACATGTTTCTGCCTTTGAGTTTATCTTCCAGAGTGACCATCATTCCACACATGTTTCTGCCTTTGAGTTTATCTTCCAGAGTGACCATCATTCCACACATGTTTCTGCCTTTGAGTTTATCTTCCAAGGTGACCATCATTCCACACATGTTTCTTCCTCGCCGCAGCTTGGAAAAGATGACTTTGCATTGTTTGCAATCTGCTCAGTTTTAAGAATGAAAAGATATAGTTCCATGTCATCTGGCTTTCAAGTCGCTCACAGGATATCTGATGTTACTCTGGTGGCTTTGCTTTTATTAAGGGGATTGACATTTTTCTCTTGCAGCTTTTAATATTGTGTCTTTGTTCTTGTAGGCATCAAATGTTTTTTATGTTCCCGTAGCCTGCATTTTACTTCCAACCTATTTTAGATAAATTGTTTTTTTTTTGTCCCTGTGTATTTTGGATTCCAAATCTCTCTTGTACTTGGATGTTCATTTGTTTTCCTAGATTTAGGAATTTTTCAGAGATAATTTCACAGGCTAGGTTTCCCATGCCATTAGTTTTCATGCCGTCTCCTCTTTCTACCCCAAGGAATCTTCTATGTCCCTGGATTTCTGAAAGTTGTGGTCGTGCTTGTTAATTTGATTTTATTTATGGATGTCTAAATGTCACGTTTCCTTGAGATTTTCTTCCAACCCTAACCTTTCTTTGCCTTGATCTAGTATATCAGTAACCTTTTTCATCTTATTCGTTGTTTCCTTCCCTGCTTTTTTTCAAAGTATCAATGTCCTTGCTGACTTGAATATTTACATTCTGAATTGATTTCCTTCCTTGTTTGTATCTTGAAAGCCATTGGTAATTTTTCAAGTAGAATTTTGAATTAATTGTCTAGAATTTCAAGAGTTGATTCAGTATTTAAGGATTAAAGATGCTTATGCCTTGTGTTTTCATGGTTGTGTATTGGTAGTTTTGCATCACATGGAGTCTACACCCCACCCAGGTGTCACACCTGGGGGACTGTCTTTCAATGAAAGACTCAATATCCACTATATTCACAGAGGGTAAAGGAAGCCACTATAACAGCTGTAAACATCACACTTAACCATGCATATAACTAATCACAAAATTGTAAACAATTTTAATTAACTGATCAAAGCCAAATACTACAGCACCAATGACTACAGAACAGAAATAGCATGAATGATGTATAGCAAGAAATGAAGTTAAAAACCAATTTGGACAAAGGTAGAAATGGTAAATGAGTGAAATGAGTTAAGGGACCAAGGAAGAGGACATTGCAAAGCAGCAACACTAAACAAAAGAAAGGAACTGAAGAAATGTGAATGTGAAGAGGTAAAGAAAAGATATTTTAAAACAACTGATTGCACAATTAAGAAACTTGGAAACATAATTAGGTAGATGTAAGAGAAATATAACTGAGAGGCTTAAAATAAAATGAAAATGACTGAGATTATATTAGAAAGGAAAGAGTACAGCAAAGAGGCACATAAAAGAAAAATTGGAAATTAGAAGCCTCATAGACTGAACAGCTATCAGGTTCTTGGCTTTCTGTTGGGAGAAAGTCACTGTTGAACTAGCCTGACCAATTGACTAGCCTATGAATTAAAATTGGGAAAATACAGCACTCTAAAACTAAGAAGAAGATGTCAAGTATCAGAGCAGCTCCCTTGCAGGTCCTCTACTGGAGCCTGCCACAGGTTGCTAGCAGATGGATGAACTGGAATTGGATTGTCCTATTCTTTTGAGGGCTGTGACAGTGAACCTTCAAGGATCAGATTCCAACAGGGCTCCACGTTTTTAGGAGCTTCCAGTCTTTGAGTCTCAGAAGCCTCTGCTGTCCATACGTACTTTGCTGTCTGTGTGATGGACAGGGTTTACCCGTGTTCAGAAACTGTGGGGTGGCTAACATCTATGCCAAAGTGTGTCTCCCAAGCGCATTTTAGAATGAAAGAAGAAATAGCGCTGAGATTTGGGTTGGATGATCAGTCTCTACACATTCATATCCTACCCTACAGGGCTGCTGTATGATGGGGAGGGGGCTGCAGAATCCTGGGGCTGTGCTGGGCCTAACGTTCAGAGTTCTTCTTCTCACCGGTCATGAATTGTATGTCAGACAGATGCCGCTAGGTCTCAGACTGATTGCTGATCCCAAGTATGATATATCAGCATCTTCAACCATCCTTAGGTTACGAGCTATGCTTCCTGTCATGGATGCTGGGATCTCCCCCCACTGTGTTGTTCACTGCAGTACCTGCCAATTGAACTCAATATGTCTATGTCTGATCTTCAGTGTCCATCTAGAGAGACTCACTAGCAGCGTGTCCCTAGTCATGATTTTGTGATGTCTCCTTTTTTTCCTCGTTTGGAAGGCCAGAGTAAGCCTGTCTCAAATAGCAAGCCCTTCTCAAGATGTCACCCATCTACAATACTTTGATACAAAGAGGGCTGAAACGGATGTCTTCTCTCATGCGAGTGGAGTCACCCCAGTCTCCCCAACTTGACTTAAGGTGGGTGAGAACTGTGGGCGTGCCCTTTGGGTAGTGCTGTTTCAGGCTCTTATCCAGGCTCACTTAGCTTACCTTTATGATGAGGCTTTGCCTTCCTCTTCCCGGTCATGGGACGACTGCTGGAACCTTAGCTACTTGCTCCTTTTGGCGGCATAGTCCTGTCTCTGTGCTTTTCACCTTCCTGTGACTTATTTTCTTATTTTTTACACCATCTTAATCTCTCTTTGTGTTCCAGAGTCTGTCCCTTCTCACCTGGACGTTTCCTCATTCACTATGTGCCACCATAGGCTGATTCTAATTTGGCATTGTCCTCTAGAATTTAATGTTTTCTTCTGACTAGATAGAAAGTGTGCATCTGTGAAAAAATACACGTTTTACTCTTTCCCCACTCATATTACTGGTATGCAGGGCATACCCACCAGAATGCTTTGGGAGTGGCTAAGTGTAACTGACATTAGACAGATTAAATAAATACACAAAAGCTAATGAGCAACACTTAAAGTCTAGGAGAGAAGCACACTGTGCTGTGGGTAGAACTATACAGTGTCACATTCTGGAAGAAAGTGTACAAAAAAAGGGCTGTGGAACATTCTTGGTAGTATCGAGAAGGGAACGACCTTCACTTCATGGGGGAATAATTGTTCTGCACAATACTGTGGATGACAGTCTTCTGGTCAGGAAATAAACAGGTCGTGTGCTTTGAGCGACTACCTACATAGGAGAGCAACAGGGTACTTAGACTAGGGGATTTCTTCTCATGGGGACGTAATAGGAAGGGTCACTTACTATTAGGCTAAAACCTGTTTAGTTTTCCCCGGATGTCAAAGCACACATTTTTTTAAATTTTCTGGTTCAGATCACATTACCAGAAGAGATCGTGGATTAGTGATAATGCTTGCCGTAATTACTTGGATCAGTCATGGTGAGCGTGTTGCTCCACTGTGAGGCTTGCTACCTTTTGTCCTTTATTAGTAGCAAATATGGTGAAAGAAACAATTTAAGTTTGAAAGAAATACTATTCTTCCCAGAACTTGAATCTCTTTTAGGAACTAGCCTGCTACAAATGTATCTAATCGTGGCCTTCCGGTTTATTTGGGCATATTAATATTGCCTGTTGGAATTTCTCTTTAGGAAAGGGTACTATCTGTATTTGATTAATTTATTTGTACCAGTGTGGTTTTAGGAATAAATGCGATACTATATGTTATAATCATCTTACAAGATATTTTGTTCCTTGAATTATTCTGGGACCTCCTTTTAGTTAGCCAGTTGCTTTCTCAGTATAATGATGCATTGCTTTGTACACTACAAGTGTCTGACACTAGGAATGTCAGATTCATCTTGTGAATGTTTTTCCATCCTGGCCTTGAGTTAGATCCCCTTGTCCAAGAATTTCTGAATCCTCTTCTTAATGAGTTGCATTTAGATAGTCTTTATTAATGGGCTTTTTCTGTTGGTAAGTCATTTTCAGTGCAGAAGTAAGATATAGTAAGCATGTAGCCATATTTATAGAAACACACAAGCACACACACACACACACACACACATAAATGACAGAATCCTACGATGCTGCTTCTGATTCCAATACTTGCTAGCTTTACCTCTAAATCTTTTCCTTTGCCATTTGTTATCAATGATATTTTTACTTATTCTTTCCTAGTCAGTATACATATACATTAGTTCCAGAATTACTAACTATATTGACAGAAACATTTGTTTACTTGTATGTGTGCTCTTATTTCTGTCTTTACCTTCTTCAATAAAATTAAAGCTTTCTAGGCACAAATATTTTGTTATTCCTCCAGTATGGTTACAATATTTATTTGAATATTTACAAAATCTATGTAAATTGTAATTAGTTTAATTTATTGGCTTTAGGGAATCCTCCTGTCCACATGTTGAGTAATTTCAATTGCTTACCTTGTACTCTTGCTATCCATAATGTATTGACTTCAAGACATCCATAGTGAATTTTCATTCATGCTCTGTGAATACTCAAGTTTCTTATATGTAGTGTTGTAGTTACATAAGGGACACATAAATTCTACCATATACTTAAAATTAGTTCTAGATTGGTCATACCTAATGTAATGTAAATTCAAGTAATTTTTCCTATATTGTATAGGGAATAATGGCACAGGGAAATCCTATACATGTTCAGTACTGGCACATTTTAATAGATATTTTATAGCAGTGCTGTTTGAATCTGTACGCGTAGACCAAATGTTTCACATTCAAAAATAGGATTTTTGAGAGTATAAAAAAGCTTTACCAAAGTGTATTGTTATATAAATGTCACTCCTATTCTCATCTCTTCTACTGTGCTTTTATTTCCCAACCTTTTCCTCTAAGTTTCAGGCCTAGTTCATCCTGTAGTATATTTTGCACAAAGAGAAGTCATGTTTTTTATATTGCTTTTATATAAGAAAGATAGCATGGTTTATATTTAACTTTGTACTTTGTATGATTTTATAACTTTTAATCAGTTTGTTCTCTGACAATTTTGTACATGCATGTAGCTCATCCTTGCTACTGTCACACCCCATCTTATCTGAATGCTTCTAGCATCCTTTAACCCTCTTCCTACAAATCCTTCCCACCATTCATAGCTTTACTGTAAATTATCAATGGGTATTATTGTTCCATTTCTATACCAAAGTTTTGATCCTTAGTCCCTAAATTTTGGAGTTAGATATATAGTTTATTAACCAAATGTCTCAAATATGTGGAACCAATACATCATCCCATTTTGTTAACTACTTTCTGATTTAATTATGATTCATCGTTTGAGATTATTTTATTTTTATGTGGTCAGATTGATTGTCATTTATTTTCAATTGCCCTAAAGTTTAAGTTATATAGATACAAAGCCTGTTCCTTATGATCTTGTTAAAATTTTGTATGCTTTCTTCAAACCATTATATGGCTTCATAGTTATGACTTTATCTTTAACTATTCTGTATGTAGCATGTCTCGTGGATTATTTTTTTCCCTAAAGGTCTCATTTGTTCTAGCACCATACAGTACGTGTGCATTCTTGTTCCAGTGGTTCTCCATACTACATTTAAAATGCACTGTTTTCCCTTGGCATTGGATTCTGCTTCCAAGCTTTCTAAGCTATCCCCACGGACTGTTTGTCTATTTTTGCATCACTACCATGATGCTGTAATTAGAGTTTTGTAGTATGCTCTCTTGTCTGGTACCGTAACTCCATCTCGGTTGTCTTTTCATTTTCTTAACTGTCGTGCATAGTCTTTATTATGTGAGCTTTATCATTAACTTGCAAAATGTTTGCAGATATTTTTAAAATTACAATAAGTAGATACATTAGCTTAGGAAAGGTGATATCTTCTGAACGTTAAATTTGCCTGGAAGAAAATCAAATTATAGTACTATTGCTTTGGAATCCTTAAAGTGGAACCTGTGAGCCATTCTTAAACCAGACATTAAGCTCACCCGAAACTTAGCTTTGAGCAAAATTCTTTGAATATTCACATATGCACCAGGGAACATACAGATCTGGTAAACTCTGCAAATTCTGGAACAAATTTCACTAGCATTTGTAACAGTTTGAAAGCACCCTTTGCTTCTGGAGTCTGAGAAATCTCTCCTTTTTGTAAGATCATTTTGACTTTTGCTGGACATAAAAGAATCACAGTTCTTTTGACTGATGGGATGGAATCTGCAGCCCCTCTTGTTCTTTCAAGCTATAAAAGGAAACTATTTTTTTTTAACTTGGGATATATTCTCAGGACTTCTTAGATATTATATATCCTGGAATCCCAATTCTGAGAGGCTTCAAGTAAATGCGATTCTTTGCATTTGACTAGGATGATTTTTGTGCCAGTCAGCAAGTTATTCTAGTTTGTACAGGTTCGTACCTAGCATCATAGACTAAGTAGGTGACAAATAGAAATGTTATTTACTGGTAATTTTAATGTTTGTTCCTGTTGTTTTTCTTAAGTTTGCTTATTTGTTTGATGTCACATTGTTTTATAATATGTCTATTTTAATTGTACTGTTTGCTGTCCCTCCAGTTTTTCTGTCTTTATAACTATTTCTGTTTGTTTGTATGTTCCAATTTCATTGTTTCTTCTATTTTCCATATTTTTAATTTTCTTCCTTTCATATCCATATTTTCCAAAGTGCCTGGCAATAATTCCCTGACCCTCATTTAAATTACTCTTTCCCAGTAGCCTTGTGTTTCAAAGGCTGCAGTGTTAAATTATAATAGTCTTTATTTGATGTCATGTATTTCTTTATTTAACACACATACATTTTAATAGAACCAGCTATTATCTTTTTACACCTACATATATCCTATGTTGATCATATCCAGCTATTCTTTTTTCACTTTCAATACTCAAATTGCCAACCTTCCCTGACACTCAGAGTCACTATTCTGTTTCCAGATTAACAGTTTTTTAATTTCTATGTGTGAGAGACAGCAAGAGGATTTAAATCAGAGATTTTTTTTTTTTAGTCTGCTCCCTAAAATACTTGCTTTCCTTGACCTTAAAGACATAGTATTATTAATTTGGGCTTGTTTCAGGTATAATCTTTCTGCCTGTTGTTTCAGAACAACTTGAAGCCCCAAATCATCACCTTTTATGTGAATCTTTTGAAATTTTGATCTCTCTTCACCTGTCAGAAAGTCTGGTTCTAGTGATGTCCTGGGGTTTCATTCTTTTACTAACATTTTTTTTTTTGATTTTTCGAGACAGGGTTTCTCTGTGGTTTTTGGAGCCTGTCCTGGAACTAGCTCTTGTAGACCAGGCTGGTCTCGAACTCACAGAGATCCGTCTGTCTCTGCCTCCTGAGTGCTGGAATTAAAGGTGTGCACCACCAACGCCCGGCTACTTACAATTATTTTTTATGACTTAGTATTTTCCATTTCCAGACAAATGAAGACATTACCTTTGTGTATATTTACATTTCTCTTTCTTGTTAATTTTGTATTCTTTGCAGAGGAAATATTATCAGGTAGGTAGCTACCTAATGTTGACTTCTAACATATTACTAATTTTAATGTCATTTTATCATATGTATATTGTATATTCATATACATAATGATATAACCAGATCAATATCTAACCTGTGCCTATAATAGAGATCTCTAGAAATCATTATCTGACTCACCATATATTTAGTCTGTAAATGTTTTTCTACATTGCTAACAGTGAGTCAGCACTGCCAATTGTTTCTCACCTCTATGCAGGTTCATGAAGATGGACCACAAGGACCCAGCCACACTGTTAGACCTTGCTATACAGAGTCTGCTCAGTACTGAGACTGTAATAATCCAATCACTTGAGGAGATTCCAAGAGAACTCTTTATTCCATTGTTCACTGCTGCTTTCTTGGGTGGACATAAGAAGACACTGACAGCAATGGTGAAGGTTTGGCCCTTTTTCTGTCTCCACATCGGAACATTAAGAGGACATGAAATACACGGTGAACTCTTAAAAGCCATCGTGGATGGTCTTCAGGTCCTTCCTGCTGTAAACTCTGCTTCCCGGTAAGACTCTGTATGATAGTGACATGGTGAGACAGCAAGAGGTTATTCTTCAACCTGTGACAGGGGAGGAAAAAGATATAGCAAAGATAGTTAGTGCTAAATTCTGACAATGGATGGGAGGTGTTTGGTCCGACTGTTGAGATCTTGTTGTTTTTAATTTTTTCCTTTTATTAAAAATATTTTTTCTCATATATCCCGATTATGGTTTCCCCTCCCTCTATTCCTCCTAGTTCCTTTCCTCTTCCTTTCCCATATAAATCCACTCCCTTTTGTCTCTCATTTGAAAACAAATGGGCTTCTAAGGGATAAAAATAAAATAAAATGAGGTAGAACAAAAACTAACACACCAGAATAGGACAAAACTAATAAAGAGAAGGAAAAGTGCCCGAGAAAAGGCACAGGAACATATACAGAAGTAAAAAAGCACTGAATTGCAGCCAGGAATCCCGTAAACCCCCGACACTAGAACCCATAATATATACACACAAAAGACCATAGGGTAAGAAGAGAGAAAAAATTAAATATATAAATAAAATTAAAACATAAGATGATTTTTTAAACAGCTCGGACACAACATTTGAGATAATGAACCTCCAAAGATGCCACTGAGTTGGTGTTCTGTTGGCCACCTGCTGCTGGTCATGCAGTCTTCCATTAAGAGTAGATTTCCCCCATCCCCAGGTGAGAGTTCACTAGAAGAGACTAAATTTTCATTTGCAGGTGGTTGTCAGTTGGAGATAGGTTCTGGGTTAGGGGTAAGGGCGTATGTCCACTTCTTTCAGCTCTAGGACCCCATCTGGTGCAGGCCCATACTGGCCCTGTTCATGCTGCCTCAGTCTCTGTGACTTCATATGTGTGTGTATCATCTTGATTTAGAGGGCTTTGTTTCCTTAGTGTCCTTCACCCCCTCCGGATGTTACACTCTTTCCACCTTCTCAGTTGAGGTATTTGAGAGAATCTAATGTCTTATAGAGGGCTTTAATTTTGTAAGAGATGTGACTGAGAAGGCTATTGATTGGTTAACATGATGAGCATAACATGATGAGAAGACAGAAGCACAGAAATGGGTGAGCATTGATGGAGAATCTAGGACAGAGGTAATGCTGGAAAGTGCTGTGTTTAGTTACTGTATGGAGTTGAGCACCCGACGAGTTTTATCTTCACTTGTTATCATTAGTTCTGTTGGATTGTATTAAAATATGCCACCTCTCTTATGTGCTATCTCCCCTTTTCCCTACAGAAGCTCCAAACTGAAGATCCTAGATTTGAGGCATGATGTTGACCGCAGGACCACATGTTTTCAATCCAGGACATCCCCTTTCTGTTTTCAGTCTTGTTCCTATTCTCAGACCTCTGCCCCAAAGAGAGAAGGCCAACGCAGCACTGTAAATGTAGTGCCTGAGGTTGAGTTGTCCAGCTACCCCACTGAATTACTAGTGGACCTTTCCCTGGATGGCACCTTGAGAGCAAGGGAGTTTTTGTCTTTGCTTCTGAGTAAAGTTGAAGAAAGTTCCGGGTCCTTGCACCTCTGCTGTCGAGATCTGCAGATTGATAAACTGTCTGAGTATAAAAATACCCTCAAACTTGTGGATCTGTTGTGTATTGAACACCTGGCAGTTGATCAGGCTTCTCTTGGTGATGTTACAACCCTTTTGTCTCACATGGTCCACTTGGACAGTCTTAGTCTGTCTAAAATCACCCTTAAGTCTTTGAATGGGAAAACATTCAAAAGTTTCCTTACCCAACTTGAGCGGATGAAGAACCTTCAGGAGCTCAGCTTGTCTTTCTTCTGCCTCACAAATCGTCTACACAAATTGCTCAGGTGAGAGTCTGAGGGGAGGTACCTGGTTTCCTTCACATTCTGTTCTTAAGACAGGAAAGAAACTAGACTATGGCATTCCTAAGGCTCGATGGAATCTGTTTTTCCCTTCTCCTCAGCAGTAACACTACAGGAACTTTGAAACTGTCCACTAGAGCACTTCATTTATAGTGAAGAAAAGTCAGGATTACAAAATTAAGCTGTACCTATTCATTTATTCAGACAACTATACTCATACAATATAGGACCTCAGATATCTTAATGAAAAGAAAAAGTCTTTCTCCAGGTATCTAGAGAAGAACTGGAAGCATTGAGGTAGAAGGAGGTAAAGATTTCATGCTGTAGTGTTGACATACATACTCATCAAAAGATCCCCGTAATTCATATTGTCAGATCATTTTTGCTTGTGTGCTGTGCTCAAGGATCAGGCCCAGAATCTAGAGACTGTCATTTAGGAACCTTCAGTTGGCTGTTATCCCTGACCCCATTCCATCAAATAATAGAATTAGATTCGTGTGGATTGTAATTGCCAACTAGGTTAAATTTTTTCACTTATTATTTCTCAGAACCAAGCATAATAATATCTTGTACATGTTCTGAAGATTGAAAATCTGTGTCTAAGAGTGGAAAAGTCTTTCCTAGAGCCACAAATGTATTAAGTTATTTTAAAGTCCACATTGCTAGCTGCTGCAGCGCTGTATGTACAAAGAAGTTTGGTCTACGTTCTTAGATAATTTCCCACCACCAGTTCCTCATTCTTGAGCATCAATTTTCTGTTTTCTCCCTACAGAGTCCTACCACCTGATTTGGATTTCTTGAATCTGCCTTTCTGTGAGCTTTCTTACAGAGACTTCAGATTTCTTTCCCAGTGTCCTCAGGCAAACCAACTCAAGCTGCTGAATCTCAGTAACAATCCAATATCTTGGGAAGATTGTGAGCCTTTCCAGACCCTTATGGAAAATGTCTCTGGTACCTTAGAGTATCTAGAGATAAATCATTGTCTTATAACAGATTCTACCATAACTTCTCTTATTCCTGCTCTAAGCCACTGTTCCCACCTCCGTGTGCTTAGTTTTGCTTCTAACCCTATTACAATGTCTATGCTCGTGAGGATCCTGCAAAACTTAATACCGCTTATGGAGCTGAAATACGTGGTTTACCCCATCCCTGTGCATTGCTACGAGCGGTGGTATTTTCGGGGTAGTTTAGATCGACAGAAGCTTGCTGATGTGCATGCACAATTGAAGATGATGCTACAGGCAGCACAGCGGACTGACATGACCTTGATCACTATTTTAGAGTGAATTTCACAGTTCAACCAATTGTCAATAATGATACTTGCCATTCAAGCACCCAGTGTTCTTTCCTGAGGGCCATTGGCTCCATATGTAAGATTTATATATTGTAGGAAATGTAGTCAGGAAATAGAGATAGGAACTGCCCTTATGAAGAATAACTCTGACAAGAAAATGGAAGAGTTACAAGTTCCTGAGGCTGAGTTGTCCATTGTCACCATTATTCTTCTTACCAGTATGATACAGATCCGGAAGTCATGATAAATCATACCTCTGTCCTCAATGAAATTTACTTCTGGCTACTGGACACCAGTCACGACACTCTACCCTTTCCTGGACATGTTTCTGGAGGCCTGGTAGTTATTGAAACCAACACTTTTATCCTCTAGGGTTGTATTGAGCCTCTCAATTTAAGACTGTCTTCTGTCTCTTATAGGAAACCATCTGGATTTAACAGTGAGAAAAAGAATGTGTACGCATTACCCATTGAGTGACTCAGTTTTTCTCTATTTCATACTCCTTTTCCAAGGATTGGTTTGGGATAGTATTGTAATAAGTCAAAATGAACAGAGAGACAAGACAAGGTTCCTCCCTGAAGCCACTTAGAGGCTCAATGTTTCTGTGGCTTATCTGTTTCTCCACAGATTGTTAGTGCCTAGAAGAAAGGTGTTTTACCCGTTTTATTTCCCTTGTTCTTATTACATGTTCTGTTCAGTCTCTTCCCAGCAGAGTTCATGGGTTCCATGTCACCATCTTAGAGCCTTTCTCTCACATCTGTTTGATGTTTGCCTTCTGTCCTTGTGTAAAATGCCTGACATAGTAGACTAGTGAGGAAGGGAATTTTCTTTCCCAGCTTTAGAAGTTTCACCACGCTTGTTTAATTGCACTGCTTTATGACTTCAGCAAGGCAGAACACGGGAAAGAGCTTGTGACAGAGGGAGATTCTTCCAATTCATGAAGCATGGAAGCAGAGAGAGCAAGAGCCTGAGTCCCTATACAGCCTGCAGGAGTGGCACTACACAGATCTGCCTCCTTGAACTAGCCTGCCCTAAGTTTCTACCACTTGCCCTGGAGCCCTTCTTGAACTAGCTAGCCAATTCAAAATTTCAACCAGCCATGAGCTTGAGACCCCCTTTTATCATGTTAGCTCAGGAAGACATTTAGGACACATGGCATAACTCTTACTGTTGTTCTTTTAGTTATCTACTTACACCTAGTCATTTTGTCTTATTGCACCATGTGCATTTCCTTCATTGTATACATGATTCTGTTTGAATTTCTTGTTGCTGCTTTTCCACTATAGTTGCTCCCTTTGTTGTACTTTCTTTTAGCCAAATCCATATATTAATTCCAAATATTTGATCAATCAACAATGTGATGTAGCATAAATAAAAATACCACATTGCATATCCAAAAAATGGTAAGAAACAAAGGGCGTAATGTCAATAATTAGTAATTGTAATGTTGGTATATTGAAATGGTAACTAACATACTGAATTTCTTTGAAAGTAGCTCAGTTGCAATCACATGTTAAAACGGTAATGTTACTGTCACTCAATAACACAGTAACTAAAGAATTGAAATTGAATAATTATATGTGCTTAGTGTATTCTTGTTGCAATAAAATAGACTGCATTTTAAAGGTGTAGTAAGAAAGAAAAGTGAACATAGTGTGCTTTCATACTGTTTCTATTTTTAAAAGTTAACATACTTGATTTCAGGGCAACTCAGTAAAAGCATTGTTAAAATTAATTGGATTTTAAGTCATTGGGATGGTACAGTAAGTACAGTCATTGAATTTGACCACTTGATTGCCACTGTGGAAAAAGAGAATGGATTTTTAAGGATTGTCCTCTGTCTTTCACATGCATTCCATGGAATTGATACTGCTATACTCACACACATCACACACACACACACACACACAGCACGCAGATACAGGTAATAGTAATAAATCAAATTTAAATCGAATTTGGTTCATTATATCTGTTGAAATAACAAACAAGAACCACCAGTAAAAAAATAACTTAGAAAGTATTTAAAGCCATTTCTATTAATTCTGGTTTGCGTGATAAAGAATTACATTTGCTTCTCAGGAAGAAAAATTATAATAACATAATTCATATATAGAGTTTCTCTTTAACACATTATTTCATGCTTTGAAGAAAAATGAAAATTTAGTGACTTAGTTATACCTTTCATGTTACTTATATAGACTGCAAAAACTATTAAAATGTCAATGTAATAAGCAATTGCTTTGTATTTCTTTCTTGTTAACATTACATTATTTTGGCACATATATAAATAAAATATTATTAAACCTTAAGTTTACCTTTTTCTTCTATATCCTTTGGGTTTTCTCCTCATCCTAATGTTGCATTTAGTGCATTCTCTGCATATGAAAAGACTTGTCACAAACACTCACCAGTGTTTGTTGAAGTAGTGGCAGAGGCACGGTGTATTAGTGACAGACAACCTCAAGCCAAAAGTGAGAAATAGAAAGGGACAGAAAGAGACAAATATTACAAGCCTCAGCCGGGCGGTGGTGGTGCACGCCTTTAATCCCAGCACTCGGGAGGCAGAGGCAGGTGGATCTCTGTGAGTTCGAGGCCAGCCTGGTCTACAAGAGCTAGTTCCAGGACAGGCTCCAAAGGTACAGAGAAACCCTGTCTCGAAAAACGAAAAAAAAAAATATTACAAGCGTCTACCAATCTTGAATCCAACCAGACAGAGCCAGTTAAATTTGAATGTCTGTGATGATCACTCGTACTGAAGGTTTTCTTCTATTTTTAAGGTGCTACTCTTTAGGTCCAAGACTGTCTTCAGAGCCATTCTTCCATTTTCTTAAAGAATAGTAGACATTAACAGTGGAATTTTTTTCTATCAAATCATCTTGTATCAGCTGATTTTTGTAGTTGTGAAATTAGAATCCTGATAAAATTATATGCTTATAGGAAGTGGGGATGATTATTGAAAAAAAAATAACTGATGAATTTGAAAGAGTAAGAAGGGATATTTGAGAGGGTTAGAGGGAGGAAAGGACAGGGGGAATGTAATTATAATTGTTGTGGGGGGTCCACCAGAGAGCACGGCTCAAACACAAATTTAAGCCAATAGAAAGTATTTATTAGCTGGCCTATGACTGTACTGGGTGTTCGGGATCCCAGTGTATCCCCCACCCTTTCTCAAGGTGAACTTTTAAGCAGAAAATCCAGTCTTGGGTTGGCATACTTGAGTTAACAAGAACAGTTAGCCAAAAGCAGAGCTATAGAAGCCAAAAGGCAAGGTTAGTACATTTAGAGATGTTCCCAGAACTCTGCACCTTGCTGGAGTAGGTCTTTGTTATACTGGAACCTTAATGCCATCAGTTGAACAGTATTGACCCATTCTCAAACAAAAGCCGTCACGTCTGTTGACAAGGAGCAAGATTGTTAGAGGCCTGTTACAGCAAGAAGCAAGGTTGTTAATCAAGGAGACCAGCTAAACAAGTTTTCATCCAGCTTTCTTGTGTTTTGTACTTGATCATTAACAAGGCCATTGAATCTTTAATTACCCTAGAGTGATTGACATAGAAACAACATTCTTTCCCCAAAAGAGGAAGTTCAAACCTCTTAGTATCAATATTAAAATTTATGACTTAGTTTACCCAAATAGCTTAAACTTTGATAATATAAAACATAATATAAAACATTTTATAACACAGATGTCTCACAGCCTTATAAATTTATTTAAAAACTTAAAATCTCTTAAATGTCTTTTTGCAATATCAAGAATATAAAAAATAAAGTACTTTTTAGAAAGCAACATGAGTCATCATGCAAAAATTTATCCCAATCTAAACTATCTTGGAGAATTGTTAGGCCCAATCCATGTGGTCACTTTTAATAAAGATGGTGGTGAAATCATGTGGCATCCATTTTTTAAACTCTAGTAAAATGGCAATTTAAAATTTAAAATGGAATTATGCCTTATGTTTTTTAAATTACCCATGCATAAATTTTAAGTAAATTAAACATGAGTCTAGCAAAGGAAGAGCCATAATCTACTTCTAGAACCAGCTTTAAAAAAACAGTAGCATATAACAGTTTTAATACTATCTATACCAAAACGTTATCTGAATTTTTGCTAACCCAAATTTAGTAACCAGAGCTCAGTGAAAATTTTCTGAAATTAGGCCCATAACAGCAAAATAGAACATTTCTGTATCAGCTCCATGCTTGTAAGAAAACTTACATAGACAAACTTTTCAACAAAACAAGCACATTAAATATTTGCATGTATGAGAAACCACAGCAAACATAGTTTACATCCCTTTTTTCTTGCTTTTTAGACGATATACCAAAACCTTTCTTGTTTTTTCTCTCTTACTTTTTAGACAGTATAAAAACTCTTACCAAAGTCTTTGTGTGTGTGTGTTTTCTCAGTGGTGTATGATGTATGGCTACAGCATTTTAAACAAGAAGAGAAACATGCATATACTATAAAAAAAAAACCCTTAAAATTTATATCACATAAAATCCTGTAACAACATGAAACATTTGAGACCAACAGTAGTTTTTTTATACATTAACCAATAATAACTTGTAACCAGCCCCTATAAATGATGACAAATATTTATAACATATTGGATCTGAAAGAGTCCTTGATCCAAGGAGCCAAAGCTACGTCAAGTTTGATCAGAAGCTGAAGCAGGCAGGGGGAACTCATCCACCAGCATGGGAGGTATGCAGCATGAGGGGGAAAAGATGGTTAACTTCTCCAAGCCATATCAATTAACCTCAGACTCTCTCTTAGTGTTTGAAATCCTGTTGGGATACATCCGCCGCCTACAACTGTGACTGGCAACCTTACTATGTTGTAAAAACAAGGCTGCATAGCCCACCCATCCATCCACACAAGTATGCTGCCCCACAGCTGGCAGCTTGGCGCTTGGAGCCAAGGCTGACTCTTTTTCATGAAATGTTTAAGGTGGTGAGGAAAATATACCCCTATGCTTATGGCCCTATCTCTAAAGTCCTGTAAGTGATCCCAATATCAAAGTCAAAGAAGTCTGATTTGAGTCTGTCCCTTATCGTCAGCATCAGTCTAAGTCAGGACAAAAGCACAGCAACACACAGACACACAGGGCAATGAACAGGACAATGGCACTGAACCAAACCCAAGACCCAGATTCCAGCAACTAAACCAAAGACACAGCTTCAAGCTGTTTTGCGGGTGTGACCCGCCCCTCTATCACACTGAGATGGCTGTGTGTCTCTATACAGACTTGAGACCCACTACCTGTGTGTCTCACCAAAGAACTGACCACGCTACTCGCATGTCTTACCACAGAACTGAGAAATGCTACCGATGTATCTCGCCAGAGGGAACCACCCTCAGCAGAAGGGCCCTGGGAATGTCTTCCCAGGTGCCCTGCCTATGATCTTTTCCTGTATCCACAGATTGTCTTCAGGCACTACAGTTTTGGGGCCCTCTCACAGACAGACATGAGACATGAAACAAAACACAGAAAACTTGTCAGTCGGTTGAAGGCTCTACAGGTGGTAGTCCTAGTGGGCTTTGGGGGATCTGGGACAAGCCTCCAAATGTTATGCCCAAATCTGTGAAGTCCTTGCAAAAATCGACAAGAAGACCGAATCCCGTATGAAAACAAGCAAAGAGCCTTTATTTAAATCAAATTTGCAAACTCGGTTTCTCTGCATGGCCAAGGTATTGGAATAACCGGAGAGCCCCAAGCTCAGTTAGAATTGGGTTTTTATAGTAGTAAAGGTGGGGGTTAGGGGTTTCTGAGGTTTTAAGACCCCTGACTGGCTGACATTTGTCTCGGGGTGTCCTGTTGAGTGTGTGCTGGCAGGTGATCCTATCTAGAGTGGTTGGAATGCCAGGCATTTCCTTCGAATGATATGTTCTTGGGTGGAAGTCAGGTAATCTCAGTATGTGGTTCCTCCTGCAACCAGGCATTGCCTCAGGGTAAAGTACTGAGACTCAGGCCTCCATTTAAATTTATCTATGGCCCAGTTCTACTCTGACAGGAGATACTGGGTGGAAGTAAAGAACTTCCTTTGGGTGACCTGCATACTTAGCTTATCATGGCTGGTCGTGGCTGGCCCCCACAGGAACTACTAAGGTCTCCATGGATAGGTGAGTTAGAGGATGGAGTGGGACTTGTAGATTACAAGTCTGACTAATGATGGGTGTTAAGTAGCTGCCTGTTGGCTAGCTAATGATACTTAGGCAGGTCTTAGAGGGCCCCGGGATTTGCATCAGTTTCAAAGGCCTAGAGAATGGGCTGTCCAGCATGGGAGCTGTTCACTCACATCTTGATTCCCTCTGTGTATCAGAGATACTCTGAGATCACAGAGGATGAGTTTGAGAGAGGAGTAAGAGTTGTAGCTTACAGGGTCTGATCAATTGGGTGGGGGTGTTGGAGCAGCCTCTCTACAGGAGCCTTGCCTGCTGGCTGGCTAGTGAAACTGAGGCAGGTGGGGGAGGGGCTCGGGATTTTTCTCCAGGTACCTAGGGCCTAGAGACTGGGCTGTCCACCTAGGGAGCTGGCCACTTACCTCTTGGTCTACTCTGTGTAGTCACAGTCTGTGCCTCAGAGATCCTCTGGGGTCATGGGGGATGGTGGGTTGGGGTCAGAGCAACAGCTGTAGTTTACAGGGTCCAATCAATGGGTGGGGGTGTTGGAATAGCCTACCTGCAGGAGGCTTACCTGCTGGTTGTCTGCTGAAGCTGAGGCAGGTGGGGGAGGGGCCCGGGGTTTTGCACTGGTACCTGATGCCTAGAAACTGGCCTGTCCAGTAGGGTGATTGATCACCCACCTCTTGGTCCACTTGGTGCAGTCCCAATCTGTGTCACAGAGATCCTCTGAGTTCATGGGGCACGGGTAAATTTGGAAGTGATGTGGGATTTGTAGTTTAAAGGGTCTGATCGACAGGGGAGCATTGGAATAACTAACCTGCAGGAGGCTTGACTGCTGGCTGGCTAGTGAAAATGAGGCAGGTGGGGGAGGGGCCCAGGGTTTTGCCCAGGTACCTAGGGCCTAGAGACTAGGCTGTCCACCCTGGTGGCTGGTCACTAACCTCTTGATTCCTCTGTGCATTCCCAGTCTGTGTCTCAGAGTTCTTCTCGGTATATTGTTTCTTTAAAAGAAGCAAGAATGGAGAATTAATGTCATTCATATTTCTCATATTGTTTATATTATGGCATGTTAATGTACAAAATTTAAAAAACTGATAAAAATGTCAATGTTGTCACCAGCAAATGATTTATATTGCCTCCTTGTTTATCAGGTACCAGGCTTGACAAAAATACCACTTGCTAGGGTAGGGCCTTAGGGATCAGAAAAATAAATAAGTAGTATGATGGTGCAAATAAAATAATAAAACAGAAACCATAGAATAGTACTGGGAAGGAGTTCCAGTGAATACTGATATCGCCCACGTTTAATTTTCCATACATTTTATACCCCAGTACAACAGGGAGAAGAAGGCAAAAGGCTGCTTTAACATTATACAAAGGACAACCCAAACAGTTATTTACTTCAACACTTTGAGACATTAAGTCATTAGCATTCTGTTATTTAGGCAGTGAACCCACCCTAGACCAAGTATCCTAAAGGCAGCCACTCCCAACATTAAACCCTCCATTTCAAAAGAAGGAGCAGATCTATGCTTGCATATCCTGGCCATCTGTTAGGGTAGAGTGGATCTACCTGTACAGGTCATCTTAATATCAAAAGAACCAAGTAACCACATCCTGGGTCAGGATGTGTGGCCCTGGCTGTTGTCAACAATTTTGAGCAAGCCCAAACTCTCTCACATTTTTGGGCCTCCACACATTTTAATTTAAAGTATTTTGACATTTTATATTAAATAAAATATTGTTACAATTTAATTTCATGAATTTCATTAAACTTCTTCTTTTAGTTTTCCTGTTTCCAGCATGACTCTATGTATTTTCTGGGCATATATCTGTAGGTTGCTCTAAATTGTTTGCTTTCATCTGATTTAAAAAATAATTTATGTTCAGGTGTTGTAGGAGGCCACTTGTTCATTTCTCATCTGCCCAGACTCCCAAGATAACCACACAGAAACTGTATTAATTAAATCGCTGCTTGGCCAATTATTTAAGCATATTGCCAGCTAGTTCTTACATCTAGAATTAACCTATCTCCATTATTTTATATTTTACTTTGAGCTCGTGGCCTACTGGCAAGGTTTTAACATATCTGTCTCTGGCAGCAGTTCATGGCTTCTCTTTGATTCTGCCTCCTTTTTCCCAGCATTCACTGTCAGGTTGTGGAGAGCAATGTCTAGCCTTGGCAATAGCCTTGATTGAGTGAGGATTCCCATGGGACCCTTTTGGCCTATGACTCAATTAAAAGTAACCCAGTCCCAGTCCTGGAACTTTCATTTGGTGATAAGAGATGGGACATTGTCTCCCCCATTATTTGGCGATCTCATTTGCATTGCCTTCATAGTATATATATATATTAGGAAGCTGCTACTGTATTAGGTTTCAAATGGCCCCTAATTTTAGTTGTTTTTCCCCATTTTACCTCTTTCTTTCATTTTCCTCTCCCCTCCCCATTTTATTCTTCCATTCTACCCCTATCCATCCGTTACTGTTTTCCTTTTCTAATGAAACCTATCGGTCCCTGACCGACTTAATTCCTTAGTCTGTACCTACCTGGAGCATGAATAATAAAATTCCAGAGACAGATATTGGGGCTCAAGCTGAAGATCAGAAAAGCAAAGTGGCTGATCACTAGCTCTTACCTTTACCTCTTACCAAAATGGGTAATCCTGCCTCCAGGAATCCTCAGACTGAGACTAAGAGTGAGACCTGTTGCCTCCTGTCTTATAGTCCTCTCTTGTGCTGGGATTAAAGGCATTCATCACCACCACCTGACCTATATGACTGACCTGTATGACTAACTAGTGTGGCTGCTTTGCATTCTGATCTTCAGGCAAGCTTTATTTATTAAAGCACAAATATTATATCTCTTAACCTACCTTCTATGGTTATGTAGATTGAAGCTTAGTTATCATTCACTCAACAGATAATATCCTCATACAAGTGAATGCATACCATATTTGTCTTTCTGGGTCTTATATACATCATTCAGGATGATTTTTTTCTAGTTCCATCCATTTACCTAGATGATAACATCACCAAGTCTAATAAACCAGAAGCAAACTTTATTCCAGAAACCAGATCCCAGGAAAACCAGAGGCAAACTTAAAAATAAAAAGAAAATAAAAAATAAAAACCACCGCAGAGCAGAGAAGCATCTTATTATATGACAAATACTTAAAACTTTTTAAAAATGAAAGTAAGGTTTTATTACAGAACTAATAAACAATATTATAGTAAGAAAACACTGAAAACAAAACAATTTGAAAATGAAGCAAAATTTAGCAATTCTTTGAATGTACACACAATACCCACGAAAGAACATAAATTTTGATTAGTTTTTAAGCAATTAAAATATTAAAATAATAGTTGAAAAATTTTCAAATGCAATAATGAGAATCTCCATGTCCATAGTAATGATCTTATAAACTTCAACAAAATTTAAGGATGAGATAAATCTCATCTGCATAACATTTTCAAGAATATAAATACGACGCGCTTCCTATTTTATTTTATGACACTAAATAATGGGACAACCTAATCAAAACTGTCAGAAGAAAAAATATATCAGTATTCTTCTTGTATATAGCTGTAAAAATTCTCAGTAAAACATTAGTAAATTGAATCTATCAACACACAATGTGCTTGTTATTAAGTAACTCAACTTCTCAAAGTGAGAACACTTTGGTTTCACTACATTAACTAACTTAAGAAGAAAAATAAAATGACAGTATCATCATCCAGAAAAAAGGAACTGGTGAAAATAGAACTACTACTATATACATCAAAGAAGTATGGACATTAATATATGAGAGTGAATATATGTGTGTTTTCCAACGATGTATTTTTTGTGGTATATAATGGTGTTGTACATGTATGCATATTTGTGTACCCTGTGCATATAGTGACCACAAAAGCCAGAAGATGCATCTGTTCTTGATGGAGACCTAACGAGTGCGCTGGATTCAGGGAAACTAAAGGTGTCAAAAGCTGTGAGGCTTTTGTGTCTCCTTCCGACCGGGGACTTAGGCCGAGCAGAACACCCAGAGCTTTTAACCACTGACTGAACCATCTGTCCAGCAAAGGCCTGATTTTTAAGTGAAAATCTTCTGTACCTTTAGTTCATTCTATTTGACTTTTTGTCTCCAAGCTTGAGACCCGGCTTCGTAGAATTCTCTGGGCATTCAGTATTTAAGTCACACTCACACAGTCCACATAAAATTGTTAATTCAAAAAGATGTAGGCAATTGCATAGACACCTAAATTGTCCGTGCCGCCGGGGCCTCGTGAGCCGCAGCACGCGGAAGGAGTTGGAGAGCAGCCAGCTGACCCCAGCTAGCCAATTGGAGTCCTCCATTGGGCGCACTAACTCTGAAGAGGACCGGTTGGGGTCCTCAAGCGGCTTTTGAAGTTCTTGCGCTCTGGTCTGCCGCATCTGAGGTGCTGAAGAAGTCGGAAAACTCTCCCCGCTCCCCTACTCAGGTAAGTGACGACAGAAGTTTCTTTTCATAAACGGAACCTATTTGGGGATTAGTCATCGATTTCCCCGGATTTCTTAACAGTTTGGCCCTGTTGGCGCGAGGCAGCCCAGTTCTCGCGAGGAAGCCTTTCTTCGCCCTGTTCACTCAAGGCGTAGGTCCCGGCTTGTTTTCTCGAGGCAGCGTTCCGGCCCTGTTCACTTGAGGTATGAGTTCCTGAGGTCACATCAATTATGTGATCAGTTGCGTCATATTCTCTATTTAAAATGCTTCACTTCTTTAACCTATTAGTGAAAGTCTATATTTCTGAGTGGGTGTGGTGCCATATTGGAGGCTGAAGTAAGCCGACTCCAAGCTCTGCCTCAGCCTGGATACAAGGCAAGGTCTTCTCTCAGGGGAAAAAACAAAAAATAACAACGAAATAAAAACAAACAACAATAACAAAATCATCATTATTTGCATCAACCTGGGTACCTAACAAAATCATCATTATTTGCATCAACCTGGGTACCTGATGTATTCTGTCTTAAAAAAAATATACAGCCAACAATAACAGGAAAATATGACCTTTCTTTGTATTTGCATCAGACCGAGTACATAGTAAGGCCTTGTCCTAAAAAAATAAAATAAGCAAACAACAAACAACCCCCACAAAGAAAAGAACACACCATTTTTTTCTTTGCATATTCGTCTTACTAGTTTTCATATACAAGGCTTTTAAAATGGTAGATGCTGATTTCCCTTCCAGTTTATTTAATATGTATTTTAAAATACTTTGGCATCTGAAATAGAAATACCTGTTGGAGATGAGTGAGATTTCATATCCAAAGCATTTAGGATGTTTTTCAGTTCCCTGCTGTGTCTGGTTGGAAACTTTATGATTTATATGATTTATATGTCTCTGCATACTGAATGGAGTGTTTGCCTCCATGCCTGAGTTTTATCTATAAAACATTTAAAAATAATTTTACAAGTCTAAAATGTATTCTCCCGGATATTTTTGCTGAAAGACGTCTTATAAAACTAGTCTTTCCCAAATGGAAAGCAAACTCCATACAAAGGTTCTTCGATGTCCATCACCTTTTCTGAAATAGATTGGTTCTGCCAGGAGCAGACATGTCTCACTGTCATTAAAAGTCTTAGGTTATTAAACATATTAAATGTCATATTCTGTAGGTCTTTGTAGTATTTGAAGACCATCTCTCTATCTCAATGTAGCTGTTTATGACCTTGAAAACATACCTAACATGACTATAAGTTTGACTATTAATCTGTATTTCTTAATTATACATTACATTTTTAAATGAGCTGCATACACACAATACTCCAAATAAGAGTAGAAATATACATACCGTATAAAAAATTAAATTTTCATCAATTGGGTATATATCCAAAGGATGCTCAATCATACCACAAGGACATGTGCTCAGGTATGTTCTTGGCAGCATTATTCGTAATGGTCAGAACTACGAAACAGTCTAAATGCCCCTCAGCTGAAGAATGGATAAGAACAATGTGGTATAGCTGAACATGGTGGTGCATGCCTTTAATCCCAGCACTGGAGAGGCAGAAGCAGGCAGATCTCTGTGAGCTTAAAGCCAGTCTGGTCTACAAAGTGAGTTCCAGGACAAGCTACAAAGAGAAACTCGGTCTTAAAAAACAAAACAAAAAAAAAAAAAAGAAAGAAAGAAAGAAAGAAAGAAAGAAAGAAAGAAAGAAAGAAAGATAGAATTGTGGTGCATAATATAGTAATAGCCAGTGGTAAAAGTAATGGCAACTCGAAATTTGCAGGCAAATGGGTGGATATTCACTCATAAGTGACTTTTAGACGTAAAGCAAAGAAAACCCAGTCTACAGACCATAACCCCAGAGAACCTCAGTAACAAAGAGGACCCTAAGAGAGATACACATGAATCTACATATGAAGGAGAAAAGTATAAGGTCTCCTGAATAAATTAGGAGTGTGGGAGTCACAAGAGAGTGTAGAAGAGGAAAGGGGAGGAAGGAAATGGAGCAGATTAAAAAAAATGTATAGCTCAATAAAAGCAATACAAAAAAAGAGGAAAAATATATCAAAAAATATATATCAATGTAAAATGTTTCAGATTAATAGTTGATTTTTGGATTAAAGTATGTTCAATAATCTACCCTTTTATCCTGTCATTTCTATATTTCCCTTTCCTTTTTTTCTTATTTTTTCTTTTCTTTTTTTTTCTTGGTTTTTCTTTTTAAAGGATTTCTCTGTAGCTTTTGGAGCCTGTCCTGGAACTAGCTCTTGTAGACCAGGCTGGATTCAATCTCACAAAGATCTGACTGCTTCTGCCTCCCTAGCGCTGGGATTAAAGGCGTGCGCCACCACTTTCCGGCCAGATTTTTAATTTATTAAAATTTAATTTGTCAGTTTTTGCTATTGTCTCCTGAACTGTTTCCAGAATGCATTTAAAGAGGTTTTACTGTGCCTATACAGTGCCTATAAAGTGTTTTTATTATAGAAGTTTCAGGATATCACATCTTACATTAGGAGCATTGATTGATTTTGAATTGATGTTTGTAAAGAGAGACAGGGATACAGGTTACTCTCTCTACATTTAGATGGTTAGCTTTGCTAAACTAACAAAAATTAACTGAAGTGTTGTAACATAGTTCCTTTTCTCCAGTGGATGTTTTGGGGACTTTTTTTCTTCAGTAATCAGGTGATTCTAGATATATGATTATATTTCAGGGTTTTCTATTTCATTCCCCTGACTTACACATCTCGTTTTGTTGCAATAGCATGCTGTTTTTGTTTCTATTGCTTGGTGACATAATTTGAAAGCAGCTAATGTTTACTTGCTTGTTCCTGTATGTAAGAGGTCTTCTGTCTTCTACTGTCTTCTTCGATTTCTTCCTTCACTGTTATTAAATTAGCTGTTCCAGTCTTTCACTTCCTCGTTAAGTCTGTTCCTTAGTATTTAATGCTTGAAGCAATTGTGCATGGAATTGTTTTTCTGACTTATTTGTCAATGGCATAGTTATTAGAATATGGAAAAGCATCAGTGTTTGCACTTACTTTGTAATACTGAATGTTTTTTGTTGCTTTTGCCAAATCCTAATGTTTTCTGTTAGAGCATTTGTAGTCTTTTAATTGTAGGATTATAGCAAAGATTCTTAGGAATCATTAGACATCCCCTTTACTCTTTGTGTATCATTTGCCATTTTCTCTTGATTTACTACAGTGAACTGAAACTTCAATCAGCACATTAAGTAAGATTGGAGAGGGTGGATCATACTTTCTCATTGCTGACTTGAGAAAAAATGCTTTGCAGTTTTCCAAATTTAATATAATTTTGACTGTAGGTTTATTGAAGTACCAGCTGCAGAAGTCTGTGAGGCTGGACCATATTAGCCAGCAGCGTTGAAGCTGTTTTGGAAGAAGACTGTTCAGGAGATTCTAACAGAGATATTCTGAAATTCTGGATCACCAGGGCCATCAGTTTTCATTGGTGTTTGGTTCCCTTGCTCTGAAAATACATAAACTTTCAAATATAATATATATTCACATTAATTCTAGTATAGAGTGTGCATTGTACATAAGTCAGCCAAATATGAGTTTTTATTATGTGTTTAAGTAGGTAAAATATGCATTACATATCTTTTAGTTCTTTTAGGTTCATTTCTTTATGTTTGTAGTTAGGATTTCAGAGGATCTCTCTCTTTCAGACCTGACTTTCTTTAACCCAGAATGAATCCACAGCCTCTCATTTCCTGTGGAAATAAAAGCATAACCTCTCCTGCAAAGCAATACACATTTTGACTAAAAATTTGGAAGTCAAGGCATTTTCAAAATATATAGATTAGTTTAATCAAGCAATATTTACAATACAGTATGTTCTAGAAACCAAAAAATTCAAAGATAAAAGAATAACATACAGAATCCAGACTCTCTCTGTTTTTTAATCTTTACTTTGTTTTTATATTACTTTATTTCCTCTTTAAGTACCTAATTATTTTAAACTATTTTGCATACCATTTCTCTTCTCTCTTCCAAGTCTATGCATGTTTTCAAACACACTGTGACACACTTAGAGGCTTTCTCCATCTGATCCTGCTTTACTGCGTATCTCTATCCTTTTCTGACCACATGAGCCAAACTTCAAACTGTTAAGTGGTGTGGCTAGGACCAAAGCCTATGCCTTGGCAGCTGATTCTGCCCTGTTTGGTTCCCTGAGAGCCTAGATTCATGTCAGAGGTAGAGGTGTGAGCAGCATTTACTGTCCCAACTCTGGGAATTGTTGAGTCCATGCTGCCACCAAGTAGCACTGCTTGCTGCTCATAAACCCCATTGAAGTGTTCAGTAGCAGGACCTCCCAAAAGACCCATCCATGCTGGTAACACAAACCAGGAAAATGCATCTTAAGGTAGGCAGGCCTCTGCCTCTAGCAAACAAGAAAACAGTGGTACCAGAAATTCAAGTTTGACTCCACTTTTGTGTGTTTTTTTAAAAGCTTTTCTGGCATTATTTGGATGTATATGGTCCTGAATGTTGGGTGCCATTTGTGTTGGTGAAATTTTCCTGTCCTGCAGCTACTCTGAAACACACCGAGTCTTATATTACACATGCTCAGCTGGTAGCTCAGGCTTATTACTTACTAGCTGTTATAACTTAAATTTACTCATTTCTGTTCATCTACATTCTGCTGTTTAGCTTTATGTCTGTCCCATTGTGTGTCTGATTCATTCTGCCTCTGGCTGGTGACTCCTTTGACTCTGTGCTTCTTCATCCCAGCATCCTATTATCTAGTCTTCCCATCTAACCTCCTCCTGCCCAGCTATAGGTTAGTGAGCTCTTGTTAGCCAAGGAGAGTAATACAGATTCATAGTGTATAAAAAGATTGTTCCACAACAGCAGGACATCTTGGGAACTCTGTCAACAAAGAGTTCTCCCTGAGATATGAATTTGGCTGACTGATAACAGTTGCACAATGACATTAAGACAGCCTCAGCAGGACTTTTGGTTTTCAGCTGCCAGGGAATTCTATCAGAAACTATTACCATGTCAAAGCTCATGTAAATGTAAGTCATGCGTGGGACCAGGTTTTAACCCAGGTAAACATAATAACTTGGTACCTTAAGTCCCATGGTTCTGTCTTTTTTCCCAAGGGAGATACAAGTGTAAGGGTTGGTCCATTGTTAAGGAAAACTGATGATGTAGTGACCAGTACTAGGTGGAGAGGGAGCTATGAAGATCCATCTAATAATCGCTTTAACATCAGTCATAGAGAGACAGAATTTGCCTGCTGGGTTTCACTCTTGCTTTGCTCCAGTATTTATTCACTATGGACCCTTTCCTCCTCTCTTTTGGAACAGTAATGTATTTTTTGTGTCATTAAATGTTAGAAGTATGTAATTTGATGTTATTATTTTGATTTTACCGGGGTTACAGTTAAGAGATTACCTCACAAGAAATTTTAAGCTCTGGAATTATAAACAGTCTGGAGACTGAAAGACTGTGGGGACATTTGAAGTTGGACTGAGTGCATTTTGCATTAGGATATGACTACAGACTTATGTGGATCAGGGAGTAGGATGGAGTAGTTTGAATGAGAATGGCTCCCATAGGCTCAAGTATGTTTGATTCCTAGTTGGTGAAATATTTAGGAAGGATTAGGAATTGTGGCCTTGTTTGAGAAAGCCTGTTACTGGGAGTGGGTTTTGACTTTTGAAAAACCACTTCCAGGCCCAGTCTCACTTTCTCTCTTCCTCCTGCATGCAGATCAGGAAGTAAGCTCTCAGCTACTGCTCCATCATCATACCTGCCTGCCTGTTACCTTAGTCCTCACCTTGATTTTCATAGACTAAGCCTCTGAAACTGTAAGCAAACCCCTAATTAAATGTTACTTTTTTATATTTTCTTTGGTCATGGTATCTCTTCACAGCAATAGAAAAACAACTAAGACAATGGGTTCAAAGCTACATATGATTATTGATTGCTTTTCTCTGTTAGCAGCTTGCATAGCACATTGAAAATTGTAAGAACTAGTCCTTATGGATGAGACTTGAGGGCTGTTTCCAGATCCGTTCCTCCAAGTCCTATGCCTGAAATGTGTGGTGCCTTTTACAGTAATATCATACCTTAAAGTCCTCATAGGCAGCTGAGGGCAATGGAAATAGCATCTATTCCTTGGGGTGTTTCTTAGATTTCCCAAACTAGATTTCAGTATTTTTTTCTTTTTTTCTTTATTTTTTTTCATTCAAAAATTTCCACTTCCTCCCCTCTTCCCATTCCCCTCCAGCTTCCCCACTCACCCCCGTCCTTCCCCCTTCCAGTCTTAAGATAAGGCAGAGTACCCTGCCCTGTGGGAAGTCCAGGGCCCTACTCCATCCATCCAGACCTGGAAGGTGAGCATCCAAATAGACTAGGGTCCCAAAAAGCCAGTCCATGCAGTAGAAACAAGTCCCAGTGCCTTTTTCAGTGGATTCTCAGTCAGCCCCCATTGTCAGCCACATTCAGAGAGTCCGGTTTGATCACATGTTCATTCATTCCTACTCCAGCTGGATTTGGTGAGCTCCCATTAGATCAACCACACCGTCTCAGCAGGTGGACCAACCCCTCATCGTCCTGATTTCCTTGCTCATCTTCTCCCTCCTTCTGCTCTTCAACTGGACCTTGGGAGCTCAGTTTAGTGCTCTGATGATGTGGGTCTCTCTCTCTCTTTCTCTCTATCCACCACTGGACAAAGGTTCTACGGTGATATTCAAGATATTCATCAGTATGACTATGGGACAAAGACCTAGCCGGGGACATATCTGTGGACACTTGGAATCCCCTCTAGAGCCAAGTCTCTTGCCAACCCTAAAATGGCTCCCTTAATTAAGATATCTTTTTCCCTGCTCCTATATCCACCCATCTTCCATCTCAACCCTTCCACTCCCCCAAGCTCTCCCCAATCCTTTCCTTCTCTCTTCTCTCTCCCCCTCCCCTTCTGCCATCCCATCCCCACCCCTACCCTCATGCTCCCATCTTTTGCCCAGCAATCTTGTTTGCTTCCAGTTTCCAGGAGGATCTATATATGTTTTTCTTTGGGTTTTACCTTGTTATGTGGCTTCTCTAGGCTTGTGAACTATAGGCTCAATGTCCTTTGTTTATGGCTCGAGTCTACTAATGAGTGAGTACATACCATATTCATCTTTTTGGGTCTGAGTTATCTCACTCAGGATAGTGTTTTGTATTTCTATCCACTTGCACGCAAAATTCAAGATGTCATTGTTTTTTAGCATGGAGTAGTACTCTAATGTGTATATGTTCCACACTTTCTTCATCCATTCTTCCATTGAGGGGCATCTAGGTTGTTTACAGGTTCTGGCTAT
Source organism: Chionomys nivalis (assembly GCF_950005125.1). Lineage (NCBI taxonomy): Eukaryota > Metazoa > Chordata > Mammalia > Rodentia > Cricetidae > Chionomys > Chionomys nivalis. The sequence continues at coordinate 99,940,068 of NC_080112.1, forward strand.
TACAAATAATGCTGCTATGAACATATTTGAACAAATGTTTTTGTAGTATGATTGGGCATCTCTTGGGTATATTCCCAAGAGTGGTATTGCTGGATCCTGAGGTAGGTTGACTCCCAATTTCCTGAGAAACTGCCACACTGATTTCCAAAGTGGTTGCACAAGTTTGCATTCCTTACTCCACATCCTCTCCAGCATAAGCTATTATTGGTGTTTTTGATTTTTAGCCATTCTGACAAGTGGAAGATGGTATCTCAAAGTTGTTTTGATTTGCATTTCCCTGATTGCTAAGTAAGTTAAACATGACCTTAAGTGTCTTTTGGCCATTTGAACTTCTGTTGAGAATTGTCTGTTCAGTTTAGTACCCCACTTTTTAATTGAGTTAATTAGAATTTTAATGTCTAGTATCTTGAATTCTTTATATATTTTGGAGATCAGACTTTTGCCTGATGTGGGCTTAGTGAAGATCTTTTCCCATTCAGTAGGTTGCCTTTTTGTCTTAATGACAGTGTCCTTTGCTTTACAGAAGCTTCTCAGTTTCAGGAGGTCCCATTTATTCATTGTTGTTCTTATTGTCTGTGCTGCTGGGGTTGTACGTAGGAAGTTGTCTCCTGTGCCCTTGTGTTGTAGACTGCTTCCTACTTTCTCTTCTATCAGGTTCAGTGTGGTCAGACTAATATTGAGATCTTTAATGCATTTGGACTTGAGTTTTGTGCATGGTGATAGATATGGTTCTATTTTCATTCTTCTACAGGTTAACATCCAGTTATGCCAGCACCATTTGTTGAAGATGCTCTCTTTCTTCCATTATATAATTTTAGCTCCTTTGTCAAAAATCAGGTGTTCATAGGTTTGTGGGTTAATATCCGGGTCCTTGATTCAATTCCATTGATTGACGTCTCTGTTTTTATGCCAGTACCAAGCTGTTTTCATTACTGTAGCTCTGTAATGCAATTGGAAGTCAGGGATGGTTATGCCTCTGGAAGTTCCTTTATTGTATAGGATTGTTTGGGTTATCCTGTTTTTTTTCCCATATAAAGTTGTTTATTGTTCCCTCGAGGTCTGTGAAGAATTTTGTTGGGATTTTTGATGGGGATTGTGTTGAATTTATAGCTTGCCTTTGGTAGAATTGCCATTTTTACTATGTTGATCCTACCCATCCAAGAGCATGGGAGATCCTTCCATTTTCTGGTTTCCTCTTCAATTTCTTTCTTCAAAACCTTAATGTTCTTGTAAAATAGATCTTTCATTTCCTTGGTTAGTGTTACCCCAAGATACTTTATGTGATTTGTGGCTATCGTGAAAGGTGAAGTTTCTCTGATTTCCCTGTCTGCTTCTCTATCCTTTGTGTATAGGAGGGCTACTGATATTTTTGTAGTTGATCTTGTATCCTGCCATATCACTGAAGGTATTTATCAGCTGTAGGAGTTCTTTGGTAGAGTTTTTCGTGTCACACCATCATATCATCTGCGAATAACAAACGTTTGACTTTTTCCTTTCCTATTCTATTCCCCTTGATCTTATGTTGTCTTATTGCTATTGCTAGAACTTCAAGCATTATGGTGAAGAGATATGGAGAGAGTGGACAGCCTTGTCTTGTTCCTGATTTTAGTGGAATGGCTTTGAGTTTCTCTCTATTTAATTTGATGTTAGCGGTTTGCTTCATGTATATTTCTTTTATTATATTTAGGTATGATCCTTGTATCCCTAATCTCTCCAAGACCTTTATCATAAAGGGGTGTTAAATTTTGCCAAATGCTTTTTCAGCATCTAATGAAATGATCATATGTTTTTTTCTTTCAGTTTATTTATGTGATGGATTACATTGATAGATTTTCATATGTTGAACCAGCCCTGCATCTCTGGAAGGAAGCCTATTTGATCATAATGGATAATTTTTTGATGTGTTCTTGAATTCGGTTTGCCAATATTTTATTGAGAATTTTTGCATCATTGTTCATGAGGGAGATTGGTCTGAAATTCTCTTTCTTGGTTGGGTCTTTGTGTGGTTTTGGTATCAGGGTAACTGTAGCTTCATAAAAAGAGTTTGGCAATGACTCTTCTGTTTCTACTATG